>NC_090265.1:97592643-98290643 GCF_040414725.1 Anabrus simplex | reverse complement strand
GAACAAATTCCCACCTTACTACAAAAAATAATTTTTCAAGGCAACAACTTGTCTAAAATCTTCAATACCACATTAACTAACTCACCCAGCACGTCGACAATTACCCCCCTACCCCCCTCCCCATTTCCGACCAATTCCCCCACACACAACGACAGCAAGCCCACACATCCTCCCACCCAAGCACCTCCCCCTCCACCACGACCCCACCGATACAACACGAGAAATAAGAACCACTTGACTTTCAAAAACACAACAACACCCAACACAAGCAAATAACATTCATCACATTAAAAAAAAGGCATCTATAATATCCGCGTAACTTTCTAATCCATATACCCCCCCCCCCTCTTTTTATAAACCAGCACTACATCAACCTGCACTCCCAATACACAACAAGCTCGCCCTTCCACTCTACCTTCCTCCATTCTGACAGCTCACCTTCGCGCACGACTCCGCCCATGCCCCTCCCCTCCAAAGCTCTCCACCCCTCCCGCCGCCATTGCTAACCGCATGTGCATATTACCGACTGAGCCTCCTTCATAGTCCACCAACCTCATCAACAATTACCTCTCAGCGACACATCAGGTATGTAACATAACATTCACTCTTCATTACTTACCATAAACCTTTCTTACACACCAACTAACACTATTAACATCTCAATTACAGATAACTTCCACTTCATACAATACAACTTTCAACAACACGCCGGAACCCAGCGCACATCGGCACGAATATGGCGTGCCACAACGGCTCCTCTTCACAGTCAGAATGAGAAGATGCCTTACCCCAGCTACAACGCTCTGACTCTGCAGTTTCCGTATACATTCTAATCTCTCCACCGCAGTTCACAACACAAGCAACTCTATTCTATCTCACCAGACCAGTAAAAAACAACAACTTCATCCCGAAGTCCGCCATACTTTATTCCACGGAACAATATCAATTTGTCTCACCGGCATCACATTCGATGCTACAGAAGTCAACTAAAAGAATAAGCGAAAGTTTCAACCCGCAACATTTTCTTAATTAGCAATTACCCACTAATAACCGTCACCATTGTTGCCATTCAAACGCACGTATTACCCATGAATCTCCATCCACACTGACCTGTCTCCGTACCGATCTCGGTGCTGCAACCAGACAACTTTCAGCTTGATGCCTATAAAACCTCATTTGGCTATGAAATATTTCCCAACCCCCGGTGATTTTAACTAAAATAAACCGCTCTACATGTTTCTGAAATGTCAATGCTAATTCCTTCTTCCAACCTCTAAAACATCAGGACGCACTTGGTACTAGAAATTTTTTTATCCTTGCGCACCAAGCTGCTCTTCTGTAATTATGTATATAATTGTAAATTCTCAACTGTTCAATTAGATAATGTAATTACTATATAGTTACCAACCATTGACATTATTTTTTATTACAAACATTTACGCTGAATGTTATAATGTAAATATTTTTTAAAACTTTATCTCAACTGCTCAATTGAACAATGTAAATACTGTATAGTTACCAACCTTTGACATTATTTTTGGTTACAAACATTGACGCCGAACATTACACCTTTTCTCCCTTAATTGTTACAATGTAAATATTTTTAAACTTTATATTTTCCTATGATTGCATCAACTGTTCTCCAGAGCACCACTGCCGAACTCTACTTTTTAATTTTACGCATTGGTGCTGACTTTTCATCTATAAACCCATATGTTCAACCATCACTTTTGTACAACTATTTCCCATACTTAATTTTTGTATGTGTATTGATAATATGTGTTATTTTGTTCATGTCAACTACTAACCAAGTACCTGATTTTTTGCCTCGAGGTGATAATTTGACTGATGATGCCCTCAATGAAGGGCGAACATGTCTCAAGTGGAATCAATAATAAATTCCTAATTTATAAAATTTATATGTATTGAATAGGTGATAAAACAAACCTTTTAGCATCCTACATACCACTTAGTCGAGCAGCTCTTCTTCTTTCTCTCAATTCTTCCCAACCCAAACATTGCAACATTTTTGTAACGCTACTCTTCTGTCGGAAATCACCCAGAACAAATCGTGCTGCTTTTCTTTGGATTTTTTCCAGTTCTTGAATCAGGTAATCCTGGTGAGGGTCTCATACACTGGAACCATACTCTAGTGTGGGTCTTACCAGAGACTTATATGCACTCTCCTTTACATCCTTACTACAACCCCTAAACACCCTCATAACCATGTGCAGAGATCGGTACTCTTTATTTACAATCCCATTTATGTGATTACCACAGTGAAGGTCTTTCCTTATATTAACACCTAGATACTTACAATGATCCCCAAATGGAACTTTACCCCCAACAATGCTGTAATTAAAACTGAGAAGACTTTTCCTATTCGTGAAACTCACAACCTCACTTTTAACCCCATTTGTCATCATACCACTCCCTGCTGTCCATCTCACAACATTGTCAAGGTCATTTTGTAGTTGCTCACCTACTCTATTTTCTAGAAATATAGCAACCCATTCAGTCACTCTTTTGTCTAGTCCAATTGCACTCATTTTTGCCAGTAGTCTCCCATGATCCACCCTATCAAATGCTTTAGACATGTCAATCGCGATACAGTCCATTTGACCTCCAGAATCCAAGATATCTGCTATATCTTGCTGGAATGCTACAAGTTGAGCTTCAGTGGAATAACCTTTCCTAAAACCGAATTGCCTTCTATCGAACCAGTTATTAATTTCACAAACATGTCTAATATAATCAGAAGGAATGCCTTCCCAAGGCTTACATACAATGCATGTCAAACTTACTGGCCTGTAATTTTCAGTTTTATGTCTGTCACCCTTTCCTTTATACACAGGGGCTACTATAGCAACTCTCCATTCATCTGGTATAGCTCCTTCGACCAACAATAATCAAATAAGTACTTCAGATATGGTACTGTATCCCAACCCATTGTCTTTAGTATATCCCCAGAAATCTGATCAATTCCAGCCGCTTTTCTAGTTTTCAACTTTTGTATCTTATTGTAAATGTCATTGTTATCATATGTCAATTTTATTACTTCTTTGGCCTTAGTCTCTTCCTCTATCTCGACATTTTCCTTGTAACCAACAATCTTTACATACTGCTGACTGAATACTTCTGCTGTTTGAAGATCCTCACATACACACTCCCCTTGTTCATTAATTATTCCTGGAATGTCCTTCTTGGAACCTGTTTCTGCCTTAAAATACCTATACATACCCTTCCATTTTTCACTAAAATTTGTATGACTGCCAATTATGCTTGCCATCATGTTATCCTTAGCTGCCTTCTTTGCTAGATTCAATTTTCTAGTAAGTTCCTTCAATTTCTCCTTACTTCCACAGCCATTTCTAACTCTATTTCTTTCCAGTCTGCACCTCCTTCTTAGTCTCTTTATTTCTCTATTATAATAAGGTGGGTCTTTACCATTCCTTACCACCCTTAAAGGTACAAACCTGTTTTCGCATTCCTCAACAATTTCTTTAAACCCATCCCAGAGTCTGTTTACATTTTTATTTACCGTTTTCCACCGATCATAGTTACTTTTTAGAAACTGCCTCATACCTGCTTTATCAGCCATATGGTACTGCCTAACAGTCCTACTTTTAAGACCATCCTTTCTATCACATTTATTTTTAACTACCACAAAAACAGCTTCATGATCACTAATACCATCTATTACTTCAATTTCCCTATAGAGCTCATCTGGTTTTATCTGCACCACATCCAAAATATTTTTCCCTCCGGTTGGTTCCATCACTTTCTGAATCAGCTGTCCTTCCCATATTAACTTATTTGCCATTTGTTGGTCATGCTTCGTGTCGTTCGCATTTCCTTCCCAATTGACATCTGGCAAATTCAGATCTCCCACTACAATCACATTTCTTTCCATGTCGTTTCCCACATAGCTGACTATCCTATCAAATAATTCCGAATCTGCATCAGTGCTACCCTTTCCCGATCTGTACACTCCAAATATATCAAGTTGCCTATTATCTTTAGAAATGAGCCTTACACCTAGAATTTCATGTGTCTCATCTTTAACTTTTTCGTAGCTTACAAATTCTTTTTTCACCAGAATGAAAACTCCCCCTCCCACCTTTCCTATCCTATCTCTACGATACACACTCCAGTGCCGTGAGAAAATTTCTGTATCCATTATATCATTTCTCAGCCATGATTCAACTCCTATTACAATATCTGGTAAATATATATCTATTAAATCACTTAATTCTATTCCTTTCTTTACAATACTTCTACAGTTCAACACTAACAATTTTATGTCATCCCTATTTGATTTCCAGTTCCCTGTTCCCTTATCACCGCTCCCTAGGCTATCCCGTTTCCCTGAATGTACCTCCCTATTACCCTTCCAAACAAATTTCCTAACTTATATGTACCACTGCGGTTTAAATGAAGGCCATCCGAGCGCAGATCCCTATCTCCTACCCACCCATTAGGATCTAGAAATTTCACTCCCAGTTTCCCACATACCCACTCCATAGTCTCATTTAAATCCTCAATCACCCTCCAGTCAGTATCCCTTCTATACAGTATGCTGAAGACATTGCAGACGTGAAAATTGGTACTTTAAGTCTCCTTTAAAAATAAACAAACATGTATTTTTTGTTTTTGGAAAATCCACTTGAGTGTGGGTGGGGGAAGGACTGATAAAGGGGTTGAATTATTTTTTATGGGGATACTTTCATCTCAAAAACTGAGGATGTTACAGATATGGAAATAGGTATTTGGAATCTCCTTTAAAAATAAAGAAACTTTTCATTTTTCGACTTGAAAGAAGACTTGATATAGGCTTTTGGGCTTATACAATGTCAAGGAAATAAGGTGAAATTCTACACATTTTGCAGAGAACTTTGCTCTAAGTATTCAGAAGAAAATCTTGACTGTTCACAAGAGAGGCTTCTCAAACAATGAGGTTTGAATTTTGACATTATAATAGAAGTGGAAGTGGTATGTTAATTTGTCACCAGATAGCTCACTAGACGCGGTACAGCACTAGCATTGAAAGTGGAAGCTGACGGAACCATCAAGGGGTTGGGTGAATGAATTGGAAAATTAGTTGAATTCTTTAAATGGAGATACTATTACTTTTATCAATTTATGAAATCCATGTGAGCGAAGCCACTGGTAACTGCTAGTCATTCATATGAAGCCATGTACTTATTTTACAAATCCTTCCAGGAGAAAATTCAATACGTCCTGTATTCATAATGAATCATTTGCAACAGAGTTCTAATTAAATATTCTAGACCAGCTATGCCACAATCTGGTCTACACAAACTATCCAGAACTAGAATTGGCCATACTTCAAAATATCAATACAGAGGAAGTGGAGAAAACAGTTGGCTTTGAAGAAAAGAAGAGATGATACTGGTTCAGTGATCACCATCATAATCTGCTCAACCCAAAGATATGTGGGCAATGTGCAAGTAATGTATTGGCTGTGTTCTTTCAGCCATTATTTTGATTTCATGATAGTTATCCTTGTCTAATGCTCTCGAGGAATGCTGCTCCAGGTCTTCCTCCGAGTACTCTGCCTTCTTGACATCCTTCCAGTAGTGTGGTGCACCATTTGGAGTATCTTATCAGATGCCCGATAAGTTGAAGTTTTCCTTTTCTCAATGGCAATGAGGCTGAACCTCTCTTGTATTAGAAAAATACTTGTTTATTCTTTTTTTTTCCATTCTATCCAAGGTATACATCACGAGAACCACTTCAGATGCTCTTAGTCTGTCCTCCTCAGTTTTCCTGAGGGGTCCATGTTTCCAAGGTATATGAAGGACCACGTATATCTCTTCCATGTTGTTATCGACATAGTTTTAGATGACAGTAAAATGCTTAAATGCTTGTCACCCCCTCCAACCAGATGTCAGATTTGATGATGACAATGAGAAAATCTTAATTAAGCCTTATTAGTGCTAATGATAGGATATCTACTTATCTCTTGTTGCCGGGCTGAGTGGCTCAGAGGGTTAAGACGCTGGCCTTCTGACCCCAACTTGGCAGGTTCGATCCTGGCTCAGTCCGGTGGTATTTGAAGGTGCTCAAATACGTCAGCCTCGTATCAGTAGATTTACTGGCATGTAAAAGAACTCCTAAGGGACTAAATTCCGGCACCTCGGCGGCTCCGAAAACCATAAAAGAGTAGTTAGTGGGATGTAAAACAAATAACATTATTATTATTATCTCTTGTTGAATATCCATCTTCCAAGAAGAAAAAAATTTATGTCTCTTAGAACTAAAATGGAAACTGAGAACAACTGGTGGCAACAAAAAGCAAAGAAACTACAAACCTTGTCACATGCCAGGAACCTACAGAATTGTTGTGCAAGCTAAAAGAGTTGTATGGACCTGTTCGTTCCTCTACAGGAACTCTGAAAACTGCGGATATACAGACAGATAAGACACCTTAATGCACAGGAAAGAATATTTTAGTGCACTTTTAAACCATAGTTCCACTGCTGCTGATGACTTCCTTATAAATATCTCACTATATCCTCTACAACATTGGATGGTAGCCCCATCAACTTTTCTGTGATTACAATAAAGCCCTTCCTAGACTGAAATTTAAAAAGGGCTCCCAGACCAGACAGTATTCCTCTATGACTCATCCTAGGTGGAGGCTTACCTCTGAAAACCAGGCTCATTTCCCTGATTCTTTTATTATGGCAATCCAGTATCTAACTACTATATGAAGAATTTCACCACAGTCACTATCTTCAAAAAAGTGGTCAAAGCATCTGTGGTAATTATCATGGCATCTCCATGCTCTCCATAACAGGAAAAATGTTTGCTACAATCCCATTGAATGGATTTCAAACTATCTGAGAGAAAATACTTCCTGAATCTCAGTGTGGGTTTCATACATCTAGAAGCACCATCAACTTGATATTTTTTGCAGGACATCTGCAAGAGAAGTGCAGGGTGCAACAAAAACCTCTGATTTCATTGTTCTATGACTTGGAAAAGGACTTTAATACTGTGCCTAGACAAGCTGTTTGGATTGTTTTAAAATGCTTTTGCTGCCTTGAACATTTTGTAGGACTAGTCACAGCACTTCATAATGGTACAGTTGGACAGATTCTGTATCAAAATGCTACATCAAGAGAATTCTCAATTACTAATGGGCTTAAGCAAGGCTTGTGTCCTTCCTCCTGCTCTTTTTGCCCTGTTCATTACAGCCACACTGTATGAGATATCATAGACTAACTACATAGGTGTGGAAATCAGATATCACTTTTATGTTGAGAACTTTTAATCAGACCAGACTCCATTCAAACCTAACCAAGGTTGTCCAGGTAACTGAATTACAGTATGCAGATGGTGTTGTTTCTTCAGCTCGCTCACCTACGGAGCTGTAAATATCAGTCAGCTGCATCAAGTGTGCATATGAATGGTTTAGACACTCAAAAATCTGAAGCACTTACCGAATCTGCCCCCAGAACTTCTTTCCAAAATCTTTTTGTTACCATTTCAAGTACCATATATACAGAAATAATCCTCACTGCTGAATAATTTTAGGAAGGGAAATTTTAAAATTTCATTTTGTAGTCATATAGCTTTGTTAACACATGGGTGACAGGCCCTGAGAATTCTCGTAGTTTCTTGGGCGACTGTACGTGATGGGCTACGAGAATTCTCATTTTTATGGACCTACAATCTGGCGGTGAAATTATAAGTTTTAAATGGTGTAGTCATGGAATACATAGTATAAGGCTACTATTGCTCCATCAACTTCTTTTCTTTAAACCTTCATAACAAAATAATATCAGAAATGTGAAGCAATTCTTTGGGGTTTCAGTGCAGCTGTCAACATGGCGTGGCACATGCAGTTGCTAACAGATATGGATATTTGTGATGAATTATGTGCAGAGCGGTTATCAGATATACTTATGGTTATCAGATGTAACTAGAAACAGTGAATCAGATATTTCTAATTATGTGAGTGATTCTGACAGTGCTTTTAGTCCTTCTATGTCAAATCATGGGCAACAATCTTGTGTGTTGGAATATAGCAAAGACTCAGATGCACACAAGTCAAGTATAGATAGCACTTGTATGTATTAGGTATAGACACAGTTAGCAGCTTCTCAAAAGAAAATCCAGTTCGTAATTTAAAAGTCTGAGGTCGATATCTAGAATAGTTTTTGCTTTACATGAATTTGAGTACAGCTGTGTAAATTTGTTCTTGCAGGCTTGAACTATCCGGTCAGCAGGGTGTAGTAGCCTCCATTCAAACCCAGTCACCAATGTGTTAAGTATACAGTTCAAAAAAATTAGGGGAACATGTTTTGTAACGTCTGGTATGTGAACGTTAATGTGAGATGGAGTTCCAGTTGTCGTACAGCATACCTTGAGAACTTAGCTACTCAGTGTATGTCAAATCGAAGTTATACTCCATGCATTAAACTGTCAGGTTACCCCTCAAAACAAAGTGAATAGCGGTGCGTCCTTGTGTCATTGTGAGGAACACAGACTACTGCAGTCATTTGAGCACATTGTACGTCAACCAGCACATCCCATGAGGCATCTTAATGAGGTTCATGTTGCAAGGACCGTCACTGTGATCCAGGAAGGATGGACACTGTGTCATATTGCTGTGGATCTCAATGTCTCTCAGTCAGTTATTCAACGCTTGTGGAATTGCTACAGTGTGACAGCCCAGTTCACAAGGAGGGTTGGACAAGGTTTTGCATATGGTGTTGGCCCTGAATTTGTACTCGTGCATGACAATGCCAAGGCTCATGTAGCGCATATCACCATAGCTGTCTTGCGAGAACTGGACATTCAAGAGATGAAGTGGCCAGCAGTGAGTCCTGACCTTAATCTCATTGAGCATGTGTGGGATAGGCTTGATAAAAGTGTTTGTGGGCGTCCTGTTCCACCACTGACTCTCCAAGACCTTGAACAGGCTCTCATTGAAGAACGGGACATGATACCGCAACGTGACGTCCGTCAACTTATACGGAGCATGCCACGTAGGTGCCAGGCTGTGATAAATGCTTGTGGAGGACATGCACCATACTGAAGCTCTCCAACTGTGATAAAAATCCACCCTGGAGGACTGTTATCTCTTTGTTTTCGACTCTATTTGGACATTTCCTTTTATGTTCTGAAAATGAACACAAATCCATCTATGTTCTTTTGTATACTTCAAAGGTACAGAATAAAGGTTTAGTTGGTAATATACTTGGGTGGGAGGTATTGTTTTGTGGAGCCTGGCATATGTTCAAAAACATGTTCTCCTAATTTTTTTGAACTTTGTATTTATATTAAAAACTGAAAAAAACTACAGTACAATAAATTATAAAATTATGATACATCTCATAATGTCATAATCTTCAAAATATACTGACATCTGGTCTGCATTACCAATTTGCAAGAGTACACACAAATTTCTCTCGTACAAAGTGACAGGAAATCTGTGGAAACTCACAATCGCTTCTTCATAATTAGCTGGAAGATGTTGTGTAATGCTACTTTCGCTAAAAAATTTAAAGTTATTTTGTTCAAAAACACATGTGAGCCATCAACAATTAGCCTTAAAACCCATCATTTTTAACTGTCATGCTATAGCTTTCAATGGACACATTTTACTTATGACTGCATGTCCAAACTGTCTTCTTTCAGTCACATATTCACATATCCTGTTTTAGATTTCTGTAAACTTTCTCCACTAAATGCCTGGTGGTTACCGTTTGTATGTTTTATTTTCTTTCAGTCACATACTGCAGCTCTTGTCCACATTGTACTTTCTTCCCACAGTGCAGTTATCAGTTTGTTCTGTCTCTTCAATAAAGTTAGTTTTCCTTGAGCTCTGAGCAACTTCTACTTAAAATAATGCCATACAAATAACAACAGTATCTTTATGACACACTTCTTACCTGTGATGGGAATAAAGTGGACAGAAAGTATCACCTTCCAGAATTTTGTATGTTGGGAACACTGTACGAACCTTGATGCAAATAGTACCCACACCCCAACTTTTCACCACAGGATTTTGAAAAATATGTGTGGGGATTGTTTGCATATATAGGGCATGTCTCCAAAATAAATGAAATACTTCTATCTTGGAAGTATCCTCTCCAGTTGATGTACTTGGGTGAAGGATGTGGCAAACAGAATCCACACTGCTGATTGCAGCTTTTGGACATCTTTTCCATTGGGTTTTTCTGAATAAAAAACTGATGATATGCACTAAACTAATCGTGTATCAAGCTGTTTCCGAAGGCCCATTCTGCCCCACAACCTGGTCTACACAAACTATCCAGAACTAGAATGGGCCATACTTCAAAATATCAATACAGAAACAGTGGAGAAAACAGTTGGCTTTGAAGAAAAGAAGAGGCGATACTGGTTCAGTGATCATCATCATAATCTGCTCAACCCAAAGATATAGTGGGCAATGTGAAAGTAATATATTGACTGTTTTCTTTCACCACAGGATTTTGAAAAATATGTGTGGGGATTGTTTGCATATAACCATTAATGTTTTCTTTCAGCCAATATTTTGATTTCATGATAAAGTTATCCTTGTCTGATGCTCTCGAGGAATACTGCTCCAGGTCTTCCTCTGGGTACTCTGCCTTCTAGACTTATAGATTTGCTGGCATGTTAAAGAATTCTCTTTCAGAATAAAATTGTAGCATTCCAGTATCTCTTAAAACTATCAGCAGTTACAAAAATGTTAACTCCAATGAACGGGGCTTATAAAAGTACAACAGAAAGTGTTCATGACATATGTACAATTAAGAGGATTGCATTTCCTATCAACTTCAACACATTTTAACTAACTTATGATATACCATTAGTTTTATATCACACTCACTGCTTTTCGTATTGACTGCAGGATTCCACGTGACATGCGCTCAGTGGTGTACTGTATGGCCATCAAGCATGGAGGTGAACAGGAATGGAATTTTGCATGGCAGCGTTACCTTAAAAGCAATTTAGGTGCGGAAAAGCTGTCACTACTGAGCAACTTAGGCTGCACCCGTGAAGTCTGGTTATTGCAGAGGTAAGCAAAAACTTTTTTTTTTTTTCTAAGAAGTTTGGTATTGATGATTTTAAAGAATTGATCACATTAAGTACTTACAAAGTTTAGCTGTCACTTAAATGAGTTGTTCTGACATTAAGGTAAATTTATTATAAATGTTGCATGGTAGACTTCTTTCAAACTTCAACAAGACACTGTTTTATAAATACAAGGTTTCAAGATTCCTTATCTTTGACATCTGGGATATATTTTAATTTAAAGTATTTCTGAATCATGCTGCATGTTGGGCAATTTGCATTTTCCAAATTAATTATGTATTCAGTTTTAATTTGACCACATTATAGCTACTTTCCATTAACCTGGACACTGTCTAGGGTTGGAAATTTCACCTGGCATCAGGAAGGACATCTTGCCATCAAGACATTTTGTAGTCAAAATAATTCTTTAACATTATTTTCATCTCTGTATAACTGGAATCATCAATCAACTCATTCATCAAAAGAGTATCTCTGATCCATTTTCAATCACTCTTGGTTTGAAACAAGGGTGTGTGCTTGCTCCAACACTCTTTACCTAGCTGTCATGCTATATGGAACATTTACAGACAACCAAGGTGTAAAGGTCAGATATCACTTCAATGGTGGACATTTGATCTGGCTATGCTTTACTCCCAAAAGCTCACCAAGATTACCTTTATTATGGAATTGTAATATGCAGATGACACTGATGCACCTGCTCTCACAACCAAGGAGCTGCAATAGTCAATCAATTGTTTCAAGAGTGCTTGCAGTTGTTTTGGTCTCCAAAGCTAGAACGCTTCCATCTGCAAAAAATTAGATCCATTTCGAACATCAAATGGGAGGACCGTGTCATAAACTTTGCAGTTCTTAAGAGAGCACATGCTATAAGCATTGAGACTACCCTCACTGGCCATCGTCTCAGGAGGATAAGGGACGTCTGTCAAGTGACTGATACCAGGCTTCCTTATCAACTCCTGTATGGTGAACTCTGCTCCGGCACAAGACTTCATGGAGCCCCTTTGAGGCAGTTCAAGGATCAGCTAAAGAAGATTATGAAAAGAGCTGGAATTAACACTCAATCCTGGGATACGCTTGCTGAGAATTGTACACTTTGGCGTCACACTGTTTCTATATTAGTTACTGTGTTTGTAGAGGAATGACATAGACATGAAGGGGCTAAACGACAAGCACGGAAGCTCCATTAAGCTCATCCCCACCCTCCCCCAGCCATTCCATGAGATTTGTGTGGACATATGTTTCATGCCTAAGTCATAGGAAACATATTCACAAAGCACTGCAAGTGTGAAAATGTAAAATGCTGATGCATATGTTTACTCAGATACGAGTTGCAGCCAGCAACGATAACTAGCATCAACACTGAAGAGTTCTTAAATGTTTCTGAACCTTACATAAAAGTGTTCTTTGAACAACCAGAAAATATTTCATCTTCATGAAATAGAACATTTTTAACCACATGACAAATACTCAGGAAAATTGTATTATCATTACTGCAGAAGAAGATATAAATGTTATTGCCCTTGTTCAATAGACTACAAATAGTGTCATTTGAAGTATGAAATTCATGGAGTTACATTGTCCATGAGAACTCATGAGAATCACAAATGAAAAAATAAATTGAAAACAGTTGCACACTAAAATGAATTCAGATAAAGGAATAGAAAACTTACACTCCACATGAGAATAAATGATATTTAAGTTCATTAAGTCCTTTGAACTATCAGCAAAGTTAGTCAGAAAGCACTCTGCTGCTGTAGGTTCAAACAAATAACCAAAGTTTCATGTGAACATCGTAAAAACAATATGGAGACTGAAAGGAGCATGAGTTGACTAAGCATATCCTTTGTGGTTTCTTTTGCCTCAGAATCTCCTGAAGAAAATCAATTAGATATTGAAATAGACAGGTAGACTATAAGACTTGTATGAAGTTACTAAAATGCAATGAGTTCCATTAGGGTAACCTAAGAGGTACTAAATGGGACTGAAGTGTCTTTTTGAAATGAAAATATTATTAGCAACCTTAATTTCTCAAAGCTTCAAGACCAGCCAACATATAAGATTGTATCCTACATGTGAATCTTCCATGGTCTATCGAATTATTTAGTTCTTCTTCCAGATTGAATAGTGCTGTTTTTTGTAACTTCAGAACCCAAGAAGAAAAGTTCTGTCAGTTTTGGAAAACTGTACGGATCATAGAACAAAACATGGTTCAATCTGGAAGAACTAAATAATGTAAAATTATATTTTAGTTTTGAAATAATTTGAGTCGAGCATACCCTTTTAATATAAAAAGCACCATGATCACTGAAGATACCAGGTAGAATAATTTCAAAGGAAAGATGAGTTGTAAAATATAGAAACTGAGCTGGAAAATAATACAGAAGAGTAATATAGATACATGTGAAAATCATCTTGGAATAATTCTATATTCTCTGCTATAGCACCATTAACTAGAACCAGGGTTTAAATAGAGAAACATGTACTTAATACCTACTGAAGTTATTTTTCAGTTAGCACGAAGAAGTCCATTCACTACTAGTATATATGCCATGTGAAAAATAGACAGCAAAACATTCTGTCTGGATTACACATGTGTTAACTAACTTCTTTTTATTTTTAAATCTACAGTAGAAGTCCGCTATAGCGAGTATGGCATATAACGAGAACTCTGTTATAACGACGATATTTTTCTGTCCCTTCAAAATTCCTATATTAAACTATGTATCGTACTTCGGTTACAGCTGGAACCCTATCACTGGTGCATCCGTTATTACGAGCGATTAAGCGCGCGCGATTTTTTCCGTTACCGATATTTATGCACCCCAGCGATGATATTGCATGCGATCGATTACCTTCGGCATCGTTTCCTCGCTATGTGCACTAGCAATTTCTCTCGTCGACATTCGAAGGCGATGTTGGAGTCGATTAGTAATATCCGTCGACAGTTGTTCTGTAAAGAAAATTCGAAATGAAAGAGAACATATTTTCGTAATAAATGCATAAATAACGTGTCCGATAACAGTTGTTAACTCGTTAACATTAAGGCTGACTAAACGACCGCTTAATTTTGAGGCTAAATACTGCAGTTAAGTAAGAATGGGATATACCTTGAGATATGGCAGAGTGCTTAATTGATTTCAGAGGTTAGTTTATATTTTGTCGCGTCTGGTTAAATTACGGAAAGGCTATTGTGAAAATTTATAACGAGAAAGGTATTTCTCTACTGGCGCTTGAAGTGTGTTTTCATCATACGTATAGTACGGTTAAGTTAGGATACGTGACGCTGTTTGAATAAGAAAATTGAAACGTTTGCAACAAAATGCCATCGATCATCTTCGGTACGGTATAGTTTTCTCACTTTGTGCATTTGCGAGCTCTCTCGTTGACATTCAAAGGCGATGTTGGAGTTTAGTAATGACTGTTGTTATCTAAAGAAAATTCGAAATGAAAGAGGAAAACACGTTTTCGTAATAAATGCGTAAATAACATGGCCGATAGCAGTTGTTAACTCGTTAAAAATAAAGACTGACGTAAACGATATTTTAATTTTAATGTTATATATACGGAAATTAAGTAAGAATGTGATACAGCTCAAGATATGGCAGAGTACATCACTGATTTTAGAGGATATTTCACATCTTCTCTCGTCTAGTTACGGCTATTTACATGTAAATTTTTCGCGAGGAGGTTATTTCTCTACATGCGTTTCAAATATGTTTTCATGATAGGCTACATATACGGTTAGGTTAGGTGACGCTGTTTGAAGAAGAAAACTGAGGCGTTTGCCACAGAAATCTCTGGAGTGATACCGTATTTCTCCGAATCCAAGACTTTTTTTCTCAGAGTCTAATGCGAAAACTCGAGGGTTGTTGCATTCGCGGCCTAACAGGAAGTTAATGGATACCACTGGCAACTATCGCGGTAACCACGCTGCTTCTTTTCACACGCGCACAGAACTCGTTGACAATAAACGACCGCCTCTTTACTACACATCGCTAGCCGCGACAACCGGTTGTACAGAGCCTGTGTGTTTCTCAAATCTGCAGAATGGCATCAAAGCATGCGACCCTACTAATTCTTAGAAAAGCCATGGCTACTCAGTGGCAGAGTCATAGCGCTTCTATTGTACTTGACGCTTAGTAAAATTAAGGTTTATAGACAGCAGGAATATTTTAGTGATGAATAGTCGTATTGTTAAGATACGTGGAAAAGGTATTGCCGGCAAATTTTCAACGGGTTCTAGTCGATATTATGATGCCAATTATAAGTTAATGTTTATTAAACACACGGAAATGTAGAATAATTGTGCAGCCGCAAGAAAATGCTGCATAGGCCTAACTAAAGCCAATATTTGGCGTTAGCGTGAAGACAAAGAGCTAAAAAATGCGTCCTGTACAAAAAATGCATTCAGTGGTCCGCAACAAGGACGCTTTAAAGAAGTCGAAGATGAAAAATGTGAAATATCCTCTAAAATCAGTGATATACTCTGCCATATCTTGAGGTGTATCACATTCTTACTTAATTTCCGTATATATAACATTAAAATTAAGATATCGTTTACTTCATTAAAGTGTTGTTCGAGAGTTTAGACATATTTAATTGTGGGACAGTACCGTATAGTCATAGGCTATGTGTCTTGTATTGCAGGTGCTATTCAAGGACTTAGACATATTTAATTGTGGGCAGTAGAGTCAAACATGTTTCATATAGTACCAGCATGGTATTTTCAAAAATTTGGCAACCCTACAAATCAAGGTAAAATATTTGAAAAAAGAATTAGAGAACGTGTGGAAATACAACTTCAAGAAAAAGAGTTTGAGATGAGGGATGCAAACGCAAGGCGGAATGGCCATACCGTGGCGCAATAAACTCGTTCGTTGACATTCAACGTTCGCGATTAGGCCAATACATCGCTAGCCGCTGAATTTGGCCGAACCCGGCAAGCGAGACGTGCGTGTAGCGGCAGCCGGTTATATCTGACGCTGCGTAAAAGTAACAGTTTTATAGACAGCAAGAATAATTTTCTGATGGATCGTTGTAGAGACGCATGGAATAGGTATTGCCGGAAAATTTTCAACGAGTACCCTTCGGCATTATGATGTCAATGTTGAGTTTTTGGTCCTTAAACCCGCGGAAATAAATAATTGTGCAGCCGCCAAAAAAAGAAATACGGCGTGACGAAAGTCAATGTTCGGCGTCTAAAAATCGTCTAAAAATGCGTAGGCCTACTGTAAGACAAGGCATTCATATGATTTTACAAACTTCTTTTTGAGTCTGATTTACATTTTTTGAAGGAAAAAGTGGGGTTCATCTTGGATTCGGAGATATACGGTACTATATTTTTTTTAGAATGAAATTAAACATTCACGTAGTATCGGATTATGAAAAATAACAAACAAGTAAGCCGTAGTGTGGATATCATCTACGGAAACGCAAGTTTTGAACAAACTGATTGACGTTTCATACTGATTTTAAAGTGCATGAAGGGTTTTCCAAATTTTATACAAAATCGGATATAACGACAATCCGTTATAGCGAGTAAATTTTTCGATGTTATGAATTCTCGCTATAACGGACTTCTACTGTAGTTAGATCACTTCAGTTACAGAGTCAAATCCTTTCAGTCAAATTTTCTGACTCTGTAACTGAAGTACCTGTACTTCTTATTCTGTTAGCAGTAAATACAGTAAATATTTCTGTAAGGATTAACTTCACTATCTTCTAGCTTCACTTCCACTATCTTTTTAAGTATAAGGAGTGCCAAGAAATAACTTGACCACTTGTGTTACTTGAGGATTTTGGCTTTCTTCATTAAAATTCAATCATTAACACCTCAAAATTCAGCCCACTTTTCATTTCTTTGACAGTTTGTTTAGTAAACTCAAAAGAACTCTATTAAGTTCATTGCTATTTTTTAGGCAAATTTGATTTTCATGTCCCTTATGTTTTAATACTGGAAACCTATTGCCTGTCCATTCCAGTCCTTAATGCCTGTGTGGGGACAGAAATATAAATAGAGGGACAAAAGTAATAGAAGTTCAAGAGAACTCATGAAAGCAGGGATGCAAGTTAACTTGAATTTTAGTTATAGCATTATTTGAAATAATTAAGGCAGATTCAGCATTGTTAGGTATTGCTAAAAAGAAACA
This sequence comes from Anabrus simplex, assembly GCF_040414725.1. NCBI lineage: Eukaryota > Metazoa > Arthropoda > Insecta > Orthoptera > Tettigoniidae > Anabrus > Anabrus simplex. The sequence goes on along the minus strand of NC_090265.1, from coordinate 98,273,418 downwards.
AAATATGTATGATATTCATAACAGTTTATGTATCCACTCTTCACCAAGAGTCAACAACTTTATTCTGTCACTAACAGCACTACAGCACTTACAGCTAAACATAAATTATTAATTTAAAATTATATAGTTTCTTGTCATTAAAGTGTTGTTCGAGAGTTTAGACATATTTAATTGTGGGACAGTATAGTCATAGGCTATGTGTCTTGTATTGCAGGTGTTATTCAAGGACTTAGACATATTTAATTGTGGGCAGTAGAGTCAAACATGTTTCATATAGTACCAGCATGGTATTTTCAAAAATTTGGCAACCCTACAAATCAAAGGTAAAATATTTGAAAAAAGAATTAGAGAACGTGTGGAAATACAACTTCAAGAAAAAGAGTTTGAGATGTGGAAGATCAAAAATGGAACATAGTTCTCTAATTTGAGATAATTCACTGACTTAGGACCAGAATGGCATGTCTACAATAATATTATTTTTCAGAAAGCAAGAAAAACTGAGTAGTTTACTATTGATTTGTGTATAACTCGTTATATATATTGATTTGAAAATCACTCATTTTTTTAATATATCAACATATTCCCAAATAATGTTATGTACTTATTTCTTACATCCAATGTTATATTCTGTAATATAGAATTTTTTTAATGACCTACAACAGAGATAGGCTTCTTTGGCTCTAATCATTTTTCAATTAAAATTATTTTACACTAGCGTATGTAAGACACGTAATCATAAAACAATCAAATTCAGTCCAAGTGAACATTTATTATGAATTATTTTATAACCACAAAGTATCATTTGACATTGCCTGTTAAAATTGCAAGTGTAATAGGTATCAAATCAACAGTGCATCAGCAAATTAACTACAATGCTGAGCGCAAATGTATTGTGTATGTCTTATTATTTTCCAAGGATAATCATTAAAAAGACACATTATTATGCCAGTATGGATTAATTTATTCACCAGCATCACTCATGCAGTCAGTTATGGCGTAGGCTGAAGTGATCTGTAGAATGGGTGGTACTGCGCTCTGATTATTCCATTGTCACATAAATCAATAAGATCATTGTACTTATCTGTTGAAATGAGAATTAGTCCTTGATACGATGGCTTCAGTTTCCAAGTCATTTAATGGGACATTACATACTCTCCTAATCACTTTTATTTTTTTAACTCCTCATCACTTATGGCATAATAAAAAGATATATACTCTGGATCAACCTTTCTAAATTGCAGCCATGTACCTTTTAGCCAATTAACTTCCTCTCCATTGGTGTCAATCTTGCTGTTTTTCACCATTATTTTCCTCAACAGGGTAAATCTATAAATTTGTCTTGGTCCATCTCTATTACTTTAAAGGGGTTATTCTTCCGAGCCAATCTGATTAAAGTGTAAAATCCTGAAGGGTCAGATATGTCAACAGCACTTTTTTCCTTCTCACTCTGTGCATGTACACTATCAGCCTCCATATGCGAGTGTCCTGATTCAGAAAACTTATGGTTAATAACAGGAATGTCAAAACATTGCACACAGTACATCAACAAAGTAGAAATATTCATATTTCTGTTCTGACCACCACATGTATCAGACATCAATGGAATTCCTTTTCCATCAGCTATATTTTGAATTTTATGGATCAAATCAAATCAAAATCAAAGACAGGACCCTACTTCACTTGAACCTCTCTTTGCCAACCCTCATGCCAGCAGTAGCAATGTGCAATGCACGTTATTAGAACCCAAATCCAACACAGTCAAGTTGTGCAGAGGCAATAATCGTTTATAAACAAGCACCTTTGCGTTAGTTGATGGACAGTAAATCAAATTCAAGAAAATGCTCCTGCCTTTGTCGGGTCCTCTTCTTTGCTTCATCCCTGTGTTTCCTAGAAAGGTCCTTGTTTTCCAAATGTTCTTCATGGATTGTTTAATTCTCATCCTTTTCTGCTTCACTCATGTTTTCGTAAATGTAACAGGTATCACACATATCCTTCTTTTACAAATGGAAAGCTATGTTGAAATCGGTGTTAATTACTCTGTAAAGCCATTTCTTTTCACACATGTAATTTTTCTCATTGCATCATTCAACATACAGGTCATACATTTTTGTCAATGATAGCTCATTACTTAGATATTCTTTTTTCGAGTCTCTTCTGCAGTAGTATGAAGAGACCCAAGGGAATGTATTTATATGGTCATGAATCAATTGTTTTTCATCCTCTAGTCTCATGTTTGGTGGTGTACGCTATCATCTTCTTTGTGAGCTATGTTGACCGTATTTCTTTTACTCAGTGCAGTTTTCACAAACATTTCACTGATGTTTAAAGTTGCTTTGAAAAATACTTGGCAAACTTGTAACCGGATGTTATACTTAATCAAGTGATAAAAGAATGTATTTTGCCTTCTCGGTTTTCCTAACACTACAGTCATCCTCTGAGTACATTTTAGTTTCACATCAACTAGGGACATGATGTTCATACATTGATTATGTACATCCAGTAACTTCAAAAATGAGGAAAATATTTTTTGTCTACTTTCTTCATCAAAGTTACTTGTACACTTTCTAAGGCAACTCGAACTGTCTTTTCATTTTAAGAACCTACCTTGTTGCTTGTAGTTTAAAGGGGCCTAACTTCTAAGGTCATCGGCCTTAAGAAACTGCTTGGTTTCAGAATGTTCCCATCACTTTTATAGTGCTGTCCACTTTGCCTGTTCATTTTTTGTTTGTTCTTCTTCCACCCAGTTGGTTGAGCATATTTTCTTCTCATTTTTTTCACAGTTGTATTGCTGTCATAACTTTCTGTAGTAATAGTCTGTTCCTTAATTAGACGTACATTTCTGTGAGTGCTAATTGTATCACATCTCCTACTGGCCAATGCAACATCAGTACTGATTTTTCTTTTCCTCTTAATAGTGTGGTCTTCCATATCATAAATTTCATCATCTGTTGTAATACCATCAGAGGATGATGACGCAAACACATCTTCTGAAGTTTCTGATGTTTCACCATCACTTTTGTCACCCAAATCAATAATAATCCCTTCTTCAGCAGTGATTTCTCTCCCTTTACGCATTGTTGTTCTTGATCTGGTAACATTTTGAATTTTTTTAGCTCTACTGTAATTGTAGACTTAAATATAACACACAAATTTCATTCCACATCTTCAGAAGGGTGATTTTTTTTCTTCACCAGAAACATTGTTGAGTTCAGCCAAAGTTTTCTCATGGAATTAAGTTCTGATTCTGTATCACTTCCAATCTCACCTTTGCTATCCATAGGCACAGGAATCACGAAATGCAGCTCTGGAAAAAGATACCAACATGATTTTTAGTATAGTCATAGCCTTTTAGAATAGCATACATTTTATAATTTAGTGATAGCATTAATAAAGATCCAAGATCACTGACTTTACCTTCCTTCATCTCAATTATAGAAACCCAGTACGCAATGACCTGGCAGATTCAATGCAACCATAATGCTCTCAGCATGGCTTAAATAGATCACAATTATTTAAACTTCACATAGTAATGAGCAAACCCGCCAACAACAGAAAGAGACTTAATTCCGTTCCTAGTGCTCCAGTTTCATGACTCGCCTGCTGTGCTGAACTTTCCAAAGAGCTTTTTCACACACGGTCATTAGAAGTGTGTTGACGGAAATGTTGAGGAATCTCATGAAACCACGGTGCATTACCAGTTCCCACAATTCAGCAAGCTGTCAGCATTTTGTTGACAATCTTACATGTGTGTATTTCTCAAGCAGACATAGTTTATAAACATTCCATTCAGGTTAGAGATTATTTATAATCGAGCTCTCATCGTGTCTCTGCTTATCGCGGAGAAGTTTCGCAATGTTTGAAAGAATGTGAAATTGGAGTATGTTAGAAATTAGGGAAGCTAGTACTGTATTTACTATCTAGAGGTTCAGAATAATATTCTGATGAATGTAGTAGTGATAATCAATCCGAGAATCACAAAAACGTGAACAAATATTGTGTGAAGACCAAGGGACAGGGCTGCAGAGAAATATTACTAGTAATATCACAGTTATATTTCTAATGAACTGGAAATATCGGAAAAGAAAGCTGGTTCAAATTATCATTTACTTTCAAGTTCAAAAAAAAAATTTCAATTACTTGCAGGATGAGAATTTTATGAGGTTGTAGTAATGCAGACTAATATTCACAAAAATAAAGTGGTGCTGTTGATACCACTTGGAAAAACATTATGCTGATATATGGACAGGCAATGACACTGAAATGGTATAGGAAACTTAGACAATATTTAGATTCAAAATTAAGGTGAGTACAAGATAATATAAAACGACTGAGCATTTAGAAGCAAAATGCAAAAGAATATTACATTTGTATCTTTATTCATTTGACTAACTACTGTGTTGTTTTCTTTAATGGGTGACGTTTATACTGCTGCATCTATTGGGATTTAAATGCACCTGCCAAAAAACACGGTAATTCAAGCCGTGCAGCTAACCGTAAATGGGGAACGGCAAAGGGTTGACACTACAGCATTATTGTAGTAAGGAAAAAGGTGGCAAACATAACAACCATTTAGTGCACACCAACAATTCAGTTAGAACCCAAGTAGAATATCTACACTTACGCTAATACTGCTCTATAATTTTCTCATATCCCTTAGCAGCAAAGCAACGTATCTTAGATTTTTAGGCTTAAACAATATTTTGCACAAGTTAGTTACGCTAGAGGCTCATTTTGAAAAATATTAAAATTACACTTATGTTGTTTTGGCTGTAAATAATTTCATTCTGAATAAGAAAACCCATGAAATATGCCATTTTAGCTATTTTTGTAGATAGTCTATTTTGGTCCTAAGCCAGCAAATTGATTGTTGTTGTAACCACCGATTAGAGCTTGTACACACATAAATAATAATAATAATAATAATAATAATAATAATAATAATAATAATAATAATAATAATAATAATAATAAAGGTAAACTCGTGTCCTCATCCCGAGGTGGTGCAGCTCTTTTCAGGCACACCACCATTGGAGGTGAGCTGCATGTACCATTTCAACCACATACCAGCCCTCCTGCCAGTCTTAAATTCCTGACAGTACCGGGAATCGAACCCGGGCCCCCGAGGACAGCAGCTAATAACACTAACCATTACGCTACAGAGGCGGACATAATAATAATAATAAAAGTTGACATAAAATGTGAATCAACAAATAGTACAATGATGGAGTGGTGGTGAATTCACATCAGAACATGGAAACGTGACGAGTATCTTTCGATACGCAATATTAAATTAAATACAAGGGAACACTTACAGGTCTAAAAATGACAACTAAGAGAGGAGAGTGGAAGATGCTGGAAGCCCTATGAGGTCCATGGCAATGTATGACGTTATGGGGTAGAAAAGACTTACAATAATACACCCAACAGACAAATAATTATTGAAAAAATGAACATACAATTATAAATCAACACATAAATAAACTGCGGATTAACTGATACTTGAGACACAAACAAAGGAGTGTAAGGGAAACAATTAAGCTCTTTGGTCATGAACAAACCTTGGCATAGAGGTTCACATTAAAGTTAAATTTACGGAATGAACAACTTTGACATAGAGGTTCACATTAAAGTTAAATTTACAGAATGAAAGGAGGCAACCTCAAATGAAACAAATTAATTACACTATTCAAGAAAGTGTTACAGTTACTTACAATTACAACTAGAGTTAAAAAAGAAGGACTGCCTCTGAAAACAACACGTTACGCACTAGCATAATCGCTAAGTCATATAAATGCTCTATTTTGTAAAATGTGGAAAACTAGAGGAAACTCCAGCACACAAGATGAGATTCTACATAATTACTGAAGTTACATTAAGTGGGAAAGGTCCGAAACACAAGAATGCATTTAAATAACATCAAGCAATAACATAGCGCTTACCTTTGCCGGCTGAAGACGTGGACAAATTAACTCGCACACGCGAGGAGCCGCAAATAGGAAATCGAGTGATTACAAATAACCAATAGCAACACTCCTGTTTGCCACATTCACCAATTAAAAATCCTAATATACTGGCCAATAAAAAACATTTGTATTTTTGTATTTTGGCCAATGAAAATATACTTCTAGAATAATCCTTTCTGCTGAATTCGCATATTAGATAATATTACAAAATGACAGGAAAGGGCCACTTACACGTGGCACACCCTGCCCCACAACTCATGTATAAAAATGCACATCCCTTTCTATACTTTACAAAATATTACAATTTAAATCAGGAAATGTAAAAGAAAATAAATCTTCTTTATAGTCCATTTCTTCGTAGGCCTAAATATTTAATAATTTTTAAATAAGAAAACTACATACAATAATTTGCTTTGCATAAACACTTCAGTTCTTTAAATGTTTTTCTTTACCCAGCATGATGACAAGACAAAATTAAATGATAACAAGGACATCTGTTGCTTCACTGATTTCTTTTCATTGCTGTTCAACAACGGCCACAGTTGTGATTGTTGTTTCAAGGAGCAAAACAATGGGATTATCAGCTGTTAGTCATGAGACAAAATATGGTAAAGCAATAGTAAAATGGGAAGGATCTCATAATAGATTATATTGATTTGGAAAGCCATTTCAATTCAGTTACTATTGATCTGCATTTAGGGCAGTCGCCCAAGTGGCAGATTCCCTAGCTGTTGTTTTCCTAGCCTTTATTTAAATGATTGCAAATAAATTGGAAATTTATTGAACATCTCGCGTGTTAAGATATTCCAATCCCTAACTCCCCTTCCTATAAACAAATATTTGCCCCAATTTGTCCTCTTGAATTCCAACTTAATCTTCACACTTAATCTTTACTTAATCTTCCTACTTTTAAAGACACCACTCAAATTTATTTGTCTATTGATGTCATTCCATGCCATCTCTCCACTGACAGCTCGGAACATACCACTTCCCAGCCCAAACTTTGCAACATTTTTGGAACTCTACTCTTTTGTTTGAAATCATGCAGAACAAATTGAGCTGCTTTTCTTTGGATTTTTTCCAGTTCTTGAATCAAGTAATCCTGGTGAGGGTCCCATACACTGGAGCCATACTCTAGTTGGGGTCCTACCAAAGACTTGTATGCCCACTCCATTACATCTTTACTATAACCCTTAAATACCCTCATAACCATGGGCAGAGATTTGTACCCTTTATTTACAATCCCATTTATGTGTTTACCCCAATGAAGATCTTTCCTTATATTAACACCTAGATACTTACAATGATCCCCAAATGGAACTTCACCCCCAACAATGCTGTAGTTAAAACTGAGAATACTTTTCCTATTCGTGAAACTCACAACCTCATGTTTAACCCCATTTGTCATCATACCACTCCCTGCTGTCCATCTCACAACATTGTCAAGGTCATTTTGTAGTTGCTCACAATCTTGTAACTTATTTATTACTCTATACAGAATAACATCATCAGCAAAAAGCCTAATCTATGATTCCACTTCTTTACTCATATCATTCATATATATAAGAAAATATATAAAGGTCCAATAGGCCTAATACTGCCTTGAGGAATTCCCCTCCTAATTATTACGGGGTCATTAAAATCATTTGCAAGTGGTAAACCTCGAGGTCAAATCTCTTCTTGATATAGACATATGCAGTTTACATACAGTGAATTGAGCCATGAAAACAGGGATCTCCAAAATTGACTGGGACCTTTCTAATTTTTCAGATCTCAGCACAATCTTTTTAAAGATAGCCCTGCTTGACATGCTAAATATATAGACATAACATCAAGAACTGCATTTCCTTACATTTCCAATAAGTTGGAAAATGGATGCTGTGTTGATCAAGCTCTTAAAATACATGGTCACATTGACATATCTGTGAAAGAGTACACTGAAAGAAGAAAAAAAACATTCTCCTCTCTTAAGCGAATGATGAAATACATCAACAGTTCCTTTTATAGGCCTCAGTCGCTCCTCTCTCATGTTCTTCTCATCTCACGGTTTTTGGAGAAGCTGAGGTGTCAGAATTTAGTTCTGCAGGAGTTCTTTTACGTTCCAGTCAATCTACCAAATGAGGCTGACGTATTTGAGCATCTTCAAATACCACCGGACTGAGCCAGTATCGAACCTGCCAAGTTGGGGTTAGAAGGCTAGTGCTTCAACCGCCTGAGCTATTCAGCCTGGCAGCCGTAATTTTAGTTTTGTTGTACACTCACAGATTAATCTCGGAAATATTCATCCTTGGTTGTAGACGTTGTACCATATTATGAAAGGAGAATGAACCCTACGAGGAACTTTTTGTAAAATGGTTAAGTTATTTTGTACTGATTTGTATTCTACTTATTCTACTTTGGTACTTTTGAGGCGTGAACAAAAATGTTGCTGTGAACCCCCTGAAAATTTTGTCATGAATTACCACTGCTTTTAAAGATCCTCGCATACACACTCCCCTTGTTCATTAATGATGCCTGGAATGTCCTTCTTGGGACTTCTTTCTGCCTTAAAGTACCTATATGTACCCTTCCAATTTTACCAAAATTTGTATGAATGCCAATTATGCTTGCCATCATGTTATCCTTAGCTGACTTCTTTGCTAGATTCACTTTCCTAGTAAGTTTTTCTCCTTACTTCCACACCCATTTCTAACTCTATTTCTTTCCAACCTGCACCTCCTTCTTAATCTCCTTATATTTCTGTTATAATATAGTAGGACTTTGCCATTCCTTACCACATTTAAAGGTACAAACCTGTTTTCACATTCCTCAACAATTGCTTTAAACCCATCCCAGAGTATGTTTACATTTTTATTTATCATTTTCCACCGATCATAGTTACTTTTTTTTAACTCCCTTATGCCTGTTTTATTAGCTGTATGGTACTGCTTAATAGTCCCTCATTTAGAACCTTCCTTTCTATCACATTTATTTTTAACCATGTCAAAAACAGATTCATGATCACTAATACCATCTATTACTTAGGTTACTCTATAGAGTTCATCGGGTTTTACCATCACCATGTCCAGAATATTCTTCCCTCTGGTTGGTTCCATCACTTTCTGAATCAGCTGTCCTTCCCAGATTAACTTATTTGCCATTTGTTTGCCATGCTTCCTGTCGTTCGCATAAACTTCCCAATTGACATTTGGTAAATTGAGATCACACACTGCAATCACATTCCTTTCCATGTCGTTCCCCACATAGCTGATAATCTTATCAAATAATTCCGAATCAGCGTCAGTGCTACCCTATCCCGGTCTGTATACTCCAAAGACATCAAGTTGCCTTTTATCTTTAGAGATGAGCCTTACATCTAGAATGTCATGTTTGTCATCTTTAACTTTCTCGTAGCTTACAAATTATTTTTTTCACCAGAATGAATACCCCCCCTCCTACCATTCCTATCCTAACTCTACGATAAACACTCCAGTTCTGTCAGAACATTTCTGCATCCATTATATCATTCTCAGGCATGATTCAGCTCCTATTACAATATCTGGGAAGTATATATCTATTAAATTACTTAATTCTATCCCTTTCTTTACAGTACTTATACTGTTCAACACTAACATTTTTATGTCATCCCTACTTGACTTTCAGATCCCTGTACCCTTATCACTGCTCCCTACACCACTCCTTTTCTCTGAATGTACCTCCCTATAACCCTTCTAAAGAAATTTCCTAACTTATAAGTACCACTGCAGTTTAAGTGAAGGCCATCTGAGCGCAGATCCCTGTCTCCTACCCACCCAGGATCTAGAAATCTAATCCCAGTTTCTCACATACCCACTCCATCGCCTCATTTAAATCCCCAATCACCTTCCAGTTAGTACCTCTCCTATACAGTATTCCACTGATAACAATCTCCTCTTCCTTAAAATTCACCTGTGTTGCATTTACCAGATTCCACACATCCCCAACTATGTTGGTACATACCTGCTTGCCTTACATTGTTTGTATGAACGGGAAACACTCCCACCTTCTCCTTTCACTCCTCCTTCTCTTCTATTTTCTTGAACATCTACCTTAACCTAATTCCTGGATAACACTCTACCCTGGTTCCCATTCCTCCATACACTTTCCCCACATGTCTAACAATGTAATCCCCCATGGCCAGAGCCTCAAACCTGCCCACCTCATGGTGGTCTATGATAGAGTCCCTGGAACAAATTTTCGGGGAAGTCACGTGCTGGAACATATTAGAAAGGAAATTATAAAGTTTTAGAAACAATGTATTTTAATTGCTGCAGTTGTGCTGTTTCAAATGAGCAAAATAGGGAGGTTTATTATTAAGTTTATTACTTGTAACAAAACAGTGAAGTCTGATAGTGAAACTGGACTGGGATTGCTAAGTATTCCATCACCTATACGGTACTGTTTATAACTAAAATATGAAGACAGTAAAAGCAGCATATGGAGATTTCATCTGATGATACTGTGATGTCGAGAGGAAAGATGAAGATTGAGAAATCTTGAAATCGAGAGTCAATATTACAAACACAAGAAAGACAAGAATGATGACAAGAGGATGAAGGGAAAGAAAAAGAGCTGTAAAATTCAGAGACTATGTTTTTTTTTTTAATTAACTTGCAAAGTGAATTAATGGAAAATTCAAGACTGGATATGGAACTCAGCAAAAGGATATATCTTACGAGTGTTTTTTAGGGCTGCCGCAAGGACAAAGCATAACAGAGGCACAAAATATGGTTATACAATTGCTGGTAAAAGATAGGACAATAAACATTATTAATTTTTTTTAATATATCATTCGCTGGGGCCATCAAGGACCACATTAAATCTTGTTGCATTTGACACTGTCTTTTCTTCGGTTGCTCATCTCGATTTAGCCCGTTCATCAATATTTTCTTGCAGAAGTGATCTCTGTTAAGGGCGTCTTCAGCTGAGGTCTTCTTTGGTATTATTATTATTATTATTATTATTATTATTATTATTATTATTATTATTATTATTATTATTATTATTATTATTATTATTATACGTGAATGGTCCCTTTTGGAACGCACGAAGCTTTATTTATGATTTTGTTTGCGGAGGATCCAGGATGCTTTCATCTGTTGACTAAAGATCCTTTTCCGTTCTTCCGTCCACTTGGTACCTGCTCTTTTTGGTACTTCATTCTCTGGAGTAACTTCCCACTTGTCAATTTTCTTTCTATATATATTTTGATTCAAAATGTCTTCAGGTTGAATTTGTGTGTTCTTCATGTCCACTTTTGTTTGTTGTATCCAAGGGAAATTCTTCAGTTTATCAACTCTTTCAAGAACTTGGTGGGTTAGTCTATTTTCTGGAAGCCTCTTAACATGTCCATAAAATTTCAGCCTTCTTTTCCTGAGGTCTGCCGCAATATTAGATAATTTTTCTGTGGATTTCCGGGTTAGGAGGCGGTACCCTTCTGCTGTGTGTATCTTGGTCCTAAAATTTTCCTCATGATTTTTCGCTCTTCTTTTAGGATATTTTCCAGCTCGCCCTTTCTATGAAGCGTTAGAGTTTCCCCTGCATACAAAGCCTCAGGTTTGATTACAGTATTGTAATGTTTAATCTTAACGTGGAGAGACATACATTTTTTGTTGTAGATTTCTCTTGTTCTCTCATAAGCTCTTCTGAGTTTTTGGACACGGTTGTTTTGGGCTATTTTCTCTTGTCCGGTTGGTTCGAGAATTTCGCCCAGGTATTTGAAGTGAGGGACTCTGTTGATTTTTCCGTATTTTGTATTGAGACTATGGATGTCTAGTTTTGCACAGAAAAATTCCGTTTTCTGGAAGGAGATATGAAGTCCGACCTTTCTGGCACATTCTTGGAGAATTTCAACTTGCTTTATTGCTGTGACTTCATCGCTGGACAAAAGGGCCAAGTCATCCGCGAAGACTAAGCATGGAATTTCAAGCTTGTTTTTTTGTGTCCCGATGTTTACTGGGTTCCAGCTACTTTGTGCTTTCAGTTCTTTTTCCCATTCCCTCATCACCTTATCTAGGATGAGGTTGAAGAGGAGGGGTGACAGTCCATCTCCTTGCCGGACATCAGTTTTTATCAGGAATTCGTCTGAGATTTCTCCCATGAATTTCACTCTTGACTTTGTGTCAGTGAGGGTCTGTTTGGTCAAGTTTAGTGTTTTGGAGTCTAGTCCCTGTTCTTTTGGAATGTTGAACAGAGATTGACGATCAATTGAATCATAAGCCTTCTTGAAATCTATGAAGGTACAGATGATTGGAAGGTTTCTGAGGGCCCTGAATTTTAGAGCGGTTTTGAGGTTGAAGATCTGTTCAATGCATGAACTGTGAGGGCGTAACCCAGCTTGATATTCACCAATCTTATGCTCTAGTTGTTCTTGTATTCTTTTCAACAGGCATGCAGAGAGAATTTGCAGCCAACTTCAAGGAGGGAGATTCCCCTATAGTTGTTCACATCAGTTTTGTCTCCTTTTTTGTGCAGTGGGTGAATTAAGGCACATTTCCAGTTTTCTGAGAGTTTTTCGTTTTTCCAGATTTTCTGTATGATTTCTGTAAGTTCTTTGAGTGAATTTGAACCAAGATTCTTAAGGAATTCTGCAACAATCCCGTCTCTTCCTGAGGTTTTGTTGTTCTTTAGTCGTTTAATGTGGCTCTGAATTTCTTCCTGGTTTGGTGGAGGTGATTCTGGGTGAGTGAAACTGGATGCTTCTTCAAGAAATCTTTCAGTGGGTTCGGGGCAGTTAAGATGTTCTGAGAAGTACCGTGCAAGTTCTTGGCAGTTTTCTTTATTAGTAAGCGCCAATTTTCCGTCTTGTTTCCTGAAACATAAGTTCTGTGGAATGTATCCTCGGATTTTTTCTGTGAATGTTCTGTAGAAATCCCTTGTGTTGTGGTTTCTAAAGTTTTCTTCAATTGACTCCAGTTGTTCTTTCAGGTGCTTTCTTTTCTCTTGCCTGATGGTTTTGGATACTTGTTTTCTGGTCTCATAAAATTCTCGTTGAGTTTTCTGGGATTTTCTACTGTTGTATTTCTGAAACGCAGATTTTCTTATCTCTAGGGCTTGGTTGCATGTTGAGTTCCACCAGGGGTGTTTTGTATTCCTTTTTAAAGGTACCATTTCTCGTGCGCATCCGGGAGATAGTAGGTTCGAATCCCACTACCGGCAGCCCTGAAGATGGTTTTCCGTGGTTTCCCATTTTCACACCAGGAAAATGCTGGGGATGTACCTTAATTAAGGCCACAGCCGCTTCCTTCCAACTCCTAGGCCTTTCCTATCCCATCGTCGCCATAAGACCTATCTGTGTCGGTGCGACGTAAAGCCCCTAGCAAAAAATAAAAATTCTCGTGCCTTCTGTATGATTTTGGTGTGGAATTCTTCCCATGTTTTTGCTGGCTGATTTTCCCACGCTTCTTTCAGATCCGTAACAGGAATCCATTTTATGTCAAATTTCTGTTGTTGGATTTTCTTGGGGTGGTATTTTCTTGGAGTAAATTTTACTTTAACTCTTGTGAGATAGTGATCAGAGTCGATGTTTGCTCCTCTTCTCACTTGTACATCATGTACCTCTTTCTGTAGCTGATACGAGATAGCTACATGATCAATCTGAAATTCACCAATGGATTCAATGGGGGACCTCCAGGTTTTTTGTTTCTTGGGATGCTTTCTGAGGGATGTGGACATGATTTTAAGGTTGCACTGTTGACATAGTTCAATGAGTCTTGAACCGTTTTTGTTGGTAAATTTGTGCGCCGGGTAGAGTCCGACAGTTTTTCCGTGTTCCTTTTCTCGGCCGATTTTTGCATTGAAATCGCCTAAGAGGATTTTAATGTCATCCTTTGGAATTTTTGACATTACTTTTTCAAGTTTGTTCCAAAATTTGTCCACGTTTTGGGGATTCTTCTTGTTGTCTATATTTGTAGGGGCGTGTGCATTTATTAATGTATATTTTTTATTTGCACACTGAATCCTCATGCGATTGCTGATGGAATTAACTTCCCGGATCAAGTTCAATATACTTTTATGTACTACGAAGCTCATACCAAATAAAGGGGTCCTATTTAGATCTTTTGGTGTGTTTTACTTTTGAATATATGGTAATTTCCATAATCCATGGTGGCATCATCAGTAAATCGAGTTTCCTGCAGGGCAAGGATAAGAATATTTTGCCGATCAAGTTCTGTGACTAAATTTAGTAATTTTCCAGGTTGTATCAAAGTGTTGATATTGAATGTACCAATGTATGTGGGGGTTTTGTGGAATAGTTTACCAGAGAGCTCCGACTCTCTCCCATGTTTTCGTGGTTGTCCAGGCTCCCCAGAATCCGAAAGCCTGGTTGCCGTCTCATTACGACTGGTGGATTGGATACCACCTGGGGTAATGTTGTTACTACGCTCACGAATCATGTTTGGCTTGTAATAGGAGATCCAGCAGTGCTGGGTGCTTAGAACCAGGAATTGTTAGTTCCTGGAGCTTGGTATTGCCGCCGCACCTACAAGGTGTCAGATGCGGACCAGAAAACCAGTGGATACCACTCAGATGCACCTGGATTTTAAACAGGCTTTTTATTACTATCCCAAAAAGCAAGGGTGCCTCCTCCGCCAGTTCCACTGTACCAATGATCTTCATCTCCGCCTTCACTGCCGTTGCGGTCTTCACTCGTAACGCTGATCTGGGACCCTTACCAGATGATACACACGGGTTAGTGTGCTCTGAGACTCACATAGACATGGGGCGCCACTCCCTGGGCAGGGCTGCCTCCGAAGAGGGTCCCTACCTGCTACCTTTTTATTATTATTATTATTATTATTTATTTATTTATTTACATTTTATGGCCTTCATTGGACCACTCTCATCATCATCTTCATTTCCCGTTTCCAGCTTCCTGGGTAGGGTTGTGAATCAAGGACCTCCATCACTGCCTGTCTCTCCACCACTCTTCTCCTTTTTAAAGTACATCTTCTGGTTTTCCTCCCCTCTTCTCTATGCACTCCCACACTAAATCTGTCCACCTCTTTTGGGGTCTTCCTTGTGGTCTCTTTCCTGTTAGCTTCTCTGAAAAAGCTTTTTTTGGCACACTCTTCTCTCATTCTCATCATATGCCCATACCACTTTAGCTTTGTTGTTTCTGTCCTGTCTTGAAGTTCAAGATTCCTGTCCTTTTCCTTATCTCTTCATTTCTAATTCTATCCTTTCTGGTCTTTCCCTAGATACCTCTTAGGAATTTCATCCCTGCTGCCTGTATTCTACTCTCCTCTCGTTTTGTTGTAGACCACGATCCAGCTGCATAGGTCAGTATGGGTTCATAATAGGTTGAATATAATACTTTCTTACATTTTTTTGGGACATCTTGGTTCCACAAAATACCCTTTACACTCTAGTAGAAGCTGTTTGGTTGTTGTGTTCTTTCCCAATTTCCTTGGTTATCTTTCCATCTTCTGTGATCACACTTCCTAGGTACTTGAAACTTTTAACCACTTCCAGAATTTTTCCATTCAGTTTTATGTTTCCTTATTGTTTTACTTTTCTCTGTGCTTACTTTCATCCCTAATTTTTCTCTCTCTTGATTCCATACATCTACTTGTTTTTGCACTTCCTTGCACTTCCATTTCATCCTCACCCCATAGCATCAATATATCATCTGCAAACAACATAGCTTTTGTTGCCTGTCTTCCCAGTCTCTGTTTAATGTTCTTATGAATTTCATCCATGACTATGATGAACAGTATGGGGGATAGTACACTTCCCTGTCAGAGACCAGTTTCAACTTTAAACCATTTTGTTTTTTCTATACTAGTCTTCACAGTACTAAAATAAATTTTTGTACAAAGCTTTTTATCATTTGCACTTCCACAATGTTAACTTTTTTTTTCCCTTAATGTGTCCCATACCAACTGTCTGGGCATACTGTCCTAAGCTTTCTCAATGTCAATAAATGTCATCACTATGTCTTTTCCAAACTCTAATTTTTTTCTCCATCATATGTCTTAATGTAAAGATCAGGTCAAACAATAATCTGTCTTTCCTAAAACCATGATGTTCTTCTTTAATTTCTCCTTCTAGCTTCCTCCTCAGCCTTCCTTCCAATACTCTCTCAAATATCTTAGCTACATGGGCAATAAGTGTGATTTCTCTGTAGTTATTACATTCCTTTTTATCACCTTTTTAAAATATCAGGATAATTAAACCCTGTGGGAGTGGCAAACCCATCGTACAAACAGCCTAAAAACTGAGTGTGAGTAAATCAAGGCCTCATTGGACCACTCTAGCCAACTTTATACAAAGAATTTTTCAGTTTTCTGTCAGCCCAGTACTTCTTCATTCTCTCGGATCTTATCTTTCTTCATTGGAAACCACCCTTCCTATTGTCTGTTCATTGATTCTGATTTACTGTCTGGTTTGTTTGTGAGTTTCCTGATTTTTTAAGGTTTTTTTTAAGGCCTTCCACTGTAATTTATAGTTCATCCATATCTTCCTTGATTTCTGTAATCCACTTAATGTTGCACTTACTATTCCATAATTTTTCTATTATTCTCCTGATGATCCCTGTTCTCTGGTGTCCTGATTAGATGTCCAAAAAATGAAATGCATTTCTTCCTGATTGTGGTCATTACTGGTTCCAAGGGCGCCCATACACGGAGGCAAGTGGGGCTGCGACCCCCCTCTAGCTCTCAGGGAAAGACAAAAATCTAATGTAGTCAGGTGTTTTCCTTTCAAGAAAATTATTTAAAAGTCAGTATTACATAGAAGTGGTATTACCGTCTCCCACCAATAGGCAGGGTATACCATGGATTATTCTACCGCAGAATAAAAGTCGCCATTTATCTTCCATAATATTAAAAATACTACGAGCCCCCAGGTCTAGGCCCCCCACTACAAACTGTCATATGGGCGCCCATGACTGGTTCTATTTCTTGTAGACTGTTTCATTATTATTATTATTGTGATTATTAACACTAGAATGCCTGGGGTTTACAACTTCCTATAGCGCCCAATGGGAGCCAGTTGGGCTCTATGGTCGATTTTAAGCCAGTTGATATTATATGAATGCAATTATTTGCTTTTTCTGTTTTATATGATGTTTTTGGAACTTGGAAATTCATTGGACACAATATCCAAGTCAATTGTTGTAACAATTATGGGAAAATTGGAAGAAATAGTGCAAACAATCAAATAATGAAAAACCATTTTATTTTATTTTATTTTATTTTATTGAATATATATACCGTAAATGTTAAAATATGAGTTGCATGAATAACGTTTGCGAGTTTCTATGGAATGAAGACTACTTGTAAGCATTGTTACACATTTTAATTTTCATTGTTGAAAGGAATGAAATCTGAGTAGTTCAATGCACAACTAGAAGCCAATGCATTTCTTGCACTTTCCAGTACAGCTGGCTGAGAAAGAACCACAGGCTGCTTTATTGCATGAACATTTTCCCTCTTTTCTATTTTGTTTGCAGCTGTCCTTGATTTGACAGTATTTCGTCAATATCTCACCATCAGGCTGTTCCCCTGGGACAGCTGTTTGGCTGATTATGTTAGTGCTTGCCAACTCTTTGACTAGCTTCCAAAGAAATCATGATCTTGTTATTCTCTCTGATGTATCCTTGTAAATGATCCAAGCCTTTATTGCAGCTAGATCGAAAGTGTTAGAGCCTTGTCCCTGTTCTGGTAGAATATTTATGGGCCATCTGGTCAACTGCATCAACACCATACTTTGTTCCATTATAACACTCCACTATTGAAGGTGTTTCCTTTCATTGTCAGAGATGTCTACATCTGGGTGGAGTGTCCTCAGAAGTACCACATTCTTCCTCCGCTTACCTTGATACACAGTTAGGGTTATATCATCCTTCTTGTAGACTTTTGTTGAGTACAGTTCATTTTTCATAGTTTTGACTCCGGCTGGAATTTCCAGTCTTACTTTGCTTACTGTGCCCAAAAGGCTACTGTCTTTCAGCGTTTTTGCAAGCATAAAATAATTGCCTGTAGTAACGTTATGACCTTTTTTTTTCAAATATGAGCCCATTAGCTTCATAACAACATATTCTGATACACGCTTATCACCAGGACGAGAGTCATCCCTGCCAACATACGGGAAACCATTTGTTAGATATTTACTGTCTTTATCTACTGCAAGCTGATATTTTTGGCCATATTTATCAGGTTTAGTCGCAATGAACTGAGTAAATGGATGCCTAGATTTACTGGGAAAGAGCTGCTCATCAAATGTGATAAATGGCGCAGGTCGATAGCAAACAATTGAGTTCTCAATGAATTTGTTCCACACAGCCGAGAATAGAGCAAATTTATCAGTTTACAATCATAGAGAGCAGGTGGATTTTTCATCAAATCATAGGAAACATAAAATTGCACAGAACCTATTCCTTAATAAAGCTCTCGTGCATAAGGGTACATCCTAATTTTCCTCGCACAAGGCATGAAGATCCAGGCTGTTCTTTCTGGCGACACCTCTAGCATACATCATCACTCGAAAAGCCTCTAATTCCACAGCAATAAGAGAAAAATTAGTACCTTCAACCTGCTTTTTGGCTTCATCAGTTTTGCACTTGATTATATGTTTTAGAATAGAATTGTCAATCATCAGCCTCCAGGCAGTTGCTGGGCTGCCGGCCAGTACTGATCATTTGGCATATCCAGTAGGACACGGTATTTCTCTCAGCACATTCTTTTGAGTTTGACGACCTTTCACATGCTCTCCAGGCTTCATAAGAGCCCACTCTGTACTATCGCTGGCCACCAAAACCCAATTCTCACCTTCTTCTCCACCTCGGCAACATTGTAAAGCATCAGCAGTTGCAGTACAATGAACATGCCCCCGAGAAGCAGATTCTCTTGTGAACCTTGGGCATTTTCTCTCTTACTGACTCCTCCCGTGGCCTCATTTACTATAAACAAGCCTTGTCAGTGTTTGTATACATCAGTTATACAAGTGCAAATAAAATACAAGAATACTTATGGTGTATCCCGGTATTGCTATCTGGCAAAATTGTTTCATGTTCACCATCACTGTCTGGTGAACTTGATATCTCAATTTGCAGTAAAACGAAGTTTTCGTTTGAGTCACGGTCACTATTCTCAGATTCGGATATATCCTCAGGAATATCATTCAATTAGGCAACTATTTTCTGTGATTCCAATTTTCGTTGGAGCAACATTATTGAAATGTGAGGTCTTTTCAAAACAGACTAACTAACCCAATTCACAACTTGGACTGAACTTGGCAGGTCGATACGCGCTCGGTGGTACTCAGGTCACCAGTCACTGGTAGTCCCGCTTGGATGTAGCAGATATGGTTCACGAAGAGGACTAGACTGCACAGTTCTTACTTTCAAATTCTCCTGACACATTGTTGAAACAAATTACTATCACGTCACCCAAAACAATAATGCAACTCGGTCGTTTATGTGTTGCACCCTACACAATTATTGACATGTTATGTAAGACGAAGTAACATGACAAAATATATTACTTGTAAGCATAAAACTCTAGGAGTCAAAATGACTCCATTTGGGCATTTAAGGTAAATTAAAAAAATACAGGCATAATTTTTAATGAAGAATAAAATACAAGGTTTGTGTAATTAAACTCTTTATGAATGATGAAAAGTCATGGAACAGATTTTTTGAATTCAGAAAATTAAAAGCTACAGCAAACTTAGAAGTAGGCTGAGGAGTCAAAATGACTCCATTAGGCATTCTAGTGTTAAACAACTTCCATATACATCGACCAGGACTCAAACCAGTCATAACACAGTGATAACACAGCTGTTATGTACCTAAGGCTAGAGAGATCATGTACAAGGTATACCCGGGAAACTAGACCAGAGACAAGGAAGTATTGAAATCAGATAGAAGCACAAAAATAACATTTTTGAAAGTATGTTACAGAGATATCATTGCCATTCGGCCTTTACAGTTAAAACAATTATGGGTGAAGCTGCAGCAGATAATTCTAGTTATATTATAACGGTTGTACAAATCTGAATGAAGTGAACTTTGTTTCTATAGTCCCTGTGGACTGTGTTACTATGATTGTATATACCTATGCCCACTGTTTTTAACTCTTCACTAGTTGAATTTTAGATGTGTGTTAATAAAATGCCCTTGAATATCTCATCCTATTTATATTAAGTTTAATTCATTCTTAAAATTTACAAGCTTTCCAGTCTGTCTAACAATATAAAATAATCTCTCTCTTAATAATGGGATTTATAGTTACCCTGCGTACCCTTTTCAAGGAAAGATGAGGAATTTTATCATTCTTCAAACTACATAGATGAGTTCTTTTGTCTTCATTGAAGTACAACTTATAAGTTAAACTCAAGATGCTACAATGTTCTTAAATAAACATAATATTACTTTATACCAGTAAAATATTTGGCATATTTAGATAGTAGACTCTCTGAACACCACACGAAAATTCCACATTCACTAGTAATGTCTTCATATGACAGCACTGAAAAAGGATTGCTTAATAAACCACTAAATTCATGGTAATTTACTGCACCCCAAAAAAGCTCATGATGTGTGTTCAACCCATAACAACAAACTAAACCACTGACGGGTGCTGTGAAGAAAGAGAATTTGTGGATTCATTCCCTGAAGATATTTACAGTTAACTGATAGCCTGTTCTAACCGAAGAATATCACGAATGGCCATCTTATGGCTGCATCTCAAATAGGATTTTCTTCCACTGATATTCTGTCTGCTCAAGGCAGACAAAGCCGTGCCAAACAGAACTCAAAGGGGAGTTTCCGCTGACTAAGGCTGAAACCATAGATATTACTTTAGTGCATACAGTAAAACCTTGATTATCCATCCCACGATTAACCATTCTGCGGATTATCCATCACCAGAAAAGAAATCTTGATTTTATTAAAAGCAATGTACAGTCGCTCCAAAACTGAATGAGAGTACTCTTGATGTCAATAATAATAATTTTATTGGCTTTACGTCCCACTAACCACTTTGATGGTTTTCGGAGATGCTGAGGTGCCGAAATGTTGTCTTACAGTTTTTTTTTACGTGCCAGTAAATCTACTGACACAAGGCTGACGTATTTGAGCACCTTCAAATACCACCGGACTGAGCTAGGATCAAACCTGCCAAGTTGGGGTCACAAGGCCATCGCCTCAACTGTCTGAGCCACTCAGCCCGGCTCTTGAAATCAAGGTATCTTGATACAGTATTCTGTTTTGGAGCTACTGTACATTGACTCTCCAATTCCTGAGTCCACGATCATAACGTACAGTAACTACTGTACGTACACACGCATAGACCGGAAATCGGCATTGGAGACATGACTTCATACATTTTTTACTACGTAATTTTATGTTGTGTAAAATTATTGTACTTTTAACTGTTACTAAAGGAGAGGGGGTGCTATTCAAATTCAACAGCCATAAACTTTATTATCCATTCCATTGTTGACGAATAACATACTGTAATATGCTCTCTCCCAGCTCACGGAGTGTAGAGTATGGTATGCTGGTCATTTCTACTTCAGAATGATACCTACAACTTATTTGGTAGCGTGTAATATCTCCGAGTACCATATGTAGATCTTTCCTATCATTCTCTGTCAAGGTTAAATATTTTCACCACAGGCTACTGCATCGTAAATATTTCACAATGCACAGGAATCGGAAACCAGCCTAGCGGTCCGTCATAGTCAGCCTCCGGTATTAGTAGACAGGTAGGCTACATTCTGTATTGTAGTGCAAAGTAAGGAAATGTGAGTGTGACTGATAAAGTTGAACATTTATTTTCTGTTCTAACAGCCGGGAAACGTTGAGATTGAAATCAAAAAGAAACATGTAGTTTTAACTGTACAAAATAAAGTTAATATAATCAAACTGTTAAAGAAAGGTGAACTAGTCTCAAATTTAGCATCAGAGTTTGGTGTGGGTGTGAAAACAGAGAGGGTCCTAATGAAGAATAAAGACAAAGTGTTGCAGTTTGCAGTGAGTTCTGACAGTTTGCATGGTCTCGCTGAAAGAAAAACAATGAAAGCATCATCTTTAAAAGAACTGGATGCTGCGTTATTCATGTGGTTTCAGCAAAAGAGAGGCAAAGGTGTTCCTATTAATGGTCCTATGATAACAAGGCAGGCACAAATTATTCATGAAAAGATAGGACTCTAAGGATCCTCACCAGCGTCCAATGGTTGGCTACAGAAATTTAAGGACAGATGTGGCATTCGAGAATTAAACATTGAAGGAGAAAAACTACTGTAAGTGGTGACAGCAGTGCAGCAGAAAACTTTAGAGTGAGTTCTGACAGTTTGCATGGACTCACTGAAAGAAAAACAATGAAAGCATCATCTTTAAAAGAACTGGATGCTGCGTTATTCATGTGGTTTCAGCGCATAATTGAGGGATACAATTTCATTCCAAGTCAAGTGTACAATGCCGATGAAACTGGACTTTATTGAAAGTGCTTACCCAGTAAAACTCTAGCAGCTGCTGAAAAGAAATCAGCTCCTGGTCACAAATCTAGTAAAAGAGCACTTTACCATCTTGTGCTGTGCAAACACTAGTGGCGACCATAAATTAAAATTAGCTGTTGGTAAAGCAAAAAATCTGTGTTCGTTCAAAGGAACAGTGATGAAATATTTCCCAGTAGATTATTGTCATAACAAATCTGCATGGTTAACACACGATATTTTCAGGACTTGGTTCCAAAATAAGTTCGTTCCGCGGGATTGAGATTTCTTGGCGTCCAAAGACTTGCCAATAAAGGCCGCCCTTTTTCTTGATAATGCAGTCTCTCACCCTGTTGATACAGAGTTGAAATCAGAGGATTGGAAACATTTTTGTGTCCTATTTGCCACCTAATGTAACTTCATTAATTCAGCCGATGGACCAAGACACCATCACAAACTTCAAGGTGCATTGTAAGCGGGAATTGCTAGGCCTCTTACTTTCCAAAGAAATGTTGATGGTAGAGGTCTGGAAAAAAACTCAGTCTTAAAGAAGCACTTTATCTTGCCCAGAAATCATGGGATCTAGTAACCACTCAGAACATTGTGGAGAAAATCATATGTTGATGTTGAAGAGCTTGTCAATGAATTTCATGGGTTCACTGATGAAGATGAAAATAAGGGATTGATGATCAAAGATATCCTGAAGACTATTGAAAATAACATTCAATTTGGAGAAGTAGATGAAAGTAACATTGAGGAGAGGCTTCATAGTGACGATGTATTGCCTGGGCATCACATTTTAACTGATGACAAAAGAGTAAATAAAAGCGTGAATGGGAACTTGGCAGTCAGCTGCCAAGTGATGAGCAAAAGTGAGGGGGATGGGGAAGAAGAGTGTGTCACAAATAATCGCGTACCCCTTCAGACCGCACTGGAGTCGGCTGAAATGTTAATGGAATTCTTGGAGCAAGAGGACGATACAGATTTTTCAGACATTCTTGTAATTAGAAAGCTCAGAATGGACATAAAGAAGGAAATAAGTTTTAAGAGAGTGCAAAAAAAGAGTTATGGAATTTTTTAAAGCAGCTTAAATGACACCAGGCAAATTAATTATTTATGGTCTGCTGGTATTTTAGGTAAATATTTAGTATGTATTGTTGTAGCTTTGACTACATTTTAAAGAGGGTTTTGTGCACTGCATTTTAAGGTTATATGGTATGTATTTTATGTACCTATTTTAAAGTCCATTAAAATTAGTAGTATGGATTATCCGGGTTTTTTAATAACCGTTCACCCCTTCCCGGGCATTAGAACGGATAATAGTGGTTTTACTATATATGCATTTGGTGAGATATTTTAATGTTCCTGTCTCTTTTGGAAGAGAACTCTTTTGGAAGAGAAGTTTAACTATTTGACCATTTTTATAACTTAAAGCATAGGGCCATGGCATGGCAGCACTGCCACTGAAGCCACCACTGAGTTGTGTTAGCTGAGTCAACACTGAAAGGAAACAGCTTCATTCTTAATAAATTAATTCATTTTGTCATTAGCTGTGTTAATATAGCACACAATAACTATTTAGTATTGTTTGACCTGCATTATGTACAATTGAGGACAGAAGAGTGCATTGCAGTAGTTATCTGTTTGGTCCCAACTTTGACTCTCAGGAATGTGGTCAACTTATATAGGGTTGTTCATCTTCCAGGTTAAGGTTATATTTTGATGAGTGCCAATTTTTCACTTAGGCCTATGTAATACTGTAATTTAACTATGGTAAAGTCTTCTCTTGGTAGTGAATACATTACCGTATGTAACTTTTCCAAACATTGATATTTTACATCCATCAGCATTCCTATCTTTGCTAATTTTAGTTTCTTGTGTTTGTTTCTTTTTATATAATATTTATACTCACATTACAGAAAATTGCTAAATGGATTAAAAATCATTTTTAAAATTCACTTAAGCAGATGAATGAAGTGACTAGAAACTTATACTGCCAATCTTCTAATTTCTTCCTCTTTTGATGTAAATAGTCTGGAACCATAAGAGGTAATTGATGGGTGAAATTAATTATTTTAATTGAAAACATATTTCATAATGTCATAATAATGATTAAGTTATACTCCCCATTTAGCTGTGGATAGACTTATGTTTCAGATAATACAAAATTGTGTACATTTATTATTAAGCTTAAAACTAAACTTCATGCATGTTCAAACATTTTGCTGAAATGTATACCAATAATATTGAAACAAAATGTGATGACTAAATGTATGCATATTGAACTAAAAAAATTACAGGATAGTTGCATTTCATTGGTCCAGTGGAATAAGACACAGGGAGAATACTATTACCGGTATGTCCAGGTTATCTCAGTTTAGTGCATTTTCAGTTATTATAATGGATCTCTTCTTCCCCAAGGGAACTATTCCCCAGTTTTTCCTGACGTGGTAGCAAAACATATTACTGTTATAAGTCCTTCAAGATCAAATTATCACCTGCATAGTCAAGTATTCAGTAGCAATACTTTAGTGTCATTTATACAGTATACATAGCACTTTGCTCATGTGTATAATGATAAGCATATTCTAAACATCAAGTTCAGTAACAAGTTTAAGAAGTACCGTACTACTGTAGTAGAAGAGGAAGCATCTACTGTATTTGGAGGAAGTGACCAAGTGAGCTGGGGGTGTGTAGCTGTTAGCTTGTATTCAGGAGACAGAAGGCTTGAACCCCACTGTCAGTAGCCTTGAAAATGATTTTCCATCAATTCCCATTTTTACACCAGCCAAATGCTGGGGCTGTACCTTAATTAAGGCCATGGTTGCTTCCTTCCCAGTTCTAGTCTTCTCCTAACCCATTATCGCCATAAGATCTCTGAGTTGGTATGATGCAAAACAAATAGCAAAAATAAAAGGAAAAAGAAAGAAAGAGTGAGAGAGATAATGGAGGAGAAGAAGAAGAAGAAGAAGAAGAAGAAGACATCTGCATACAAGAACTAAGAAGTGAACTCATGTAGAAGGTCAGTGGAATAAAATAGACCGATCAGCTTAGTGGAAACATCATTAAGCAATAATGCTAGAATGGTCATAGTACATATGTACTGCCTAGAACAGCCAGAGCAAGCATTTTGACCATGTACAGAATTCATAATACTGTAATATTTGTATATCATTGCCAAAATTACTGAAACCAGTGGTTTCCCTGTAAAACTGACATAGAATAATAATAATAATTATATGATTAAGTTATTATATTAATTGGTACCATATATTCAACTAAACACAGCAACAATAACATAGACTATTCAACGAAAGAAACATAAATTTCTAAAACTCTTATCAGTCAGTGTTTCCTACTTCCATACAAGTACTGGACAGAAAAGTCTTTACACTCTTTAGTTATTTACCTACAAATATTTCACATTATTCTATAACATTCAGATATCATTAAGCCTATATCATTCCTGGATAAGTTGGTTATATACTATGGGTTCTGGAGAGTAAGCTTGCATATGGAAAATGGTGGGTTCAAATTGCACCATCAGCAGCTCTGAAGAGAGCTTTCCACAGTTTCCTGTTTTCACAGCACATGAAATGCCAGGACTGTTCTCTATTAAGGCCATGGTTGCTTCTATCCCAGTCCTGGTCCTTCCCATCTCAATGATACCAAAAACCTACTTGTTATAATGAGACGTTAATCAGGTAGCAAAATTACATATATAATTTGAAAATATAGCATGACAAAAGTGTATTTCATGTTATATAATCTTGTCAGAGCAACAATATTGGAAGACTAGTGAACTCATTATTAATTATCAATAATAAGCACTTACTTACGGCTTTGTGCACGTTGAATTCTTTCCAGTTTGGTTTGAATTTCAAATAATATTACCTCATGTTGGGTTTTCCGTAAGACAGCGGCGGTGCTTTAGCTCTCCATGTGATTAGTATGTGAAGACTGTCAGTGTAAACGTAGCTGGCAGAAGCAACATGTATGTCAGTCCCTCGAGCAGATAGTTAATAGAAATATTAGGAGGTTTGAACCTTGTAGTTGTAGGTTATCTTTCACCGCCCTTTGCCTCCCTTGCTATGCAGTACCGCAGAAGGAGTAAAACCCCCTTCTCTCCTACCCTTTAGCTAAACACAAGCAATCTGAATTTGCTGTAGAAGCAGCATGAGTTTATTACTTGAACAATTCCTAAAGCGACACTACTGATCAAAAACACATATTGTAGCATAAATGATTGATCATTATTTAATTCTACTGCTTACAGTGTAATCCATTTTCTGAAATGCTTAGGTTTTTTTTTTTCTTGCAATATTGGACCATGTATTTTACCAACAATTCCTCAGACTCCATGCTGAATTTGCAGGCACCTTGAGCCACAAGCTCAAAATACTCCTATAACACATAAAAATTTAAATTTATGAAAAACCATTAGATGTATAAAGAATGCGCATATGAACATTAAATAGGAAAATCAATAGTAAATCATGTAAATGTGCTCCTTTTGTTTGCAAGACTAACAGTTTACTGGTTTAGATTTTATCAGATTAAGCATGTGCCAAAACACAGAAGAGCAGTTGTTCCTGGAAAACTGCTGGCATTAATAAAAAAAATCATAAGAACTTATTTTTAGAAAATTGAATTGTAAATACTGCACACTTGGTGGATTATATTTGTGAATAGGGCTGGCTGTTTAAGTAGCATATTCACTTTTAAGGGCCCCAGGTGCACAATTTTTTGAACTGCTCTACTTTCTTTAAAACTACTTCCTCCCCAGATAAGCTAGCATGATCATACACTGAGTGGTCAAAAGTCATGGGAAGACACTGAATGTGATGTTAATAATGAGTTGCTCCTCTGTAAGCCCCCAAAATGGCAGCAATGCAGCAAGGCTTTGACTCTACAAGGTGTTGGAATCATTCTGGAGGAATCTGGACCCACACATCTTGTACTACTACACACAATTGGTCTTGTTTAGTTGGCACGGGCTTCATGGAGCGTACACCAGCATCAACAGCATCCATAAATGCTCTATTGGATTAAGATCGGGGAATCTGGAGTGCCAATCCATGGTCGTAACTTCACTGGAGTGTTCCTCCAACCACCTGCGTCCCACCACGGAGCGGTGACATGGCGCATTGTCCCGTTGAAACATGGCATCTCCATCAGGGTACTCTAGGGCCAGAAAGAGATGCAGATGATCTGAAAAATGTCCACATAATGTGCACCTGTCAGCACTTCCTGCAGCCAGACAATGGGACCTAATTGCAACCATGAGAACACCACCCAGACCAGAACTGATCCACCTCCTGCCTGGACATAACCTTGTTGACACGCAGGGTCCATAGCTTCATGAGGCATACACCACACTCTCACATGACCATTGGCTCGATACAACTGGAACGGGATTCATCGGACCATATCACACACCGCCACTGTTCTGTGGTCCACTGCCTACGTTTGCAGGCCCATGCATGTCGTTAAGCTCTGTGTCGAGGTGTCAGCAAAAGGACATGAATTGGTTGTTGGCTGGAGAAGCCTATGCGGTGCAGTTGCCTCCTTAAAGACCTGGTAGAAATGGGTTCCTGACTCCCAGCATTCAACTGAGTGGTGATCTGACTCACAGTAGCCTGTCAAGCACCCAGTATGGTTCTGCGAAGGTGACATGATGCGGCGGTTTACACAGTCGGTAATATACTTTCTGCGATATTGAAGATCCACCCTCGACACTGCTGACCTCGAAAACCCGAATTTGTGTGTACTCTCTGCAATACTATGACCCATGCGCCATGTGCTGATGATCATCCAACGTTCAAAGTCGGTTAACTTGTGACGTGTTGCCATCTTCATGACACTGGTGTCTGTAACAATATAGTTGGTCTGTTATTGGACATTATTAAATTTTCCAGCTAACTCATTCCTGGTTGCCAGCGTTTCGCCCCACGGTATGCACTTGCCATGTGTCTTGGTAGGTAGGCTATTTACTTAGCACACTTAGCTGGAAAATGTATAATGTCCAATAACGGACCAATTATATTGGTATTATTACTCATTTGGGACAAATATTTCAGGTTCCCTATGGGAAACAACATCTGTATCAACTGGTGTCTGTGACAGAAGCTGCAGCTAGCTGCAACTCTCAGGGGTCATATATGGCACATTTTCTAAAGGGGGCACCCTTTCCCATGACTTTTGCCCACTCAGTGTGTATAGCTTATAATAAGCTTTCTAGTGGTGAAAGAATTACTGAAATCAGTTGGTTGGTTCCTGAGATTTTCCCACATATACAACACATTTTCTCTGTTATATTAGTACAGTTGAATTAGCAACTCCTCAGTTATCACTGCAGCAGTCTTCAGCAAGGAAGCAGCTATACTAAGAATGTTGCATTGTCTGTTCTCACTGTGTAGACTATTTTTGTCAACTTACTTCATAAGCAGGCATTGTTTCACAAGTGGCTTGTTGGAAAGATAGGAGCATTAGACTTATTAGGCAGTACATCTATCAGGAAACTGACCTTGATATTGAAGCAGTTGTAAGTTGATTTGCTAAGAAGACTCAAAGATGATTCTAACTTGATTTATAAATATACAGTACTTAAGTTGTGAATTAAATGCCACCTGAATTTTTGAAGCATTGTTTTCCTATATTATTCTCAGACCATCATACATCCTGTACATACTTGAATCAGATGTTATGAGACACGGCTCATCTTCTTACTTATCGGAGAAGGTGAAGTTTAGTATACAGTGAACATGACCATGTAAAAGTAGGGGCCTAATTCCCACAAAAGAGATGTATACAAGAGACAATAAATAGGATAATAGTTATATGAACACTAACAAAGAAGATGACTTTCTGGTGTAGCAAGTACATAGAATGCCCTAGTGTTTTGATGAACTAGGTACTTAACTACTACAGGATTAACAGTGGAGAATTAGTGATTCAGGGATTTTAAATGTTCAGAATTGTTTTAATAAATGGTATACCTTTATTCCATGAGTGCACTAGATCCAGTCTGTGCCAGTGGATGGATTATTTAAAATACAGCACAGTTCATTTCAATGTTTTGTCCTCTTCAAGATTAGAAAAAACTCATTTAAGAGATCCAGTTGCACAACCAGAAGCTTAATAATAATAATAATAATAATAATAATAATAATAATAATAATAATAATAATAATAATAATAATAATAATAATAATAATAATAATAATAATAATAATAATAATAATAATAATAATAATAATAATAATAATAATAATAATAATAATAATAATAATAATAATAATAATAATAATAATAATAATAATAATAATAATAATAATAATAATAATAATAATAATAATAATAATAATAATAATAATAATAATAATAATAATAATAATAATAATAATAATAATAATAATAATAATAATAATAATAATAATAATAATAATAATAATAATAATAATAATAATAATAATAATAATAATAATAATAATAATAATAATAATAATAATAATAATAATAATAATAATAATAATAATAATAATAATAATAATAATAATAATAATAATTGTTCCGAGGTATCTGTGGAACAGCAGAGGTGAAAGAAGGTGCGGGCTGGAATGGGTCTAACTACAAGTCCAAAAGATGAATTTTAAAATTTAAATAAAGGTTATATTTTCAACTGATAACAATTTTAACAATTAACAATTTCCACTAGGTGAAACACAGAAAATCAGGTACAATGCAACTTTACAAAGAAAGTACCAGTTAAGGGGTCTTTACAAATTCTGGGCTACGGGTCCACATTCATCAATCCTTGAGCTCTCAGCTCACAACCACAAAATACCAAAGGGCAGAAAACCCATAATTACATGGAGCTCTTGCTCCCGCTTAGTAATGTCAAGCCTCCTAGAGGCACCTTCCAAAATATCAGAAAGAGCTGACCTGCTCTCAATTTTACAAGCCTATAAAAGGCCACAACAAACTTTACTTCTAACTGCCCTCAAGGCACACTTACAAAGAAACAGGGGTATTTGTACCTAACCTACAGGGCCTTTGCATGAAGAAAAAAAACATCAGGTTAAGTTACTGGCCCAAAGTACAGAAAGGACTGGAGGCGTGAACTTGCACCCCTAAATACACATTTAAAACCTAAGTGGCACAAGGCCTATACACAGGGGCTAATCCCAAGCTAGGGAGGTGACTCGTATGAGAAACCTTAATACATTAAGGAAGAGAAGAAATGGTCACGAAAACGTAGTCACCTCAATTTCAAATGAAGGGGAGCTCGAGAGGGTAAAGCACTCTCTATCCCCGAATTAAAGTTCAAGAAAACTGAAGTTTACCAGGAAAAGGGTTTACATGTTTAATAGTTTACATATTAAAGGTTTCGAACCTTCCCCGAGAGTTAAACTGCTGAGCTAGCAAGAAATAAAGATGTTAAAAGGCCATTACCTTGTTGAAGAGCTGCTGCCTGAAGGAAGAGGCGCTTCCCGCCCCCTGCTACATATTCACACACTGAATTAGATGTTATACGAGTGGCCTGGAGACAAGAAAATCAGCAGTTTTATACCCTCATGGAAAATTCGAGACCTTTCAGGAATGAGTAGACACACCCACTCAATTTTTATTAGTTGACTAAGAGTTACACATGGAAATTCGGAGAAGAAAGCTATGATTGGAGGAAAATTAATTACAGAAATTACTGATTGGCTAAATTCAAAACAGGCAGAAGGAAAGGATTAATATAGCCAACCCAAAAACCACAGAACAAAATTTAGTAAAGACAAAACTTATGAATACAACATTTCTCCAAGAAGGTTCATTCCTTTAGACCAAAGTGCGTTATCATAGTTTTTGGTAGAAACATCTGTTAGAGAATGTCCACACTTCTTGATCAATGAAAAACAAAAGCAAATCAAAAACACACAGTGACATCTTCTGATAACCAGTAGAGTTGATTCCTTTTTTAAAGTTCAGAGCTTCTCCTGTAGAGGAGTTTCAATTGGTGCAAGATTTGAACTTGCATCGTAGAGGTGTACTGCCCGGTACAATAATAATAATAATAATAATAATAATAATAATAATAATAATAATAATAATAATAATAATAATAATAATAATAATACCATTTTACATAACAGTAGAGAAGAATAAACAAAACAAAACACACTAAAAAGAAAGTTCAATGGAGTATAAATAGAAAAATATGTACAGATATATACACAGGTTATATTACAGTAATCACAGGAAAGTAATAGTCAATTGTGGAGATTATGTAAGTGATTTCTCAATTTTGACAATGAGCAGTTAAATACATCAATATCCACTTTGTTTAGAGATCTTGACATTCGTTCAATTGGCCCATTGAATGCGTAGTTAGTTCTATGCCAGTTTGTAGACAACGTATTCTTGAACCTTGTGCGTCTGTCTGGTACATGTACGTTAATTTTTGCAAGGAGTTGTGGACAATTCACCAAGGAATGAAGCAATTTAAAAATGAAGAGTGTATCCAATAATTCACAGTGTTGTGACAGGCTACGCAGATTTAAGGACTGTTGTAAGGATGTATAATCAACATTATCATATCAGAATCCTGCTCTAAATGAATATAAATGAAGAAATTTATGTTGTACTGAATCTAATCTATGGATAGAGGTCTGATGAGAAGGGTTCCAAACAGATATACAGTATTCTAGTATAGGGCGTACCATAGACACATACAGCAATCGATAGGTAGCTAAGTTTGAAAATTCTCTAGAATATCTAGTAATACAACCCAATCTTTGAAATGCTTTCTTACAAATATTTTCAATATGTTCATTAAACGATAGGTCATAACTGAATAAAACACCAAGGTCATTAACTTGTGAAACAGGAGTTAGAATGTTGTTATTACTAAATTTGTACTGAAATGATATTTTCTTCTTGTTTTTAAAAAACGATATTATTTTACATTTCTCATGATTAAGTTTCAACCCATTTTGAATACAGTACTTTTCCAGATGATGCAAATCTTCTTGAAGTTTTAAACAATCAAGTGGACAATTAATTTGCATAAAAATGTTTGCATTGTCAGCAAACAAAAGCAATTCAGAATTCTTAAGTATATTTTTAATGTCATTTATGTAGAGAGTAAAAAGTGAGGGTGCAAGGTGAGACCCTTGAAGAACTCCACAGGTAACAATAATAGGCGCAGAAAAATGATTCCTTATTTTACCAATCTGCAGGCAAAGGGGAAAGTGATAATCAATGTCATAATAAATAAACTTATTTTCACTATTCAAAATCTAAAAGAAAACTTCTGAAGAAGAGGCAGCAGATTTAGCAGGATTTGTTGGCATTTGGAACAACTACTTCTCAGCTCTAGCTATCTGTAAAAGTTATATCATCTTACTGTCATTTATTCACATCAGTTGGAGGAACAGGAGTTGGTTCAATAAGCTTCTCTGTTAAAGAATTGATGGGCTCATAAGTAGGGCCAACATCACTATCAATCTAGTTTTTATTTTTACATTCCATCTTTCAGGTTGTTGTATAATTCACTAATATCACTTTCTGCAGAACTTCAGTACTTTTTATCCAATTCTGGTAACCACTCAATAGTTCCATTTTTATTGCTTTATTTCACATTACTATCTCGTGGAAGAAACTTTAAACTACTACACAGTCATAAACATTTATGTCTGAAACAAATTGCTTCATGTAGGTCAATAAAAATTACCCAGAAACCAGCATTATATTGACTGATTATATGTAATTATATGTAATACTTATTTGATTATTGTTTGGTTGAAAGAGCTATACCAAATGAATGGGGAATTGCTATAGTAGCCCCTGTGTATAAAGGAAAGGGTAATAGACATAAAGCTGAAAATTACAGGCCAGTCAGTTTGACACGCATTGTATGTAAGCTTCGGGAAAGCATTCTTTCTGATTATCTTAGACATGTTTGTGAAATTAATAACTGGTTTGACAGAAGGCAGTTTGGGTTTAGGAAAGGTTATTCCACTGAAGCTCAGCTTGTAGGATTCCAGCAAGATATAGCAGATATCCTGGATTCAAGATGCCAAATGGACTGTATTGTGATTGACCCATCTAAGGCATTTGATAGGGTAGATCATGGAAGACTACTGGCAGAAATGAGTGCAATTGGACTTGACAAAAGAGTGACTGAATGGGTGGCTATATTTCTAGAAAATAGAACTCAGAGAATTAGAGTAGTTGAAGCTTTATCTGACGCTGTAATAATTAAGAGGGGAATTCTTCAAGGCAGTATTATTGGACCTTCATGTTTTCTTATGTATATCAATGATATGTGTAAAGAAGTGGAATCAGAGATAAGGTTGTTTGCAGATGATGTTATTCTGTACAGAGTAATAAATAAGTTACAAGATTGTGAGAGGCTGCAGGGTGACCTCGATAGTGTTGTGAGATGGACGACAGGCAATGGATAAACGGGGTTAAAAGTCAGGTTGTGAGTTTCACAAATAGGAAAAGTCCTCTCAGTTTTCATTACTGTGTTGATGGGGTGAAAGTTCCTTTTGGGGATCATTGTAAGTATCTAGGTGTTAATATAAGAAAAGACCTTCATTGGGGTAATCACATAGGTAAATATTATTGTTAATAAAGGGTACAGATCTCTGCACATGGTTATGAGGGTATTTAGGGGTTGTAGTAAGGATGTAAAGGAGAGGGCATATAAGTCTCTGGTAAGACACCAACTAGAGCATGGTTCCAGTGTATAGGACCCTCATCAGGATTACTTGATTCAAGAACTGGAAAAATCCAAAGAAAAGCAGCTCAAATTTCCGACAAAAGTGTAGCGTTACAAAAATGTTGCAAAGTTTGGACTGGGAAGATTTTTGGAAGAAAGGAGACGAGCTGCTCAATTTAGTGGTATGTCATTACATGTAATAAATATCATTTTTGATCTGTAATGATGATATTTGATTAGAATAATAACAGTAAGTTATTTATTAAATTGACCACCTAATCAATACAATAAAATACATAATTAAGTGGTATGTTCCAAGCTGTCAGTAGAGAGATGGCGTGGGAGGACATCAGTAGATGAATAAGTTTGAATGGTGTCTTTAAAAGTAGGAAAGATCACAATATGAAGATTAAGTTGGAATTCAAAAGGACAAATTGGGGCAAATATTCGTTTATAGGAAGGGGAGTTAGGGATTGGAATAACTTACCAAAGGAAATGTTCAATAATTTTCCAATTTCTTTGCGATCATTTAAGAAAAGGCTATGAAAACAACAGATAGGGAATCTGCCACCTGGGCGACTGCCCTAACTGCAGATCAGTAGTGACTGATTGTAATGTTAGAAGAATACTGAAGAGGCAACTGTATCAATGGAATTACTTCAACTGCATGTGCAAAAGTTGAATTTTTCATATTTATGAATCATGAGTATATGATTTGATTCACCTTCATCTACAGAAATATGCATAGAGACTAATAATCTCATAGTTTTCGCACTTAAAGTGACAAACACCACCTTCATCAAAATTCAACCTAAAGAATTATGAAAAGTATTCAGAGTGCATGAGAAGAGATTTGAATAAAGTTTCAAACTTGCTAAAATATCTTCAGGCCATTACATTACATATGTACAATTATTGTTAACATAGCTACAATATTCCTAAAGAGCTCCAAACTATTGCAATGAATGTCATGTTGCTGACTTACAGATAGAATGATAATAATAATAATGGCATGTGACCTCCACTGAAGACGGCAAACACACACTCACACGAACGCACACACAGCTCCTGAACCATCGGAATTAACCAATGAAGGTTAAAATTCCATACCCATCTGGGAATCGAACCCAGGACCCCTTGGACCACTAACCATTTAGCCATGGAGCCAGACAAAGTAAATTCCTGTCCTCATCCCGAGGTGGTGCAGCTCTTTTCATGTACACCCCCAGTGGAGGTGAGATCCAAATGCCATTTTAACCACATATCTCCCGTTCTGCCATTCTTAAATTTCTGGCAGTACCGGGAATCGAACCCAGGCCCCCAAGGACAGTAGCTAATAGTGCTAACCATTAAGCTACAGAGGTGGACGATAGAATGATGAAAAAAGGATATATGCTCTTACAGTTGTATTATCACACAGCTGTTTAGACTTATAAGTATTAGATGCTATTTGAAATTTCTCATATAGTGTATATATAGAGGAGTCAAAATAATGTACCTTTGGCTATTCTAGATATTGCAGTACTTCCGAACTTATGAAAATATGGATACAGGTATTTAATATTTATATAAGCATAAGTTATCTGTGATGTAAAACTCGGTAAATAGTAGACAATTTAAAGAAATAATAGAACATTCAAACTGATACCTTGGCCATTCTAGTGTTTGCTTGGAGTGATGGATATAATGCAGTACCTTACTGAGGCATGGTATACTACACACATCTAAAACAGAAATGCTTTACAAAGATTACCAATTTTCAAAGAGTTCAAACAGGCTAAACTATATTCAGTCATATGAGAACATGCTAAATCAGTTTTCCACAACCTCCTTCCCTTCATGGTATACCATAAGTTTCCTATAACTTACCATAGCACATAAGAATTGTAATTCTCTTAAGAGCGTACTAGATTCTGATACTGTTGCTAGAAATTTGTTACAAATATGAATATTAGTCACAGTATCAGCTCTTAGATGATGATGATCTTCATTAAATAGAAATCAGCACATGCTTTTATTTATATTTTACAAACATAAGACCAGTGTAAAATGTACAAAATACAAGAAAATATGATTCCCAGATACCTTTCCCAATTTATTTTACCCATAGGAAGACTTCCCAAAACAGTTTTTCCAAAACATCATGCCCAGTGTAGTTTCTTCTAATTGTAATGTTTATCAGTCTGCATATTCCATTTACAGAGTTTTCCTTCCCCACAAATAATAAATAACAGGAACCCTAAGAAATTATTATCTCTTGTTATTTATTCAGGAACAGATTATTTTAAATGTACAGAATTACAGAGTAAAAGTACAGCATTTATTTGTTAAATAATCAGAAATTCTGATTTCATAGTAATTAATCTAATTCTTTTCTTGCATCCTCAACAATTTGTTTTCTGGCTTTTCTCCTATAACTTGGCCGAGAGAACTGTGAAATGGCTGTTTCTATATCATTCTGTTCATTTTGAAATTTGTGGATGGCTGAATAATGCCAGAGGTGATGTGTCTTGACAGCAGTCTGAAATAAGATGTCACCCCTCACTTAAGTTTTTGGTATGACGCTGTCCTGTTAAGGCTGCATCATTCATGTTCCATCTCTCTGGTGGACACCGTGGCTGCACTGGATGCATCCTTCCTTGTCGTCTACCTAACTCTCTCATAATATAAGCATCATTATCTGGCATGGTCTGAAGTACTAGGCGTGATCATTTTATGCCATTAAAATAAAATAAACAGTGGAACCTAGAGTGCTGTCTGGTGAGAAATGAAAGTACTATTCCCTCAATCGAATAAGTGATGCGTATTTCAAACTTTTTGACATTACTAGAACCATCATTATTGACTTCAAACAATGCAGAAGATTTTTTTGTGAAATGTTAAGTTTCCAGCTATTTGTCTTATTCCACTCAGCAGAAACACAAACATCTATCCTGTCTGATAATGATGTAGTAAAAAGACTTCGACAAAGTTGTGAGGTGGATTTTCACCAAGAGGAAAAGTCCTCTCAGTTTTAATTACTGTGTTGATGTAGTGAATGTATCTGATGGGGATTACTAAGTACCTAGGTGTTAATATATGAAGATACTGTAATCACATTAATGAGGTTGTAAATAAAGATTACAGATCTCTTTATATGGTTATGAGGGTATTTAGGAGTTGCAGTAAGAATGAAAAGGGGAAGATAAATGTAAGTCACTGGTAAAACCCTAATTAGAGTAGGGTTCTAGTGTATAGGAACCTCACTAGGATTATTTTTCAAAAACTGGAAAAGATCCAATGGAAAGAAGCATGATTAGCTTTGGGTGATTTCAGACAACAGAATAGCATTACAGAAATGTTGAAAAAAAAAAAGCTGGAAAAACTTTGGAGTAAGTAGACAAGCTGTTGGACTGAGTAGTATGTTCTGAGCAGTCAGTGGAGAAATGTCATGGTATTACATTAGTAGACAAATAAGCTTGAATGGAGACTTGAGTAGGAAAGATCATACATGAAGATAAAAATGGAATTTATCAGGACAAATTGGGGAAAATATTAATTTATAGGAAGAATTAGGGAGTGGAATAATTTACTAAGTACTAAGAGAGATGTTTGATAAGTTTCCAACTTCTTTGAAATCGTTTAAGAAAAGATTATGTGAACAGTTGATAGGGAATCTGCCACCTGGGTGACAACCCCAAGTGCAGATCAGTGGTGAGTGATTGATGATATGGTAGCTCACTTAAAGTTTACTCCCTGAGTAAATCACATTCCACATGAACCTAGATATTATAAACATTTGTCCTGCAAACCGGCAAACTCTCTTCCCTCATCTTCTCTTAATGCTTTGCTTTTAAAATACTGTAGTAGAAATAAATATATATGGTGTACATTTATGTCTTTATGAAGTTTAGTAGACAAAAGTATATTAGGTAATTATGTATAGGTGTGTGTTGTTCCTGCCTCAGAAAGTAACTGTTCCTTCTTTGTTATTTCGTTTAACTTGTAAGTCCATTTAATTTCTCTAATAGATCTTATAAAAAATTTTGATGGAAAGAACTATTCTTTTAACTTGATAGCCTATTTCACACAACTTACCAGTATTACATTCTTGGTTTTTACAGTAGTTGTTGTGGTGGTGGTGGTGGTGGTAGTCATAATCTGGGAAGTGAATGATGATAGAAGCAGAAAGGAAAAAACAGCTGCTACAAAATATGAAATGGTTAAGAAGAAAGATCAAGAATGGAAAAGTTTCCCCTAACACTAAATATGAGTTCTTATCTTAGCATCTGTGTGTTAGTGGGTATGAAGAATAACTAAACATTACTACAGCCTGGAATAAACTTCTTAACTCTGGATTTTTAGCCCTCTAGTGAAACTTACCTTAGAAAACATGGCTATGGAGGTAGGTAGAAGAATACCAACTTCGTATTGGAGAAAAAACAGATATGATTGAAGTAATTCATAAATTGTTAATCTTTTTTTATACCTGACAGCAGCAAGCCCACTGAATTATTTTGTTTCATTCACACATCCTTAAGCTAGTTACAGTCTAGATTCCTGTTTCTTTCAACACCTGCTGGTGAAGCAATATCATGACTGTTTAACTGTTTAAACATTGCCACAGTCTCCTGGTCATTCCTTATTTTCAAGTCAAATAGATTCCAAGAGTCCTGCACGGTCACCAATTTTATCATTCTCAATATGATTTTATTTTGGTGTAAATAAATATCGCAAGAGATACATTCACTTCCTTACATAAAACCACTTTATTGCCGCCATGTCCATTCCTTAAAAACACCCATTGGTTCTCCGTCTCATAGAGGGGGTCCCACTAGCTGCCTCCGTCTCCTGGCATATTGTCTGAGCCTCCTCGTAGTTCTGTTTCATGCCAAACATCTTCCCTGGGTGGATTTCGGCACCATGGAGCTTACTGTAGCTATCCGCCACCTCGCGCTTTGTGTCATACTGGTACAGCCCATCCACAGTCGCGTCACCTGGTCATTCAGTCTCGGTGTTCTATCGGCACGCCAAGTCCTCTCCTGCAGCTGGACTCGGTAGTTGGCTCTCGGTTGTCTACAGTTGCATCACCTGGTCGTTCAGTCTCGGCGTTGAATACCCACAACGTTTTATTGGCGTGCTGAGTCCTCTCCTGCAGCTGGACTTCGTAGTTGGCTCTCGGTTGGTGGACGCTGCTGCGCCCGTTGAATTCCCCTACAGTGTCCTCGCAGGTCGAACATGGCTGGGGGCTCCATCATACTTCCACCTCCTGCCCACTTAGTCTGGCAATCGAGTATTCGGCTCCCTCTTCTGACATTGATCCGGTCTCAAACTGGGCCCAGCATTTTACCCAGGAAGTGATCCTGTTGTCCCGTGGAGTTGCCATCTTCACAACGCCGGAGCCACCCTCACTGCTTGTAGGCTTACCTCATGTCTCCGTGGCCGCCGTACTTTTATGTAGGGCACTCGGTTCCTCTGCTGGGCCTTGAACTCCAGACTTCACAACCGCGAGCATCACTTCGGACCACTTCCCATCCGGTTTGTTGTCGTCCTGCGCGTTCTCGGTGATCACCTTGGTTCCGAGAGAGTGCACTTTGTTGTCCAAAGAACTGATTTGGTTCTTTATTTCTTGAAAATGGATCTCAATTTTTTCATCGAGTTTTTCGTACTGGGTCTGAATCAAGGAAACAGTCCTCTGGTCATTCCTTATTTTCAAGTCAAATATATTCCAAGAGTCCTGCATGGTCACCAATTTTATCATTCCCAATATGATTTTATTTTGGTGTAAATAAATATCACACATGATATGGTCACTTCCTTGCATAAAACCACTTTATTGCCATTATGTCTATACCTTAACAACACAGGGTTATACACAACACTACACTATTAAGGGAAACACACTGAAGCAATTTACTATTGATTCTGTCAAGTACAGATATCAACAAGTCTATACACTGGTTATTCACTTTGACATTACAAGGCAAGACTGACTACCCTCTCACTCAAGTCTATTCTGACAGACACAGATATCAACTCCCTCTAACCCACACTCTACATTCTCTTACTGCACTGCCCCACTGACTGACTTCACCACGGAGTCCAACACTGACTCCACCATGCAGCCCAACTCTGACTGACTCTCCGAGTCCAATACTGACTGATTGTCGGTGTTTGCTGGGGGAGAGAGGGATGGCGAAGCCAGCTCATGCCATGTGGCAATCAACACTAATCTACATTGCCTCCAATTTGCTATTATTCCTAAGGAGAAAAGAGATAGCAGGGAAGAGTGGGAAAGAAGTACTTGCCTGTTTGCACATCAGATGCGTTACCAGGCAAGGTTTGTGTTACCAATATAAATGGTCTGTTATTGGACATTATAAATTTTTCAGCTAACTCATTCCTGGTTGCCAGCATTTTGCCCCAGTGTGCTAAGTTGGGCTCATCAGTTGGTAAATAGCACACCCACCAAGACGAATGGCTAGTGCATACCGTGGAGGCCCACTGGCAGTGCCAATGCACTATGAGAGACTTCTTCTCATTACCAAAAATTGATGCCTGTCTGGCCATCAGATGATATAGATCTTGATTCCCATAGGGAACCTGAAATATTTGTCCCGAATGAGTAAATTTATAATACCAGTATAAATGGTCGGTTATTGGACATTATAAATTTTCCAGCTAACTCATTCCTAGTTGCCAGTATTTCACCCCAGTGTGCTAAGTCTGGCTCATCAGTTGGTAAATAGCACACCCACAAAGATGCATGGCTAGTGCGTACCATGGAGGCTTTTCTTTTCAAGCTTTCATTCCCTGCCGGAAGGGTAGGGCGGGCCCCCTAGATCGTTATGCGATCTCTCGGGCCAAGAGCAGTGAAAAGAGCAGTGTGACACTTGTAGATTTAGGATATAGGTAAGCAATGTGAAGATATTATAAAGGAGTAGAAAAGATGAGGCCTCTTGGCTATGGTAAGTTGCGAGGGAAAGGAATAAGGTTATACAAGCGTGCCGGGGTGTAGCTTATTGGAAAGGAGTGTGGCGGCTATCTGGTTTAATGAAGTGGTGAAGAACCGGAGGAGGGCAGCTTGCAGAGTTAAGGGGAAGAAGGAACTAATGAATGGAGGTGGTGGGCAAACAGTATAGCTAGACTGAGGAGGAGGGGCTGGCCGGTTGCGACGTCGTATGTGTCTTGGAGATGTGCGAGGAGGGGAGCGGGAGGGTTCAACTTTATGGCAATGGCTGAAAATGTAGACTGTGTTGAGAAGAAGATGGTGGACGTCTGCTTCCGTAGGTAGTTGTAGCCGGACCGAGAATGTAGGTCCAGTAGAATTCTTGATTCGAAAGGCTCTGTGTGCCAGAATGCGTGCAGCGTGGAGTTCTCGTAGTATGGTTGATACAGAGATGCCAGGGTTGACACCTCGGATGACACAGCTATACATTTCTGGAGGAGACTGAGATGGCGCTGGCAGTGATGGTAGTGGTGCGTCGGTGATCTGAACTTGTGGTGTAGCTGGTGCGTCTTGAAGTGGCTGACGTTGCAGATGAGGGGGACGGTCCAGTGACATAAATAAAAAGGAGGACATGATCGGGGAAGGATGAGAAGACATAGTCGTGGTGAGAGAAGCAGAAAGATGGACGTGACTGGAGGTTGTGGTTGTAGTGGTGGTGGTGGTGGTGGTGGTGGTGGTGATGGTGGTGGTGGTAGTGGTGGTGGTGGTGGTGGTGGTGGTGGTGATCATTGTGGTAGGAAGGAAAAGATCGTAGATGGGGAGGCCAACTACCAGTGCAGAGTCAGCCTATGTGCTTTCTTGGGTTCAGCGAAAGCTGCAATTAAAGATGAAGGGCCACCCGGCCGAGCACGGTACGCACTGGCCATGCATCTTGGTGGGTGTGCTATTTACCAACTGATGAGCCCGACTTAGTACACTGGGGCAAAATGCTGGCAACCAGGAATGAGTTAGCTGGAAAATTTATAATATCCACTAATGGACCATTTATATTGGTATTATAAATTTACTAACTTGGGACAAATATTTCAGGTTCCCGATGGGAATGAACATCTATATCATCTGATAGCCAGGCAGGCATCAATTTTTGGTAATGAGACAAAATCCCTCATAGTGCACTACCGATGGCTCTAAATAGCCTATGCAGTGTGTGTTGGTAAGGTGGAATTGAGGCATGGTATTAAGGGTCAGGGGAAAACCACATAGGCGGAAAAAGAGCCTACATGTAAAACCTGACAAATTGTGACAGCACATGCAAGGATGTGGTTTCTGGATAACAATATTTTAAAAATTAAGAGTGTTCCTCCTATTCAATACAAAGATATTTATTAATGTGAAAGAATCACATATCGTTCAAATGAGGTACTAGTTTCGGCACCAGATATGTGCCATCATCAGCCACAAAGTCAAATCGGGCAAACACAATAAAACCCTAAAACAACTTTATACACACTATAACATCTGCATGGGTGAATATGAAATATAACTTTAAAACAACTTTAAAAACACACTATAACATTTGCACAGATGAATATAAAATAAAATATGGTAGATGAAATTGCATTCCATTTTAAAATCCGTTAAAATAATGACTCCGTTGTTGTACACCCATGGCGGTTTGTCCAGCTTATATACAACTTTAGTTTTCTAAAACTGTTAAATTATGCTTTTATGTTTTATGTTTTAGAAAACTAAAGTTATATATAAGCTGGACAAACCGCCATGGGTGTACAACAATGGAGTCATTATTTTAACGGATTTTAAAATGGAATGCAATTTCATCTACCATATTTTATTTTATATTCATCTGTGCAAATGTTATAGTGTGTTTTTAAAGTTGTTTTAAAGTTATATTTCATATTCACCCATGCAGATGTTATAGTGTGTATAAAGTTGTTTTAGGGTTTTATTGTATTTGCCCGATTTGACTTTGTGGCTGATGATGGCACATATCTGGTGCCGAAACTAGTACCTCATTTGAACGATATGTGATTCTTTCACATTAATAAATATCTTTGTATTGAATAGGAGGAACACTCTTAATTTTTAAATATTGTAATCCCACTTCAATACGGATCATGAAATTTCTAAATATTAATGGTTTCTGGATAGATCCAGATGGTTGTGTTAGTAGAGTAAAGGTATCATATGCCAGCCATGATCCATATCCTCGCCAGTCCAGTTATCAATGGATCATTCTGTCTGGGCACTGCCATGACTAGCGCGGCCCTTGCCAGTTGCTGAGTGAAGCGTCAACAGCCAGTAGGGCCCGCCGCACAGCGCTGCCCCCTTGGGGTCCTTCGTACCCAGTCTCTGATCCCAGAGAATGAGGCCAAGCCTGCCTGGGCAGGGGCCTCTTGGATGGAGGTGGGTCATGACGCCGAGCTTCCTTCCTCTCTGCCCATGCCATGGCCCGGTAAACAGGGCAATTGCGATGAGAGGCTGGGTGGCCCCTCACACAGTTGGTCCATACCGGCGCCTCTTTTAGTGCTGCGCATGCCGTGTAGTGGTGATCACGCCACCAACGGTTGCACCTCACTAAGAGCTCACACCAATCCTGATCGTAGTCCCACCTCAGGCAGTGGAAACACTGCAAGAGCTGCCGAGGTGGATGTTTTGGTCTCACCTGATTGACGTTTTTCGCTGAGATCCTCTTCTGATTGGCTGCTTGGTCGAGTGCTGTCCTGGGAGCAGTCCTGAGCTGCGGCTGGGTGGCCGTCTCCTGGTGGGCCGGTGATGTATTCTTCTTCTTCTTCTTCTTCTCCATCTTCTTCTTCCTGGTGTGAGGACGGCACCTTCTTCCTGGTGCAGGGGTGGCACCTGCTTCCTGGCTGGGGCAGTCTCCTCTCGGCTGGGGAGGAGGCTGGTGGCCCTCCTCCCGGCCTGGCGACGCTGGGCTTGCAGGTGGCCTCGCTGCAACGCCAGTTTCTCCCTCCTCCTGGCTGGTGGTGGCAGCATCGGTCATTGCTGACACCTGATTGCGTTCCCTGTTCTGTGGGGCACACATCAATATCTGCAACATGACAGATTCGCTGGCAGGCTGGACCTTTGTAGCAG
The DNA here is from genome assembly GCF_040414725.1 of Anabrus simplex. Taxonomy (NCBI): domain Eukaryota; kingdom Metazoa; phylum Arthropoda; class Insecta; order Orthoptera; family Tettigoniidae; genus Anabrus; species Anabrus simplex. Next base: position 98,229,236 of record NC_090265.1, on the reverse strand, counting down.
CCTCTGAACGCCAGGGAGTGTCCGTCTCTACTGCCGTCTGCCATCTGGAACACCTTCCTGGATTTTGCCCTGGTGGTAGGCCCTCCTGGTAGGCCTTGGTCTGTGTCCCATTGCAGTGCTGAGCTGCTCGGCCTGGTTGCACAGTCGCAGCACCAGGGGGTGGTGTGCTCCACCTCCGTGGTGGCGTTGCTGGTCTCTGGCGTGGATGGCAGGGCTAGGTCAGTGTTAACCACCTTATTCCTCGTCCATCTGTCCTTCCTGGCCATCTGGGCAGCGGCTTCTCTGGTAGACAGCTTCCATGGAAGGGCATCAAACATCCGTAATGCGTCGTCTCTCCCTGATAGCCGGATGACCTGGTATATCTGAGAGATCTCCCTCGCGATATTGTCCAGGCGCTCCTGCCTGTGGTCCCTGATGATTAAGCCTCCAGGGAGGAAGCTCTTGACGTGCTGTATGGGAGATCCTGTTTCCTTGGTATAGGGGTGGCGCATCATGTGCAGGACCATGTCTCGCTCAGCGACTGTGTCTTGACCCGGCCTATAGTACACGAGGAGAGCCTGGTTCACCGGGGTTGCGCAGCTCTCTTGGAACACAAAGCCATTAGGGGGGTCACCCCTGCCCCTGTAGGCTCCCCTCTCCATCTCCTACTCCACTGCCATCATCATGGTCCTCTTGAAATAAAAACCTGAAAAAGAGCTAGCACTGAGAAGTGCTTTCTGACTATGCTCGTACGGCGTACTTAAAAGTACAAACAGTGAAAAACGCTCTTTCGGAAGATGCACTATAAAGTACAGTTGCCTGGCTAGTACTTGGAAAGTACATATTGCCTGGCGAGGAGAGTGACTCAGGGGGAAGCACGTACGTCCTCTCGCTGTGACTGCCAAGCTCATCCTCCTGACGACCTGTCAGTTCAATATATATACTGTTTGACAGTCTAGAAACATTGACTTTTGAAAATGTTCTTGCAACCAAGTTGCAACACTCTAAATGGACTACACAAGGGACAATCAATTGACTGGCCTCTCAATTGGAGTAGATCAAACTCGAATGTTCGATTACCGTTTATAAACACATATGGACATATCTTCAACATCCTTAATATTTCTACATGTATATGGAAAATAAATCGTTACTGTAAGTTTCCAGAAATCTACATATGTAACAGAATGATAGTGGATTGTACCCAATATACAAGTATTACAGAGTTTTCTACAGTTTTCGACTACACAGATTTTGAGGTTATACAAATGTACAATACATATTTACAGAATATGGTCGTACTTAACATTTAATGAAAGATAATTTAAATATATTAACAATATGTATTTGAGGTTACACAAATGTGCAATACATATTTACATGGTATAGTCATACTTATCATTGAATAAAAGGTAATTAAAATATATTAAACATAATAATTGAAGGTTTTAAAAAAGTTAGGTCATGTGTAGGATGGGGTATATATGACAGACTAGCCCAGTTGTGTGATGCTGGCAATATTTTTGCATGGCTTGTTAGCCGTATGACAATAGAAAGAAACAAATTAGTAGACCAGACTGCAAAATAGACAGTAACACTGCTAGGCAGACTTGTGAACATGTCTGTAGGGAATATCTGTTCTGAGATCTGCCAAACCATCTTGACATCTTGGGAATCAGATGGGCTAGCTAATGAAACTGGGAACAGTGTGGCTAATGGAACATTTTAACATGATGCAATGCATCTAAGAATTTCAATCAATCAATCAATCAATCAATACTAATCTGCATTTAGGGCAGTCGCCCAGGTGGCAGATTCCCTATCTGTTGTTTCCCTAGTCTTTTCCTAAATGATTTCAAAGAAATTGGAAATTTATTGAATGTCTCCCTTGGTAAGTTATTCCAATCCCTAACTCCCTTTCCTATAAATGAATATTTGCCCCAATTTGTCCTCTTGAATTCCAACTTTATCTTCATATTGTGATCTTTCCTACTTTTATAAACGCCAGACAAACTTATTCATCTACTGATGTCATTCCACACCTACTCTCCGCTGACAGCTCGGAACATATCACTTATATAAATGGTCCGTTATTGGACATTATAAATTTTCCAGCTAACTCATTCTTGGTTGCCAGCGTTTCGCCCTCGTGTGCTAGGGTGGGCTCATCAGTTGGTACCTAGCACACCTACCAATACGCTGGCTAGTGCATACCGTGGAGGCCACTGCGTAGGCTAACTGGAGCCACCGGCAGTGCCAATGCACTAAGAGACTTTGTCTCATCACTAAAAATTGATGCCTGCTTGGCCATCAGATGATATAGATGTTGATTCCCATAGGGAATCTGAAATATTTGTCCTGAATGAGTAAATTTATAATACCAATATAAATGGTCCGTTATTGGACATTATAAATTTTCCAGCTAACTCATTCTTGGTTGCCAGCGTTTCGCCCTCGTGTGCTAGGGTGGGCTCATCAGTTGGTACCTAGCACACCAGCCAATACGCTGGCTAGTGCATACCGTGGAGGCCACTGCGTAGGCTAACTGGAGCCACCGGCAGTGCCAATGCACTAAGAGACTTTGTCTCATCACTAAAAATTGATGCCTGCTTGGCCATCAGATGATATAGATGTTGATTCCCATAGGGAATCTGAAATATTTGTCCTGAATGAGTAAATTTATAATACCAATATAAATGGTCCGTTATTGGACATTATAAATTTTCCAGCTAACTCATTCTTGGTTGCCAGCGTTTCGCCCTCGTGTGCTAGGGTGGGCTCATCAGTTGGTACCTAGCACACCTACCAATACGCTGGCTAGTGCATACCGTGGAGGCCACTGCGTAGGCTAACTGGAGCCACCGGCAGTGCCAATGCACTAAGAGACTTTGTCTCATCACTAAAAATTGATGCCTGCTTGGCCATCAGATGATATAGATGTTGATTCCCATAGGGAATCTGAAATATTTGTCCTGAATGAGTAAATTTATAATACCAATATAAATGGTCCGTTATTGGACATTATAAATTTTCCAGCTAACTCATTCTTGGTTGCCAGCGTTTCGCCCTCGTGTGCTAGGGTGGGCTCATCAGTTGGTACCTAGCACACCTACCAATACGCTGGCTAGTGCATACCGTGGAGGCCACTGCGTAGGCTAACTGGAGCCACCGGCAGTGCCAATGCACTAAGAGACTTTGTCTCATCACTAAAAATTGATGCCTGCTTGGCCATCAGATGATATAGATGTTGATTCCCATAGGGAATCTGAAATATTTGTCCTGAATGAGTAAATTTATAATACCAATATAAATGGTCCGTTATTGGACATTATAAATTTTCCAGCTAACTCATTTTTGGTTGCCAGCGTTTCGCCCTCGTGTGCTAGGCCAAGCTGGCATCAATTTTTAGTGATGAGACAAAGTCTTTTAGTGCATTGGCACTGCCGGTGGCTCCAGTTAGCCTACGCAGTGGCCTCCACGGTATGCACTAGCCAGCGTATTGGTAGGTGTGCTAGGTACCAACTGATGAGCCCACCCTAGCACACGAGGGCGAAACGCTGGCAACCAAGAATGAGTTAGCTGGAAAATTTATAATGTCCAATAACGGACCATTTATATTGGTATTATAAATTTACTCATTCAGGACAAATATTTCAGATTCCCTATGGGAATCAACATCTATATCATCTGATGGCCAAGCAGGCATCAATTTTTAGTGATGAGACAAAGTCTCTTAGTGCATTGGCACTGCCGGTGGCTCCAGTTAGCCTACGCAGTGGCCTCCACGGTATGCACTAGCCAGCGTATTGGTAGGTGTGCTAGGTACCAACTGATGAGCCCACCCTAGCACACGAGGGCGAAACGCTGGCAACCAAGAATGAGTTAGCTGGAAAATTTATAATGTCCAATAACGGACCATTTATATTGGTATTATAAATTTACTCATTCAGGACAAATATTTCAGATTCCCTATGGGAATCAACATCTATATCAACATATCACTTAGTCGAGCAGCTCTTCTTCTTTCTCTCAATTCCTCCCAACCCGAACTTTGCAACATTTCTGTAACGCTACTCTTTTGTCGGAAATCACCCAGAACAAATCGAGCTGCTTTTCTTTGGATTTTTTCCAGTTCTTGAATCAGGTAATCCTGGTGAGGGTCCCATACACTGGAACCATACTCTAGTTGGGGTCTTACCAGAGACTTATATGCCCTCTCCTTTACATCCTTACTACAACCCCTAAAAACCCTCATAACCATGTGCAGAGATCTGTACCCTTTATTTACAATCCCATTTATGTGATTTCCCCAATGGAGATCTTTCCTTATATTAACACCTAGATACTTACAATGATCCCCAAAAGGAACTTTCACCCCATCAACGCAGTAATTATAACTGAGAGGACTTTTCCTATTTGTGAAACTCACAACCTGACTTTTAACCCCGTTTATCATCATACCATTGCCTGCTGTCCATCTCACAACATTTTCGAGGTCACACTGCAGTTGCTCACAATCTTGTAACTTATTTATTACTCTATACAGAATAACATCATCTACAAAAAAGCCTTACCTCCGATTCCACTCCTTTACTCATATCATTTATATATATAAGAAAACATAAAGGTCCGATAACACTGCCCTGAGGAACTCCCCTCTCAACTATTACAGGGTCAGACAAAGCTTCACCTACTCTAACTCTCTGAGACCTATTTTCTAGAAATATAGCAACCCATTCAGTCACTCTTTTGTCTAGTCCAATTGCACTCATTTTTGCCAGTAGTCTCCCATGATCCACCCTATCAAATGCTTTAGACATGTCAATCGCGATACAGTCCATTTGACCTCCAGAATCCAAGATATCTGCTATATCTTGCTGGAATCCTACAAGTTGAGCTTCAGTGGAATAACCTTTCCTAAAACCGAATTGCCTTCTATCGAACCAGTTATTAATTTCACAAACATGTCTAATGTAATCAGAAAGAATGCCTTCCCAAAGCTTTAAAGCCTGATTTTAATTTTGTTGTATTTTGCATGTTGTGCACATAGTTCATCCCAGATGTAACACTTTTTAATGTCATTTGTGTGTGTTTGTACATTTGTTTTAGTTATTGGATGTGTTTGTACAGTTTTGCATTAAGGCTGGTAATTGCCAGCCAAGGCCGAAACTAGTTCCTAGATTAGAACTGTAATGTAAACATTGCAATCTGTATTAAAAAAGGTGGACCAATACGACATAAGCTTAAGGATAAGGAAAAGCAAAAAATGTATCAGAGGGATGAGAATAAGATAGAAAGGTTACATGTGGAATACAAAAGATTGAAACTGAAATTAAGGAGGAGTATCAAGGAAGAAAAGGAGAAATGTTGGGGAGAGTTTACCAACAAAATTGAGCAAGATAGTTGAGGAAATCAGAAACTATTATACAGAGTAATAAAATCAAAAAGAATAAATCAAGAAAAAAATCAAGGCATTAGAGAGAGAGATGGATCCATAGTATATGACGAAAAGGGTCTTCAGAAGGTGAGGGTGAAGTATTTTGAAAAACTTTATAATGAATATGACTGCTCACAGGAAGAAGGAGATAAGAAAATGGAAATAATAGATGGAGAAAAAGAAGAGAACCCGATAACATGGTTGGAACTTGAAAGAGCAGTGAAAGCAATCATCAAAGGTAAAGCAAGTGAAAAAGACGAATTCAATGCTGATATGATTAAGGCAGCAGGAAGCATTGGACTACAGTGGCTATACAGAGCCGTCAAAGCCATAAGGAAGGATGAAAGGATACCTGAATATTGGCAGCAAGGAAGCATTGTACCATTGTTCAAAAAAGGAAATAAGAAGGAATGTGAAAATTATCACATGGGTTAAAAATAATGGAGAAAGTCATAGACAAAAGACTTTTTTTTTTTGCTAGAGGCTTTACGTCGCACCGACACAGATAGGTCTTATGGCGACGATGGGATAGGAAAAAGCTAGGTGTTGGAAGGAGGCAGCCGTGGCCTTAATTAAGGTACAGCCACAGCATTTGCCTGGTGTGAAAATGGGAAACCACGGAAAACCATCTTCAGGGCTGCCGACAGTGCGATTCGAACCCACTATCTCCCGGATGCAAGCTCACAGCTGCGTGCTCCTAACCGCACGGCCAACTCACCGGGTAGACAAAAGAGTGAGGGATATAATAGAAACATAGAGGAAGAACAATATGGCGTTAGACCGAATAGATCAACAATAGACTTGATATTTACAGTGTGAACGATAATGGAAAAACATCTAGAAAGGAACAAGGAAATCATATTCGTATTTTTGGATTTGGAAAAAGCTTATGATACAGTTAAGAGAAAACATGCATGGGAATGCCTACTGAAAAGGAATATACCAAAATCATTAACAAGATAAAAATGTTGTATTATGATATTAGAAGCAGTGTACTAGTGGGGAGTGGTGACTCTGAAACACTGTATACAAAAAAAGGTCTTAAGTAAGGAAGTGCACCGTCGCCATTATTGCTTATTATATTGATGGATGAAATCATAAAAAGCGTAAAACAGAGTATCAGTAGTGAAGAAGTGAATGTTTTGGTATTGCAGATGATGTTGTGATTTGGGGAAAGGGAGAAAAGGAAGTACAAAGGAGACTGGACATTTGGAATGAAAATCTGAAGGAGTTTGGAATGGTAATTAGTAAAAAGAAAACTGTAGTCATGAACTGTGGAAAAGAGAAAAAGAGAAGCCAAGTGAACATAGATGGAGAACAGTTAGTGAATGTAGAACAGTTTACATATTTGGGTAGCATTATTAATGGAAGTACACAAGAACCTCATTTATCTGGCCCTCATTAATCCGGATCTCCGGTTTATCCGGATCGGGAATAATAAAAATTTATTTTTACTTATACAGTATTTCTGTTATGGGGTCGATTCTTCTTGAATGTCTTTTCCGCCAAGGATAGTTAAGACAGGAATTGGAAGTAAGTTGGCCGCGACCTATCAAAGGTACCATCATTTGCTTGGAACTGAAAATGGGGAAACCGCGGACTCTTCTGAGTTCCTCGACACATTTGCACACATTCCCAGATGCTCAGACGTAGATGTGAACAACGTAAATGACTGGTTGAAAAATGACTGGAATTCATGCTGCAGCATGATGATAGATGAATAAATTATTGCCTCTTATTCCTCGGCAGGTAGTGACGAGAGTGATGGTGAATCCGAAAATGAAACCGATGCTCCATCAAAAGGAACAATGACTTGTGAAGAAGCAACAATGCAGCTGGACAAACTGATGGTCTATTTAGAATCCCAGACTGAAACCATACCGGCAGAACTGATGTTGGTAAAACGTCTTCGTGATCATGCTGCGTGCAAATGCTATACAAATGTAAAACAGAAAGAGTTTACACATTATTTTAGCGCATAAAACAGAGTCGTAAATGTAAGAAAAGTGTTCTTATATTTTTTTCAGTTACTATACAACTTATGTTAATATATTATACAACATGTACTGCATTTGTTTTTTTAGTTTTCTGGTTTATCCGGACTTTCGATAATCCGGATCAGTTCTGGTCCCACTTAATCTGGATAAACAAAGTTCTTGTATAATGAAATCAACCCTGAAATTAATAACAGCCTAAGTAAAGATGTAACATTTGTCGACCGAATATAAAAACCGGGCTAAGTGCCAAAATGTAAGTTCTGAGATAAACAGAAAAAACATTGTCATTTTCACAGTTTTTTATTTTTTCTTCCTAAAAGGCATAAAAAAGTCAGAAGCACTTACATTATAAACACTCATGAAAACTTAATGTTACCTAAGGAAATTTATTCTTATAATTACCTCTTTTGTCTGAACATTTTATGAAATGTGGTATGTGCCAACCCCTGTTCCTTTAAAACCGGGCTAAGTGCCGTTAAAGTATCACAATAATGAAAGGCAAAATTTACAAGAGCAGAGTTGGCAAACAACAGGTATGGATAACATTTCGATAAAGAAAGGAGAAATTTTTTAAAGTGAATTTTATTTATAAAACAAAAAAATGTACTCAAGTCATAATAATAGTAGGCCCTAAGTAAAAAGTAGTGTTCTTGAAAACTTTGTTGTTGAAACAATTAATTTGAAAACAATGTAGTGTACAGTATCTTACTTTTCTTTAGGCTATAATAATTGTTATACAAATATTAAACGATTTAATATGTAAACAGTGTTCTTGAAACCATGACTACTGTGTTAGTTCAGTGTAAAAAGGTTTGTTTTCTTCCTTTAGGTATGGAATCATCTTACTCAGATCTTCTTTCTTTTCAGGCTTCAATCTTGATGCTATTCCCAACCATGGCAGTTCAAAGTTTTTTATAGTTTCATTCGTTACCCCTTTTTTAAACACGTTTGTTTTTGCCCAAAGTTCAAAATCACTGAAAGTTTTTTTTTGTGTATACAATTCCTGGATTTTTCTTGGAAACTTTGACCCAAACAACCTTAGAAATTTCTAAAGTTGTCATATTAAAGCAACTTTTAGCTGCTGCGCTGAAGTCATAAAAATCTTCTTCATCCATCAAAGTTGTTATAAATGGTTTTTTTGTGCAAGCTGTACAGAGAAGTCTGACAACATCCAAGAGAACCTCACATTTCTCAACTCTTTTTCTTTTTTCTACGAGACCAAAGTCGCGGTCGCAGCTTAAATAAGAGTGGCCTGGGACAACATACTTATGTTGAACCTCATCAGCATAGTTGTTAGAAACCAAATATATCCAAAGAACAGTAGCATCTTATTCTTATTTTAGCCCACAGTTGTCACTCCATACAATTAGTTTTTTCTTGTTTGTTATGTTACTTTTAATGCCTCTGAATATGCAACTGGCGATTTCATTGCCTCCCTGGCAACTCAAATCCACATGCCAAACAAACATAAATCCCTGATTGTTGTCAGCCATGTGCAAACCCAGATTAAAACAAGACAATTGTCGTAAGTCATATATTTGGCAGTGGGTTAGTGTTGGTAAAGAAAACACTTGCTGCAAGTCGACTGAAATTGTACAGGTATCACTTATGGGAGCAGCTGATTCCTTGTAATCTAATTTCATCATTTCTCTGGCTCATTCTGCTTTCCTGTGGTGAATTTCCAGTGAGGTTCAGTGTAGTTCGTTGTTCCTCTGGTCATTTTGTATTTTGTTGTGCAACAAATCGCAAGTATTACACGTGTCTGTTTTCAGTTTCCAAAATCTTAGGTTTGGAAAGTATTTTCTCACCATTTCTAAGTAAAACTGGTACTGAACTGTAGTATCATGATGAAGTTCTCTAAAAGCTGTATGCAACTTATTATAGTTCAAATCTTCACTTAAAAACGAATTTGAACTCCTGGCCCTAGTATAGTGTCTTTCCTCCTTTGGTCAACTTTCAATATGATCAATTATTAGCTTCACATCTTGAGCAGTGTATTTCCTTTCTTTAGTTTTGTTACCCCTATGTTCAATATAGGTAACATCACCCCGCTTTTTTGCTGCAATTAGGGTTTCGACTCTTCGCTTTGTGATACCGTGAACTTCAAGGAATGTTCTTTTACAGACCTGTGCATGTTTCCCTTTGCCATCAGGAAGTGAAAAGTAAACACTTGCCTGCCGACGACTTTCTTCTGGAGCTGTGAACGAACCATGCTGCCTACGTTTAACATCACTAACACCTAAGAGTCCCATTAAACATGAATTTTGCTTCACGTGGTCTGCCGGGCTGTAAAACTGGTTAAATATATTGATCTTTTGTTCATAACCAATGGTCTTACATTCATAACGGCACTGGCATACAACCTAAAAGTAAAAGTAAACCAACAAGGCATTAGAGGCATTACTATTATTGCCAAAAATAATCTGTTTGCTAAGTTACTCTGCATTGTATAACTAAAAAACTAAAGCCTTAAAACAATCTTGGGCCTACTCACAAATTCTTGGAATAAAGATAGTCTATAAGGTTAACATTAGCTTTCTAGGCCTTTTGCAGGAACTTTGTTTGTTATTTCCCTCATAACTTTTCCTCTCTGACCACCGCTTCTTCTTAAATTGGGAAGGACTTCCTTCTCCACTTTTATGGCATTTTTTAGGTGCACCCATTATTAAAACACCACAACACACTTAAAACACTGAAATCACGCCGAAAAGCAGCACACAATAACCTGCAAGATGTCCCTACAAAACCAGTCACATGGCGCTTGGCACATAGCCCGGATTTTGATACAGGGTAGGTGGCACTTAGACCCAGGCGAATTCTTGTGGCTATAGTTTGAACTACTTGCAGACTGAATATCACATAGCCCAGTTCTTACTGCACAGGCATAGGCACATAGCCCACGTTTTAGCAATAAAATGGAATTTGATTGTTTTGGCACTTAGCACGGTTTTTATATTCGGTCGACATTTTATTATCAAGTCAGAGAGCTTTTATGGGATGACAAAGTACCCAAGAGAACGAAATTAATATTATATAAACAGTATTTCATACCAATTGTAACATACGGACTAGAAATGTTGATAACTAATAAGAGACAAGATTGTAAGACCCAAGCAGTAGAAATGAAATTTTTAAGAATATTGGTTAAAAAGACAAGAGGAGATAGAATTCAAAATATTGAAATCAGAGAAGAGCTGAATATAGAACCGTTAGTATGGAAGATACAGAAAGCAAGACTGAGATGGTTCGGACATGTAAAAAGAATGGGAAAGGAATGGGTAGCAAGAAGGGAATTGGAAAGAGAAGTTAAGGGAAAGAGACCAGTTGGAAGACCGAGAAGAAGGTAGATGGATCAGATCTGGAAAGACATTAGAGAAGCTGGATTAGATGTGGCGGAAGTAATGGAGCAGGAAAAGTGGAAGGACAGAAAGGAGTGGACGAGGCTTGTAAACCACACCCGGGCGACTGGAGTGGGACATTGATGATGATGATGATGATGATGATGAATAAAACAACTGTAACTCCATTGAGTTCAGAAGACAGTAGTATAATATTCACAAGGAAAATTCTCAAATTGGAGCATCCTTTTCAAACTAATTACAAAGTTAGTTCTTTGAACATACTCTTCAACATACAGATAATTTTCTGTTCAACGTTTTTCCTGTTTTCCTGCATAAATCCATACTGGCAATTAATGGAGCAGAAAGGGCATACTTGGCCCAACCGAAAATATAGCTAAAATAATAAAGTCATACTGGCAATCAGAGCAAAAGAGCATACTGTGCTATGAGCCTGACATACTCAGCACGTACAGAAATCACAAGCATTTACCATATTCATATGCCCAATCACTGCCATAAGCACCAAGTTTTCATTCTACATACACCCAAAACTTACATTCTGATGCTTGTAGCTCAGCAGCCTTGGGTTCGAAAGGAACCCCTAATGAGACAAGTGAATTGTCTGGCAAATAATCTGAAAATGAGGCAGCCAGCCACTACATTTGAGAAGGGAAGGAACAGAAGGGGAAACAAAAAACAAGGAAACAGAACCAATAATAACGCAGAATATATTCTCAAATGATCATGTAGGCACACTTCCAAGTGTCTTTTAAGCATCTTTGGGTTACAGATAATATTTTGATAATATTTGCTATGCGATGTTTTGAGATTACTTATAACAGTCATGGAAAATACATCTGTGACAATGTTAAGTGTGTAAGATGAAGTAGATAGTCAGTAAATCTTAGAATTAATTGCTACCAGTTGTTGGTGCATATTTATCTACCTTGTCAACACATACAATATTTACCAGATATTTTAAAAGGAGTTGAATCATGGCTAAGAAGTGACAGTGTGGCTGAGAAAATGTTTTCCTGGTACTAGAGTGTTCATCACAAAGACAGGATAGATTTCATAAGAGGGAGACTGTTGGTGATTTTTAAGCTATGAAAAAGGTGTAAGGCTCATCTTCAAAGATAACAGGCAACTTGATATTTTTGGACTAGTCAATAGTGTTGGCTACTGAGTGTATGATTTGAGGCAGTGCATCGATTCATTCAAGTGTCTGAGTGAATCGATTCACAGGAACGGCGAGCTCACGGCACATGATTCAGTTGACTCGCAGCAGACAGTGCAGAGTGGCTCACTCACTGGTCAGTGAGACACAACACACACACAGTTCATTACCGGCACAGTGGACATTAAACGTGATAAAATTCATTTTTGGGTCTGTATTGAAAGTATTTGTATCAAATAACACTTGTATGTTTTATTATTCATTCACCTATTCAATACAATACAATATTAAAAATTAGGACATTGTCCTTATAAAAATTGTTGACATGAAATTAAAATATTAGATGGTACATGTTTCGCCTATCAATAAGAGGCTTCATCAGCCATATTTTTCATCTTAAGAATAGATCAGGTACCTGATTGGAAATAACTTATGAATGCTGTTAAAAACTATTTCGTGTAAAATGTATTAGAGAACGTACCTCAATTAAGGCCGCGGCCACTTCCTTTCCACTCCAAGCCCATCATCGCCATAAGGGCTGTTGGTGTCAGTATGAGGTAAAGCAACTTATTTTATTTATATTCAATATGTAGGCTTCTTATTGCAAACACAGGTATTTTTACATCTAATTCTGTATATATAATAAAGTTGTGTCTTTCAGAGAACAGGGAAAACCATAAGTTAGTGTATAAAATTTGAGTTATGTCAGTTCTTCTTCTTCTTCTTCTTCTTCTTCTTATTATTATTATTATTATTATTATTATTATTATTATTATTATTATTATTATTATTATTATTATTAACTCTGTGAGTTTTGTACTGTAATATAACAAGCATGTATAGTACTGCACAAGTGCCTACTTTTTTCCTGCATTTCATTTTTAACTTATTGTTTTGTGTTGTGTACTTACCATGAATACAATGAAATTTCCATGTTCTGTGAAATCATTTAAGAAAAGACTAGACAAACAATTGATAGGGAATCTCCCACCTGGGCGACAGCTCTAAATGCAGATCACTATTGATTGTGCATACAGATATTTTTCCATCTGATTCTATATACTAATTTAATGGAGTTGTCACTGTAGGGAAAAGGCTTTGTAACATCAAAATTTGATGCGAAGAGGTGACTGCCAAGAGAAATCTGAATCTAAAAGCTGGATGCCACGTAGGAAAGCAGTTCATAGAATGAAGACCAGATGGCAGCAACAAGCTTTGAATATTGTTGCTGCTGTCTTATCAGTAAACACTACACAGATTTAATAGGAACGGCGACACTAATGTGCCATGAATTGGATCACTGTATCGAATCAGTAACATGAACGGAATCAAATGAATTGATTCAGTAAAATGAATCAAATATCCCATCACTATTAGTCATAAGAGTGGCTGAATGGGGGTTAAATTTCTAGAAAGTAGAACTCAGATAATTAGAGTAGGTGAAGCATTATCTGATTCTGTAATGATACAGACAGGGGTTTCACAAGGCAGCATTATTGGACCTTTATGTTATACCTATAAAAGTGATATGAGTAAAGAACTAAAATCACAGATAAAGTATTTGCAAATGATAGTATGATGTATAGAGTAACAAATAAATTACAGGTTTGTGAGCAACTGAAAAAAACCTGAACAATGTTGTGGACTGGGAAGACGTGGGAGTAAGAAGACGAACTGCTTGACTAAGCAGTGTGTTACATATTACAAATCTCATGTTATGGTTCGTATTGAAATGTACTTATGGTCAAATAATAATATTAGATTATAAATTCCATCTAATATTATTATTTGATATTAAATTATAAATTCCATCTAATATTATTATTTGACTATAAGCGGTGTGTTCCAAGCTGTCAGCATTTGGACAACAAGAAATGACATCAGTTGACAAATAAGCCTAAATGGAGTTTTTAAAAGTAGGAAAGGTCATGATATGAAGATAAAGCTGGAATTCAAGAGGATAAATTAGGGTACATATTTGTTCACAGGAAGAGAAATTAGGGGTTTGGAATAATTTTTCAAGGGAGATGTTTAATAAATTTCTGACTTCGTTGAAATAATTTAGAATAGACAAAAGAATCTGCCACTTGGGTGACAGCCCCAAATGCAAATCAGTGGTGATTGATTGATTGATTGATTGATTGATTGATTGATTGATTGATTGATTGATTGATTGATTGATTGATTGATTGATTGATTGATTGATTGATTGATTGATTGATTGATTGATTGATTGATTGATTGATTGATTGATTGATTGATTGATTGATTGATTGATTGATTGATTGATTGATTGATTGATTGATTGATTGATTGAAAAAATGATCAGTTATAATCTAATATAGTTGTATTATATCAGGCTGGCTTTGTCATTTTGGAAAATGTGACAGAAATAGGCTGATATCCTGTGTTTTAAGAGGATTAAGACTTTATGTAATTTTCTGATTCAACAGAGTACCTCTCATTTGGGACATTGTCAACCTTTGGGATCTTGAACTTTCTCCGATACATTCACATTTCAAAGAGCTGCAGTGAGTTCATTGACATAGCCTTTAGTATACATCCTTCATCGCTAGTAACACAGAACACTTGATGACAGTTTCAAACTGGAGGCCAGGGTTGCACACAAAATATTTTAATTACAGAAACACAAGCCCTCCTGGTGGCCCTGATCATTAAGGTCTCAAAGTCTATATGGTCTGACCAGCATGGTTAGCCGTTGGTCGAAAAAGATTTCACCATCAGAATTGTGAATAGTAGGGTTGGAGTGGTAGTGGCGTACAATTTTTAAATTACTATATTGTGTTCATATGGAGCGAGAGTGTATGACACTGTTGATGGTAATTAATTTATTGGATGGGGTTGTTAATCCTAGAGCAGACCTCTTGGTGCTGTTTGACAGTAGTAGGCTATGTACCAGTGCAGTGTTTTACCCTCTTCCTTCCTACTATCATATATATCTCATTAATCATTCATTTTATCTCATTAACTCATCTGATGAGATTGATGTCAGGAAGGGCATCCGGTCATAAATTCTTGGTACAAAGATTCATCTCAGTTCATATTGGACCCTGTAGAAAAAATAAACAAAGGTTGGACGTACATACATTCCTGGCAAAGCCGATTTTGGTTTTGATTCTAGATCTAAATTCCATTCCTAGCAAGGCAGTATTTTTGACACCATTTGCAAATTCCCTCACACAAGAACTACTCCTCAGCTTCCTTATTTGTCAGAAGTAAACTTGTCTTCCATTCTACATTTCATGAGTATTATTATTCTGTGTTTGTAATTCAAGAAAATATTGATATAAGTTTGGCTCCTTGGATGAATGGTAATTGTAGTGGCTTTTGGTTTACAGGTCCTCAAGATAGATTGCTGGCTTGCTTGGAGCCATTTCTGGTTAATTTCTCTGACTTGGGGACTGTGTGTTTTTATTTGTCTCAATATATATCTCTTCATACACTCACAGCAGCATTCTGCACTACCAACCACCACAGAAACGCTCTATAGTGAATATACCCCGGTGACAGGAAAGGCATCCAGCCATTAAAACAAAGGCCAAATCAACATGTGAGAGACATTTTGCACCTGCGATCCCATCAGGCTGTGAGAAAGTGACAGAAGGAGATTCTTTCCATCACTAAAATGTATAAATGTAAATATTAAGAAACAAAATGACATTTAAACGTTTTTCTTTTATTAATCTAGGATAGGAGCAGGAAAAGTAAAATTATTCTGTTTTTCAGTATATTGCAGTTTATATAAAATTTAGTTTAGGTGACAGTTGCTAAATGATTTCATACTAGTTCTGTTTCAGATTTCTAGAATGGTCACTTGATGAAGAAACTGGAATAAGGCGACAAGACAGCTTTTCTGTGTTTGGAGCCGTTGTTCGCAATGAAGTGGGTTATACTGTGGCCAAGGATTTCCTCTATAAACACATAAGTGATGTATTTAATTTGTAAGTACATACTAGAATATTCATTTTAGTCTGCTATACATTTTATCGTCTTGTGCAAGCCTTTCTGTATGAACTACCTCCTTAATACTCCATTCTTATAAATCTGTAATTTTTCTGCCTGTCCTGGCTTTTCTCTAGCCAGTGCAAGTTCTTCTAATCAGATTTCTTCACCACTCTTCCAATAATATGAATAATGGTGGATTTGACCTTCGGAGAGGCCTGTTGCAGGTATTTCGAGTTGACACCCATGAGCGACCTGCATGTCTGTCCTCTTCTATGATTAGTGTCATGACATGCTAAGAATTGTCCCTTTAAAACAATAACAATGCTACCATATCTACACTATTGAAACCATTATATTTTTAAACCAACTATTGTAACCTATGCCCTTCACCCTTTAAAGTCAATTCTATTAGTCTCATAGGTAAATTATATTCCTCCAATTTTCTCAAATCACTCGGGCAGTTGAGTTGTACACCTTCAGTGCTACCATATCTACACTATTGAAACCTTTACATTTTGAAACCAACTATCATAACCTACCGGTATATCCTTTACCCTTCAAAGTCAAAGTCTCAGAGGTAAATTATATACCTCCAATTTTCTCAGATTACTCGGGCACTTGAGTTGTACACCTTCAGTGTGCTCATGCCCAACTTTGGCCTTATCTGCATATAAGAGATTTCCCCATATATTTTATGCTATATGTTTGTAGCAGTAAATATCCTCTGAGCTTTCATTGGCTTATACATTCCTAGGTTGTATATAAAGTCTTTGTATTTATTTATCTTTTAAGTTGCTAGGCAAATATTAATAATTTGTTAGTGGTATTATTTTGAAGAATGCTTCAATACCATCGCTTATTGTTTCAAGGGACAAACTAATGAGATACCTTAATTGAAGACAACTACCTTATATAACTAGACATTGTTTGCATCATCCATGGGTTATGTTTGAAGGACAAGGATTTATTTTGTCAATATACCACTTCAGCTGGAAACAATCACAGATACATTTACTTGAGTATTCAAATTCAATTATTCTCTGAGTAAAAAATGTCTGTCCATGTTGCAGTAAATAATAGAGCTAATTATTTAACCTCATTCAATAATCTAATATTCTACAATATTCTTGATCATTGGAATAATAACCCATCAAGTAAATCTGAAATTGTGACTCCTCAATTGCAGCACGTTCTTGACGTTTTCCAGCCTACTCACTGAATTGCAAGTACCATCTCTAGAACACAGATGGCAGCAGATTTTTTTAATGTAGGGTCTTTCATGCTAATAAAATTTTTAGGCAATTCCACAACGTTCCACTTACCAATATCTCATCACTTTCAAGGGTACAAAAATGCCCAAGAGCTACATGGCCAGTTGGGATTGACATTGGTAGCTTGTGTCATAAGTTGAATGTGGCAATAGGTGGTTGTCCCATCCAGACCCCTGGATGAGGCTCCTCCACAGCTCATGGCAAAATATACAGTTATAGGGGGGAATCTTGTATCAATGGGCACTACATTTTTCAATTTATATGGATCAGTTTTTGTACCAAAGAAATTAACAAAACTTTTATTAGGGCACCTTAGAGAACATAGATAAATATAAAAGAAACAAAAAATCTAGATCTTGATTCCCATAGGGAACCAGAAATATCTGTGCTAAAAGACTGAATGCATAATAATTCCCATATAAATTAAATTAAAAATTTTCCAGCTCACTCGTTCTTGGTTGTCAACGTTTTGCCCCAGTGAGTCAATTTGCACTAGCCTCACGTCTCAGTAGGTGTGCTAGTTACCAACTGACAACTGGACAGTCACACCAAGTTCATCTTTAATGTATCATTGGATGTTTCTTTTGAGAATGTCTTTTCCTTATACAGTACTTGAATACACTTATCACATTCATAATACAAGGTTGTAGTTTAGAAATTAGTACATAATTTACAAGTGCCAAGTCATTTAGAGCACGTTTTATATTGTCTTCTGACCACTAGCCCCTTCTGATCCCGTGTTCTCTCCGTGGCAAAACCTGTAACAACAGGAACTGAATTATTCCTGTGTCCATTGCTACCCAACATAGCAATGTCTGGTCTTACCCAATATGCACACTGATTGAATATATTTCACCCTATATACAGTTACTTCAGTTTTCAATTAAAAGTCTGCAATTGCCTTCATTGCACAACTGTACATATAACTGCAAAGCATTGAAGTAAATAATTCACCCGACTCTTAGCAGTGATGTCGTAAATAATGAAGTGGACATGAGTCACACAAAGAAAATAACAAACAGCGACGTACCCTCTAACCTTGAAGAGATACACATTCACACTGCTGGTTATTTAATCGACAAAAGGGGGCTTCAAGATACACACAAAGAAGTGCTCCCATCTTGTGGAATTTTCCAGAGAATTAGTAAGTCTGGACATAACCACCACCTGATTCTACACTACTCTCTCCTATCTAAACTATGGATCAAAAGTAAGAATGGGCTCCTTCATAATTTGCAGAGCCCCATTCATCAATATCAAGGTAGTGACTGGTATTCACACACAACTCTAGAGAGAATTTTGAATGCTTGGTTAGTTTATGACATTGTCACCACCAAGATTTTGCTAACTAAGGTGTGTAGCACATACAGGGTGTATTCCTATTACGTACTTTGAGGGCTTACTGAGGGGACAGAGCATATAACGTTTGGAATAAGAACCCATGTCCAGAAAAGTACCATTTCCCCGCTACAAGCAAAACACCACCACCAGAACAGATTACGCACATTGTTATTGCAGTACTTCTGTATCCATTTACAAGAAAGGCTCAACATGACAAACACCCACTTCGATACAAACATTGTATCTGCATATCATGTTCTGGTACCACTCACTTGCAAACACCTGGTAATCAAACATCCACCACTGCAATAACCCACACAAGCAAGACTCCACCAGGGTTTTGTAAATCTGACTCTCCTTGTAAATTCTTGTAAGTGGATGCAGAAGCTCTGCAACAACATCATCCTTTGTACTCTGCTCTGCTCATTGATACAGCAGAAATGGGACATTCAGAAACTTTGCATAGAACTATTTTCATGTTTTTTACTCATATTGAACTTAATACTAATTGTTACAATTCTTGTTTTATTTTCCACCTAATTCAATACATAAAAATGTTTATTGTCTATAGAAGGACACATTATTACAATACAACACTAACAGGGACATGTTTCACTCGTTATATCGAGCATCTACAGCCTCATTTGAAGAAATATCTCAAGGTTAAGTCTTTACATTGAACCTTCATATAAATAATTTGTTTGTTAAAATTATTTTATACCAATAAAATGTTACCACTGTCTAGTTAACACATAATTAAGAAGAATTAACAAATTAAAATATGTAGCTGTGATGGACTAGACATTGATCACAATTTGCTGATGTCCAATTCATAGTAATGTTCTAAATATCTGTAAGATTTGGCTAAAAATCTTGTTAGTTCCCAGATTTTACTGACACTATTTAGTGCTAAGTAACTTTTCTAAATTTAAATGTCCTATTTGAAATTAATGGTATTAGAGGTTTAAATTTGCGATGTTTTTCTTCTTCGTTATACTTTCAGTTTAGTTGAGAAACCACTACTTTATTAAAGATTGTGTTTTGAATGTTTGTGATGTACTGGAATCATCACACTAGTAGTCTTCACCAATCTTCACTATGGTTTCAGTCAACCTATTTTTACACTGATCTGTTTGTTATTGAAGCGTGGTTAAAATGGACACCAATAGATGGTACTTAGTTGCTAGTGTGTTGTTTTACTGCAACATTTGTGGATGAATGTGTCTGTAACAAAAGAATATTATGAGTGTATTGTTTGTAGTTGTTACGAGAAATTCTTGTGGTTGGAATTTCACTTACCCCTTTATTCACACTTTAGTGCCTAGCTGTGCTTTTTGGAGTACTGAGACTATTTGTTATCGTGTCTCTGCTTCTTGTGTTATATGCATGGGCCGGGTGTGGTGGAGGGCGAGTAGGAAGCATAGGGGAAAGAACTGTGGGTGGAGCAATAAGCACTGGTGTAACGTGTGGAGAGCGAGTAGGGGGCGTATGGGAAGGAACTGCGGGTAGGATGTTGGATACTGACCTAGCTTGTGGTGGAGGTCTCTATGTGTTTTTGAGGTGGGATTTGTATTTGTTAATGTGTTGGAAGGTTTATAATTGAATACTTTGAAGATTTTACTATTTTCTGATTTGAGAACTTGTAGCAATTTTGGCAATTGCTCTATTAACGGGCTTTTTATTTCAATTGTATCACTTAGGTTTCTTCTTTATTGAAATACTGATCCAAATGTAGCTATGTTCTCATACTCGGTCATTCACTTCCCTTTCTCGATCCTTTTTATTATTTTGAGATCCCTGTCTATTGTATTAAATTGGTGGCCGGTCTCTTTCATGTGATTGCCCATTGCGGAATATTTATTATGTTTTAATGCGTTATAGTGTTCCATGTATCTTGTAATAAAGCTGTGCCGAGTTTGGCCAACATATAAGAAATTCCAGATCCCTGATTTTCATCGTTTTTTTGAATTAACTGTATTATGGTTGAATAAAATGTTTTTATTAGTGTTATGTGCAAATCTTGTTTATTCAAGGAATTTGTAATTTGGTGAATCACAGGATTGATTGATTGATTGATTGATTGATTGATTGATTGATTGATTGATTGATTGATTGATTGATTGATTGATTGATTGATTGATTGATTGAAAGTTTCACCATCAATGCTGCTGGAGCGCTGGCCTCCTAGTCACTGACAGGAAGCTGTATACCGCAAATTGCCGCATTTCCAGTTTTATTTATATGGTTTTGCTGTCGTAAATGTTGGCAATGTGTTCGCAATGAGGTGCTTGTTGGCTTGATAATTTGAGCTGATAGTTATGCGCTAGTGAGTTTAATTTTTTATTGTGTAGTGTGGTGATTATATTTTTTTAATTGTGTTTACAACTCTTGGAATTTGTGACATTATTGTGTGCCTTTTTGTCTTTCGAGCAGAAATTTTCTGCAAACAAGAACAAATTTAATGAGTGGCTCAAAGTGTTTTCTCGCTGTAACTTTGTCCTAAACAAGAATTATAATTTATGCGCTAATTCATTTTTTTAATGTTGTAGTGATATGCTTTTTTTAACTGTGTTTGGAAATATTCGAATATGTATTGCTGTGTGCCTTTTTTGTAATTTGAAAAGAAAAAAAAAAAGAGCAAAGGGACACTTCATTTCATGAATTCTCTGTAGACCAGGACAAAACTACGGAGTGGCTCAAAGCAGTTAGCACTTTCATCTTAGTTTTCCATTTCTATTTCGGGTATTTATCTTTTCTTTCTTAATATGTTTACCCCTCCAGGGTTGGCTTTCCCCTCGGACTCAGCAAGAGATCCCACCTCTACCACCTTCAGGGTAGTGTCCTTGAGCGTGAGACTTCAAGTTGGAAATATATTTAAGAAAAGGCTAGGAAAAAGACCACCTGGACGACTGCCCTAAATGCAGATCAGCAGTTATTGATTGTGATTGATTGATTCCAGCCAGTAGATCACAAACATTCAATACACAATCTTTAATAAAGTAGTGGTTTCTCAACTAAACTGAAAGTACAACGAAGAAGAAAAACATTGCAAATTTAAACCTCTGACATCATTAATTTCAAATAGGACATTTAAATTTAGAAAAATAGCACTAAATAGTGTTAGTATAATCTGGGAACTAACGAGACTTTTAGCCAAATCTTACAGATGTTTAGAACATTACTATGAACTGGACATCAGCAAATTGTAATCAATGTCTAGTCCATCACAGCTACATATTTTAATTTATTAATTCTTTTTAATTATGTGTTAACTAATTGTAACATTTTATCGGTGATGATGGCGCTAAAGGAACGCTGAAACTAGTACTGCTAAATATAGTCAATATGTTGTAATACATTCAGGCAACGTTGTTTTGTATTGTATAAGTGGAACCTCCAAATACTTTATAAGTATTTGTGATCTAGGTTCATTACGGATAAAATAAAAGATGAAATTTCTTATACCCAGCCTTGACATTGGAATAACTACGTCCGGGCCATTCTGGATTGAGTGGGGATGGGACCGGGATCAGGAATGCGCCTTAAGACCTGACAGATGAGCAACCCTGGTCAAGTAGGAGAGGGATTGGTCAGATTGTGAGTAGAACAGGCCAACCCAGCCCAGCTATTGTCTTATGGATTGGCAACAAGAATTTTTCAGCCATACTCGACTGCCAAGCAAGCCATTCATTTGTCAACGGCACTGTCGCCAGATTACAACCACCTATGAAGTCTCACCATCTCGGAAGGGTAGTGGGAGCAACGGACGGGGTAACCTATTTCATCGAAAGACAGACTAACCTAACCGCTAAATGTATGAGAATGCCTATTGTAATTCACGTTGCAGTGATTCAGAACCTGACACCTGACATCATATTAAGTTATGACTTTCTGGTGGAATACAAGGTGATCCTAGACTGTGCAGCTCATGAGGTCTTTTTGGGAAAAAACAGACATCTGAGGGTCACCTGGCACAATGGAAATCTCCGGAGTCGCAAGGATACGGAAGTCGTTGTAGACCTGGGAGATATCCAGTTAACGCATCTTCGACTGAGTGAAGAAGAGGAGCTGAGACACACCGTGAAGAACTTTCCGGAAGTCATCACCAATAAAATAGGATGGACTACCATGGTAACACATACCATTGAATGCAGTGCTTTCTCACCCATCAAGCAACGTCCATATTCATTCAACCCAGATAAGCGCAACTTCGTCATCCAGAAGATTCAAGAGATGTTTCACCTGTCGTCCTACCAAAGCAGAAGAATAATGGGGAGTATCGACTGTGTGTGGACTTCCGCAGGTTGAACGAGAAGACCGTTAGTAATGCCTACCCCATGCCTGACCTAAAAAACTCTCTGAAACAAGTGGGTCTAGGATTTTCAGCATGCTGGATCTCAACTCCGGATATTGGCACGTGAAGGTCGAGGAAAGTTCTAGACCACTGTCCACTTTCATGAAACCAAGAGGATTGTACCAGTTTGCAGTAATGCCTTTTGGATTGAAGAATGCTCCTGCCACTTTCATGTGATTGATGGATAAGGTATTATATGTTGGGAACTTTTGCCAAGTGTATCTCGATGACATTTTAATTCACAGCAAGAATTTTCAAGAACACCTTGTGCATCTGAGGAAAGTGCTGAAACGACTGAAGATTCATGGACTGACTTGCCAACTGGAGTAGTGCCACTTTGCTCAGTCCCGCGTAGAATATCTTGGCCATGTCCTAATATCTGAACGCTTAGAAAGGCAATCGGAGAAGAATTGAGCTATCGAAGAAGCTGAACGCCCGCGGACCAAACGTCAGGTACGTCAGTTCCTTGGCTTGCGTGGACAGTATAGCAGCTTCATACCACACTTTGAAGAGAAGGCAATACCACTCACCGATCTACTCCATAACAACCGCCCGTTCCGATGGACCAGCAAGGAAGAGCATTCCAAGGCATTAAGGCTGCGATATGCAATGCTCTCAGTCTAGCCCATCCTGATCCTCAATGGAAGATGTGCTTGCAGACAGATGCCAGTCACTCCGGCTTAGGAGCAGTGTTATTCCAGGAGAGGAGTGACGGCGGAAGGGACATCATCAAGTATGCCAGCAGGAAACTATCTCCCATCGAACAATGCTGCTGCACTGCTGAGAAGGAAGCCTTAGCTGGGTGTGGGCCATGGGCAAATTATGAGGCTACTTGGAGGGAAGGAAGTCCAGCTCTATACTGATAACGCTGCTCTCAAATGGTTGAACTCAATCTCTGGCTCAAAATCTAAACTGATGCAATGGGCTCTGTTAATCACAGAATTTGATTTCGATATGTGTGAAGTCGCAGGATTGATGAACATAGGAGCAGACAGCTCATCTAGGCACCCGGTGAGGGAACTTGAAGCTAGGAGCACCATTGTCGAGAGATAGTTCCCACAAAAACTCCAGAGTGAGTCTAAGGAACCTGTCCTTATGACCATAAAGAAGGAACTTGATCTGGGAGTGATCAAACAGTGGCAGGAACAAGACAAGCCCTGTAGGACCATGACGCAGTGGATTAGGAGACAGAACACCAATTGTCAACTCATCCCGAGGGAATTCAAGATGTGCTACAAGAACTTCCAGGTTGACGGAGGACTCTTGATGTACAGGTTGCACCTCTTCAACACGCCTGCAGTAGTGGTGTTCCCCAGACAGCACACGATGGACATCCTCGAGAAGTTCCATGACAGCACTGAAGCCAGATTTCCATGAGGTGAAGAGACGTACCAGTCTATCCGAGGAAGATTCTTCTGGGTCAACATGTGAAAAGACACCCTGGACTATGTGAAGGGGTGCTACATCTGTGCCTGCATCAAGGCAAGCAACAGGAAGGCAGATTCCAGCCAACGAGGAAGAAGGACACAACGCCCATGTGAGGTCATAACCCTGGACTTGATGGGCCCTTATCCTAGAAAACCATGGGGTAAAACAGGTTTCCTATTAATCACCAACCTCTTCACAAAATACCGATACCTGAAGCCACGACAGTACGTATCACCAGCCTGCTACAATACGAGGTATTCAGCTGCTACGGTTATCCACAGTGTATTATGTCAGACAACGGGAGTCAGTTCACGTCGAGAAAGTGGCAGCAAATGATGACAGAATGGAGTGTGGAGCACTGGGCCACCCCTATCTACAACGCAAGGGCCAAACCAACAGAACGACAAAACCAGGAGCTGAAAAGAATGCTATGGTTCCACCTGATAGTCAAAGAACATCGACTGTGGGACCGCCAGATACCACAGTCACTCTTTGCCCTGCGACGACGCATCAAAGGTGTCACCTATTATTCCCCAACGGAGCTATTCCTTGGTTGACAGCTATATGGCACCGGGGATTGGGAGATTCTTCCACCAGCCACTCCTGGTCACGATGATGCAGCTGTTTTCCTGGCAGAGTGGCAGCAGCAGCAGAACATCAAGGAGAAGCAAGCTTTGGCTGAAAAGAGATCCCTTACCCAGGCCAAGGCTCTAGATGTTGAAGAGACTTAGATCTTCCTACCAGGCCAACAAGTACTGTGACATAACCACCCAGTCAGTAATAAGATTGGACGGTTCCACACAGGTCTCGCACCTAAGTGGGTTGGTCCCATTGGGGTGGATAAACAGCTGGGCCATGGGATCTACTTACTAAAGACCAACTCTCCTGTCAAGGTCCACGCATCGGAGTTGCGCTGAGTCACCCAACCACTGCACATACAGAGTAAGCCTGGAGGAGAGGCTACTAATGACACAGCACAGTCAGGTCATGAGGAGAATGCATCGATTATCATCGAGGAAGAGGCTGGCGGCGAGGCAACCCTGACCCCTAATATGGCACAAGCTGGTCAAGAGGAGGAGAACACATCCAGTGACATCGAGGAAGAAAGAATATACAATCTACGTCCAAGGCAAAGTCGATGAGTGTGATAGACTGTAGGAATTGTTTCAAGTTATAGGTGGGATATTAATGCAAGTGTGATAAACTGATATAACTTGAAAACAATATTCTCTCACCCATGGGTAAATAATGCAATTATCGAGCTCAAATTATTATTATTATTATTATTATTATTATTATTATTATTATTATTATTATTATTATTATTATTATTATTATTAAGATTATTATTATTATTCCCTGTAATGTACATCCACTTATTATTATCATTATTAGTTTACAATCACATTATTTGTGAGTTTATGTCATGAAACATTTGTTGTATATAGATATTTATATGAGTTTAGTTAATGTAAGAACCTGTATATAATTTATTATTACCTGTATTAACGATTTGTAATCCACTATAAAATTGTGAAACACACTCTAACATCTAGAATGGTACTGGATAGACACGTACTCGGTAGAATATTCTGTACATAATTTCTGGGGCTTGAACACACTAGAATTTACGAGAAAATGTATCTTTCTAGAAGCCTGGCCAGGCAAATATATAAAGAGGTGATCTTGGTGGTAGAGAAGAGTTATTGTTTAACGAGTGTTTGAAGTATGTGAATTGGCTTAGTAAAGTTGGTAGCTGACATGCAGTGGTTGCAGTCTCCATGTTGAAGTGATAGGCAGTTGCTAAAATGGCAGCATTGTTGATGTTCTTGGAGTGAAGTGTTTTGTTTGTGATACAGTGATTAAGGTTATGTGCATTCAATTTGTAAATAATTGTAAATAAATCCATGTACACAAGTTGACAGCATTTTGTGTGCGTCATTGTGGATACATCTGTAGTAGTGATCTCCTCAACAGATAGCAATCTATGCCTATGTAGCTTTGCTTCCAAGCATGGAAAAAAAAAAGAAATTGCATGGTGCAAGATCAGGTGAGTATGGAGGGTGTGACAAAAGGGCGACCTGTTGCCTTACCAGTTCCGTTTGGACAGATACAGAGTGATGTGCAGAGGCCATCATCTAGCAACAGCCAGTTATTCCTATGCTACACTTCAGGATGTTTAATTGTGTAGAGGTAAAGGATCTCCTCATAGTTGTTGTTGCTACAGTTGCTCCAGTGAATCCATGTGTAGAATTCCTATAACACAACAAAACAGTTCAAGCAACACATTGGCTTTTGACCAATCTTGTCATATTTTCTTTGTCGGGCTGATACAGCCAGTTTCAGCTTCATCATCTGAAATGTTGTGTTAGTGGATTTGCCTAAATTTTGTCAGAAATGTGTGTTTGTCTGTTGCTTGAACTGTGACATTCTTTCTTTCCATCAGTTGCAATTAACTACCCTTCACAACAGACACTATAGTTCTGAATTGGCTCTTGCTGGCACGTCTGAAGAACTGTCATGGTACCATCACTTATCTGCTGTAGTGTACCACAGTGACACTCTAGGTTCGTTCCATCATTCATCAAACAAGTATTGGAAGGTGGAAACCTCCTTGTAACATAAGCTTGAGTTTTGTTGAGCCAATACAGGACAATATATGAGATTTATAAGCTCTAACCTATCCACCGAGCTTGATAGCTCCAGTCGCTGAAGTGTGGCCAGTATCCAGTATTCAGAAGATAGTGGATTCAACCCCCACTGTCAGCAGCTCTGAAGATGGTTTGCCATGGTTTCCCATTTTCACACCTGGCAAATGCTGGGCTGTACCTTGATTAAGGCCACGGCCACTTCCCACTCCTTGCCCTTTCCTGTCCTATCATCGCCATAAGGCCTATCTGTGTCGGTGTGACGTAAAGCAACTTGTGTGTGCAAGTAACCTATCCAACCTCCCTTGGTTAACTCTTGCTCTTTTCTGACTCAGATGGTATTTGAGCATTCGAGGCCTAAGGAGTCTTTCATTTTCACGCTCTTCATGGCCCTTGTCTTTTTTGGCCGATACATTCATTTTTTTAAGAGTCGGACCCCTTCCAATTTTTCCCTCTGATTAGTGTACTAGAGGATGATTGTCCAGTTTTACTTCCTCTTAAAACAGTAATCACTGCCATCTCATTCGAACACACAGTTCATTACATGTTATAATTCTCATGTTAGGTCCGTATTGAAATGTACGTAAATACAAAGTATGTTACAAGTGTTTATTTATATATCCACCTATTCAATACAAAGAGATCTTTTTAGAAATTAAATATTATTATAAAATGTTAAGGGACATGTTTCGCCCATATTAAGGGCATCATCAGCCTCAAATTCAAACCTGTATGGTGAAAAATCAGGATCCTGATTGCTCTTACAAGCCATAAAAAGAGGATATCATTATAGGTGTCAGTCTAAACATACAAAATATTAGAATGTCCTTGGCTAAAATTGCAGTATCAAGCTGCATGTCATAAGTTCACATGAATATACTTTCCGGAGCGTTGAAAAACTTGTTGAGCTGTTTACTGCCCTACCCCAACAAGTTTTTCAATGCTCCGGAAAGTATATTCATGTGAACTTATGACATGCAGCTTGATACTGCAATTTTAGCCAAGGACATTCTAATATTTTGTATGTTTAGACTGACACCTATAATGATATCCTCTTTTTATGGCTTGTAAGAGCAATCAGGATCCTGATTTTTCACCATACAGGTTTGAATTTGAGGCTGATGATGCCCTTAATATGGGCGAAACATGTCCCTTAACATTTTATAATAATATTTAATTTCTAAAAAGATCTCTTTGTATTGAATAGGTGGATATATAAATAAACACTTGTAACATACTTTGTATTTACACACAGTTCATTTTCAGCAAATGGACAATTTCACATATCACTCTATACACATGCACTGTGGTTACAGGACTGATACATAAATGGGCTGTGTTGGATTGGTTTCTCACATCATTTAATGAACTGGCATGGAGGAATATCTTTGTTTCCATGCAATTGGAGTAAAACAGTCCAATGATATAAAGGAGAAAAGAAATAAGAAATGAAGTTTCCAATTTTAGTTTTCACTATTAGTATAGAGCAAGGTTTGAGACTCAGATTAAACTAATTTGACCATTTTTGGTCCATAGTTGGTCCGTATTGACTAAGTTCATATTAACATACTACAGGTAATAATTTGGTCCACCCTGTCAGTATGTTATCAATTTCCTAATTTTATACAATTATGCCTCTTTTTTTTTTAAGACATGTTTCGGGAACCACCACTCCCTACATCAGCAATTTCTACATCACAAAGCACGATTTGCCATACCTTAAGATCTAACAACATTCAGCTATACATAAAACATTATTAACACGTAATCTTGATTTAACACATAAACACACAATAAACATATCTTGATAATGTTTGTTATGCAATAGAATACTTTAAAAAACTTTTTTTAAAGTTCAGCTGGTTGTTCTTATTTAATATAACTGTAGCACCTGTGGAGTGCGTACACCAATAATAATAATAATAATAATAATAATAATAATAATAATAATAATAATAATAATAATAATAATAATAATAATAATAATAATAATAATAATAATAATAATAATAATAACAAATACGCAATGTTGCCGAACTTGGGTACATAGACATAAATAATAACAATAATAAAAATGAACTCTGAAAATACACTAGAGTCCCGTTAATCCGAAACTCCGGTTAATCCGAACTGAAATATTCAATTTTTAAAAAAATTATCCTTATTGAAATGAAAGAATATAGTATAGAATACGGAATTACTTGCATTTTATTAGTCATATTTTACTAGAATAACTTAATGTAAACATAATTACACATCATAAACCATCAAATACAGTTCGTATATCTTTACGAAGTATGTTAGTTTCTTTTGCCGTTGTGATTGGAACCTACTTGAAGATGCAGTGTTAAACCAGCGTCTCATAAACTTCATATCAGTGGGCGTAGCAGGGGAGTGTTGCTTGACGTAGCGTACGGCAAGGTTAGTTCTAAGGCAGTCACAGCATCTGAATGGGACACTAGTTGTTCATTGTGGTCTTCTTCATCGTCACTCTGTTCCTCATCAATTCCAGATTCTTTCTCCACCATAGCTACAATTTCTTGGTCTGTTTGCAATTGATGACAGTCAGCTTCCATCCAATCACTATTAAATAAACATCACAAGCAGCTCTTCGCATCCCGGGCACAATGCAAAAGTGTAAGCCATTACTGTTTAGGAAACAAGTTTTAACCTAGTTTTAGTCGTTTTCTCCTCTACGGGTTCTTAACTACCCTAATGTAATTTTATACAGTATTTTATTGATGTAACTGCTAAAGAATGGACATTTCAAATTACAGTATATACAGTATTGTAGAAACTATTTTCCTCAGACAGTTGAGGTGCTGGCTTTCTGACCCCAAATTGAAAGGTTCGATCCTGGCTCAGTCCGGTGGTATTTGAAGGTAATCAAATACGTCAACCTCGTGTAAGTAGATTTACTGGCACGTAAAAGAAATCCTGCGGGAGAACATCCCGGCACCTAGGCGTCTCCGGAAACCATAAAAGTAGTTAGCGAGACGAAAAACAATAACATTATTATTAGAAAATATCTTCCGGTTAATCCAAAAATGTCGTAATCTGAACAGACTCCGGTCCCAATTAGTTTGGATTAACGAGACTCTACTGTAATAATAATATGGATGAAATATGAATTAGAATAAGAAAAACATGAATTAGGCCATGAGCATGAACACATAATAATAATAAAATAAATAGAGAAAATAGAAAAATATCAAAGTAGTGGCATTACACATCTAAGCATAGGAAATAAGACGGTTAACTTATCAAACACGGAAAATAAAACCATACGCAAGGTATACATGGGTTACAGGCCTAATGATGACTACTACGGACAGGATAGTGGAAGGTGAAGGAAGCCCTATTGAGGTCCACGAGAAAGTATGACGTTATGGGGAAGAAAAGGTTCATGATCATCCACCTTGAACTCATAATATTGACAAATTAAAAGATATAATTACAAATAAATGGCAGAGTAGTTGACAATTAATTTTTAAAATAAATGCAATAAACTTTCACAAAAGATTCACAGATGAATGGAGGCATTCTCGAAAGAATGAAAATTAATACAATACTTTATTAAAGAGAGACTGTTACGTTTACCTGTAATAACAAAACATTGAGCCAGAAAACGTTTGCCTCCGAAGACAACATTAACGGATTAGCCTAACAGCTAAGTTCTACTGAAACTCAATTATGGTGAATATGGTAATCTAGTGGAAACTCCAGCGCACAAAATAAACTCTAACATTATCATGGAAAGTTACGTTAAAGGTGACAAAGGCCGAAACATAAGAATGAATTTAAATTAAAGAAAATACAAAAGAATTAGAAAAATAGCGCTTACCATGAGAGGCAGAGCCTCCGTGGCTCAGACAGCAGCGCGTCGGCCTCTCACCGCTGGATACCGTGGTTCAAATCCCGGTCACTCCATGTGAGATCTGTGCTGGACAAAGCGGAGGCAGGACAGGTTTTTCTCCGGGTACTCCGGTTTTCCCTGTCATCTTTCATTCCAGCAACACTCTCCATTATCATTTCATTGCATCTATCATTCATTAAGAAATCACTTTGGGAGTGGCGACCCCATCGTACTAACAGCCTATATCTGCTTCATTCATTACATCCCTGACCCGGTCAATGACTGGAAAACAGGTTGTAGGTTTTCATTTTCACCATGAGAGGCAGTTGGCCCCGACAGAGCTAGACCTCAAGCACACCTGCTCGCGAGGACGGTCAGATGGTAAAGACATGGGCAACATGCATCACACACACGAAGCCGGCAGAAGGCCGGAAACGGGCCAATCACGAATAACCAATAGGACACCTAATTTTTCGCCAATTGGAAAGGTCGTTATTCTGACCAATCCAATTACATGATCGTATATGGTCATTTTATAAACTACTGATGCAAGAGGAATTGCATCACCTAATCTTTCCATGTGCAGTACCTACTGTTCCAAAAGTTATGTACCGCACATGTTTCGCCAGAGCACAATATTACAATTTTCTTCTAATTACATTAAAAAATATTTATTCAGTGTCCAGAATGTCTTTTTTGAATCTTCTTGAAAATAATTTACATGACACACAATCAAACACAACTACATGAAAATTAAATACAAGAATCACTTCAAAAATAATTCTTACAATGTAAATAATTTCTTGATCTGTTCAGAAAATTTTTAAAAAGTTCATAAGTCCCAAATTATATTCTTGAGGTTTCCCTAAATTGCATTTAAAATATATATATTACAATAATATTCAAAATATTCTAAATAACATTTTCTCATCAAACATAATTTTCTTCTAGTTACAATAAAAAAATTCCTGCAGAGTCCAGAGTCCATATTTCTTCATTTTCCAGACTAAGTAAAATATACTAATTTTTTATTAAAGACCAAAATGAAATTCTTCTCTCCTTTCTTGATGACACACAGGTCACAATAACACTTTAAAACACATATTAAAACATCAGCTGGTTTCCTTGGAAAAAATCAAACAAAGTTAAAATGTTTCTTGCTACTGGTTTGTTATGTTTGTTCATTGAAATAATTGTACAAAATTAGGAACTTGATAAAATATTGACAAGGTGGACCAAACTATTACCTGTAGTATATTTATATAGGTTTTAACTGGTGAGAAGGAAACAGAAATATGGATGGTAAGTATTTTATTTAAATTCAACACAACATAATTATTTTTTAAAATTTAAATTATAATTTAAGAGCATATTTGCATAAAGTTTAAACCAAGCTTTTATATCTAGCAATTTATACTTTATCTGTGTATTTAAACACAAAATATGAAATGAAATAAGTAAATGGTAAAAATATGTTTAATTCTATGCGTTTTAGAATCATTCGAATCCCTCGCATTGCATGAAGAACCAGTAGGGATCTCCAGTGCCAGTACTGAAATTATAGTATGGTGTGTAAATGGCACTATAGCTCTATTATTATTATTATTATTAGTGTATGGTAATGTACACAAAACAATACAAAGATTAAATATACATGAACAACTATTATATACATAACTAGCAAGATACCCGTGCTTCGCTATGTTATTGTACCAAAATTTATAATTGAATGCTTAAGTTTTATATACAGAATCTGCCAAAATTGGCGATCTGACTCGTTTTCTGAGAGAATCCGCCAAAATTCGCGATCTGACACGTTTTCTGAGATATTATGGTAAAGTTCCTCCCATTTTTCAATCTTTCTTTCCAGCAATCAATTTCATACTGTCCGACCTAGGTCCAGGTATTCCTCCCAGTCAGTTGGGTCCCTAAATATATTTTCCTATAAGCATTTTTAATATCGATCAAATCCTTGAGGAGATCCGGCATGGTGTCGTCTTTGGTGCCTTGGCGGTATTGAACCCGCGGCCAGACTGCATTCGTAGTCATTACCCGTCCAGGTCCCTTTTCCAGCGCGGTACGCACATTTTGACGATGGTCCAGAACATCATAATTATTTTATTTTATTTTTTCGCTGGACCCCACAGCAAGATGCAAGACGGCTACTTGGCGGTAAATTACATTTGCTGCCATTGTCATTGTTGACAATGTGACCAGCACCACTGTCGCGCGTAGGCAAGTGCGCGGGATTTCTGGTGATACGAATGACATACTTCCGTGCATTATTGACCTTACTATAGAGGTGAACCATTGTATAGTCAATCTCATTCCTATCGTTTATTTCAAATGTGTTTAAATTTTTATGTATATGCCAGGAGAATCTACTGTAATCTAAGAACATTCTCCAAAGGAAAAGATGGTTCTTGGAAATGAACCTAGGAAAGTTTAAAAATGATAGGTTTATGATCAGAATAAGTACACTGAAAATCCACAGACTGTTTCCAGTCATTCGACCGGGTCAAGAATGGAATGAATAAAGCCCCCATCTAGCGGCGAGGATAGGAATTGTGCCAGCTGCCAAGGCCTGTCGCACTCCTCTGGGGCAATGATTAATGACTGACAAATGAAATGAAATGATATTGGTGAGTGTTGCCGGAATGAATGATGACAGTGAAAACCGGAGTAGCCGGAGAAAAACCTGTCCAGCCTCCGCTTTGTCCGGCACAAATCTCACATGGAGTGACTGGGATTTGAACCATGGAACCCAGCGGTGAGAGTGGCACACTGCCGTCTGAGCCACGGAGGCTCCTTATAAGTACATTAAGAACAGTAAAATCAATTGGTCTCACCTCTTTTTTCACTCCACTGTTACGTTGGAGGCGCGTTTCTTTTTGTTGAAAAGAGATTCCAAATACCAATGTTCACGTCTGTAACTTTCAATTTTGATATATAATTATCCCCATGAACGTAATTCACTTTTTTTACTTCCTTTCACACTACCCCTTTTAAGTGAATTATCCGGCAAAAAAATTCTTGTTTCTTTAATAGTAAAGGATATTCTAAATACCAACTATCACGACTCTAACATCTTTAGTTTTTGAGATAGGTGTCCTCATGAAAGGAGTTTAATTCCTTTTCACTCCTGCATCCCAAAATGGTTCTCCCCCCACTCCCCTACCCAAAACACATTTTTCTTTGTTTTTAAAGAGGTCCAAATACAAATTTTCACGTCTGTAACAACTTTAGTTTTTATTAGATGTAAGTATCCTCATACAATTAATTCAATTAATAATTTTTCAATTCTTTCACCTCCCCCACCCCCTTCATTGGATTTTCCGAGAATATGTGTTTCTTTACTTTTAAAGCAAATTCCAAATATCAAATTTCACCTCTGTAACATATTCAGTTTTCAGATATCAGTATCCTAATTAAAAGAATTCAACCCCATTTTCAGTCACTTTTACCCCCTCCCCCTCCTCCCCAAGTGTTCTTTCCAAAAACTAAAGAAAATCACTTCTTTATTTTTAATAGAGATAAAAAAATACCATTTATTATTCTGTAACATGTTAAGTTTTTGAGATATACTGTAGAAATTATCATTTTAAAATTTCAAAACCTTTTTCATTCCCCTTAAGTGGAGTTTCCAAAAACAAATGACCTATGTTTCTTTACTTTTGGAGGAGATTCCAAATACCAATTTTTACGTCTGTAACATTTTACGTTTCTGAGATGTACTGCAGATATAATCTTTCTAAAAATTAACCCCAATTTGTCATTCCTGTATAACCCCCATTATTTGGATTTTCCTAAAACAAAGAATACGTGTTTCTTTATTTTTAAAAGAGATCCCATATACCAATTTTCAGGTCTGTAATATCTCCAGTTTCTGAGATTTAAATATCCACACTAAAGGCTTTCAAACCCTTATTCACCCTTTTTCACCCCTCCTATTAGAATTTTCAGAAAACAAAAATGTTTTTCTATTTTTAATGGAGATTCTAAATATCAATTTTTATACCTGTAAACTTTTAAAGTTTTGAGATATAGATATACTCATTTTAAAAATTCACCCCCTTTTCACGCCACACTATTTGGATTTTCCGAAAACAAAAAAATACACATTTCTTTATTTTTAAAGGAGATCCCAAATACCAATTTTCAGTGAATATTGAATTTTCACGATCGCATTGTAATCGAAACAGACTTTCAACATATTAGTTCGTGTTACATACCTGTAGTACATGTTGAAGAGATGTTAAGTACAGAACAAAAATGGCCAGCCGGACACCAGTGGGATCCGAACCCACAACCTCTCGATTTCGCGTCGGTTGCTCTACCAATTGAGCTATGGTGGACTAGGCCATCTTTGTTCTGTTTGAAAGGATCTGAGATACAGGTCTGGCACTGCTGCTAGCACACTGTAGAGTGCGTTTAAGTCGCCCGTTGTGGGGCATGTCAATGAATATTGAATTTTCACGACCGCATTATAATCGAAACAGACTTTCAACGTATTAGGTCGTGTTACGTACGTATAGTACGTGTTGAAGAGATGTTAAGTACAGAACAAAAATGACCAGCTGGACACCAGTGGGATCCGAACCCACAACCTCCCGATTTCGGGTCGGTTGCTCTACCAATTGAGCTATGGTGGCCTAGGCCATCTTTGTTCTGTTTGAAAGGATCTGAGCTACAGGTCTGGCACTGCTGCTAGCACACTGTAGAGTGCGTTTAAGTCGCCCGTTGTGGGGCATGTCAATAAATATTGAATTTTCACGACCGCATTGTAATCGAAACAGACTTGGGATCCGGGAGGTTGTGAGTTCGGATCCCACGGGTGTCCGGCTGGCCTTTTTTGTTCTGTACTTAACATCTCTTCAACACGTACTAATGTACATGACATGACCTAATACGTTGAAAGTCTGTTTCGATTACCAATTTTCAGGTCTGTAATATCTTCAGTTTCTGAGATATAAGTATCCTCATTGAAGGCATTCAGCCACTTTTTACCCCTTTTCACCCCTCCTATTGGGATTTTCAATAACCAAAAATCATATGTATTTCTTTATTTTTTAAAGGAGATTCCTAATACTAATTTTTACATCTGTAAATTTTTAAAGTTATGAGATATAGATACACTCATTAACAAAATTTACCCCCCTTTTTACTCTCCACCCCCCCCCCCCCCCCATTATTTGGATTTTCCAGAAACAAAAAAATACTTGTTTCCTTATTTTTAAAGATGATCCCAAATTCCAATCTGTAATATCTTCTGTTTCTGAAATATAAGTAGCCTGTTAAAGGCATTCAACCACTTTTTCACCTTTTTCCACCTCTCCTATTGGGATTTTTCAAAAACAAAAAAATACGTGTTTCTTTATTTTTAAGGGAGAATCTAAATGCCAATTTATACATCTGTAAACCTTTAAAGTTTTGAGATATAGATACACTCATTTTTTTTTATTCACCCCCCTTTTAACCTCCTTAGTGACAGAATATCAAAAAAATCCTCCCTTAGCGAGCACCCACATGTTAATATGAATGTATCCCCAAAATTTCATTTCTTTATGTCCAGTAGTTTTGGCTCGGCGATGATGAATCAGTCAGTCAGTCAGTCAGTCAGTCAGTCAGGACAAGTTCTTTTATATATATATAGATTACAAGATATACACATTGAAAACAATCATGCAAGCAAAAGGGTTCAAAGAGTAAGATCTAAATACTCTAGCCACTGTATGGCCTCAGTAGACATATAAAAAAATACAGAAACATGTGTGTAACCTTCAAAATAAGGTCAATAAAACAAACATGGAAGGTTATAGCAGAAGCCCTGACTCAGCTACTAAACAGGAAAATCACAGAAAGCAAATGTGAGAATAGATGGTGCATTCTAGACAGAC
Source organism: Anabrus simplex (assembly GCF_040414725.1). Classification (NCBI taxonomy): domain Eukaryota; kingdom Metazoa; phylum Arthropoda; class Insecta; order Orthoptera; family Tettigoniidae; genus Anabrus; species Anabrus simplex. The sequence continues at coordinate 98,192,544 of NC_090265.1, read as the reverse complement.
ATTATAAGAAACATACTGAGGTAACAAATTCAACAGGGAGTGGTAGAAGATATTTTGAGTATGATAAAGAGATGGAAGAACTTAACCAGAACATGAAAACTCAGAAGCACTGGCAAACTCAAGAGAAACCGAGACCAGTTGAAAGACTAAAGAAGCTAATGGACAAAAACAATTAGGCTCAAGAAGAAGAAAATTAGTATTTTGAAGCAGATCAGACAAGACAGGATAGACTATCTGAACAGGAGATTAAAAGAAGAAGAATGAAAAATTCCTTTGCTCGAAAGGAGAGTTCTTCTTTTAGAAAAATAATTTACACAACCAGCGACTGAAATAAAGATGTATTACTGTGTTTAGTATTTTTGTACATTACATTTAGCATCACATTTATTACGAAGGTGGATAAAATATAAGTGAGAATTTGAATATACTGCTGCTATTAGTAATAATTCTGAGGTAGGGCTTTGCCAGGATATTTGTGGGGGTGTCTGAAGAAGGGGTTTGCATGCACGTACGAACGACGGTGGAGAGCTGGGCTGCTTCAGTACGCCATGAGTAAGTAAGAGGTGCACATCTCTGTTGTGCAAAGCATCATTACCAAATTTCTCCCAAAAGAGGGCACTAAACCTTCCAAATTTTTGAGAAGGCTGCACACACAGTTTGGGAAAGAAACACTTTTGCAGATTCAAGTGTATGAGTGGGCTAAAAAATTTGTGGCAGGAAGAGAAGCTGTGGAAAATGAACCACATGAAAGGGGACCTTAGACAAGCATCACAGCAGACAACATTGTTGCCATTCGTGACATTATTGGCAAAGATCAGCGAATAAAAATTTTGCACATTGTTTTAGCTGTAGGAATAATTTATAGAAGTGTTCAAACCATCATCCGGGATGAACTCCATTTCAGAATGGCATCAAATACTTATCATCCCAATGAGAAAATGTTTATCTATGTAGAAAAGTGATTTTTATATGTGTATTTTTGGCTGATACAATAAATTTAAAAAATAATTCCTGTTTATATTTGATCTGCCCTCATTGCAGCTATTTTTGAAAAGAATATGTGAGAAAAGAAACAGATAATATAGCTTATTTGCTTTATTGTCTTTATTCCTTTGTGCAACATCACCTTCCCCTTCACTTTCCAATAAGGGAAGCAATGGATTTTCTAACATGTTTTTTTTTTTCTAGGCCAACAGCAAATTTATTATTTATTGCAATATTGTGCAAAAAAACCAAACTGGCCTTATAATGTTAGTAATGATAAAAATGCTGTTTGAATTTTATGTGGTACATTTGTCTGAATTTCTGTTTTAAAATCTGAAAGCATACTCCACCACATGGCAATTTCATTGATAGGTTTACACTGTTAGTTGTTTTTTTGTGGAGTATTGTTGGGATCTTAAATGCATGATATTCTTCTGTCTCTTCTACAGTTATGGTCCCAGAAGTGATAAACTATCCAGATATCTGAGTTTTCTGGGAGAGCAGATATATAGTCTACAAGATCTGGATGAGGTATGTTTGCATTCACAGGAAACTTCCTGATCAAGGATAGGGATTTAGTTCATGCCAGCCATTTATTTGTTCATACTCTTAAGTTTGATACTCAATGAATCTCTTCACATCCATCTATGCAGGCTGATTAACAAAGAGTGAAACTTGTTTTTCCCATAGCTTACTGCACAGTTACCTGTTTGTAACATGCATATTTTAGATGAGTAATGTTTTATACCTAATGCCCATAGATAGCAGCACATTCTATCATTTAGTTGGCAGCCAAGCTCTCTGTTGTAGGAACTGTTTGTATCTTATATACCATAACACAAAATGGAGATGACACAGGAGGAACAGTATGCATCAATAAAATCTTGTTTTCATTGAAAGCATGCTGCCTCAGAAACGTGAGAAAAGTTGCATCAAGCTTACATCAAATATGCACTACTTCATGCTGCGGTCTTTCTGTGGTTCAAGGACTTTCAGAACATGAGACTTTTCAATGTTAAGCAAGATTTTGTTGCCGAAATCAATGTCAATACAGCTGTTGTTATTGTTGTGCAGATTGATAACACTGCATTAACTCGGCAAAATCTTGAGAGTTCCAAGCGATAACACCTTTCACAATTATAATAATGCATATGATGCATCTTTGTGCCCTTCGTTCCCATATCTATTGATTGGTAATAAACAATGGTTATTCAAGTGGACACAGTATGTTACATCCCTCATGTGGCCCCAACCCAAACTGCTGTAACATTTTCCTATGTGGGGCCATTGATCTGAGGACTCATAGACAGAATTAAAGAAACGTGAATCAATTCTCAACAATCTTACATCATGTGTTTGAGGACTAGAAGAAACCATCAATCAATCAGTCGCTACTGATCTGCATTTAGGGCAGTCGCCCAGGTGGCAGATTCCCTATCTGTTGTTTTCCTAGACTTTTCTTAAATGATTGCAAAGAAATTGGAAATTTATTGAACATCTCCCTTGGTAAGTTATTCACAGTCCCTAACTCCCCTTCTTATAAATGAATATTTGCCCCAATTAGTCCTCTTGAATTCCATCTTCATCTTGTGATCTTTCCTACTTTTAAAGACACCACTCAAACTTATTCATCTACTGATAGCCTCCCACGTCATCTTTCCACTGACAGCTCGGAACATACCACTTATGATACAATTCCTACATACCACTTAATCGAGCAGATCGTCTCCTTTCTCCCAAGTCTTCCCAGCCCAAACTTTGCAACATTTTTGTAATGCTACACTTTTGTCGGAAATTTGAGCTGCTTTTTTTTGGATTTTTTCCAGTTCTTGAATCAAGTAATCCTGATGAGGGTCCTATACACTGGAACCATACTCTAGTTGGGGTCTTACCAGAGACTTATATGCCCTCTCCTTTACATCCTTACTACAACCCCTAAATACCCTCATAACTATGTGCAGAGATCTGTACACTTTATTTACAATCATATTTATGTGATTACTCAAATTAAGATCTTTCCTTATATTAATACTTAGCTATTTACAATGGTCCCTGTTACGGGGCTACCCTTGGACCAGCAGAGGTGAAAGGTGCCGGGGTGAATGGGTCTAACTACTATGTCAAGAAATAATTTAAAATGAAATGGAAGGTTATATTTTTGAAAAGCAACAAGTTAACAAATTCTCACTTAGAGAGATAACAATAATACATCAGGTACCATGACAAAGTTTAGACAAAGCAAGAAAACCCAAAATTTAGTGACTGTTTAGTAATCAGGGCTTCCAGCCCCTCGCTTTACATTTCCTGAGCTCTCAGCTCTACTTTACGAAAAGAGCACAATTTTACACAAGAGCAGAAATCCCTCAATACCTGGAGTGCTTGCTCCCCACACAATATCAAGCCTCCCAGAGACACTTTTACAACACTAGAAATGAGCAGACATGCTCTCAGCTTTCCAAGCCTACCTAAGGCAACATTACATGAAAATCTACTAATCACAGGCCTTACAAGGCAGTATTTACAAATTTGAAACAGCGGTATCTTGTACCCAACCTATTGGGCCGTTGCGGAAAGAAACAGGTTAACTAAATGGCCCGAAACACAAACTGAATGGAGGCGAGTACCTGCACTCCTAAATATGCATCCTTAAAACCTAAAGGGCACTAGGCCGATGAAACAGGGGCTATTCCCAAACTATGGAGGTGACTCGTATAAGAATAATTTAAGACTTTACGGAAAGGATGGAAACCAGTTACAAAATGTAGTCACATCAAACCAATATGAAGGGGAGCTCGAGAGGGTACATAACTCTCCATCCCCGATTTACAGTTAAAGTTTTATGAAGGTATTACAAAAGCCGGCAGAAGTTACATTTACAGAAAAGTAGGTTACATAGTTAAGGTTTTGGACCTCTCCCTCGGGTTAAACTGCAGAGCTAGCAAGAAATAAAGATGTTAATTGGCCATTACCTTGCTGAAGAACTGCTGCCTGATGAAAGAGGCGCCTCCTGCCTCCTGCTTGACACACAAACTAAGGTGACGATCAAATGGCCAAGAGATGAGAAAATCCGCAGTTTATAAACCCTCGGGGAAAGTTTGAGACGTTTCACGAATAAACTAGCCACACCCACTCAATTTTATTGGAGAATTTAAAAGTTACATTCAAAATCAAAGAAGAAGATGGTGATTGGTAGAAAATTAATTACAGAAATTCTTGATTGGTTGGATTCAAAACTGGCAGAAAGAAAAGATCAATATTGCCAACCCAAAAATAAGGAACATTAATTAGTTTTAAAAAAACTTATGAATACAAAACTTCTTTAAATCAAAGTTCATCCACTTCTCACCAGGGTGCATGATCATGGTTTTTTAGCAGTGACCTCTGTTGAATAAGGTCCAAACTTCTTGATGAATGGTAAACAAAACACATAGAATTTCATACAGTACATGAAACTTAAAAATAACAAATCAATCATTCACTACTGATCTGCATTTAGGGCAGTCGCCCAGGTGGCAGATTCCCTATCTGTTGTTTTCCTAGCCTTTTCTTAAATGATTGCAAAGAAACTGGAAATCTAGTGAACATCTCCCTTGGTAAGTTATTCCAATCCCTAACTCCCCTTCCTATAAACAAATATTTGCCCCAATTTGTCCTCTTGAATTCTAACTTTATCTTCATATTATGATCTTTCCTACTTTTAAAAACACCATCCAAACTTATTCGTCTACTGATGTCCTCCCACGCCATCTCTCCACTGACAGCTCGGAACATACCACTTATAATAGTCCGTTATTGGACATTATAAATTTTCCAGCTAACTCATTCTTGGTTGCCTGCGTTTCGCCCTCATGTGCTAAGTTGGGCTCATCAGTTGGTCCTTAGCACATCTACCAAGATGCAAGGCTAGTGCATACCGTGGAGGCCACTGCATAGGCTACTTGAAGCCACCAGCAGTGCCAATGCACTATGAGAGACTATATCTCACTTCCGAAAATTGATGCCTGCTTGGCCATCAGATGATATAGATGTTGATTCCCATAGGGAACATGTAATATTTGTCCTGAATGAGTAAATTTATAATACCAATATAATGGTCCGTTATTGGACATTATAAATTTTCCAGCTAACTCATTCTTGGTTGCCTGCGTTTCGCCCTCATGTGCTAAGTTGGGCTCATCAGTTGGTCCATAGCACATCTACCAAGACGCAAGGCTAGTGCATACCGTGGAGGCAATGGTCTCATGATATTGGTATTATAAATTTACTCATTCAGGACAAATATTACATGTTTCCTATGGGAATCAACATCTATATCAACATACCAGTTAGTGGAGGCAGTGGTCTCCACGGTATGCACTAGCCTAGCATCTTGGTAGATGTGCTAAGGACCAACTGATGAGCCCAACTTAGCCCATGAGGGCGAAACGCAGGCAACCAAGAATGAGTTAGCTGGAAAATTTATAATGTCCAATAACGGACCATGATATTGGTATTATAAATTTACTCATTCAGGCCACTGCCTCCACGGTATGCACTAGCCTTGCGTCTTGGTAGATGTGCTAAGGACTAACTGATGAGCCCAACTTGGCACATGAGGGCGAAACGCAGGCAACCAAGAATGAGTTAGCTGGAAAATTTATAATGTCCAATAACGGACCATGATATTGGTATTATAAATTTACTCATTCAGGACAAATATTACATGTTCCCTATGGGAATCAACATTATATCATCTGATGGCCAGGCAGGCATCAATTTTTGGAAGTGAGACATAGTCTCTCATAGTGTATTGGCACTGCTGGTGGCTTCAAGTAGCCTATGCAGTGGCCTCCACGGTATGCACTAGCCTTGTGTTTTGGTAGATGTGCTAAGGACCAACTGATGAGCCCAACTTGGCACATGAGGGTGAAACGCAGGCAACCAAGAATGAGTTAGCTGGAAAATTTATAATGTCCAATAACGGACCATGATATTGGTATTATAAATTTACTCATTCAGGACAAATATTACATGTTCCCTATGGGAATCAACATCTATATGAACATACCACTTAGTCGAGCAGCTCGTCTCACAAAATTTCATTAGATTTCTGTAGTGACATCTTCTGAGTAAATTTACAAGTTGGTCCAGTTTCAAGTTCACTGTTCCTCCAGTAGAGGAGTTCTATTAGGCACAAGATTTAAATATGCGGTGTAGAGGTGTACCTCCCGGTACAGTCCCCAAAGGGAACATTCACCCCATCAATGCAGTAATTAAAACTGAGAAGACTTTTCCTATTTGTGGAACTCACAACCTGACATTTAACCCCGTTTATCAACATACCATTGCCTGCTGTCCATCTCACAACATTATCGAGGTAATTTTGCAGTTGCTTACAATCTTGTAACTTATTTATTACTCTGTACAGAATAACATCATCTGCAAAAAGCCTTATCTCTGATTCCACTTCTTTACACATATCATTGATATATATAAAAAAACATAAAGGTCCAATAATACTGCTGTGAGGAATCCCCCTCTTAATTATTACAGGGACAGATAAAGTTTCACCTACTCTAATTCTCTGAGTTCTTTTTTTCTAGAAACAGGACCACCCATTCAGTCACTCTTTTGTCAAGTCCAATTGCACTCACTTTTGTCAGTAGTCTCCCATGATCTACCCTATCAGATGCCTTAGACAGGTCAATCGTGATACAATCCAATTGACCTCCTGAATCCAGGATATCTGCTATATCTTGCTGGAATCCTACAAGTTGACCTTCAGTGGAATAACATTTCCTAAACCCAAACTGTCTTGTAACAAACCAGTTATGAATTTTGCAAATATGTCTTATATAATCAGAAAGAATGCTTTCCCAATGCTTACATACAATGCATGTCCCACGAACCCCTAGTACAACAGAGGGGGGAGAGTGCATAGGCTCTGGCGTAGCAGGGGGAGAGGTGATACTCCCACGCGGCACGTCCCAGGTGGCAGATAGGGGGGTCCTAACCGGCTTGCCGGCAGACTTGAGGGAAGAAAAATACCTCTCGCGGACTAAACACTCTACCCCCTGCGGGTGGGGGACGCACTTGTAAATACACTCTGGGTATCTCCTGCCTGTCGTAAGAGGTGACTAAAAGGGGCGACCTAAGTGCGGATATGGAATGCGGTTTGGTATAATGTGTTGGACCTCCTGTGGATGGGAGGGGTTGAATACATTCACAGGTAAACCCTGCCTGTCGTAGAAGGCGACTTAAAGGGTCATGGGGCCATGGTCCCCTCTTTTTTTATTATTATTTTTCCGAGGGTCAGTTGTAGACCATTCAAAATTTTGATGTGCGTGCTGTTCGGAGATGGGCCTCTAACATGTGCGATTATGCCCAAAAGCCCGCAATTGCCCACCCAGGAATCTTGCGGGTGGGAGCGCCATGTACCTTGGCAGTAGTATCTGCCTGACAACACAGGTCCCCGCACAGCCGAATGCCAGAAGGACATATTCTTCCCCTTATTTTCCTTTTATGACCACATAGGATCACTTTAGTCAGTCTGTCGTTCAGGTCTCTTTGAAGGGATTTTTCGGGCTTTGCGGTCTTCCCAGTACTTCTTCAGATGCTCCGATCTTCGTGCCCTTTCCTCAGTTGAAAATATGCATGTTGTTGGTTTTTTTTGTGTAAGGGTAAAGCGGAGGTTTGTATTCTTGAGTTTTGTATTCAATTTTATCTTATTTGTGGTGTCCTCTGTTGTAAGGCCTATTTCCTTTAGATCCTGTCTTACTTCTCTGATCCATTTACATCCTGTTGTGGTATTTTTTGAAATGAGATTGTGTTGTACTAGTTGTTTCAGAAGCCTCGAATCCTGCATCCTCATGATATGTCCGAAGAATCCCAGTCTCCTCTTACGCATAGTATCTGTAATGGGTTCTAGCTCTTTGTACATGACTTTATTAGGTATTAACCGCCACTGTCCATCCTTCTGGTATTTTTTGTTGATGCAGGTTCTTCCAATCCTCCTTTCAATTTTCTGTAGTCTGTCAGTCTTTGATTGTTTATTCAGGTGAATAAGTGTTTCTGCTGCATATCTAGCTTCTGGTTTTATAACTGTGTTGTAGTGTTTTATTTGCATTTATTGATAGACATTTCTTTTTATAGATATCCCATGTTAATTTTTGTGCTTTCGCTAATCTATTTGTTCTTGTTTGGATTGAGATTTTTTCATTTAGGTTATGTGTTATTATTCTCCAGGATATTTAAATTGAGTTACTATTTTGATTTTATTACCATTTATGGTAACTTCTTTTAGTTGTGTTGGTTTTTGGGCATAATTTCTGTTTTTTCAAATTATATTTTGAGGCCAATTTTATTTGCAATGTTTTGAAGTTCTGATATCTGGGTTTTTGCTTCTTTTATGTCCACTGCTAGTAATGCTAAATTGTCAGCGAAACCCAGGCAATTTGTTTTGATTTTTTGGCCAATCTTTATTTTGGGGGGACATTTCCTAAACCATTCCCTCATTACCATTTCTAGAGCACAATTAAATAATAGTGGTGAGAGCCCATCTCCCTACCATAGTCCAGTTTTAATTTCAAATGTCTCTGATGTTTCACCCCTAAACTTCACTTTTGATTTGGTGTTAGTGAGAGCCAATTTTATCATGTTTATTAATTTGGGGTGTAGTCCAAGGTGTCTTAAAATTTTGAACAGAGATTCTCTATGGATGCAATCATAGGCTTTCTTGAAATCTACAAATGTTTTCAGCATATCTCTATTTCTTCTCCTGTTATAGTCCATTATCAACTTAAGACTCATGATCTGATCAGGACAGCTCCTCCACGGTCTGAAACCTCCTTGATATTCTCCTAGTTCTTTCTCAAGTTGTAAACTTTTCCTATTAAGGATCATTATTGAAAATATTTTGTATGTTATGTCTTGCAGTGAAATTCCCCTGTAGTTATTAGGGTCGGTTTTGTCTCCTTTTTTGTGCAGTGGGTGAATGAGGGCTGTTGTCCAAAGTTCTGGTAGTTCTTCTTTAATCCAGATAGAGACAAGTTGTTGATGGAGGGCAACTTTTGCTGAGTTTCCTGCATATTTCCAGATTTCCGCAAAGGTCTGATCTTCTCCTGGCGCTTTGTAGTTTTTTAAGTTATTCAGAGCGTGGTAGACTTCCTTTATTGTGGGGGGATTGATGTTCTCTGGTGGTGTTTTTATCGGGGTGTTGGTGTCCAAATGAAGGAGTCCTGTAGGTTCCTCACAATTTAAAAGCTTGTTGAAATATTTAGCCAGAATTTCTGTATTGTCTTTATTGTTATGAGCCACCTTTCCATTTTCATGCTTCATCAGTAGGGTTGGGGGTTCATATTTTTGGAGCTGCTTTCTGAAGGTTTTGTAGCAGTCCCTTGATTGAGTTTTATTGAATTGTTCTTCAATTAACTGCAGTGTGTCCTTATGATGTTGTATTTTTATTTTTCTTAAGACTTGGGTAGTTTCTTTTCTCTGTTTTACTAGATTTTGATAGGATATTTCTGTTTTTTGGGACTGATGTAATAGCCATGCCTGATGTCTTTTCTCCACTGTTTCATCACATTCACCGTTCCACCATTGGTGTTTTTTATGTGGTTTAATTGGAGCCAGGTCTTCTGCAATTTGTTTAAGGTTGTGTACTAAGCCTTCAAGTTTATCTGTGATTTTTATTTTTTCAGTTGCTTTCTGGTAATTTTTGTTGTTGATTAGCTGGGTAGGATCTATTTTTCTTTTAGTTTTAAGGCTTGCTTTTGCTGTCTCTTCTGGGGAGTGAGTTTAATTTTAATTTTAACTACGTAGTGATCTGAACCTGTGTCTATTCCTCAGAGGACTTTGGCATTGTAGATCTCTTTGTGGTGGTATTTGTCCATGCAGATGTGATCCAGTTGCCATTCTCCTTTAGTCTAGTCAGGGTGTTACCATGTTTTGAGTTTTTGAGGTTTCCTCTTAAAACATGTAGATTTTGAGATTAAGTTATGGTTTCTACACAGGTCAACTAGTCTCTCCCCATTTTTATTTGTTTTCTTGTGTACTGGCCATTTTCTAATGATGTCATGGTATTTTCTTTCTCTGCCTAGTTGAGTGTTGAAGTCACCTATTAATAATTTTACATGGTGTTTGGGGATGTTATCTATGGTCTGGTCCAATAGGTCCCAAAATTCTTCTGTTTCCTCATGGTCTTTTGAGGAGTTGCTTTTATCATTAGTGGGAGCATGGGTATTTATTATAGTATAGATTTTATTAGATGCCTTTAAGGTGAGCGTTGAGAGTCGTGGAGACTGTGATTTGAATTCTTGAACTGAGTTTATTATTTTAAGGCTGACCAAAAATCCTGTTCCAAATTGTGGGACATTCTTCATCACTCTCTTCCCAGGTATACCTTTATAAAGTCTGTATCCTTGAGATTCCAAGGCATCCTGGTCAGTGTTTCTAATTTCCTGTAATCCCATGATGAGAATTTTGTGTTGGTCCATTATGTCGGTGATCAGTTTTAGTTTACCGGTTTGCATGAGTGAAAGATATATTATTATTAATTATTTTTTTTATTTTTTTCTCTACATTTAGTGCTCTCTACACGCTATGGGGTACATGCTATTGCAGGTGACCGGAGGAAGGGGGTCCTAGTGCTCATTGCCTCAGTCATCCCGTATTAGGCATCGTCCAACATCGGACCCCGGGCAATACCTGCTATGACCAGGTGGGTTTTGCCTTGGCTGCTTGGTTCGGCTACAGAGACCCTTGATCGGAACAGGTGGCATTCGGGGAGGAAGTTTTCGGGCATGGCTTCCAAACGAAGTTGCCCCTCTCAAAGTGGTCCCCCACCAAAGTCTTTAACTTTTGCTTCCCTGATAGGTTCAACTCCCTGGGAACATGAGCAGCGTGAAGGAATGGGATCCAGCTTCCCTAGGTTTCTGGTCGCTACCAGAACCTATGGGCATGATTTTAAGCTGGTGAAATCGATCCTTTTTAGTAGACACATTGAAGACATCTACGGCGAACTTGAGGACCTCAAGAAAATACGCAACGGTAGTTTGCTTTTGAAGACTCGTACTGTACTGCAAGCTGATCAGTTGCTTAAGTGGAGGAGCACAAGTCCTTGAATCTGGTTCGCGGAGTCATCTTTCACCGTGGCCTTATTTTGAACACTGACGACGAGTTGATGGAAGACATGAAGAACCGTGGCATGACACACGTCCGGCGCATTACGCGCAAGGTCAACGGTGAAGATGTTGCTACTGGTGCCTTCATTGTCTCTTTCAAGTTGTCAGTGTTACCAGAGAAAGTCAAGGTAACAACTTATCGTTGCGATGTGAGGCCGTACATCCCGCCTCCTATGCGATGCTATCAATGCCAGCGATTCGGACATATGGTATCTCATTGTTCGAATCCGTCTGTACGTGGTACATGTGGACGAGTAGCTCACGGCGCGGAGGAGTGCACAACTCCGTACAAGTGCACTAACTTCTCTGGTTTTCATTCTCCTCGGGATCGGAACTGTCTGACACATCTGAGTGATCCAAGAGATCAAGACCCTGGATGGTCTTTCCTACCAGGAAGCGCGCCGTAAGTTTAACTCCACGAATACACCTGCCCGTACACTCGACTATAGTTTGATAGCTGAGAATCTTCCAGGTTCGTCTTTCACGACATCGTTACTCGTATTACAAGTTGTCCATTTCATGACCGTATCGATGAGTATAATCGATTAGGTGGTTCTTTATATTAACTTCTTGATCGTTACCTGTGTCGATCGCTGCTGTGGTACGCACTGTCCAATGAACACCGACACTTTCTTCTGTGTACTGACTCCTCGAGCTCACTACAGTCTATTGATACTTGTTTCCCTCGACACCCTCTGGTGCAGTGGGTCCAGGACCTGCTGGCCAGGTGTTCGGATGCCGGCATCAGAATCACATTTATGTGGGTCCCAAGCCACATGGGTGTAGAGGGAAATGAATTAGCAGATCAGGCTGCCAAGAAGGCAGTTACACTGCCCCCGTTGTCTTTCAAGGTTCCAGTATGTGATATTCGCACTCAGCTGAGACATCTGGTTATGTCCTATTGGGAGATGGAGTGGCAGGCCATTCCACTTCCAAATAAGCTGAGAGCAATAAAAGGAACAACGAAGATATGAAGGACTTCCCTTCGGGCTTCACGGAGGGAAGCCGTGGTATTACATCGTCTTTGGATCGGCCACGGTATCCTGACTCATTCGCATCTTTTGAACGGAGAACCTCCTCCGGTGTGTACCTGCGGTGATCATCTTACCGTGGTACACATCCTTACAGAGCGTATGGACCCGGTCGATCTTCGCCATAGTCTCAACCTCTCGAGTACAATCTCCCATATTTTGAGAGATGACGAGCAGTCGGCAGACCACGTCATCCGCTTTATGAGGAATAGTTGTCTGTTTTATCGTATGTAATGATGTCCTTTGTGCTACTGTCTTTGTGTCAATTGCGCATTTACCCTATTGACTTCATTTTAGTTTGTGTTGCGTATTTTAATGTGTTATTTTAACATCAATGTAAAGTATGTATATATATCTGTACTAGCAGGCAATGCCTTATTCCTTTGTCTCCTGTATTTTCTCTTATTTTATTACAAAATAAGGCATTGCGAATTAGATCCACTGATTGTTTTAATCTCATACTCATTTTTCATCACCATTTTCTTAACTCTATTCAGTGGATACATTTAAAAAATTTAATTGTCATATATCATGTCGTCCACCTCGTTCCATTAGGGGCTATTGACCTTCAATGTTAGGCCCCTAAAAAACAAGCATCATCACCATCATCATCAACAATGCATGTCAAACTGACTGGCCTGTAATTTTCAGCTTTCTTTTCCTTTATACACAGGGGCTACTATAGCAACTCTCCATTCATTTGGTATAGTTCCTTCATGCAAACAATAATCAAATAAGTACTTCAGATATGGTACTATATCCCAACCCATTGTCTTTAGTATATCCCCCAAAACCTTATCATTTCCAGCTGCTTTTCTAGTTTTCAACTTTTGTATCTTAATGTAAATATCATTGCTGTCATAGGTAAATTTTAATACTTCTTTAGTATTCGTCACCTCCTCTATCTGGACATTATCTTTGTAACCAACAATCTTTACATACTGCTGACTGAATACTTCTGACTTTTGAAGATCCTTGCATACACACTCCCCTTGTTCATTAATTATTCCTGGAATGTCTTTCTTGGAACCTGTTTCTGCCTTAAAGTACCTATACATACTCGTCCATTTTACATTAAAATTTGTATGACTGCCAATTATGCTTGTCATCATGTTATCCTTAGCTAGATTCAATTTTCTAGTAAGTTCCTTCAATTTCTCCTTACTTCCACAGCTATTTCTAACTCTATTTCTTTCCAACGTACACCTCCTTCTTAGTCTCTTTACTTCTCTGTTATAATATAGTGGATCTTTACCATTCCTTACCACCTTTAAAGGTACAAACCTATTTTCACATTCCTCAACAATTGCTTTAAACCCATTCCAGAGTGTGTTTACATTTTTATTTACTATTTTCCACCGATCATAGTTACTTATTAAAACTCCCTCATGCCTGCTTTATCAGCCATATGGGACTGCCTAATAGTCCTAATTTTAATACCTTCCTTTCTTTCACATTTATTTTTAATTATGACAAAAACAGCTTCGTGATCACTAATACCATCTATTACTTCGGTTTCTCTATAGAGCTCATCTGGTTTTACCAGCACCACATCCAGGATATTCTTCCCTCTAGTTGGTTCCATCACTTTCTGAATCAGATGCCCTTCCCATATTAACTTATTTTCCATTTGTTGGTCATATTTCCTGTCATTCGCATTAGCTTCCCAATTGACATTTGGTAAATTGAGATCACCCGATACAATTACGTTCCTTTCCTTATCGTTTCCCACATAGCTGATTATCTTATCAAATAATTCTGAATCGGCGTCTGCACTACCTTTCCTTGTCTGTACACTCCAAAAACATCAAGTTGCCTATTATCTTTAGAGATAAGCCTTACCCCTTGAATTTTGTGTTTGTCATCTCTAACTTTTTTGTAGTTTACAAATTCTTCTTTCACCAGAATGAATACTCCCCCTCCTACCAATCCTATCCTATCTCTACGATACACCCTCCAGTTTTATGAGAAAATTTCTGCATCCATTATATCATTTCTCAGCCATGATTCAACTCCTATTATAATATCTGGTAAGTATATATCTATTAAATTACTTAATTCTATTCCCTTTTTTACATGACTTCTACAGTTGAGCACTAACATATTTATGTCATCCCTACTTAATTTCCAGTTCCCTGTTCCCATAACACCACTCCCTAGGCCACCCCGTTTCCCTGAATGTACCTCCCTATAACCCTTCTAAACAAATTTCCTAACTTATATGTACCACTGCGGTTTAAGTGAAGGCCAGCTGAGCGCAGATCCCTATCTCCTACCCACCCATTAGGATCTAGAACGTTGTAAACATTGCAACAAGTACGTTCAAGTTGGTAATAAATATCAGTGAATTAAAAAACGCTCTTTGTTGATCGGTCCTTATCATATTGGGTTTTGAATAGACCCATAATAATAACAGTAGAACCTCAATAGTTCTAAATCAGTTAATTCAAAATCCCCCCTTATTGGAAGGAGCTCTCGTACCCAGAAACATGGGGTACAGTTTTGCATGCTATTTAAATTGTGTATTTGGAATACGGATAATTCATAATTCGAAGTACAATGTCAGTCCCATTACCGAAATTCAGACTGTTAATTCAAAACTGCCTTTACATTTTAAAACAAAAGTATGTTACAGAATAATTTAAAATCAAAAGTTATCCATGTAATGACACAACGCGTCTTCCGGAAAGTGCAGGGGTACCTTTCCTCACTTCCACTCACTTTGGTGTGTCTACAGTGTGCTTCATATTTACTAGGTTCGAATGAAATCGTACCAGTACTTCTTTTGTATTCAGCATTTTGAGGAACGCCACAATATCAAGTAGCAGGCAATGTGTGGAGAAGCAGAATCCGCGAACACTGGGGATGCTGACAGTTGACGAAAAAGCATGGTTCATATAATCAATTCATACGCACCGAACAATATTTTCAGTGGCGATGAAATTGCATTCTTTTAATGCTGAGCCCAAACGGAGTTATAGTTTTAAAGCCAGGGAATCGTATAAGGGTGGGGGTCATTGTACTGTGCTGCAATGTACACGGATAAAATTGAAATAATTGATAAATAGATTCAACCTATTCAATACAAAAGAATAAGAAATGTAGTAAATTACATTCCCATTTAATAATAAGTAGAAATGGTACCGGTTTCGACCCTAGTCCAGGTCATCGTCAGCCGATTAAAACATGAAAAACAATGCATAGGAAAAGGAAAAGATTAAGTACACTCCAGATCAGTAGAAGAGGCGATATAAATGAATGGGGGTAGACACTGTAAAACTCAGAAGTAAAATGAAAGTCAGTCAAAAGAAAACAGTGCGCAATTCTCTGAGCGGCAGCATGGCACACGCAGCGCTAGGCAAAGTCCCACAATGTTTACGAATAGTGGAGAACGGTTAAATGAGCCAGTTTTTAAACACTGTCAGGCACAAAGTCACATCACAATCGAACACATACGAAGATCCATAATCGTGCAGGAGTTGAAGACGAGTAGATCCATTGAAGCAACTTGCCAGCTCCCGGTGATCAGCGTGACACATTCAATATCAGGCACTGTGGTTTCAAACACCAAAGTAAAATGGTAGTTTAGGGTGGGTTAGGAGGGTGGGTTATAGGAGGTAGAAAATGTGGGTAGGATCTTTTTAAGGCATGGAAAATAGAATTGGGGTTTTGAAATTTAGAATTTTTGAGAAGAAGAATTAGGAAGTCGAAAAGGATATTGGGTTTTTCAGAAATGTTGTTTAAATTGAAATTAGGGTTGAAGTATTGATCAAGGTGAATAAAGCAATTATCAGTAGTGTTTAAGAGGGGGCCTTTGTTTATGATTTTAAGTATTTTCATGTCTTTTTCAATATTGGTGAAACTATGGTTGGAGTCTTGTATGTGTTGTCCTATGGCGGAGAATCTATTGTATTTAATGGTGTTGATATGTTCGGAGTATCTGATATTGAAGTTGCGGCCAGTTTGTCCGATGTAGGAGGAGTTGCAGTTGTTACATTTGAATCTGTACACTCCGATTTAGAAAACTAACCCTCCATCTATCTCCCTATCTTATTCTTCCTCAACACCATTTTAATTTCAATTTCTTTTATTCTTATCTTATTGCACTATTCCTCTTCCTCTATTAATTTATTCTATCTTTTCTTTATTAACAAAAAGAAAAATCAATTCCACCTTCATTTCGGTTCTTCTCATTCATACTCAACTCCTGCCTTGCACCGATTTCGACTACTTCAATCAAGACCTGAATTTTTTACGTTTTAAAAAATTGTGCACTGTGCATATACGTTTTCATTTGTTTCCGGTATTGCACTTTTTACTATAATTTTTTCTCTTCTCAATTCTTTTTTTACGTCAACTGTTCTAATTATTCTATAGGAGCACAATTACTTATCCAATTATATTGAATTGTATTATATTTATCTATATACTTACTTTCCCGCGACCAAGGAAAATTACTGGATCTTCAAGATATTCTCCATTTTACTTTGGCATTTGAAACCACAGTGCCTGATATTGAATGTGTCGCGCTGATCACCGGGAGCTGGCAAGTTGCTTCAATGGATCTACTTGTCTTCAACTCCTGCACGATTATGGATCTTCGTATGTGTTCAATTGTGATGTGACTTTGTGCCTGACAGTGTTTAAAAACTGGCGCATTTAACCGTTCTCCGCTATTCGTAAACATTGTGAGACTTTGCCTAGCGCTGCGTGTGCCATGCTGCCGCTCAGAGAATTGCGCACTGTTTTCTTTTGACTGACTTTCATTTTACTTCTGAGTTTTACAGTGTCTACCCCCATTCATTTATATTGCCTCTTCTACTGATCCGGAGTGTACTTAATCTTTTCCTTTTCCTATGCATTGTTTTTCATGTTTTAATCGGCTGACGATGACCTGGACTAGGGTCGAAACTGGTACCATTTCTACTTATTATTAAATGGGAATGTAATTTACTACATTTCTTATTCTTTTGTATTGAATATGTTGAATCTATTTATCAATTATTTCAATTTTAACTGTAATATTCTTCAACACGGAACAATGATTTTTTTAACTTTAAATGTACACGGAAGCGAGAAACTTTGTCCCCTCGTCATAGGAAAGCTCGATAAGCCATGATGTTGTAAGGGCGTTGGGCACTTTCTGTGCAAGTACAAGGCATCTAAAAAATGAAACAGTACAGTAATCCAAAAAATAAAGCATTTGCACAGGGGAGCCAGCATAATTTGTCCTCATCTTTGAATCGTGTTTTTTTCTTTTGTTGCATGAGGTTATGTTTGTCACTGATTTATCCAAGTGCATTATTTGAACATTGTAAATGCACCTTGTAGGATACATTTTGGATTTTTCATGGCATTTCGAATGTTTAAACTGTGAATCAATGTGATTGCATGTGTTAATGGATCTTAGAATACTTAGTGACGCGGCAAGGGTTAGCATTTCTGAATAAAGGGAGAAGCGCCATGGTGGGAAATCGTACAAGAACAGAGTGACTATATTGTGTTGTAATGCAGATGGAAGCGAGGGACTTTCTCCCCTCATCATAGGAAAGTTTGATTAACCACGATGTTTTAAGGGCATCGGGTAATTTCCATGCAAGTATAGGCATATAAAATGCGTAGAGTACAGTAATCCAATGAATAAAACACTTGCACAGGGGAGCCAGTATAGATTTTTTCCTTGTCTTCAAATCATGCTGTTTTTTCTTTCGTTGCTTGAGGTTATATTTGTAAGTGAATTATCCAAGTGCATTATTTGAATACTGTAAATACATCTTGTTGGATACAGTTTGGGAATAGTTCTTTTTCCATGGCATTTGAAAAGTTTGAACTGTGAATCAAGGTTAATTATTGCATGCAGTAATGGATCTCAGAATATTTTCTGATGCGGCAAGGGTTGACAATTCTGAATACAAGTTGGTGGTTAATTCGAAATCACATAATTCGAAGTCCAATTTTTTAGTCCCAATGACTTCAAATTAATGAGGTTTTACTATAATTCACAGGCAGAACATGAGCCTAAGCAGATGTGACACCACCATGATGAGCCAAGATAAGAAAGAGGTGAAGGAGATAATGGCAGCTATCATGCAACAGGCTGCAAAGATGCATCTGCAGTTCAACAAAAACAAGACTAAATACATGCTGATGTCAAGATCCAAGCAAGACCAGGTCCCATTATTTGAAAGCAGAATAAGCTTTGATCCATGGATAATTGCAAGTAGCTGGGAGCATGGTTTATCACACATGACAAAGTGGACTTCAACATAAAGGGGAGGATCCAGGCAGGAAATAGGTGTTTCTTTATCGTTTAGAATACACTAAGATCCAAAGCCCTTTTGTGTTGAACAAAGATCATTTGCCCGATGATATTGTATGGCTCTGAAACATGGACAGCTGGGTAGACTGAGACAAGATCGATATCTTCAGAAAGAAAGTGATGCAGTGAATCAGAGATGGAGGCAGAAGATAAACAAAGAGAGATATACACAGTACTGTAGTATGTTAACTAGATATCAGATCACAAACACCATAAAGTGCTTGTCTTGCAGTGAGGATCCAAGAAAAGGCAATATTCAGAAGTATGATGGATGGGAATACCATTAGAAACTTAACCCCTTGATAGACCATGGCAATGGTGTGTTGATGCGATATAAAGCAGATTGTAAATAAAAATTAAAAAATACCATCATTGCTGTGATGGCAGATTGAGCTGGAAAAGGATCTAAACCAGCTGGGTGACATGGGAGACTGAAGGAAGAAGGACTTCATCTGCAAATATGGACGAAACTTGTCAAGGTAGCACTTTGTTTTCAGGCCCATAATCACTAAATGATGATGATGATGATGATGATGATGATGATGAGGCAAGAATATTTTAAATCTGTGGTTGTTGCAAAACATTGCTTTTGGAAAGATATTTGAACTGTCAGTTCATAGAGAATGTTGTTTCTTTTGGATATAGTACGTATGTAAATAGTTTCATATTGTTCAAGAATATCAAGTATATGTCCTATGGAGTTAAAATGAAGAATGTTGATGAATGTAAGGAAAGGTTACCTCGATTCCTATCCCAATTAGACCATAGCACAATTTAGACAGTAGGTAGGTCTGGGTGGAAGGCAAATTTCAGTCACTCGAATCCCTTCCTTCAACTTCTGAATGTTTGTTCTGAGGAAAATGAAATTAACAATTCTTCTAAAGTGGTAGATGTAAAGGGTGAATCACTCACCAAGAATAAAAAGGATATACATTTGAATTTACTAAAACTTTTCTTCTTACATAATTGTCAGTTGAAAGGGTATCTATCTACACCTACAGTGTAATATAATAGCTGATAAGCAAGGGCATGATTAAGTATGCCTGACAATGTAATCAATTTCAGTTCAATTTGTAACACATGTATATAGCCACATCATACAAAGTTCCATAAAAGCTGTAATGGGGGCAATAGGCACAGAACTTCTAAGTATGATAAATGCTAAATTCAAGGGATAAAATACTTCTGCAAACCTAATAAAGGTAGTGTAGTCAAGGAAGTTATCTATCATACATTATTATTATGACATAAACTTTTGGGGTAACTAATTCTAACGAGGGAACGGTACAAAGTCAAACAGCGAATTTCGATTCGATTTTTACATATTCGTGAAGATCTTTTTAATTTGAAACAGGTAATGGAGGTCTAAATTTTTGCTGGTCCTTTCTAATGGGGGCATTTGGTAGCTCCAAGTTGGCAGTGTGCGCCTTGAATTGTACAGTACATGCCAGCACATGTCAGCGCTCACAGCCAGCGGCTGGCTTGCCTCGCCTTCCCTCTCCACTGGTTCGGTTCTCCACTATCCCCCACCACATATGGCTGCCTACTGTTGTGTATATGGAACAGTGAGTCCTATTCTATACGGTCAAATTCTCCACAACTGATGGCTATTCCACATATAGGCATCACATTGGATTATTTGCTTTGTTATGACTACTTCCAACATTATTGCAGCTCTTAATAATGCGTACGGTGTTAGTAGAAAGCATATAGCTGGGAGGGGGGGGGGGGAGTGCATTGAAGGCGGTTGTTAGTTGGACATTAAACTTAATATTAAAAACACTTATTAGACTAGTTCAGGAAGCTACAGAGCTTTATGATAAAGAGCAAATCATGTACATACAATTAAAAACAACGTTTGATGCAATTTTGGAAGGAAAATGCGAATTTATTCAGGAGGAAGAGGCCATTTCTGTTGATTCAGAAGATGAAGATGGCATTGAGGAAGGGATAACATCACAAAAAAAAAAAAAAAAACGCAAACACGGAGATGAGTTTAACGAAGATAACATGTCTTGTGATAACCGAGGAAGACCCTGTAAGTCAGTGGAAGATTATGATTCCAAATCATTGTTGAACACGATTCAAAAAAAAAAATAAAGGAACAAGGACCTATGTACACTGTATGGAAGTACAAGAAGGCTTGGAGACAAATTTATGGAATCGTCAACTACGTTGAACACAATGGAGAAAGTAGGAAATATGCAGTGGTTCGAGCTTACGTGAAAGAAGAGTTCACCACGGCAAGGATGCGTTATTTATGTCACAAAATCAGACATTGAGAGTTGGATTGGTGAGGGTAGAGAGTTGTATTGCCTCAAACACTCTCCTCCTTGAGCGACTCCTACTTAACAAACCTTAAAAGGCATTTGAAAATTTGACTCCAAAAAGTAAACAAACTAGTCAGTAAACGTTTAAAACAGAAGAAGTAGTGTGACATGAAGTGGCTAGAAAGTTTGTAAAATTCATTAATGAATTGCAAGAAGAGAAAGAGATACTGGATGCCAATATCTGGAATTCGGACCAGTCCCGATTCGAGTACGAAATGGCAACACAGAGATGTTATGATTTTCGAGGTGTGAAAGACGTTCTTCTATGCTTGTTTGCCAAAATAGTTTTGCGCACTCCCACACAGTGCAATATCACATTTCCAAAGCCAGAAAAATGGGACATTTGTTCTTGATCGTTTTCCAAGAAATTAATGGAAGGTTTGACCTGAGGTACAAGAAAGTATCAACGCCTACCCAGTACATGGATGCCTTTAAATATGTCATCATTGATTGTTCATCTTCCGGGAAAATGGGGAAAGGGCTTGTACGTGACTGATTCCAAAGCGTTTTCCATCTGCAATTACAGGAAGATGGAAGAAATCATCTTCTCTTAGATTCATTCAGTGACCAGGGCAAAAATGCACGACTTGAATCTCTGATGAACAAACTATGTACAAATTGAATACATACCAAAAGGAACTACAGTACGTATCTTTGCCAGCCATGTGATCTTGGACTCTTCCGACAAATAAAATGTTAGTCTGTTCAATGGAAAACATTTGCCGAGTAAGGAATTTACATGGCCAGTTGAAATTAAAACCCAAAAACGGACTTTTCATTATAACTAGTCAAATGCTTATTACAGACTATCCACTTCATTACCATATCGATATTGTAATCCAATCAATAAATGAAAAAAGGTTCCACCTAATTGATACTTTCTCTTTTTTATTTAGCCTTGGGCTATTTATAAAGACATTAATAATCACAGAACATGTTTCGATTGCTTAGCAATCATCATCAGCTGTTTACATGTAGCTTAGGTAAAAATAGCATAAAATCAATCTCTTAATTTACATTAAAACATTAAAAACAGGTGTTAGTAGAAAGCGTATAGCTGGGAGGGGGGGGGGGAGTGCATTGAAGGTGGTTGTTAGTTGGACATTAAACTTAATATTAAAAACACTTATTAGACTAAAATGTCTTAGGTTCACTATAAGTCCTGAGAGCTTTTCCAATAAAATCACTTGCTGTTAAAAACTTGGAGATTTTTGGTAAAATATTCCTGTTGGAATGTTTGTGAAGTGTTTATGTCTTCTTAAAATGTTTTATGGTTTTCTTCCCATTCACTTGTCTCTTATTAGGTGGAAAAGTGTGGCCCGCTGTTGAATGAAGTCTACTATTTGGTGTTCGAGAACTTGTTAAGTTAGATCGTCTGTATTATGACCTGTAACCGGCAGAAAAAGATTGCATCAATTAGTAGTAGTCGCCTAGAAACGTGTTGCATAGGGAGGCTATTTAGTATTTATTGATTGTAGTCAAATGCTAGCACATAACCAATACAAGTTCATTGTTTCGTACCAATCCTGAAATATTCTTGGAAAGTGGGTGGTTATTCCATTACTGACAATATACCACAATTTCATACTGTCTTGCAAACTAATTTTCATAATTTGACTGATAAAAAGTGTGCTGGAAATGATTGTGCCAATTTTTCATTAGAAGGTGTGCACATTGTTTTCTTTTGTTTTGTTATTCACATTTTGTGTTAGATTTTCACTAACGTGCCATGAACAATTTACCATTGCCAGACTGTGTTAGAATAAAGCCATTTCTTGAGCACTTTGAATGTCATGATGATGCAGATGATATTTGATTATGTATTATTTGTATGTTAAGTAGTGATTTGTAAACCATTTTTATTGTTTATTAACCTCTTAACATGAAAGCCCGAGTATACTCGGGGTTTTATATATTTATTATAAAATAAAATCCCGAGTATACTCGGGAATGTTGCTCATTGATCGGTACCTATTTTAAAAGCCCGAATATACTCGTTTCTTGTTTTTCTCAATATTTCCACCAGATGTTTATGAAATTATTACTTTAGGGTCCTGTTTTTGCCAACAGATGTCTCTGACTCAACCATAGTGGATGTCGGTGACTCAGGCATTCGTTTTCGTGGCTTTCCCATATTTGTTGCTATCTAAGTGTACTTTTTTCTGTTACGTTTAAATGGAGAGTGAAGAAGAGTTTGACTTTGAGTTTAGTGAGTCTGATAGTTCTGAAGAAGCTTTTGAGGACAGTTCAGAAGAAGAAAGTGGTAGATCTAGTTCATCTGACTGTGATATTGCAAGTGCCAGGCAGTGGTGTGAAATTGATACTTCCAGAACACTACCACCTGCCCCACCACGTTTTCCTTTCAAGGCTAATTCTGAAATACATTCCCAGCCGTGTTGTGAGGATGTTATGCACTATATTAGTCAGTTCATTGACGATGATTTTATAGATATTTTGGTGACCGAGACTAACAGATATGCAAGACAGACTAATGCTCCGGAATGGAAGGACACAACAATTGATGAAATGTATATTTTTATCGCGCTGACAATACTGCAAAGCATTGTAAAGAAACCTACATATCAAATGTATTGGAGCAAAGCACCTATATTAGCTACACCCATATTTCATCAACTTCTTCCTTTTCGAAGATTTCTTAACTTGAAGAGGTACCTACATTTTTTGGAAAATAGTACATATGTTGCAGAAAATCATCCACAACCTAAACTAAACAAAATTTGGCCTATTCTGAATCACATGTCTATTAAATTTGGAACTGTGTATACCCTGGAAAGGGATGTGACAACTGACGAAAGCTTGCTGCTGTATAAAGGACGATTGGGCTGTGTGAGTCAGCTACAGGTTATGTTTGGTCCCTGATCATATACACGGGCAAGGGCTCTAAATTTGATGATGACTACAAACATCTACCCATGTCATCACAAGTTGTTATGACACTGATGAAACCCCTGCTGAATAAGGGGTACTGTCTAACTGTGGATAACTATTACAGTTCTCCCCAACTAGCCGACATTCTGATTACCAATCACACAGATATGTTAGGCACTTTGCACCCCAATAGAGCAGATATGCCTCCAAATTTCCGGAGCACAAAACTCAAGAAGGGCAAGATTGCAGCATTCCAGCGAGGTAAACTGACTGCAATAAAATGGAAAGACAAGAAAGATGTCTGCATCCTATCTACCATCCATAATACAGAAATGGAAAGATGCGGAGGACGGAAAAAGGAAGTTGTGAAACCTAAATCTGTGTTCGCATATAACAAAACAATGAGGAGTGTTGATAAAGTAGATCAACACACTTCTACTAACCCCCTGCCACGGAAGAGAGGAAAAAAGTTTTATAAGTATTTTTTTCACCTTTTGGAACTAGCAGTATGGAATGCTTTTGTCCTCTTCAAAAAACATGGAGGAAGGACAAATGCTCTTGACTTTCGTGTGGCTGTCATTGAGAAAATGATTGCACAACATCATAGAGAGGAATTTTCTCCAAAAGCAGCAGATCGTCCTTCAACAAAAGCAACCCCAATGCGACTTATTGGACGCCATTTTCCTTCGGTGATTCTTCCGATGGATAAGAAGCAAAACCCAACAAGGATGTGCAGGATGTGTAGAAGTGTGTGCGATGCTAGAGGGAAGAAGGCACAGAGGGAATCCAGGTACCTGTGTAAGGAGTGCGATGTAGCATTGTGTTTTGATCCTTGTTTTAGGGCATTTCACACAGCCGCAAACATATGAACAGTATTGAGTGTCATGTTGTATTACTTGCCATCTGTTTAGTGCTGTGTTATTTATTTCAGAACCCGAATATATATCACGAGTATACTCGGGATTTTAAAACAGGAACTTTTCAGTGGCTTCTATTTCATTGTTAAGTTCGAAAAATGTGTTTTCATTGTTACCACTCTCATTAGTTTTCAATAAATAGCCCATTTTAACAACAAAAAAAAATAGGTAAAAAGAGATCACAATTTTGTAAATAATTGGTATGTTAAGAGGTTAATTCCATAATGAATTAATCTTTATAAATAAAATATTCCAACTAACGTCAGTCTTAATACGCCTTCCCATGTACACAATAGTAGGGAGCCATATGTGGTGGGGGATAGTGGAGAAACGAACGAGTGGAGAGGAAAGGCGAGGTTAGACAGACGCTGACTGTGAGCACTGACATGTGCCGGCATGTACTATGCAATTCAGGGCATGCACTGCCAACTTGGAGCTCCCAAATGGCCCCTTAAAAATTGACCAGCAAGAAATTAGACCTCCACTACCTGTTTCAGCTAAGGGGAGTACGCCAGCCAAAATTGGGCCAAAAAATCAAAATCGTGTTTTTGGTCGTTTTTACTTCTTTGATATATTATTAACATTATGCTGAAAGAAGCAAAGCACAAACTCAGTTTGAGTGCTTAAATATTAATCAACTCTCAAATGTGACACTTGTAGCCATGCCCACTTATATACTGTCAGCGACTCGAGTGATACTTATGGGAAGTATACTTGACCTATCTTGACTATCTTCTAACAGCACCCAATACTTGAAGCAGAATGTTTCGTCCATACTACTGGTAGCATTTGGAGACAATTGAAAGACATGTGGTGTCTGTAGCCTATAGAGGGAAAAGTTTATTCACTTCCTCCATGTTTTGTTGTGCTGAAGTATTGTGCTTTTGCCAGTTGTACTGGCATCCTGAGAAGAGAAGAGACTATTGTAGTGTTTCTAATCGTCACTTGTGAATGTTGGTATGGTTCGAATAAAAAAGTTTGATAAGCGCAAATTTTCTGGAAACTACTGGACTGGTTTCTCAAGTAAAGACGATGTCGGTGAGGTTATGGTTACAGAGGCTGAATCTACACCATTGCCACATAAATAAAGCAGATGGAATTATGAAAGAAATTGAGAAGTGTTCAAGAAGGAAGAGAAGAAACAAGAAGAGGTCCAGAGAGGATGAAGAGAACAAAGACTATGAAGCAGGGCAGTTTTAAAAGTAAGATTTCTGTTGCAAAACTTTGAAATTATTTTTCTCAGTTCAACATTTTTCTAATTCTTGGTACAGATTTCTCCTACATTATTAACACTACAGGAATTAAATTTCTACAGCTTGTTCTTACAGAGCTACAAAAATAAGAAGTCAATTTTCTATAGAATGTATACTTTCCAAAATATGGTAATTTAAGGGAAATTGTTTTTTGTAAAAAATATGACTTCAGGGAAAAAATCATATCCTGGCAACTAATAATTATTTTCAAAACTGCTTCTTACTCTTGTCAAGGAATGTTCAAGCTAAAATTGGTAGAAGTTACATATCTTAGCTCAATTTTAAGAAAATGGTACCTGAAAATTGGACAATTAACATGGGCGAGATAGGGCAGGCTTACTCCCCTTAAAAAGACCTTCACGAGTATGTAAAAATCAAATTGAAATTCGCCATCCGACTTCGTACCGTTCCCCCATAAAATCTACATTGTGGATCTTGATGAGCATATTTTACCACTACAATGATGGTAGTTAATCTGTTGTTCACTACAGTCACTGAAAGCTTTGTCTTTCGGGAAGTATCGTTCATATAAATTGACTTAGGCTGTATCTACCTTGGCCTTTTTGACTATTTAGGGACTTCCCAGATAGCTCTTTTCTTAGTATGATCAACAGGTTGAGATTCCTTGGGTTCCATTAATTTTAACAAGCTCATTCATTCAATTTGATGAGTTCATTCTACTTTTCACTACTGACACTTCAATGTGTGCTGAAATTATTAGGAAACATTTCTTTATTTTAATCATGACTGAGTATGAATCCAAAGAGTGTAGGGTGTGAAGGTGGAGTAGATCCTTGATCTTTCACTAATTTTGTTATATTTTGTTTCATTTTACCATTTGAAAGTTTTGTATCATTATCTAACATTGTTTGTTGAAACTACTCGCATAGAGAAATCCCAGCAATGTACAAAAAAATCCCATAATCACTAATAACTTGTCTAATAACATTCTGAAATTCTAGATTATTTGTAGTGTTCAGAGTTATGATGTATATATCAAACATTTTTACCAATAATTTATGTGTATACAATTATACATTGTCAATTTTCTTTTTTTTTTTTTTTTTTTTTACAGTTTCAGCAGTTCAACAAAGCTAATCAACAATTTCTGGGTAATGTTCAGTTGTCAGTAAAACAAGCTCTGGAGAAAGCAAGAATTAACATTCAATGGCACTCAAGAAACTATAAGAGATTTATAAGTCTCTTAAAATCATATATATGATGATTGTTCTTTGCTGTTATTTATCTTCTGCATATTTTCTATAATCTACTTAAATAATTAACTTAGAATAAATAAAGAAATAATAACCTAAATTGAGTATATTTCTTATCTCATTTTTACAAATACCTGTAGAAGGTCTTATCCTTCAAAGATGAGCTATTCATTCTAATTCCTCTATAAGTAAACAGTTTGAGCTCATCGCATTTATTTATTTATTTATTTATTTATTTATTTATTTATTTATTTATTTATTTATTTATTTATTTATTTAATTAATTAATTTATTTATTTATTTATTTATTTATTTATTTATTTATTTATTTATTTATTTATTTATTTATTTAATTAATTTATTTATTTATTTATTTTATTTATTTATAGTTGCACTAGCATATCACAGGTTTTCGGTGACACAAGGATGGGAAAGGGCTAAGATTGGCAAGGTAGTGACTATGTAATTAATTAAGGTACAGCCCCAGCATTTCCCTGGTGTGAAAATGGGAAAATACAGAAAACCATCTTCAGGGTTGCCAACAGTGGGATTCAAACCCACTATCTCCCAAATACAAGTTCACAGCTACACAACTACAACCGCATGGCCAACTCGCTCACTCATCCCTATTTTCTATCTCTACTGAGTGTGGTGAACAAGTGCATCATCTTCCCATCTGAGACTTCTCTCCTCCACATCTGATTTTACTGTTTCTTGAATTAGTCATTTTACAGCCAACTTCTTGTTCCGATATTCTTGTGCTCTTCAATTTCTTCCTAATTTTTTCTATTGCCCATTTTCTTGTTTTATGTGATCTAATTTTCTTTTCAGCATAATTCTTCCTTTTACTGCTGTCTTCACCTGCTCATTCCACCAAGGCATTCCCTTCTCTATTGATGTTACATATGTTTTCCCACAGATTTCCTTTACAAGAGTTCTTTGAACAAGGTCCATTCTTCTTGAACCCTTCCAATCTCATTTTTGGGTAATATCATTGTTAACCTTGCTTGGTAATTCTTTTTCTTCTCTGAATCCTTCAACAAGCAGGTCTTGAGCTGTGTCATTTTCTTGGCTTTGGGAACACAGGCACCTTTAATATCATTTATTAATAGCTGATGGTTGCTATCTACATGAAATTAATTTCATTATGGTTCCATATTGACGATTATGTTGTGAGGTTGCTATCTAGACACTCACTGGGTATGAATTTAACATCACTAACATACCGACCAGCTTAGCCATTAGCGATGGTATTGTCTATCTGAGAGGATACCGTCATTTTTCCAAAGACAGAGTAGCTATGGATGGTGCGGCAACTGGGGGCGTTTGTACCCTAGTTTGCTCCGACATCTTCAGCGAAGAAGTACCGCTCCATACTCAGCTAGATGCAGTTCACACTCCGTTGCCAGTAATGACAACAGTTTGCAACGTGTACTTTCCACCGGACATTCGTGCACTACAAGATTTGATCAGTCAGCTGCCTACTCCTTTCCTCATGCTGGGAGACATGAACACCCGGAACATACTATGGGGTTCTCCGTCCTCCTGTTCTAGGGGGAGGATGCTCGAGCGAATTATCAACCTATTTGATCTTTGCGTGCTTAATACAGGGGAACCAACACATTTCAGCAGCGCACATGGCACATTCTCACACCTGATGTCACTTTGTGCAGCCGTGCGCTAGTTCCCCTGCTACGGTGGCAAGTACACGACGACCTCTGTGATAGTGACCACTTCCCGATAATTCTGTCTCTCTTGAATCAAAGACAGTCCGAAGTACCCAAGCGCTGGTTACTTCGGCGGGCAAACTGGCCAGAATTTACAAAACACGCAGTGATGGCTGGAGTCTGTTGACGATCACGTTTCTTCCATTACTACTGGAATTTTGGCTGCTGCAGAGGAAACAATTCCTTCCTCGTCCAGTATTTGTTGCCGGAAACAGGTCCCATGGTGCACGGTTGAAATTGCAGCAGCCATACATGATCGCCGACGGGCTTTTAAGCATTATCGTCAGAATCCTACGATGGCCAGTCATATCACGTTTAAGCGTCTGCGTGCGAAGGTCCGTTTTTTGATTCAAGAAAGTAAGAAATCTATGTGAGAAAAGTATGTGTCATCCATCATGGCACATACTCCGTCATCACAAGTGTGAACAAAACTCCGCCGTATTGTCGGAGTACAGAATGTGCCCTCAGTACCCGGAATCTCCATTAATGGAGATATAGTTACGATTCCTTCAGTCATTGCCGACCACATCGCGTCACATTTTGCAGATACGTCCAGCTCTAGGAGATACGACCCTGCATTTCTTCCAATTAAGCGTGAAGCAGAGGCACACCATCTCTCTTTTGCCTCTAGTGCTTCGCATCCCTACAACATGTCCTTCACGAAGTGGGAGTTGCGGAGTGCACTTGCACTATGCAGAGATACGGCTCCTGGACCGGACAAAATCCATAATCAAATGCTTAAACATTTGAGTGACAGATGTCTCAAGGATATCCTCACCCTATTCAACAGTATATGGAGTGAGGGAGTGTTTCCAACTCAGTGGCGTGAGGGAATTGTGATACCAATTCCCAAGCCAGGTAAAGATCCAAAACTTCTGGATAGTTATAGGTCAATATGCCTTACAAATGGCCTCTGTAAGCTATTTGAAAGGATGGTTAACCGGCGTCTTGTGTGGGCGATGGAAATGGAGGGTCTCTTTTCTAACTACCAGTATGGTTTTCGCTCTCATCGGTCGGCCACTGATCATCTGGTCAGACTGGAGAGCGCCATTCAGGAGGCCTATCTCCGGAAGGAACACCTAGTCGCCATGTTTTTTGACCTGGAGAAAGCTTACGACCCTACCTGGTGATATGGGATTCTCTCCACACTACACCAGTGGGGATTTCTGGGAAATTTGCCAACGTTTATTGAGAACTTCATGTCTCTCCGTCTCTTTCGAGTCCGAGTAGGGAATGCATTTTCTCAATATTACGTTCAGGAAAATGGAGTACCTCAAGGATCGGTACTGAGTGTCACGCTGTTCGCAATCGCCATCAACGGCATAGTTACCGCTGCTGGGCCTGCAGTCGTTCCTTCGCTGTATGTAGATGACTTAGCTCTACATTACAGCTCCAGAAGGGTGGCGTTTGCTGAAAGACAGCTACAGCAAGCTATTAACCGAGTCGACAGATGGGCCCTGCAACACGGTTTTCGGTTTTCAGCAGCAAAAACCTCTGTTGTACACTTCTGTCAACATCGGCCTGTGCATCCCGAACCAGAGCTCCGCTTGCGAAACAGTGTCTTACCAGTGGTTGACACCTGCAGATTCCTGGGTCTTCATTTTGATAAGAGACTTACGTGGCAGCCCCACATCCGTCAGTTGAAGGTTGCCTGCATGAAGAGACTTAACATGGTTAAGTTTCTCAGCGGCACTTCGTGGGGGGCTGACCGTGCGGTAGTGCTGCGATTTTACACGGCTACGGTCCTCTCCCGGATTGACTATGGAAGTGCGGCTTATAGCTCAGCATCAAAATCTACGCTGAGCCTTTTAGACAGTATTCACCATAGTGGAGTAAGGCTGGCAACGGGTGCTTTCCGTACTAGCCCCATTCCCAGCCTACTCGCTGAAGCGGGAGTTCCACCTTTACGAATAAGGAGGCAGCAGTTACTCCTCATGTACACTGCCGAAATTCGTGAAATGCCACTACATCCAAGCTATCAATGCATCTATCGTACCCAGTACCACCAGCGGTGCCAAGACCGGCCGAATGCCACACGGCCAGTTGGGTTTCGGATTGATAGCTTGTCTTATAGTTATGAATTTCATTGGTTCCGTATTGAAGTGGGATTACAACAAAATTAAATTTCTTTTCAAGGTCCACCTATTCAATACAATGACGTTTTATTGTGATTCAATCACATGTCAAATAGTCAAATGGTACCAGTTTCGGCATCTATGTGCCATCATCAGCCTTGGGTACAAATTAAAACAAGATATACATTCCTAAAACATCTAAAACACATTTTAACACATTATAAAATAACATACAATTAATGTGGTGATACATGAAATACGATAAAATTATGATACAATTGGTATGATATAAAATTCTTAAAATTCCGGCTGTTCGTTACATAATTCAGTCTGTGTGCATCCGGGTGAATTTTTACAGTTGTATGCTGTCTATGTGAATGACATTTGTTCCTTTAGATATTAGGTGGTTCCAGGGAAGTTTACTTTGATCATGTAAGATCGCGATGTATTTAGAGATGACTTCCCACTTCAATTTGAACCTGAAGAAGAAATTAGCTAAGTTAGATGTTGGAAGCAATGTATGGAAGTTACTGGAAACATTAGAATCGTTCTAATGTTTCCAGTAACTTCCATACATTGCTTCCAACATCTAACTTAGCTAATTTCTTCTTCAGGTTCAAATTGAAGTGGGAAGTCATCTCTAAATACATCGCGATCTTACATGATCAAAGTAAACTTCCCTGGAACCACCTAATATCTAAAGGAACAAATGTCATTCACATAGACAGCATACAACTGTAAAAATTCACCCGGATGCACACAGACTGAATTATGTAACGAACAGCCGGAATTTTAAGAATTTTATATCATACCAATTGTATCATAATTTTATCGTATTTCATGTATCACCACATTAATTGTATGTTATTTTATAATGTGTTAAAATGTGTTTTAGATGTTTTAGGAATGTATATCTTGTTTTAATTTGTACCCAAGGCTGATGATGGCACATAGATGCCGAAACTGGTACCATTTGACTATTTGACATGTGATTGAATCACAATAAAACGTCATTGTATTGAATAGGTGGACCTTGAAAAGAAATTTAATTTTGTTGATAGCTTGTGTCATGATTTGAATATTGATATCGGTGGTTGTCTTGAACGAACTCTTAGCGAGGTACCTCCGTGGTCGGTTCTGCGACCGGATATACGTCTAGATCTGCTCCGTGGACCCAAGGTGAACACGGATTCCTCCGTTTATCGGAGGTATTTACAGGACTTCGTTCACCAATATTCGGCTGCGAGACTTATCTTCACGAATGGTTCTAAAATCGGAGATAAAGTTGGTTGCTCTTTCGTCATTGATGATATGAGCACGAAGATCTCGCTCCCTAAAGTATGTAGCGTGTATACTGCAGAGCTTTATGCCATCTTAGAGGCTCTGCAGTTTGCACTGCGTGACGAAAGAAGCCACTTTCTTATGTGTACCGATTTGTTAAGCTCTCTGCAATCTATTGAAACCTGTTTCTTGCAACACCCACTGGTACAGCAGATACATGACCTTCTAGCCAGGTTAGGGAATGCTGGCACCAGAATCACTTTCATGTGGCTTCCGCGTTGGGATTGCGGGAATTGAATTTGCGGATGAAGCTGCAAAGGAAGCTGTACTTTTACCTCCAAGACCAGTCAATGTACCTGCTAAGGATATTTGTTCTCAGGTACGTCGAACCATCTTGGTGTCCTGGGAATTGGAGTGGCTAGATATCCGAACTCCCAACAAGTTGAGAGCAATTAAGAAGACAACTACCGTGTGGCGGTCCTCTTTCCGACCTTCACGGAGATAGGCCATAGTACTATGCAGGCTGAGGATAGGTCATTTACGATCCACGCACTCTTATCTCCTAAAGAGGGAAGACCCCCCAGTGTGTTCTTGTGGTGCTGACTTCACCGTGGCCCACATCCTCACAGAGTGCGCTGATCTCTCTGGCCTAAGATGGAGCCTCGGCCTGCAGGAAACACTCGAATGCATACTAGTCGATGACGCGACTACTGCTGATCTCGTCATCCGCTTTATGTGCGACAGTGGACTTATCAAGTGTATATAAATTACAAGTGTACTGTTACTCAGGGAACGTACGTTCCTTTTGATATGTTTGTAACCCTTTCGGCCTAATTCTATAATTGTTTTTTGTTTTATTTTGTACTGCGTTTCCAAATTCCTTTGTTGAATAAATAATTTTGTTTTATATTTTAAATTTCTTTTCCACTTATTTGTTCAGAGAGGATGATTACCTCGTTGTACTTCCTCTTTAAAAAAATCACCACCACCGCCACCACTGTCTATCTGAGCTTGTAATACTCTTAAATATATTATTATTAAAAGGTGAGAATGACTGGTAAGTGTTCTCATTTACTATTAATAATTAAAATGAATGCATATTCCAAAATTGTTGACAAAGGGCACTACAAAAGTTGATTGCATTTTGTCTGTAGTTTGTTCTCTTAAAAGTACTCTCCATTTGATGTGATGTAATTTCATTCCTGGCATCCATTTTGACCTATAATCCTTTGTCATGTACAATCATGTTAATAAAAACGGGAACACGTTTAAAGACTAGAGATAGGAAGTTCATATTCACAAGACATGTTCATTAGCATGTTCTGCAGAAACAATTAGCATTTCAGTCATCTAGGTTCAGCAGGTGTCCTGTTGCCTAGTAGGCACTGGGTCCTCCATGGGCACTGATAACTTGTTCCATGCGTGATGGCATTGACACATGTAAGGCGTGATTGGCGTCCTGGGGTATAGCCATCCATGCTGCATTCACCTGGTTCCACAGTTCATCTTTGGTGGTTGGCACTGGGTCACAACACCACACCCGTCGTTTCACCATATCCCACACATTTTCCATTGGTGACAAGTCCAGTGATTGGGTGGGCCAGGGCAACAGTCTGACATCCTGTGACAACAAGAAGGCACGTGTTCATGCAGCAACATGTGGTCCTGCATTGTCCTGCTGAAAATGTGGCATCTGGGGTGTCATTCAGAAAGGGTATGGCTACGGGTCACAGGATGTCATTCACATAGATCAAACTGGTCACAGCATCCTGGACACACACCAACTCTAATTGTGGTTGTACCCAATAGTACCCCACACCATAAGGCCTTGAGTTAGCATTGTATGTCTTGTAAGAATGCAGTCAATGTGATGCCTCTCCCCCTGTCTGCAGCAAACCAAAATGCGGCCATTATTTTCAAACAAACAGAACCTGGATTCGTCCAAAGACACTATCTGCTGCCATTCCTGTCCCCAGTGACGTCGTTCCATACACCATTGCAGGCTAGCATGTTTATGCACATTAGTCAAAGGTAGGCAGAGAAGTGGATGATGCGCCAGTAACCCAGACCGTAATAAACAGCGATGGACTGACACTCCTGATAGTGTACGATGTGTTACACTGTTCCATTATTGTGCCAGAATTGAGAAGGATGCAGATCTGTCCTGCAATGCCATTCGGATGAGGTGTCAATATTCTTGGGGGGGTGGTCTGGGTGGTACGACCAGACCCATCTCGTTGTGTTCTACGCCCTTCTGTGAACTCTTATGCCCACACCTGTTGCACTGCCGACACACTTTGTCCCACATGAGCAGCAATTTCCCGGATGAATGCATCACGTTCTCTCATGCCAATAATGTGCCCTCTTTCAAACTCACTCATTTAACGGTATGGTTCTCGCATACATCTGCGGGGCATCCTGCACATCTTTTCAAGTCACGCTGATCCATTACCTTTGGTTTATAGCAAAAACGAGAGCCACAGGCACATCTTACCAGTCAGTGGTGGTGCACCGATATATCGATTTGGACCTTGAACCTGAGTGCTGACATGGTTCAAATGCTAATCATTTCTTCAGAACATACTATTGCACATATCCTGTGAATATGAACATTCTATCTCTATTCTTTCAAGGTGTTTTTATGTTCATGAGTGTATGTATGATAATGTCTTCAGTAACATCATTGTTATAGTATGTGAAGCACTAGCCCAAGCTCCTACTGTGGATTGGTGATAGAATGTCAGCCTGCAGATCCTAACATCACACATTTAAACCCAGCAGAGGTAGTAGAGTTTTTGAAGGATGGAAGAAAGTCCATTCGACACTCCATGATATATGATGTCACCAAGTAGGAGATATCTGGTGACACATTTGGTGTTTACTTGACAAAATTAATTTAAACTCCATTATAAACAGAGATCTGGTTTATTCTGCCATCTGGTAGTGTAAAACTGAACATCAAAATTGATGTGGGGGCAGCTGAAATAGCATCAAATTTAAATGCCTGGACTTGGTAGCTCAGACCATACAATTACTATTATTTTATGCCAAAAAATTAAGTATTAAATGAGCTAGGGGGACTCTTCATGTCTTTATGACTATGGCAAATGGGATTGAAATTCATTGTTACCAGTCTTCTGCAACGTGAAAGTATTGGATTCAGCAAGAGAATTCATCTCACAGCAAGGTAAAATAGAGAGGGACACAACTGAGGACATAGTTATACATAGAGGCATGCGACAGGGCTGTGTCCTGTCCCCTCTCCTTTTTAATGTTTATTCTGGGGCTGTGTTCAGAGAATCTGTTGAGGATGTTACCTAGCATACCCTTCCTGGGGACTGGCTTTGCAGTACCCTACAGACTGGTTACAAGCATACTTGACTTCTCTTCACCCAATGACAGAACATGGTATTATCCTTCATATGCAACAATAGGGCATACTACCTGGTAAACTTCCATGTTCCTAACAATGACTCATATAGGAAAAACCCAGAGGTGGAAAACCTGTACCGGGATATCCTCACTAAAACCCTAGCTAAGGTCCTACATTATCATATGACTATATTGCTAGGAGATTTCAACCCCAAGATCAGATGAAAATGGAAATGCTAGAAGATTTTAGGTTGATACCGTGTCAAAAGGGAACAAACAAGCATAGGGAATGCTTGATCAGGCTATACACCAAGTATGGACTACTCTGCATGTCTACAACCTTCAAACACTCACCTAGGAAGGCCATGAAGTGGTGCAGACCAAACAGTATGATGGTTGTGATCCAGATTGACCCTGTAGCAACAGATGGCAACACTGCTGTGACATTATGAATGCCAAGGTGCTAAGAGGAAACAACATCAAGTCTGATCATTACGTATCTCTAGTTAAGACAATCCTAAAGTCACTAATATAGACTAAAGGTATACTAATGAACAACAAGGAGATCCTTAGATTTGATATCACCAAACTTTGAAGAGCTTGCAAACACTGAAGCAGAAATGCAGGGTCGGGAGATCAAAATTTTGAGCCTCAGTGAAGTTAGATGGCCTGGATAAGGGACACATACAACTGAACACAGGGTTCTATATTACTCTGGTGGAGGTAATCCTAAACATCAATATGGAGTAGCTGTACTCCTCTCTTGTGATCTGGTGAAGTCAGTCATTGATTTCATTCCACTTGGAGATCAAGTCATGCTTCTTAAACTGCAAACATCATATCGTGCCATGAACATTGTCCAGGTTTATGCTCCAATAGGAGGTACAGAACACAAATTGGTTGAGGAATTTTATTCCACTCTGGAGAAGGCATTGGCTCTTACAAAAAAAGGGGAGGTAATAGTGGTCCTCAGTGACTTCAGCACAAAGATAGGTCTTGGCATGGAGGATGACATTGTTGGGCAATATGGTCTCAGTCAGAGAAATACCAGAGGAGATCGTCTGGTTCAGTTTTGTTTAGAACAACAGCTCTCTGTTGTCAGTACCTTCTTCAAACTACATCCCTGGTGCTTGTATACATAGACATATCCTGTAGACTGCAATGGTCATATTGTCAGGAACCAGGTAGACTTCATCCTCATCAAGTCATCCGAGGGCATAGACTCAAACAACCTTGAAGCTTGAAGAATGGATGAGTGCAGTAAACAACTCAGGAATAATCTACATATATTGAATCAAAGTGGAGTGTCCTAAAGAACATACTCATTGATACAAAATAAACAGACATTTGGATATTCAAGCAGTCAGGGATGACAGATGAAATATTAGAACTTATGGAAGAAAGACAGAATGTGAAACACAGAGATAAAGATCAGTATGAAGAGATGAACAGAGCAGAGTAGAGAAAATTCAGGGAGGCAAAAGAACTTTGGCTGGTGGAAAGATGCAGAGAAATAGAATATCTCCAGGAGAAATATGATTTCTTCAACCTCTATAAGAAAGTCAAGGAACTGAAGGGGAAATAATGCAGGCCATATACAGATATACCAAGGGATGCCAATAGCATTATCTTGGTGGAAGTTGAGGTGCAGGAAGGAGTTTGTTGAGAATCTATTGAACAATATGCGGGCAGACAAACCACCCTTTATTGAAGAATGCAACGAAGCAACTCCTGACATAACAAAAGAGAAAGTCTTGTATGCAATCAAGCTTCAGAAGAAGGGTAAAGCTGTGGGCCCAGACAGGGAACATACAGAAACACAAAAACTCATTGCTCAAGGTAAAAGTTTGTCCCAGTTTGTCCTCTTGAATTCCACTTTATCTTCATATTATGACTTTCCTACTTTTAAAAGCTCCACTCAAGCTTATCTGTCTACTAATGTTATTTCATGCCATCTCTCTACTGGCAACTAAAAACATACTACATAAAGTACTGAATGATATAAATTTAACTATTTATCCATATTGACAACTTATCTGTTATTTTGAAATTTTCTATATTTCCTCCTGTTCAATAGAATGAAAGTTAAAATCCCCGACCTGGCCGCAAAAAAAACCCGGGACCCCTTGGACCAGGCCAGCACACTAACCATTTAGCCATGGAGCCGGACAATAAATATGTTACAAAATTATTTTTTAATCTTGTAAATGTTAGTCCTAAATAAAAACGTGATCGGGTAAACTATTAGAAACAACCACTGTAATGATATGCAAGTCTATATACTTAATCTAATTCTCTTGCGGTCATACTTCTTGCATACTTGATATGGCTTGAATTATTAACAGTATTGCATTGACAAATCATAGTCTATGAAAGGAACATTTAAGTAAATATAAACTAGGGTGAGGGGAACATCCAAATGTTCCAAAGTTCTGCCAGACTGTGACCTTGTAGTGAAGTTGTCATTGGCTGTCAATATGGATATTATGTGGAGTTGCGGCCAAAGTTTAGTGTTGAACATATTTGTGGATTGCTGTAACATAGAAATACTGAATTTGTGTAGAAATGAGAGAACAGGTGTTATAATAACTGAAATATTACACTTGCTCCTCCTTTGTCAGTAATCACTTAGAACAAATCATGCTGATTTCCTTTGGATCTTCTCCAGTTCTTGTATCAAGTAGTCCTGGTGTGGATCTCATACTGTACATTGGAACCATACTCTAATGAGGTCTTACCAGAGACTTATATGCTGTCTCCTTTGCATTCTTACTACAACCCCTAAATAGTCTCATAACCATGGGAAGAGATCTGTAACCTTTCTTAACAACCTCGTTAATATGAGTATCTCCGTGAAGATCATTTCTTATATTAACTCCTAGGTACTTACAGTGTTCCCTGTGAGGTACTATCACCCCGTCAACACAGAAATTAAAACTAAGAGGATATTTCCCCTTGATGAAACTTACAACTTGACTTTTCATCCAGTTTACCATCATACCACTACCCGCTGTCTATCTCACAATATTGTCAAGGCCCCCTGCAGTTGCTCACAGTCCTGCAACTCATTTACTACACTATACAGTATTAACATCATCCACAAAGAGCTTTATCTCTGATTCCAGTCTTTTACTCATATCATTTATATATATAAGTGTAACCAGTACCTCAGGGGTTACACAAACACAGGTAAAGGGAGGAAAGCAAACCAAATTATAATACAAGGTACCTAAACAGTATACACACCATAATCATGTAAAGAACTGTTGCAAGTTATGAGTCTCATTCCGTATTGACGGTTATCACTTTACAAAAGAAAATATTTATAAAATCCTCCTATCAATACAATTCAAGTCATCTGTTAGATGAAGCAAAGTCTATACATGTTTCAGCCTAATCTCAAGGCCATCTTCAGTAGTAAAACAATGATTACATAATATACAAACAAATTAAAAAACGTAATGATGTGAAGTGACAGTGATCATGATTAGTGAGTTAAAAACACATTGAGGTGCAAAGTCCTCTCGTCTAATAGATCTTGCTCACTGTTAAATAAAACACTATGCTGAGGAGTGTAGTGAGACCGTCAATACTACGAATAAAACGTGTAACATCTGTAATGAGAAAAAAGGAATATATGAGTGGATGAAGAACAAGTTAAAAATGATGTACCAAAAGAAAACTCATATGACTTACTTGTAACAAAAAAGTTGTCGTCTCGAATGGAGATGACCTTGTCGGTCTCAACTCACATTGACAACTAAGCCTGTGTGTGGCTTACTGTGTATCTGTGTCGATGTGGTTGGGAGGGGTAATGGAGGGGGGAGGGGCAGGGAGGGAGGGACGTTGTGATTCGCGGAAGGAGGGTGTTGATGGAAGGGCGGGTCTTGTTCTAGAGTGTCGGTAGTGAAACTCTTTTTTATTAATGAACTGTTCGCAGATGAGCGGGACAAAGGTTTCCAATAAAATATTTTTCTTTTCATTGATTTCATTTAAGTTATAGACGGGATTGTTATATTGGTCGATATATATATATTCTCTAGTATATTAAGTAAGGGACCTTTTTGTTTGTAGTGCAGGATCTTTAAATCTTGATCAATTGTTGTGTATTTATGATTTTTCTCTCTACAATGTTCGCTCATGGCTGAGTAGCGATTATACTTTAGGGCATTAAGATGTTCGGAGTATCTTACATTGAAACTGCGGCCTGTTTGCCCAATATACGTTGAAAGACATGATTGGCATTTTAATTTGTATATTCCAGAGTTAGAAAATTTTTTGCTGTTGACAGTATGAGAATTAAAAAACATTTTTGTATTGGAGTGAACGGTCTTGAAAACTACTTTTAACTTGTGCTTTTTAAAGATGTTTGAAATAGGATATATATTATTATTATTAAAGGTAAACGTGGTGAACTTCTCTTTATGGGAAGATTGTTTTTCTAAGGTGGTCTTGGGTTTATTTCTAAATTTATTGAGAATTTTATTCACGAAAGCTTTACTGAAACCATTACCTTCGGCTATTGCATAAATGGTGTTTATTTCCTTTCTAAAATTCTTACGGGATAAGGGAACATTAAGAGCTCTGAAAATCATACTATTGTAAGCTGTCTTCTTCTGTGTCCCTGGGTGTAGAGAAGTTTGATGGATTGTGTTTACTGTGTGAGTGGGCTTCCTGTAAATATGAAAAGAAATGGTTTTATTCTGATTGCGAGTAATAGTTAAATCGAGATAATTAAGGGAATTGTTGTTCTCGGATTCTATCGTAAACTTTATGTGTGGATCCAGGTTATTAAGTAATTCAAGAACGGTGTTGCTGTCAGTAATGTGACGAAAAACGGATAAAATTTGGATAAGAGAGGAAATTAAATTCCTTCAAAAGAAAAAAGCTCTGCTTAACAATAATCTTTACGACACTCATTTAGAAATTTCGACCTTATTATGTCCTCTCGAATGGACTTCTTTTCAGGCTCACGTCACCAATAGACTCGATAAGGTTTTATCGAAAAAACAAAGCACTCTTGACAAGAAGTGGAATAACTTAATAAAAGCTTCCCATAATACCCCAAACACGCAGAATCACGCGGAATCGAACGTTTTTCACCCGCCGGTAGTGAACCTCAGTCAAGTTGACCTTGATCCTAAGGACCTCAAGATATTAAATAAGGGACCAAAACATAACTGGGACACGTCCTTCAACCACGACGATTTAATCATTACGTTGGCTGAATCTGAATTAGCGATTAATAGGTTACCTACAGACGTTCAAAATGAGGTTAGATATGAAGTTAAGCGAAAGTTACCTTCATCTTTCAATCAGAAACATACCGGTTCTGGCAAACCCAACAAAGAACAAGTCACCAACATACGCAATCTCAAAAAGAAAATTAAAGATAACGATTTAATAATAACTAAAGCAGATAAAGGTAATGCTACT
Source organism: Anabrus simplex (assembly GCF_040414725.1). Taxonomy (NCBI): domain Eukaryota; kingdom Metazoa; phylum Arthropoda; class Insecta; order Orthoptera; family Tettigoniidae; genus Anabrus; species Anabrus simplex. The sequence goes on along the minus strand of NC_090265.1, from coordinate 98,151,556 downwards.
GTGGTTATGGAGAAAAGTGACTTCGTAAATAAAGCATAATTCTTCTTTACTAATAATAACTTTAACGTAGTAAAAAAAGATCCTACCAATAGAATACAAAGAGAGCTGAAAGCTTTAATTAAGAATTTTTTATTTTTGTTTAATGACGTAGAAAAATCAAAAGTGATCATCATGAATCCCAAGTTACCTACAGCGAAAGCGTTACTGAAGATTCACAAGGCGGATGTCGCCATAAGGCCCGTTATTAACTTCAGAAGTAGTCCGACATATAAAATATCCCAATTTATTCACAATTTTCTTAAAACACATTTTTCCTTTCAAGCTAACATGTCAGTTAAAAGTTCCCTGGAATTCTGCAATAGAATAAAAAATCTCACGTTACCGAAACATTACACCCTTCACTCTTTTGACATAGAAAATATGTACGCGAATGTACCTGTCAATAAAACCATCGAAATAGTAAAAAACAATCTATCCAAATTCAGTAAATTGACTATAGGGTAGATAGAAGAGTTTATTCAGATTCTCAAGTTTACATTAAATAATGGCTTCTTTACTTTTAACAACATCATATACCAACAGAAGGGGCTTCCTATGGGGTCACCGGCCTCGGGAATCCTCGCTGATATTTACGTAGATTTCCTCGAATACACTCACATTATAGGTAAAATTAATGGGATCAAACATTGGACTCGGTATGTGGATGATACTTTTATTATCCTGGATTCTCACATTACTGACAGCAACACCGTTCTTGAATTACTTAATAACCTGGATCCACACATAAAGTTTACGATAGAATCCGAGAACAACAATTCCCTTAATTATCTCGATTTAACTATTACTCGCAATCAGAATAAAACCATTTCTTTTCATATTTACAGGAAGCCCACTCACACAGTAAACACAATCCATCAAACTTCTCTACACCCAGGGACACAGAAGAAGACAGCTTACAATAGTATGATTTTCAGAGCTCTTAATGTTCCTTTATCCCGTAAGAATTTTAGAAAGGAAATAAACACCATTTATGCAATAGCCGAAGGTAATGGTTTCAGTAAAGCTTTCGTGAATAAAATTCTCAATAAATTTAGAAATAAACCCAAGACCACCTTAGAAAAACAATCTTCCCATAAAGAGAAGTTCACCACGTTTACCTTTAATAATAATAATATATATCCTATTTCAAACATCTTTAAAAAGCACAAGTTAAAAGTAGTTTTCAAGACCGTTCACTCCAATACAAAAATGTTTTTTAATTCTCATACTGTCAACAGCAAAAAATTTTCTAACTCTGGAATATACAAATTAAAATGCCAATCATGTCTTTCAACGTATATTGGGCAAACAGGCCGCAGTTTCAATGTAAGATACTCCGAACATCTTAATGCCCTAAAGTATAATCGCTACTCAGCCATGAGCGAACATTGTAGAGAGAAAAATCATAAATACACAACAATTGATCAAGATTTAAAGATCCTGCATTACGAACAGAAAGGTCCCTTACTTAATATACTAGAGAATATATATATAGATATCGACCAATATAACAATCCCGTCTATAACTTAAATGAAATTAACGAAAAGAAAAATATTTTATTGGAAACCTTTGTCCCGCTCATCTGCGAACAGTTCATTAATAAAAAAGAGTTTCACTACCGACACTCTAGAACAAGACCCGCCCTTCCATCAACACCCTCCTTCCGCGAATCACAACGTCCCTCCCTCCCTGCCCCTCCCCCCTCCATTACCCCTCCCAACCACATCGACACAGATACACAGCAAGCCACACACAGGCTTAGTTGTCAATGTGAGTTGAGACCGACAAGGTCATCTCCATTCGAGACGACAACTTTTTTGTTACAAGTAAGTCATATGGGTTTTCTTTTGGTACATCATTTTTAACTTGTTCTTCATCCACTCATATATTCCTTTTTTCTCATTACAGATGTTACACGTTTTATTCGTAGTATTGACGGTCTCACTACACTCCTCAGCATAGTGTTTTATTTAACAGTGAGCAAGATCTATTAGACGAGAGGACTTTACACCTCAATGTGTTTTTAACTCGCTAATCATGATCACTGTCACTTCACATCATTACGTTTTTTTAATTTGTTTGTATATTATGTAATCATTGTTTTACTACTGAAGATGGCCTTGAGATTAGGCTGAAACATGTATAGACTTTGCTTCATCTAACAGATGACTTGAATTGTATTGATAGGAGGATTTTATAAATATTTTCTTTTGTAAAATGTAAAGAACTGTGGCGAAAGCAGCTGAAGTAAATATCAGTGAGGACAACTTGGCGATAACAAACAAGGAACGGGGGAAGGTACTGGGAACCTACCAGGGGCATGGAGATGGTCTAGGTTGCAGTTTTCGGAAAAATCAAACAGTGATCTTGGATTTTCAAAAATATTATTTCACAAACGTACCTTACAAAATAATTTACAAACAGTTTCAGCAATGCGAAAAATACCGATACAAGTTGTAAAATACAAATTACTGTATGGTACATCTAATTACAAAGCAAGTTGGCAATACAATCTCGAAAATAAGAGGAAACACAATATGCTTTTACAATAGAGAATGAAGTTAAACTAAACTTTCAAAACATTTGATCAACATAATAGTGGCGATTAGGGCAATCTCCTGTGAATACACCAACGAAAACTAAATGGAACTTAAAACCGGACAGAAAGCAACAGCGCTTACCCTAAGGCAGCCCATTCTGGTAGCGAGACGACATCGACCACGTCAAAACTTCGGCAGGCCAAGACCAAGATGGCTCAAAGACTTAAGACTCGCACGAAAAGCTCCCTAGCCCCTTTTAAAGGGAAATCTGGCCTTGGAGTAGTCAATCAGAACACAGAAGCTTGCCCGGATTGACCAATCACAACTCTTTCTGTGGTCGCGATCTTTAAATCACTTTCTCGAATACATACGATCGCGAATCTTCCATTTCCAGAATAGTAAGAACATATTTCTAGAATGTATAACTAACAAAGGCCAACACACCATGTTCAAAAAATTCAGTTCACAAACTTTCTGGACTGTTCCAGTTAATATAGAAATGTAGTCTACTAGTTACAACCAACATATGTTACAAAAATATTCTTTACACTGTACAAGTTAGGTAGCTGAATGGAATACGAACATATTCTAGCACAACACTCCATATCATACAGTAAGTACTACTTAAAAGATTTGCGAATAAAATCTTCTACAGACACTTTCCACTTCCCATATATTCTACACCTGTGTCACTTCCCCCCCCCCCGAAAGTCGAGCCACGCTCGACCATTGACATAATATTACTGGGGGGAAAGGCAATCACTTTGGAAATGTTCTCTCTATAGTATAGATTAGTAAAGATACATAATAGTCACTTCACTAAGAACCAAGATTTTCTTTAAGTTGAGCTTCCAACAATAAAAACAAACTGTCACTACACCGAAGGTCCTTTCAGTAGCCTGGAGTTTAAATACCACATAAATGTCCACGTGGATAGTCATACTATACTTCAAAATGCGTTGTAAAATTGCTTCAACTATTTCAACTCTGTCCACAGAAAGGATGTACACTCATTCCTTGTACCCAAAAGTCAGTAATCCAGAACCTTTTCACTTTCTTGTAAGACAGCATTCAAAGCCTCCTTCTTAGCCAGGTTATGGACTAAGTATCTTGCACCACTTTTCACACCAGTCATAGGACTGAAGTTGGACAGTTAGAGAACAGGTTCTTGCTGATGATGTGGCTGCCGACACGGCTGTTTGCCACCAGCCTCCATCAGTTTCAGTCCAAACCAGGTAGCTAGGTAAGTTGCAGTCCAGTGGTATCTTGCACCAAATAAGCAGATGGGTGAGACACCGTCCAGTCAGACTGCCTCCATAGGACATTCGTCACAGGATTGTGGTGCCAGATGGTAGCGCCCAAGGCATACAGGTTGCTGTCAGAAGAAGTTGGTCACTGCAGCCACTGTAACATAAACCAAACCACAGCAGACAGGGGAATACTTGTGGCAAAACTACGCTACTGGGCTCTAAGATCTTGCATAGTCACCCAATGAGTGGTTCGATGAGTATGCAGTAGGGGCCACCTTCACACACCAGGGATATTAGGGCACCTAGCCCCAGGGTAAGCACTACCTACAATCCATGCATTTGACAAGTTTACGGTGTGGCTGAAAGGAAACCACAGGAGTTTACCCTAAGCGTAAAAGTTAGGGGAATAAATTCCACTCAGTGACCCTAAACTAAAACCTACTTATAATACTAAATCCATTACACTAGAGGATGCCTAAAGTATTTACCTACATAATTACTTACAACTACCTTACAACAAAACTTATTACCTTACTACTAAAATCTTACAAATAGCTTACAAGAAACTTGTCATTACCTTACAACTAAAATCTTACAAATACCTTACAAGAACTTATCACAAATTACCGTACAGTACATCTAATTATTTATTTATTTATTTATTTATTTATTTATTTATTTATTTATTTATTTATTTATTTATTTATTTATTTATTTAATTATTAGATACAGCCTATGGAGGGCCATTTTACACTAATAATAATAATAATAATAATAATAATAATAATAATAATAATAATAATAATAATAAGTTTAAATAAGTATAAAAGATAACAAAGGTATAAACAACAATATTAAGTAACAACAATAGTTAACAATTTTAACAGTAACAATGTAACAACAATGAAAACGGTAACTGGGAAGTGTCGGTTTCAGAAATTAGGAAGAAGAAAGGTCAAGGGTTGGAGGGACGGAAGAAAGTGAAAACCTGGAGAGGACTTCAAAGGAATCTTTTAATTTTTTGTTTGAAGGATGCGAAAGGTGTGAATATGTCGATATCGGGTAGTGAATTACCAAGAGTAGGGAGACGGTGGAAGATAGAGCGTTGTTGTAAGGTTAGGCGCGGATGGGACACATGATGGGTGCGCTGGTTGCGTGTAGGGCGGGGAGGAACGTGTATAGGGAATACGCTGGAAGAGAATTACATTTGGTGTAGCCATTGATTATTTTATGGAGGTAACATAGATCAGAGAACTGTAAACGGCTTCTCAGGTCAAGTATACCCAGGTAGTTCATAATGTCAGATTTAGTTTTGTTCTTAAAAACAGGATTGCGAGTCTTAACAATGAAAGTGAAAAAGTTAAAAATACTATTTAGTTGAGATATGTTTTTGATAGCAGATGAGGACCAAATAGGGGAACAAAAGTCAATAATGGGGAGAACATACGAGACAAAGTATAATTTTAAGGCGTTAATATCATTAATTTCAGTAAACCTGTAAAGAATGCCTAGAGTACGCATAGCACGGGATTTTATGGTGTGAATGTGAGCAGAGAAGGTTAGTTTACAGTCTATTATAACACCTAGGTCTCTTACCTGAGAAGCCGATTGCAATGTATTTTCGTGGATGGTATATGCAGTGTTCATTCCTTGCTTTAGCAATAAAAAGGAGATTGTATTGCACTTCTTAAAATTGGGAGAAAGATTCCATTTCTTAAACCAGTCACCACACGAATTGAGAACAGTCTGTAATTCGTCACAGTCATCAGGCGTAGACACTTCCCTTAGGATTTTCAGGTCGTCGGCGTACAAGAGGAGGGAACACTGACTATTTCGGGTGCAAAAAATTATGTCAGCGATATAGAGAACAAAGAGTAGGGGTCCCAGAATACTGCCCTGAGATACTCCTGATAACACAGATAACCATGATGAGGCAGATTCAGGGAGTACCACTCTTTGTTTTCTGCTGGAGAGGAAACTTGTTATCAATGACAAGACGGAGCCGTGGATATTAAATCTGGTAGCGAGCTTATGAAGAAGAAGTGCATGATCCACTGAGTCGAATGCCTTGGCCAGATCTATATAGATTGCATCTAACTGAGATTTATTTTCCATTGCTGAAATGATGTGGTGATTGAGAACAGTGCGGTTAGTGAGGCATGATTTTCCGGGAGTGAATCCGTGTTGTTCTTCAGATATGTACGGCTGTGTGAAAAAGAGGAGTCGGCGGTGGATTATTCTTTCGAGGACAGTGGATAGTATTGGAACGATAGATATTGGGCGGTATGATGATATATCATATTTGTTGCCAGATTTGAAAATAGGTGTGATATCAGCTTGTTTCCAGCTGTCGGGGAATGTACCAGTAGCTATACACAGGTTTAAAATTGTAGATAACTGTGCACAGAGAGATGCAGAAGTATTTTTGAGGAATATAGGGCTAATATCATTGGGCCCGGTGGAGCGGTTTGTTGGGAGACTATTGAGAATATTTTGTACTTTGTTAGGGGTCATTGATATTTGTGACAGTGAGTAACTGCAAACACTATTGATTTGTGGTAGTTCTGTGATAGGTGCAGGAGGGCTAAAGGTAGAGTGAAAGTACTCATTGAATTTTTGAGACCTTAATTCAGTTGGGACATCATCACTATGTAGTTTAAGATTCAGTGGTATCCGAGGTGACTTTCTGCGTGACAAAATTAGGGTCCAGAACTTTTTAGGGTTGTTTTTAAGGTTTCCAGTTATAGAAGTGATGTGCCGGTTGTAGTCATTTTTAAGATGCGATTTTGAGATTTTCCTGAGGTGTTTAAAAGTATTATACATGTGTGAATTGGGGATAGACTTCCAGAGTGACCACGCACGTGTTTTGTTCTTTAGTAGCAATTTAGTTTCGGCACTCAGCCAGGGGGGATATTTATGTGTTCTGGGTTTGGAGAAAGATACATGCTGTTTAATGGTGGTAAATATTAAATCCTCAAACAGGGAAACCGCACTGTTGACGTCATGCTCAGCTGATAACCAGCACCAAGGGAGGGATGACAAGTCCTGGTTGACGACTAGCCAGTCCACTTTACTCCAGAGCGGAAATGTTTGCCTCGCAGCGGGTGGGAAGTCTTTATGTTGACAAGCAGGTAGGCTGAGGGTAGCCTCGATTGAGTCATGGTCAGCGCTAAGAATGTTTCTGCCAACAGATACACTAGCACTAGTTACTGTAGAGAAGAGGAGGTCCAATGTTGCCAGATTTCTGGTGGGTTTTAAGCAGAACTGATGTAGATGAAGACCGTTTATGAAATTAGACAAAATAAATGAGTCCACAGGGTCGGTTACTGTTCCAGTGGTTGTAGATTGCCAGGATATGTGCGAATTGAAATCACCGATTAGCACAATATCGTTGGATTTATTTAGAGCCAAAACCGTTGAATTAAAGCAATTTTCTAACGCTGTGATATCACCGGAGGGTGGGCGGTAGAAGCAGCCAACTAACAAGTTTTTACTTCTGGGGATCGTAATTTCAACCCAGGTTATCTCACATTCAGTTTCTAGGTCGGGCCTGTGACGGGCTTTAAGTTTATTACTTACTGCAATCATTACACCACCCCCATGCTTACCGGTACCTCTGTTTTTACGGAACACTGAAAAGTTAGACGAGAATGGAAGTTCACTGTCCGAGACAAAATCAGGTAACCTAGTTTCAGTGAAACATAAGATATCAAACTCGCTAAATTCAGGTTCACTGAGTACACAGTCAGTTAATTTGTTTTTCAGACTCTGGGTATTCTGATAATAAACATTAAGCGGTCCTGGATTTAAATGAACGTCACCAGAAAGAAGTAGTAAGATAGCGAACACAGCACGTGAGGAAACATGGCAACCTTTCGTCCTTTCGCTAGAAGAGACAGGGGCATGGCGAAGCACAGGTAGATCAGAGACGGACAAAGCAGAGAAAATATAATGCCGTTCAGCGAAGCACCATTGCAGTACTGAATCATACGACACTTCACTTGCTTCAGGGATGGTTGTAGATATGAAAGCACAGTACGACACACTTCTATACACAAGAAAGACTAAGAAAAGAAAGTAATATGTCGGAGGTACAAAAACACGCCCGTTCCCAGTTACCGCCATCTTGGCGCTTCCAAGAAAGGAAGCAAGTTGGCAATACAATCTTGAAGATAAGAGGAAACACAATATGCTTTTACAATATAGAGTGAAGTTAAACTAACCTTTCAAAACATTTGATCAACATAATAGTGGCAATTAGGGCAATCTCCTGTGAATACACCAATGAAAACTAAATGGAACTTAAAACCGGACAGAAAGCAACAGCGCTTACCCTAAGGCAGCCCATTCTGTTAGCAAGACGACGTCGACCATGTCAAAACTTCGGCAGGCCAAGGCCAAGACAGCTCAAAGACTTAAGACTCACACAAAAAGCTGCCTAGCATCTTTTAAAGGGAAATCTGGCCCTGGAGCAGCCAATCAGAACAAAGGAGCTTGCCTGGATTGACCAATCACAACTCTTTCTGTAGTCGCGATCTTTAAATCACTTTCTTGAATACATACGATCGTGAATCTTCCATTTCCAGAATAGTAAGAACATATTTCTAGAATGCATAACTAACAAAGGCCAACACACCATGTTCAAAAATTCAGTTCATAAACTTTCTGGACTGTTCCAGTTAATATAGAAATGTAATCTACTAGTTACAACCAACATATGTTACAAAAATATTCTTTACACTGTACAGCTGAATGGAATACGAACATATTCTAGCACAACACTCCATATCATACAGTAAGTACTACTTAAAAGATTTGCAAATAAAATCTTCTATAAACACTTTCCACTTCCCTTATATTCTACACCTGTGTCAATAAGAAATAATAAAGGTTCAATAATACTGCCCTGTGGGACCACTCCTCTTATTCGTTAACACTTCACCTACTTTAACTCTCTGAATTCTATTTTCTAGAACTATAGCCACCAATTCAACATCGCTTCAACCTACAGTCCAACGGTAGCTCCTACACTCAACAAAGGCACGAGACTTTATTGATCTTTAAAAAAGTGTACTTTCAGGTGGACCGAGCAGCTACAGTGAGGTTTCACCTCAAGATGCTTTTTCTACGAGGTTAAGTCCATTTTCTGCAGGAAGCTATTGTCCATTCTCATCATGAGTCAGCATTCTTCAGACACTGAGTCTGAAATGGAATATAGCGACAAGGGAAAGCAGCCTCGACCACTCAATACGAGATCGCCAAGTTTGACTTCTGGCAGCAAGAAGCGCCATGCGGAGCAGTCATCTACTGGGTCGACTTACACCACGTCCCCCTCTGTCGCCTCTGTTCTCGAACAGCCGCTTTATGTTGGTGCTCTTCTCCAGGGACCCTATACATCTACAGGGTATCCCCTTGCCAGTCTGGTTTTGCCAACTATCAACCCTATTCCGTACATGCCATCTAATGTACGTTCCTATGTCCAAGCAGCAAAGAATCCAGCTCTTCTCCCAATGGAGTATCATTCTCACCTCAGCTACTCCAATTGAACCAAATTTCTATATCGTTACCCCAACTGACAGATATTGATCTAGACAAGTCTAATCCTCAGCACATTTCCCAATTGATGGCAAAGTTTACTCCAAATCTTTCTGAATTTCAACTCAAACTCCGATGGACCTGTGAAGGGTACAACATCAAAACCATGTGGCCCTTCTATAACCACTTTATTTCCAACATCAAAGCACACTAAGTTGGAAAGCACTGCTAAGCGTCCAATATCACTCAGCAGCGACCAGCTCGAAGACCAGAGCCACCTTCGAGACCTGCCCCTATCCTCTCCATTGTTGCCTTCATGGTGGAGAGAGACTATACGAATGATGAGATAGCGGCCCAATTGCAACTGGAGGGTCACCAAATCTACCGGGTGATGAGTATCCGCAACGCCGAGGGACCAACATCGCTCGTCTGGATCCTCTCCAGGGATGTGACCCTCCTCCATGATGACGCCATGATTTATGCACAGCATCATTGAGTCCAACCATCTCACTCTTCACCACCGCAACTCATCAGGTGTGACAGGTGCCAGCGGTATGACCATCCTTCTGGTACTGCATGCGTTCAACCTGAGGTATGTGCCATCTTCTCCAGTGAGGAACATGTCACCCATCAATGTCCCAATAGGTCCAGCCCCAAATGTATTAATAGTACCCTTCCTCACCCTGCTTTCGGTTATAAGTGTAAAGGCAAAACCCACTCCCGATACTTCCAAACCTGAAACCGTCAAGCCTGTCACTTCCCAGGATCTCCCTACCCCTGCCTCTCCCTCTACCTTACACCCTCCTAGTTCTGAAAATATCATTCATTTTTTGACGATGGTACTTCAGAGCATCCTTCCTTTCCAGCGACCCCATATCCTTGCCTAGGTTCAATTAGTGACACGGTTGATACTCAACACTCACATGGATGTGGCGTACTCGGGGAATAGGATGCATTTTGCGTTCTTTCCCCTGAGTGCATCCCACTTGATATGGTGAAATGTTGCGGATTTACTATACCAGTCTCCGCTCTCTCAATGCTAACTGTCCGCTATTTGACCTCTCCTTTTGTAAATATTCCCCGGTTATCTTTGTTCTTAATGAGACATTTTTAAATCCCCTCCACAATCCACAATTTTAAAACTATACCCTCTATCGAGGTGATCATCTCTATGAAACATGTGGCGGCATTGCCATCGGTGTCCAACACTCGCTTACAGTCAAACAACACTTTTTGCCTTTTCCTTATTATTATACTGAATATCTTATTCTTGAAATATTCACTCCTTCCAAGTATCTTGATGCTAAATTCACTGATTATATCCATGCTGCAGATATAGATATCAATTCTTACACACCGAGATGGTCTCTGGAATTTAAAGATCTATATGACTGCCTCTGGGGTATGTTTATTCCTTTCCCCTTTCACACCCTACCTTCCCATAATACCACCCCTGACATCCTGCTCCTTTCCCCCTCCGTGGCAACCTCGCATACCATCCAAAAATACCTTCCCATTGGCAGCGACCATGCTCCAGCCCTAATCACTCTTCCAGGTATTAATACCTATAGACAACATGCTCCTTCCCGTCCCCCTCCAACTCATAATTTTTCCCGTACCAATTGGGATAATTATTGTCAAACTATTACTGAACTTCTTCAGGATACATCTGCTCCTATGTCTCTTCCTTCTCTCAACTCTCTCATTCACAAAATAGAACATGCCATCATTGCTGCTGACAATCTTCATATCCCTCGCCATTCCTATCATCCTACCAAACCTCCAATCCCTCCTAAAGCTCTACACCTTCTCCGCTTAGCACATGACAATAACAATTCATATACAAGGACAAAGGATCCGACCACCTTAATCCAACATAGACGTACTCTACTCCACGCTCTATCCTACATTAAAGCAATCAAACGTAAAACTTGGACACAACAATGCACTGACCTAACCGACATGCACGACTCTCGTAAATTCTGGACCACCTTTCGCCGACTCACTAAATCTACCAAGCCCTTCCCTCGATAACTGATCCTTCACCCTCCTCAACAGCCACTCACAGACAAAGACAAAGCTGACTTATTTGCGGACTACTACTCCAAAGTTTTCTTCCCACCTTCTGACCCTAATTTCCTCCACCCAGACGAACCCACCATTAACATGTACGCCCACTCTGACATTCCAGAACTTCAACCCTCCTTCTTGCATTTTGCTCAAGTTGACCATAACCACCCTCTTAATTTGCCCATAACTCCCCAGGAAATCTGTCAGTTTCTCAAACACCGTAAAAATACCTCACCCGGCTCTGACCATATCACTTACCGACACATCCAAGAAGCCCCTCCTTCTCTTTTTGCCCTCCTCAGCTCTATCTATACTTTCACCCTCTACACTGGTGCTTTCCCCGAACATTGGGGCAAGGCAAATATTTTCCTTTTCCTCAAAACCTAACAGACTCCCTCTCGACCTCTGTTCTTACCATCCTATCTCTCTTATTTCTGTCTTATCTAAAATTTTGAAGGAATTTTAAATAAACAGATGTCCACTTATCTGCATACCCTGCACCTCCTCCCTACATCCCAGGTAGGCTTTCAACCCCATCTCTCCACTCATGATAATCTTTTTCACCTCTCTGCTTCTCTTCATACATATCTTCGCCCTAGAAAAACCGCACCGGGGAGTTGGCCATGCGGTAAGAGGCGCACAGCTGTGAGCTTGCATCCGAGATAGTGGGTTTGAATCCCACTGTCGGCAACCCTGAAGATGGTTTTCCGTGGTTTCCCATTTTCACATCAGGAAAATGCTGGGGCTGTACCTTAATTAAGGCCATGGCCGCTTCCTTCCAACTCCTAGGCCTTTCCTATCCCATCATTGCCATAAGACCTATCTGTGTTGGTGCAACGTAAAACCACTAGCAAAAAAAAAAACCATGGCTCTGGTATGTAAATCTCCATTTCTCCTTTCCCACTTTTCTCCATCACATTCATGACCTCTGTTTTACGTATCTCACCACAGGACTTACCAATAACAACCCTATAGCCTTTGACTCTGTTTGGCACCCGGGTTTACTTTTCAAACTACGCCATCTCCCCTTTCCTGTTACCATCATTCGCCTCAACCATAACTTTCCCAAATGTCATACAGCCCATGTCATTATTCACTGCACTCCCTCCTACACCTTTCACATGACTGTGGGCATCCCTCAGGGATTGCCGCTTTCTCCACTTCTCGGCCTTCTTTTCACCTATGATATTCCTCATCCTGACCCTCCGTTATGCTTTTATCAGTACGCCGATGATCTGGCTATCCATGCCCTCACTCCTACTACTACCACCCTAACTTGTAAACTTCAGAGCTATCTTAATAGTTTAGAGGCCATGTTAAATTCTTGGCACATTGTCGCCAATCCCTCTAAAACTCAGTTCATCGTTTTTTTGTAAGAAATCCCGCCTTTGCCGTCCCCACAACCATGTCTTCTTAACTATGTACAATATTCCCCTCACTGAAACCAACCTTCTTAAATATCTTGGCATTAAATTTCAAAACAATCTTCAGTGGAAATACCATCTTACTGATGTTTATCAACAGTCCCTCCAACATTTCCGAGCCCTACGTACCCTCACTGGCGATATGTGGGGTTTCAAATCTTCTCATATCCTTCACCTCCACAAATCCTTAATTCATCCTGTCCTCACATATGCCTCCCTGACTTGGTTAATGGCTCTCCCCCAACAGTATACACGACTACTGACATTAGGCAGACATGCACTGCGCATCACCTTCCGTCTTCCATATGATTCCTCTACCGCCAATGTAAATCTCCATTTCTCCTTTCCCACTATTCTCCACCACATTCATGACCTCCGTTTTAGGTATCTCACCACAGGACTTACCAATAACAACCCTATAGTCTTTGCAGCTCTTACCCTTTCCTCCCTCGCCACTGCCATTCTTAATAATACTCAAACTCCTGACACCTCACATCTCTCTCCCTCCATCTATCCTCCGTTCTTCATCACTGTCTCCTTCTTTCTACGGTATCTTTCTCTCTTCTCACAAAATACTGGGTGAAATGTTCTGGAGATGGTGGTAACATCCTACTGATCATAGCGATTAAGGCACCAAAAGTGCCATCTATATTTTATTTCCTTTTCTTGCTTGCAGTACCTTTTCACAACTATTTTTTCAATGATAAACATATCGCTTGTATTATTTTCATTCTTTACCTTTTTTCATTTTTTGTAATCTACTTTGTACATATCTTTGTAACTATATATTGTAATGTTTTTTTATAATAATCCCAAAAGTTATTTCTTTCTGTTGTACTCTCTCCCCTCCCCTTTCCTTTTTTTTTCATGTATTCCCCACTTATACATCTTTCACATATAATTATTTATATTACATGTATGTATATAACTTGTTCTTGTATCTTGTAAAAAATAATCTTCCCAAATTCAGTAAATTGACTGTAGGGGAGATAGATGAGTTTGTTCAGATCCTCAAGTTTACATTAAATAATAGTTTCTTCACTTTTAATAACATCATATACCAACAGAAGGGTCTTCCTATGGGGACACCGGCCTCAGGAATCCTCGCTGATATTTACATAGATTTCCTTGAATACACTCATATTATAGGCAAAATTAATGGTATCAAACATTGGACTCGCTACGTTGATGATACTTTTATTATCCTGGATTCTCATACTGCTGATAGCAACACAGTTCCTGAATTACTTAATAACCTGGATCCACACATAAAGTTTACAATAGAATCCGAGAACAATAATTCCCTTAATTATCTCAATTTAACTATTACTCGCAATCAGAATAGAACCCTTTCTTTTAATATTTACAGGAATACCACCCACACAATAAACACAATCCACCAGACTTCTCTACACCCAGGGACGCAGAAGAAGACAGCTTATAATAGTATGATTTTCAGAACTCTTAATGTTCCCTTAACCCATAAGAATTTTAGCAAGGAATCAACACCATTTATATAATAGCTGAAGGTAATTGTTTCAGTAAAGTTTTTGTGAACAAAATTCTTAATAAATTCAGAAATAAACCCAAGACCACCTTAGAAAAAGAATCTACCCCTAAGGAGAAATTTACCTTAACATATATCCTATTTCAAACATCTTTTAAAAACACAAGTTAAAAGTAGCTTTCAAGATCGTTCACACCAATGCAAAAACATTTTTAAATTCTCATACTGTCAATAGCAACAAAAAAATTTGAAACTCTGGGATATACAAATTAAAATGCCAATCGCGTCTTTCAACGTATGTTGGACAAACAGGCCGTAGCTTCAATATAAGATACTCCGAACACCTCAATGCCCTAAAGTACAACTGCTACTCAGCCATGAGTGAACATTGTAGAGAGAAAAATCACAAATACACAACAATTGACCAAGATTTAAAGATCTATGAACAGAAAGGTCCCTTACTTAATATACTAGAGAATATTTATATAAATATTGACCAATATAACAATAACCTGCACAACTCCAATGAAAACAATAAAAAGAAAAATATATTATTGGAAACCTTTGTCCCACTTATCTCTGAACAATTTATTAATAAAATCGAGTTTCACTACCATCATTCTAGAACAAGACATCCCCTTCTTTCAACACCCTCCTTCCGTGACTCACCTCGTCCCTCCCCCTTCGCCCCTCCCTCTCCATTCCCCCACCCTTCCGCATCAGCACAGATACACGGTAAGCCACATACAAACTTAGTTGTTAATGTGACTTGAGGTCATTTCCATTCGAGATGACAAATTTTTATTTACATGTAAGTTAAATGAGTTTTTTTCTTACATTATTTTTTAACTTGTTTTTCATTCACTCATAATTCCTTTTCTCATTACAGATGTTACTCACATTTTAATCCATGGTATTGACGGTCTCACTACACTGCTTAACACAGTGTTCTCATTTTAACAGTCAGCAAGTTTTATTTGACAATAAAGAATGACCCATCAGATGAGAGGACTTTGTACCTCAATATGTTTTTAATTCATTAATCATGATCACTGTCATTTCACTTCATCAAGATTTTTAATTTGTTTGTGTTATGTAATAATTGTTCTGCTACTGAAGATGGCCTTGAGAATAGGCTGAAACATGTATAGACTTTGTTTAATCTAACAGATGAGTTGATTTGTATTGATAAGGAGGATTTTACAAATACTCTTATTTGTAAAATGACAACCGTCAATACGGAATGAGATTTATAACTTGCAAGTGTAATGCCATCCAGGCTAGTAAGAAAGCAAACCTATATTGTAATTTGAAGATTGAAAAAATGTATCATTTGTCTTCTTTTCTGTTATTGCTAAATTGTTTGTTCTCTTATATTTTATTATATTGTAATGTGTCTCATTCATGTTTGCTTTTCTTCTCTTTATTGTCTTTGATTCCAATGAGATTCATACTTTGTTTTGTTACAACAATGCTTGCTATCTGTTTCTTCTGCTATAAGTTTACTCTCATTTCTAAAAGCTAAGAACAGATATGTGTATATACTAATGTGATGTCTCACTGGACTATGAACAGTACATTCAGTATTTCTGTGTCTACGTGTCAAAGTGTCAAGTGTCTAAGTGTTGCTACAATTCTCAGTGACATTCTTGAACTTTTCAAGCCCACAGAAGATAATTTGGTTTACTTTTCACATTTTTTTTCCTGTTCTATATTTTTCTTGTATATTATGTACAACTATGCTGATGTATTATATTTTCTGGAAATAAACAGGGGATAGCAGGGGTTTAATCTATGGCAGGTGCAGTGTGGACACATCCTGGGGCCCGTTTTGTTTGTTCTCTGTGACCTCTGTGTCACTCCAACCCTCCCTCTCCTACATATGTACTACACATACAATCAACAAAAGGTTTTTTCTCAAATATATCTATCTCGATCAATAGGCCAAAGAGCTACTTGTTTGTGTAGGAAAAACCGATTCAACCACTCTTTGGTCTAGTCCAATAGTGCTAATTTTTGTCAGTAATCTCCCATGATCTATCTTATCAAAAGCCCTGGATTGGTCAATAGTAATACAGTCTATGAATATTGAATTTTCACGACCGCATTGTAATCGAAACAGACTTTCAACATATTAGGTCGTGTTACGTATGTATAGTACGTGTTGAAGAGATGTTAAGTACAGAACAAAAATGGCCAGCCGGACACCAGTGGGATCCGAACCCACAACCTCCCAATTTCGCGTCGGTTGCTCTACCAATTCAGCTATGGTGGACTAGGCCATCTTTGTTCTGTTTGAAAGGATCTGAGATACAGGTCTGGCACTGCTGCTAGCACACTGTAGAGTGTGTTTAAGTCGCCCGTTGTGGGGCATGTCAATGAATATTGAATTTTCACGACCGCATTATAATCGAAACAGACTTTCAACGTATTAGGTCGTGTTACGTACGTATAGTACGTGATGAAGAGATGTTAAGTACAGAACAAAAATGGCCAGCCAGACACCAGTGGGATCCAAACCCACAACCTCCCGATTTCACGTCGGTTGCTCTACCAATTGAGCTATGGTGGCCTAGGCCATCTTTGTTCTGTTTGAAAGGTTCTGAGCTACAGGTCTGGCACTGCTGCTAGCACACTGTGATACTATGTTACTATTCACTACAGTCTATTTTAAACCACCACACAGTATAAGAAATGAGCATAGTATTTAAAACATGTAAATGTAATCAACATCGGTAAATAAATGGCGATACCGGTAGTTGGTTTTAAACCTAGACGGTTGCATGTGGGATCTCACCCTAGTGGTGCTCCAGTTTTGAGGTTGGTGCCCTGCGCTGGATGAAACACACTACAAAAATTAAATAAAAATTATAAATGTTCACAGTATGTACAATATATAAACAATCAACAGAAATCAAGTATCAAAGTGTTTATCTCCACAATGCCATAAGGGTTCTGAAGTCAGGCTGTAAAGACCCAACTATAAAGACCCAGCAGGGTGTCAAAAGAATATTTGAAATTATTAGCGGTGGACCTGTCAAAACAGTGATGAGGGGTCAATGACCTAAATGTTAGGCCCCTTTAAACAACAAGCATCATTATCATCAAAACAGTGTTGATTGATTGATTGATTGATTGATTGATTGATTGATTGATTGATTGATTGATTGATTGATTGATTGATTGATTGATTGATTGATTGATTGATTGATTGCATATCAAACTAATGTTAAAATTTGTTTCAGTATACTATATCCTAGGATACTCTGTACTAAACTTAGTCTTTGATACTTGTCATTACCATAGGATGTGTTTGCTATATATCATACCAGAAAATGCCTGTACTTGGCTAGCAAGACGTGTGCGGTATATGATTGGAATGCGTACAGAAACAGGGTTTTGCTTTGAAATAAACTTTTAAATTGAACTGTTTGTTTATTCAAAACGAAGACGGTCTGCATATCACCTTCAATACAGCCGGAGTTGTAAAAGAGGAGTGTATGTCCTTGGTGTTGCAGTAGGTGATATCCGTTGCTGCTGGTACACCGTAGGTCAGCTCTCTGTACCATGGAACCACGTGTATTCCCACGACGACTAGAAGTTCTGGAAGTTCTGGTAGATCTCAGACGTTCTGGGAGGTTGAGTTCCAGGGTTCACTTATTCGGTACAATTATGTACACTCAACTGATTTTTGGTGCAGTTTATCATCAAATTGAATGGTTCTAATGACTGTCATGAAGGGAGTCAAGAAACGTGTTTATACCGTGTAGAATGTCAATAAGGTCTAACATGAACATTTCTTTATTGCAACTGCACTGTAAGAAATAAAGAGATCATTCTGCAGATTGAATGTTAATAGGATCAAAATGTGCACTCTTAAACAAAAATTCACTTGGCACTGTTTTTAAATATTTTTGAAAGAAATGATTCACCTGCATGTTTCATAGTACATAGTTTGAAATAAGAGAACACAAATGCATAAGAAGTTTCATTACGTAGTACTATTATCTGAATTATTTATAAGTCAGTGATACTATGTTACTATTCACTACGTCCGACTTGTTGGCTGAATGGTCAGCATACTGACCTTCAGTTCAGAGCGTCCCGGGTTCGATTCCCGGCCGGATCAGGGATTTTAACCTTCAATGGTTAATTCCAATGGCCTGGAGGCTGGGTGTTTGTGCTGCCCCCAACATCCCTACAACTCACACACCACACATGAAACTATCCTCTACCACAATAACACGCAGATACCTACATATGGCAGATGCCGCCCTCCTTCAACGGAGGGTCTGCCTTATAAGGGCTGCACTCAGCTAGAAATTATTATTACTATTCACTACTATTTTTTATCTGTAGTTGACAGGTTAAATACAGACATATGAATTTAGTTTGTTCACATGCTATTACAACATAAATATGACACTTGATATTTACAGAATGTGAATTTAGTTCCGTTCAAAACATTATAATAACACAGTGATAATATGGGGTAGCTATTTACGGAGAGTGAATTGGATTTCATTCACTGAGATCACTTTGTTACTTCTAATACTACGGATAATATTGTCATGACCTTCAACCACTTGTTAAAAAGATTAACTTCTGTTCACTGAAATTACTTGGTTAAGTCTATTCAACCATAATATATCTAGATATAAAATAACATGTCCTGACTGACTGACTGATTCATCATCGCCAAGCCAAAAGTACTGGACATAAAGAAATGAATTTTGGGGATACATTGATATTAGGGTGTAGGTGCTCACTAAGGGAGGATTTTTGGATATTCTGGCATTAAGGGGGTAAATTTTTAAAAGGAGGATATCTATATTTCAAAAACGTAAAAGTTTACAGGTGTAAAAATTGGTATTTAGAATCTCCTTTAAAAAGAAATATGAATTTTTTGTTTTCAGAAAATCACATTAAGTGGCGTGAAAAATGCTGGAAAAAGTGGTTGAACATCTTTTAAGAGGAGACGTATATCTCAAAAACTGAAGATGTTACAGACATGAAAATTGGTATTTGGAATCTCCTCTGGAAATAAGGAAACATGTATTTTTGTGTTTTGGGATAATCCGATGAACAGGGGGTGAACAGGAGTGACAAATAGGGTGAATTTTAAAAAAGACTATCTGCAAATTATCTCAGACAGGTAACATATTACAGATTTGAAAACTGGTATTTGGAATTTCCAGTAAAAGTAAAGAAACATAATATTTTTTGGAAAATCCACTTAAGGGGTACTGAAAAAGGGGGTGAATTTTTTAAAATTAGCATATCTACAGTATATCTCAAATACTTAACATGTTGCAGGCATGAAAATTGGTATTTGGATTCTCCTTTAAATATAAAGAAACATGCATTCTTTTGTTTTTGGTAAAACCCTTAATGAGGAGGGGGGGGGGGGTTTGAAAGTATTGAAAAATGAGTTGAATTATTTGTATGAATACATATACCAGAAAAATCTAAAGATGTTACAAACATGAAAACTGGTATTTGGAATCTCTTTTAAAAATAAACATGCATTTTTTGGTGAGGGGAATCAACTCGGTAGAGGGGATGAAAAGGGAGATGAATTCCTTTTACGAGGATACATACATCTCAAAAACTGAAGATGTTACAGTCATGATATTCATATTTGGAAGCTCTTTTAAAGAAACGGGTACTGTTTATTTTTGGAAAAATCACTTAAGTGGGGAGTGTGAAAGGAAGTGAAACAAATTGAATTCCTTTCTGGAGAAACTTATATCTCAAAACTGAAGCTTACAGATGTGGAAATTGGTATTTGGAATCTCCTTGAAAAATAAAGAAACACGCATTTTTTGGGTGGGGCGAAACCAACTTAATGGGCAGGGGTGGTGTAAAAAAGAAGTTGAATTGTTTTCATGAGGATACTTATATCTCAAAAAATGAAGATGTTACAGACATGAAAAATTGTATTTGGAATTTTCTTTCAAAGTAAAGAAACACATAATCTTTTGTCTTTGGGAAATCCACTTAAGGGGGGTGAATTAATTGAAAAATGAGTTGAATTCTTTGTATGAGGATACATATATTTCAAAAACTAAAGATTTATATTTGTAATCTCCATTAGAAATAAAGAAACACGCAATTTTGGAGGGGAAGGGGGGGGGGAAACAACTTAACGGGTTGGAGTGAAAAAGGATTTGAATTCATTTTATGAGGATACATATACCACAAAAACTAAAGATGTTAAAGACGTGAACATTTGGTATTTGGAATCTCCTTTAAAAATAAATAAACACGCACTTTTGGGGAGGGGGAATCAGCTTAATGGATAGGAAGCATGGGGCGGGAGGGGAGGATGAAAAAGGAGTTGAATTACGTTTATGAGGCTACTTATAACTCAAAAAATGAAGATGTTACAGACGTGAAAATTAGTATTTGGAATTTCCTTTAAAAATAAAGAAACGCACATTTGCTTTTTTGGAAAATTGGCGTAAGGGGTGTGGGGTTGAAAATAAGTAAATAAAGAGTTGAACATGTTTATGAGGATACTTTATCTTAAAAACTGAAGCTGTTACAGATGTAAAAGTTGTTATTTTGAATTTCCTTTCAAAGAAACATGTACTTTTTTTTGGAAAGTCCATTTAAGGCAGGAGAGGGGTGGAAAGAAGTGAAGAAGAAGAAGTTGAATTATTTTTATGAGTATACATTTATCTCAAAAACTGAATGTGTTACAGACGTACAGACATGAACCCTGGTATTTGGAATCTCCTTTAAAAATAATGAAAACCAAGCAATTGGCCATGCGGTTAGGGTCGCGCAGCTGTGAGCTTGCATTCGGGAGATAGTGGGTTCGAACCCCACTGTCAGCAGCCCTGAAGATGGTTTCCCGTGGTTTCTCCTTTTCACACCAGGCAAAAACTGGGGTTGTACCTTAATGAAGGCCACGGTCGTTACCTTCCCAATCTCCCAACCTTGCGTTGCTGAAAACCTTCGATGTGTTAGTGCAACATTAAACAAATAGAAAACTGGGCGAGTTGGCCGTGCGCGTAGAGGCGCACGGCTGTGAGCTTGCATCCGGGAGATAGTAGGTTCGAATCCCACTATTGGCAGCCCTGAAGATGATTTTCCATGGTTTCCCATTTTCACACCAGGCAAATGCTGGGGCTGTACCTTATTAAGGCCACAGCCGCTTCCTTCCAACTCCTAGGCCGTTTCTATCCCATCGTCGCCATAAGACCTATCTGTGTCGGTGCGACGTAAAGCCCCTAGCAAAAAAAAAAAAAAACAAATAGGAAAAAAATAAAGAACCACATATTATTTTCGGAAAATCCAATTAAGGGGCTAAAAGGAATTGAAAAAGCGGGTGAATTTTTAGAATGAGTACCTGTATATTTACATTATATGTCAAAAACTCATCATGTTAGAGACAAGAAACTTGATATTTGGAAAGTCCTTTAAAAATACAGGAACATGTACCTTTTTGTTTTCTGAGAAGGCACCTAACGAGGGTGGGGTGAAAAGAAGTGAAAAAAGTCGAATTATTTTATGAGGATACTTATATCTTAAACACTGAAGATGTTACTGATGTGAAAATTGGTATTTGGAATCTCCTTTAAAAGTAAAGAAACATGTATTTTTGTTTTTGTAAAATACAATTAAATGGGAGTGGGGGTGGGGGAAGGACTGATCAAGGGGTTGAATTCTTTTTATGGGGATACTTATGTATATCTCAAAAAGTGAAGGTGTTACAGATGCGGGAATAGGTATTTGGAATCTCCTTTAAAAATAAAGAAGCATGTATTTGTTTTTTCAACTTGAGAGAAGACTGTTTCTCACATGTCGCATGTTCTATGTCGCATGGTCATCTTAGCCCCAAAAGGTAATACCACAAAGATGGTTTACAAAGAATTTCAGGGGTAAATGAAACTCATTTTTTGGGTGAGTTTTTATACTTTAGGAATTTTTAGATAATGTCTTAGTGCAATGCCGAGGAATGATTACTTTGATCAAATTATGAAATCCACGCGAGTGAAGCCGCGGGTAATTGCTAGTATATATATATATATATATAAAATAAGTTGTCCTGACTTATTCATCATCACCGAACAAAAACTACGGTACATAAAGGAATGAAATTTTGGAGTTACATTTATATTACAATGCAGGTGCTTACTAAGGGAGAATTTTTGGATATTCCATCACTAAGGGGATGAAAAGGGGGGGGGGGGGGGGAAGGTGAATTTTTAAAATGTATGCATCTGTATCTCAAAATCTGAACAGTTTAAAGACATGAAAATTGGTATTTAGAATCTCCTTTAAGAATAAAGAAACACTTTTTTCCAGAAAATCCCCTTAAGGGGGGTGAGAAAAGGTAAAAAAAAAAGAAAGGGGGTTGAATACCTTTTATGATGATACTTATATTTCAAATGAATATGTTAGACATAAAAATTGGTATTTAGAATCTCCTTTTAAAATAAAGAAACACAATTTTTTCATTTTTTGAAAATCTACTTGGGGAGGGGGGTTGAACGGATGTGAGAAAAGGGAGGCAAATTATAGAAATGAGTATATCTACAGTGTATCTTGAAAATTTAAGTTAACAGATGTAAAAATTGGTATTTGGAATCTCCTTTAATAAAGAGACACGTATATTACATTTTTCAAAAATTCACTTAAGGGGGAGTGAACAGGTGTGAGAAAAGGGAGGTGAATTATATACTATATCTCAAAAATTTAACAGTTAACAGGTGTGAAAATTGCTATTTGGAATCTTCTTTAAAAATAAAGAATCACAATTTTTTTGTTTTCAGAAAAACCTCTTAAGGGGGGATAAAAAGGACTGTAAAATGGGTTGAAATCTTTTTATGAGGATACTTAACTCTCAAAAACTGAAAATTTCCTTTAAAAATAAAGGAATAGGAATTTTTTTTTATTTTTGGAGGGTGAAAATAGTAAAGGAGTTGAATTCTGTTTGTGAGGATACCTATATCTCAGAAACTGAAGATGTTACAGATGTGAAAGTTTGTATTTTGAATCTCCTTTAAAAATAAGGAAACATGTATTCATTTTTTTGAAAAGTCCACTTAAGAGAGGAGAGGTGTGTAAAGAAGTGGAGAAGAAGTTGAATTATTTTTATGAGGATACTTCCATCTCAAAAACTGAAGATGTTACAGATGTGAAAACTCATATTTGGAATATCCTTTAAAATAAAATAAATGTATTTATTTGTTTTTGGAAAATCCTCTTAAGGGGGCGAAAAGAATTGAAAAAGCAGGTGAATTTTTAAAATGAGTACCGATATATGCACAGTATATGTGAAAAACTTAACATGTTACAGATGTGAAGCTTGGTATTTGGAAAGTCTTTTAAAAATATACGAACATGTTTTATTTTTGATTTTCGAAAAAGATACTTAACGCAAGTGAAAAGAAGTGAAAAAAAGAGTTTAATTTTTTGTGAGGGTACTTATATCTCAAAAACTGGAGATGTTACAGACGTGAAAAATCAGTATTTTGAATCTCCTTTAAAAATAAACATTTATTTTTGTTTATTTTGGGAAACATCCACTTAGATGGGGGGTTGGGGAGGGATAAGGACTGAAAATTAAATTGAATTCTTTTTTGGGGAAACTTATATCTCAAAAACTGAAGATGTTACACATGTGAAAATAGGTATTTGGAATCCCTTTTAAAAATAAAGGAACATAGATAATTTGTTTTCGGAATTCCACCTAAGGGCAACTGAAAAAGTGGGTGAATTTTAAAAAATTAGCATATCTACAGTACATCTCAAAAATTTAGCATGTTACAGATGTGAAAACTGGAATTTTTAATCTTTTAAAAATAAGGAAACATGTATTTTTGTTTTTGGAAAACCACTTGAGGTGGGGGTTTAAAAGGACTGAAAAGGTGGTTGAATTCTTTTTATTAGGATACTGATATCTCAAAAACCGCAGATGTTACAGACGTGAAAAATTGGTATTTGTATTCTCCTCTAAAAATAAAGAAATACGTATTTTTTGTTTTCAGAAAATCTACTTAAGGGAGGGGAGGGGATGAAATAATTGAAAAATTAGCTGAATTCTTTGTATGAGGATACTTAAATCTCAAAAACTAAAATTGATGGAAACGTGAAAACTGGTATTTGGAATCTCTTTTAAAAATAAAGGAACATGTATTCTTTTGTTTTTGGATAATCCACAAAAAGGGGGGGGGTTGAAAGAATTTAAAAATTAGTTGAATTATTTGTATGAGTATACTTACATAAAAATCTAAATATGTTGCAGACAAGAAACTTGGTATTTGGAAAGTCCTTTAAAAATACAGGAATATGTTTTTTATCAGAAAAGGCACTTAACAGGAGTGAAAATATTGAATTATTTTTTATGAGGATACTTATATCCCAAATATAGGTTATATAGGAGTGGAGGAAAGATGGCAACAATGGTATTGATGTTATATTGAGAGAAGACCCAGCGCAATATGTGGACAAAATTGACCAGATCAGTAACAGGATAATTAAAATTAGACTTGGACTTGAGAGTGGATTCAAGGATTTTATACAGGTTTATGCACCCCAATCAAGGAATGCCAATGAATGTTTAGAAGAGTTTCTAGAAGAACTGGAAAGTTGTATTGAAGACAAAGAGGTTGTAATAATGGGAGACATGAATACACATGTTGGAACAGACAGACAGGGAAAAGAAGAGATAATTGGCCCCTATAGTTATGGAAACCAAGATTAAGAAGGAGACTTGGCAATAAGATTTTTGTAGAAGGAATGGATTAATTGTTGGCAATACATGGTTTAGAAAAAAGAACTCACAAAAAATAACTAGATATGGTTGGGGAGATAGAAAAACAAAGACAATGATTGATCTTATTCTGGTGGAGAAAGAGGAATGTAAACAACTGAAAGATGTGACAGCAATACCAAGAGCAGATTTCAAAGAAGACCATAAAGTGGTGGTAGCCAAATTAAGACTTGCTAAAATAACAAATTGAATAGAAAAAATGGAAAGAAAAATAAAGGGATGTAAGTTAAAAAAGAAAGAAATGAGGAAAAAATTTCAAGAGGATCTGAGGAAAGAAATTCCCAAGATGATGTGAACAGTGTGGAAGAGTAATGGACATGTTTCAGAAATGGATTTGTAAAGTGTGCAGTAAACACCTGTAGAAGACTATCAGGGAGGAAAAAGGAAAATGAGACTCCTTGGTGGAACAGCTGGGTAAAGGAAGCAGTTAAAGAGAAACTAATGGCTTGGAGGAAGTGGATAGGCAGCAATACTACAGAGAATTGGCAGAAATATAATGAAACCAAAAAGGTATGTAATAAAATAGTACAAGAAGAGAAACGGCTGGGAAAGTTTCACAGAAACTTTACAGGAGGACATAAATGGAAGTAAAAAGGTTTTGCATGGTTTGGTGAAGAATAGCTTACAAAATAGGGAAGATACAAAATTTTTAAAACTGAAACAGGGCAGATATTGACGCAAAGAGATGACATACTAAAAAGATTGGAAGAATACTTCTCAGAATTGCTAAATATTAAATACAGTGAACTGGTAGATGAGAAGGAGCAAGAAGAAACAATGAGGAAAGAAGAACAAGAAGAAAAGGAGACATCGATGTTAGAAATAGAGGAATCCATACAAAAGATGAAGAGCAGTAAAGCAGCAGGAGTGGATCAGGTAACTACGGAAATGATAAAAGCAGCAGGACCAATAGGGCTCCAGTGGCTGTATAGATTATTTAGAATAATCTGGAGGAAGAAAGAGTGGGGAAAGGGTTTAATTATCCCGATGTTTAAAAAAGGTGGTAAAAAGAAATGTAATAACTACAGAGGGATCACTCTTATTGTCCATATAGCTAAGATATTTGAGAGAGTATTGGAAAGAAGCTAGAAGGAGAAATAGAAGAAGAACAGTATGATTTTAGGGAAGACAGATCAACATTTGACTTGATCTTTACATTAAGACATATGATAGAGAAAAGATGAGAGTATGGAAAAGACATAGTGATGACATTTATTGATATTGAGAAAGCATATGACAGTGTGCCCATACAGTTGGTATGGGACACATTAAGGAAAAAGCAAGTTAACAGAGTGGAAGTGCAAATGATAAAAGCTATGTACAAAACTTCTGTTAGCAGTGTGAAGACTAGTATACAAAAAACAAAATGGTTTTAAGTGGAAAATGGTCTCTGACAGGGAAGTGTACGAGCCCCCATCTTTTTTCTTTTTTTTAACTATTTGTTCGGGGCATCGACCAATGAAGATCTTTCGCCCCTACTTGCACCATATGTAAGGAACCTACATGTATTATGTAAATGGAAGTGTAATGTGTTGAATGTGAGGAAAGGAACACCCAGTCCCCAGGCCAAGGATATTAATCATTTACAATTAAAAACCCCTGACCTGGCCGTGAATTGAACCCGGGGCCGCCGGGTGACAGGCGGACACATTGCCCCCTACACTGCTGGGCCGGACTACTACCCCCCCCCCCCCCCCTACTATTCATCATAGTCATGGATGATATTCATAAGAACATTAAACAGAGATTGGGAAGACAGGCAACAATAGCCATGTTGTTTGCAGATGATATAGTGATGATGAAACGGAAGTGCAAAAACAAGTAGATCTACGGAATCAAGAGAGAGAGAAAAATTAGGGATGAAAGTAAGCACAGAGAAAAGTAAAACAATAGTGATGACAAGGGGAAGGAAGGAAGGAAGGAAGGAAGGAAGAGCAAAGATAAAACTGAATGGTAAAATTCTGGAAGTGGTTAAAAGTTTCAAGTACTTGGGAAGTATGATCACAGAAGATGGAAAGATAACCAAGAAAATTGGGAAAACAATACAACAAGCAAACAGCTTCTACCAGAGGGTAAGGGGTAATTTGTGGAACGAAGATGTCCCGGAGAAATGTAGGAAAGTACTTTACTCAACCTATTATGAACCCATACTAACCTATGCAGCTGGATAGTGGACTACAACAAAACGAGAGGAGAGTAGAATACAGGCAGCGGAGATGAAATTCCTTGAGGGCAAGAACAGAAAGGATAGAATTAGAAATGAAGAGAGAAGGAAAAGGACAGGAATACTGAAACTTCAAGACAGGATGGAAACAACAAAGCTAAAGTGATATGAGCATATGATGAGAATGGGAGAAGAGAGAGTGCCAAACAAAGCTTTTTCAGAGAAGTTGACAGGAAAGAGACCACGAGGAAGACCCCAAAAGAGGTGGACAGATTCAGTGTGGGAGTGCAGAGAGAAGAGGGGAGGAACACTAGAAGATGTTCTTAAAAAAGGAGAAGAGTGGTGGAGAGACAGGCAGGGATCGAGGTCCTTGATTCACAACCTGACCTGGGAAGCTGGAAAAGGGAAATGGAGATGATGATGACTTATATCCCAAAAACTGAAGATGTTACAGACATGAAGATTGGTATTTGGAATCTCCTTTAGAAATAAAGGAACCTGTATTTTTTTTTTGTTTTCAGAAAATCTACTTAGGTGGAGGTGGGAGAAGGGTTGATAAAGGGGTTGAATTCTTTTTATTCATTCTACCTATATCTCAGAAACTGAAGATGTTATGGATGTGGAAATAGGTATTTGAAATCTCCTTAAAAATAAAGAAATTTTTTTTAAAAATTTATATTTCTCGACTTGAGAGAAGACCGTTTCTCACAGGTACAGTTCTATGTCACATGGTCAACTTATCCCCAAAAGGCAATACCACAAACATGGTTAACAAAGAGTTTCTGGGGTAAATGAAACTCAATTTTTTCAGTGAGTTTTTGTTCAGGGATTTTCAGATAATGTTTTAGTATATACTGAGGAACGATTACTTTTATCAAATTACGAAATCCATGCAAGCGAAGCCGCAGGTAACTGCTAGTAGAGAATGAATGTTAATCAGCTTTTGAGCTGTATTTATGAACATCTAAGTCTTATGCACTGCGTTAGTTAACATCTCCACTTAATGTTATAAGTTCAAAGAAAGAGTTTGAATTGCACTTGGAAAATATGAGTCCTAAGATTTGAATTCGATATTCAACTAAGTTTGAATTCACAGTTTCAAAATCTATGTTTCACTGCACAGTCCTAATATTGAATGTCACTTGAAAATTACAATAATACCAATATAAATGGTCCGTTATTGGACATTATAAATTTTCCAGCTAACTCATTCCTGGTTGCCAGCGTTTCGCCCTCGTGTGCTAGGTTGGGCTCATCAGTTGGTACCTAGCACACCTACCAAGATGCTGGCTAGTGCATACCGTGGAGGCCACTGCGTAGGCTACTTGGAGCCACCGGCAGTGCCAATGCACTATGAGAGACTTTGTCTCTTTACCAAAAATTGATGCCTGCTTGGCTATCAGATGATATAGATGCTGATTCCCATAGGGAATCTGAAATATTTGTCCCGAATTAGTAATCAACTCACACCCATTGCATTCAGTGTCACTCAGTATACCACTCTCCGGAGATAGGTTCATTGTACTCATCTCTGCATATGCCCCCACTCTGAAAGCCGATGAAGAAACTAAGAACCATTTCTACCACCAGCTGAACTCCATCATTACCAAGATAGCACCATCAGACAAACTGCTACTGCTTGGAGACTTCAATGCCAGAGTGGGAAGGGATAATTGGTTGTGGGGAAGTGTAATGGGCAAACATGGTATTGGATGACCGTAGTATACGTGACAACTATCGTGGCATTTCTCTGTTATCCATTGTAGGTAAACTTCTCACAAGGATCCTGCTTAGCCGCCTGCAAGTCATCTTTGAGAGGACTCTACCAGACTCAATGTGGTTTTTGAGCCTCCAGAGGTACTGTTGACATGTTCTTTTGAGCAAGGCATTTGCAAGAGAAATGCAAAGAACAACAGAAGCCTCTCTATTTTGTGTTTTATGACCTGGAAAAGGCCTTCGATAGTGTTCCAAGACCCTCTATGTGGGCAGTTCTGAGATGCTTTGGCTGTCCTGAGCATTTTGTGGGCCTGGTGCAGGCACTTCATGATGGTATGACTGGAGAGATTCTTCATCAAAACAACTTCTCCGATCCATTCCCAATCACACATGGATTGAAGCAGGGTTGCATACTTCCTCCAACTCTTTTTGCCTTGTATCTAGCGGCCATGCTTTATGAAACAAAAGACAACCCCGGCGTAGAGATTAAATACTGCTTTGATGGTGGCCTCTTCAACTTGGCAAGACTTCACTCGCAAAGATGTATCAGTGTTAATAGAGTAACTGAAGTATGCTGATGATACCACATCACCGGCTCTTACATCTGAGAAACTGCAACAGTTTCAAGGATGCATATGACCTTTTTGGCCTCATCATCAATGCCAAAAAAATCAAGGTACTTGTTTGGCCTGCACCAGGAACTGACATACCTGATTTTAACATTACCATCTCAAACACTAAACTAGAACAAGTAGACCACTTCACTTACCTTGGGAGTATCTTGTCAAAGAGCTGTACTTCAGAACAGGATGTGGAAAATAGTCTTCCTGCTGTCCATGTGGCCTTTGGCTGACTATCACACAGAGTCTTCAGGAATAAAAACCTTACAATTTGCACAAAACTAATGGTGTACCAGGCTGTAGTCATCTCTACACTTCTCTATGGCTGTGAATAGTGGACCTTATACCGCCATGACATCAAAAAGCTAGAGCGCTTTCACCAGCCAAAGCTATGTTCCGTCATGAACATCAAGTGGGAAAACTATGTCTCTAATGTTGAAGTTCTCGAGAAAGCATGTACTAAGAGTATAGAAGCATTGGTTGTTGGCCATCGCCTCAGATGGGCAGGACATGTGCGCCGTACGAATGACACCAGACTACCTCGCCAGATCCTCTATGATGAACTTGGCTCCAGTTTAAGACCACCGAGTGCCCCCCCTGAGACGTTTCAAATACCAACTGAAACAAACCTTAAAGATGGCAGATATAAACCCACAAACCTGGGAAACACTTGCCAAGGACCGTTTAATTTGGCAACAAAGTCTGTGCCTCAGTTCAACACTTCAAACCAGAACACCACAGACATGACGATATTAAGCGACAGGAACGCAAACTTCGCCAAACCCAGCCAAGATCTCCCCCATCAATCCGCTACGCAATGTGTGTACATATATTCTATGCAAGAATTGGCCTGTACAGTCACCGGAAGTTTAAAGATAAACTGCTGTGAATTGAAGTGGGCTATTAGCCAGGAAATCTGTAAACTCAGAAATGAGTATCTGCTGATGATATCCTTATATTTGTATAACTTTTAATTTGGGTAAGAGTCTGTACACATGGCCTAGCAGTGAAGATTATGCAATATGGGAAACAGTGACTATACCAATAGAGACGGCTGAAGTTGGTTGAAAGTGTTGCAACAAGTGGCTTGGAAACCCACGGTACAGCCGGGAAGTATAGGCTGAAGATGGTTATTCATCAATGTGGATGAATGTTAGAGATCGCTAATTTTCATATCATCCTCTCGGTAACCAATCCAAAAGCTCCAAGTTTGGACAAGCTTGTGTTGACCGAGAGACTCTTGAAGATGTTTCAAATAGAGTGTTGTTACCAGTGGTCCTTTTTGCAGACGCTACTCCATGTGGAGCAAGCCTTTATATACATGTGCGCACGTGTGAGATCATTTATCCATTACGGAGTGAGTAGTGCTGAAGAACCTTATTTATGGAGTCATCACTTTACCATTATGGAGCAGACTTCAAAGGCATTATGGAGTCATTACGAGTATTTACTACAGGTTATGACATGTTCGTCCCGGTGTGTATTCTGCGGAAGATGCTACATAGTGTTCATTTGTCAGTCATACTCTGGTTTAGTCCTCTCTCAGATAATGCACAGTGTGGGAAGTGTGAAGTGTAATCTGGAGGTAGTGTGTTGTTGTGCACAGAACTGATTATGGCTAGATGGAACTATAGGCCAAGTGTTTATTACTTGTTCATTTTTTTATTACTACAGCATGGTTGTTGTTATTTACTAATTCCACAGTAGCCATTTTACATTATGAAGGTGTATAGCTTGATTAACATAGTATAGTGAGGTGACTGAGAATGTTTTTTTGTACAGTTATAACACATGGTAAAGTGATTCCACGGTGATAATGCTATTTTGTTCATGTAAATAAGATTAAGAATGGGCAGTTATCTTACCAATATGAAATCATCAATCTGAAGCATGGCCTAGGTGTTAATATAAAGAAAGGCCTTCATTGGGGTAATCACATAAATGGGATTGTAAATAAAGGGTACAGATCTCTGCACATGGTTATGTGGGTGTTTAGGGGTTGTAGTAAGGATGTAAAGGAGAGGGCATATAAGTCTCTGGTAAGATCCCAACTAGAGTATGGTTCCAGTGTATGGGACCCTCACCAGGATTACCTGATTCAAGAACGGGAAAAAATCCAAAGAAAAGCAGCTCGATTTGTTCTGGGCAATTTCCGACAAAAGAGTAGCGTTACAAAAATGTTGCAAAGTTTGGGTTGGGAAGAATTGAGAGAAAGAAGAAGAGCTGCTCGACTAAGTGGTATGTAACAGTTCAACAATAATAAAGGTGTTTCAATTTATTCCACCTATTCAATACTTATATTTTCACTTATAGTTGTTACATAATTAAATTCTTAGTTACATGGGACATGTTTCGCCCTCAATTAAGGGCATCTTCAGCTTAAATACAATAATCAAAAATACAACTAAATTAAAAGTGGAAGTTAAATACAATCATCAAAAATACAACTAAAATAAAAAGTGGAAGTTAAAAGTTTAGTCTGTTATTAAAATTCGGAACAATAAAAATGTGAAAAATGATAAAATAATAAGATGCTAATGGAAAACTGTCTTATGATTAAACTATAATCTTGTCGGAGACTAAAACTTCTATTAAAATTCTAATTAAAACCGTTCATATAAAATATTGGAAAATCAAAGTGGTAGTAATAAAAAGCCAACGACATAAGGGCATGTACACAAGCATAAACTTGATTGTCATGAATACAATCTTTTCAAGGCCGCTGATGAAATTCGTAGCAAGTACAGGCAGAAGCGTCTATTGAAAAATTGTAAGAGGCCGTTAGCACCGGTAGGTAATAAAATGGCTGAATCCTTGCCAGAAAATGTCAACAGATGCAGAAATAAGTTTTCTGTAAGAGAAGGAAAAGAAGAAATAAGAAATTGAACGTAAGGAGAGAATTCAGTCTTACATAATTTTGAAACAGATGAGGACTTACATGTAAGTGGAAGTTGTTATTTGTTAACTACTGTTGAGTTGGTTGCTGCCCGTCTGTTGGCTCTGAGTCTGGTGTTATAACTGTGCTGCAGAGGCGGTAGTGAACTCGGAGGGGAAGGAATAGGGGAGTGCGGAAGGGAGGAGAGGATGGGTGGAGTCAAATGTGACGAGGCTGACAAAGGGGCAGAGTCAACTGCATTGCTGGAAGTAGGCCTAATATCTGTAGGTATGGGAGGAATATTAGGGTTTGAAGAATTAAATATATTAGGTATCCTAAATTTATTCGAACTAACTGACTTTAATAATTCCGGCATTAATTCATGTAGCATACTTTTATTGTCCGTGGTTTCATTGAGATTCTTTTGCTTATTGTACATCTGATCTAAATAGATGTATAAACTTTCTAATTCGTTCAGCATTCTTCCTTTTTGTATGTTTCTAATTATCGCTAAGTCTTTCTCTATGGATTCAAATCTGTGACCAGTCTCCCTCATATGCAAACTCATCGCTGAGTATTTCCTATGTTTTTCCGCGTTAACATGTTCCATGTATCTTGTCATAAAATTTCTCCCAGTCTGTCCAACATATGAAAAATTACACTGAGTACATTTAAGTCTGTATACTCCCGATCCTAAATAACGATTCTTATCATAATTAACTTTTTTTGATTAAAGAATATGGACTGGTTAGTATTAGTAGTTCTAAAAGCTATATTAAAATTATGTTTCTTGAATACGCTAGTAATCTGGTGTATAGCTGGATTATTAAAAGTGAATGTAGCATACTCAGTTTTTTTGGTCTTTTCTGGTATCAGATTCGTAGATAATTTGTTCTTAATTTTATTGATTAATTTGTTGATCATTTCTATTTTGAAACCGTTTTGTTTAGCGAGGTATCTAATATAATTTAATTCTTTCTTCAAATTCTTGGGAGATAGAGGGATTCTAAGTGCTCTATAAATTAGACTGTGAAAAGATGCTTGTTTATGTGAACTCGGGTGTAAAGAGGAATTGTTTATAGTTGTAGATGATTGTGTCGGTTTTCTAAATATTTGGAAATCAAAAGTGTTAACCTTACGCGTAACTGTTATATCTAGAAATTTCAATGAGTTATCGACTTCGTCCTCTCTCGTGAATTTCAAATTAGGTTCGATTTCATTTAATTTATTTAAGATTTCTTGACTATTAGTGACATCTTTGTTTATGATTACAAATGTATCATCTACATATCTCAACCATAAATCTATTCCTTTAATTTTTGCTATTATTTCATTGTGTTCGATTGAATCCATAAATATGTCGGCAAGGATGCCCGATATTGGGTCACCCATTGCTAACCCATTCTGTTTATAAATATTATTGTTAAATGTGAAGTAATTATTGTCTAATACGAACTTTAACAATCTAGTGAATTCTTCTACTTCCATTTTACTAAGATTACTGTGTTTACAAATATTATCATGAATGATATTAAGAGTTTTATCTGTCGGAATATTCGAGAACATATTCACTACGTCATACGAAAAAAATTTCAATACGGACCTAAAATGAGGTTTATGACATGTAAGTGGTATGTTCCGAGCTGTTAGCGGAGAGATGGCGTGGTATTACATTAGTAGACGAATAAGTTTGAGTGCCGTTTATAAAAGTAGGAAAGATCACAATATGAAGATAAAGTTGGAATTCAAGAGGACAAACTGGGGCAAATATTCATTTATAGGAAGGGGAGTTAGGGATTGGAATAACTTACCAAGGGAGACGTTTAACAAATTTCCAATTTCTTTGAAATCATTTAGGAAAAGGCTAGGAAAACAACAGATAGGGAATCTGCCACCTGGGCAACTGCCCTAAATACAGATCAGTATTGATTGATTGATTGATTTATTTATTTCAGAACTATGTACTGTGTGTTTGTAGATGGTAGATGTTGTTTGTGGATTTTTATTTTTGAAAGTGGCAAAACAATTTGGTCTCATCACACGATGATTACTGTTGGTGTTTGTTTTGTTTTACTGTGTTTCGGGAATAAATTCTACTAGTGAAACTTATCGTAAATCTTTTATTGGTGGAGTAAGGGAAAACCTGGCACACTACCCAAATTTATTTTCAGAGTTAAATAGCAGCAGGTAAGGTAATGAAGCAAATTTGGAGCCTCGTCAGCCTGATGGCCATCGCCTTGGGAGAAGGAGTTCTTTCATGCTCTACATAATCGATTATTCCCGTAAATCTTTTGCAGGTGGTGCCCAATTTTGTCATTTATATTTCATTCTAGTTACCATTTAGCCATTTTGTGTTTCAATTTCACCCAGAGGTTAAAATTTGAAGCAATCCTGACTTTACGCCTGATCTTAAAGGAACTAATTAAGAAGGACAAGCCCATGTATATGGCATTCATAGACCTAGAAAAAGCATTTGATAATGTTGATTGGACCAAGTTATTTGAGATTCTGAAGGTGATTGGGATCAGATACTGAGAGTGAGGAATTATCTACAATCTGTATAGAAATCAGTCTGCAGTGATAGGAATCGAGGGCTGCGAAAAAGAAGCAGCAATCCAGAAAGGAGTGAGGCAAGTCTGCATTTTGTCCTCCCTCCTTTTTAATGTTTATATACTGTAGAACAGGCAGTAAGTGAAATCAAAGAAAAATTTGGAAAGGGAATCAGAATCCAAGCAGAAGAAATCAAAACCCTGATATTTGCTGATGATATTGTTATTTTATTTCAGTCTGCAGAAGATCTAGAGAAATTGCTGAATGGTATGGACGTAGTCTTGGGGAAGGAGTATAAGATGAACATAAATACAGTGAGTCCAAAACAAAAGTAATGGAATGCAATGAAACGAAGTCAGGTGATGCAGGAAATATTAGATTAGGAAATGAACCTTAAAGGAAGTAGATGAATATTGTTACTTGGGTAGTAAAATAACTAATGATGCCAGAAGTAAGTAAATAAACTTGGGTCCTCATCCTGAGGTGATGCAGCTCTTTTTCAGCACACCCCCAGTGGAGGTGAGCATGTACCATTTCAACCACATACAAGCCCTCCTGCCATTGTTAACTTTCTGGCAGTACTGGAAATCGAACCTGGGCCACCGAGGGTGGTAGCTAATAGTGCCTACCATTGCGCTATGGAGATGGACATGGAAGAAGTAAGTAGGACATAAAATGCAGGCTAGCACAAGCCAAGAAGCACTTTCTTAAGAAAGGAAATATGTTCACTTCGAACATTGATATAGGAATTAGAAAGATGTTTTTTAAGACTTTTGTCTGGAGTGTGGCATTGTATGCAAGTGAAACATGGACAATAACTAGCTCAGAAAGAAGGAGAGTAAAGATTTTGAAATGTGGTGCTACAGAAAGATGCTGTAAGTGAGGTGGATTGATCGAATGATGCCGGGGTGAGTGGCTCAGATGGTTGAGGCACTGGTCTTCTGACCCCAACTTGGCAGGTTCAATCCTGGCTCAGTCTGGTGGTATTTGAAGGTGCTCAAATGCAACAGCCTCATGTTGGTTGATTTACTAGCACATAAAAGAACTCCTGCAAGACAAAATTCCGGCACCTTGGTGTCTCCAAAAACCGTAAAAGTAGTTAGTGGGACATAAAGCAAAATAACATTATTATTATTATTATTATTATTATTATTATTATTATTATTATTACTATTAGATCGAATCATGAATGGAGAGACATTGAATCAAATTGGTAAGAAGAGATCGATTTGGCTAAATTTGAGGAGAAGGAGAGGTAGAATGATAGGACACTTAAGACACCCAGGACTTGTGCAGTTGGTTTTTGAGGGAAGTATAGGTGGTAAGAACAGTAGGGGTAGACCAAGGTAAGATTATGACAAGCAGATTAGAGCAGATGTAGGATGCAGTAGTTACGTCAAAATGAAAAGATTAGCCAGGATAGGATGGTGTGGAGAGCTGCATCAAACCAGTCTATGGACTGATGACTTAAGCAACAACAATAACCTTGACAAAGCATGTAAAATAACTGAGGAGCTGGCATCTCTAAGAAGCAACCATGGCACTACAACAGGCAAGGATTTATTTCTCCAATTAAGTGAAACATTGAAGGATTTCAATTTAGGATGGGATGGATTGGCAGGTATAACAACAGATGGAGCAAGGGATATGAGTGGCACAAAAACTGTATTAATTGGAAGAATAAGAAATGAATTTACTAACAGAAATACTGATGTCTCTTGAATTACACTGCATTTGCATCAACAAGTGCTAAGTGGAAAAGTATTAAATTTACAAAATGTGATGAACACAGTGACATCTACAATTAATTATATTCGATCACATTGACTCAGTCATTGACACTTCCAGTTATTTCTGGCTGAAAATGAGGTTCGCTGGCTTAGTCATGGTAGGTAATATTTTGAAACGTGCCTCGTCCTCAACACCTTCCTTTCCATCTCGAAAGTGTTTAAACCAATCATTTGCTAGTGGCTTTACGTCGCACCGACACAGATAGGTCTTATGGCGATGATGGGATAGGGAAGGCCTAGAGTTGGAAGGAAGCAGCCGTGGCGTTAATTAAGGTACAGCCCCAGCATTTGCCTGGTGTGAAAATGGGAAACCACGGAAAACCATCTTCAGAGCTGCTGACAGTGGGGTTCGAACCCACTATCTCCCGATTACTGGATACTGTAGGGCATAGAATTTCAAGAATAACATCATCTTCAATATGGAACAATAATGAGAGTTGTTACTTGTAATACTGGATACTGGCCGCACTTAAGCGACTGTAGCTATCGAGCTAGGTATTCTGAGATCTAAGTTGTCAGTATTTTCAATGGTGTATTCATTAACATTGTGATATATTTATGTTGCTGCAATTGTAAGTCTGGAATGAGAGATGAATTATTCATGGCCATAATGTTTTGCTGTGTAGTTCAACATATAACTTACTTACATATAATTTACAAAGTTTATTCTAC
The DNA here is from genome assembly GCF_040414725.1 of Anabrus simplex. Classification (NCBI taxonomy): domain Eukaryota; kingdom Metazoa; phylum Arthropoda; class Insecta; order Orthoptera; family Tettigoniidae; genus Anabrus; species Anabrus simplex. The sequence continues at coordinate 98,114,017 of NC_090265.1, read as the reverse complement.
CTATTCAATACTGTACAATAATTGCAATGTCTATAAATACATTACAATATGTTATCAAGGGACTAGTTTCGACCCTATGTGGGTCATTGTCAGCCTAACTAAGATACACTTATAGATTTGCCGAAGTCCTAGGACAAAATTACATGGTGGAAATAAAATTTAAAAGAATGAACTGTGTATGTGATTTTTATTACATAAAATAAACTTCATTATAAAGCCCGTATTGTCGTGAGTATACGTTGAAGGTTAGGTCAAATGTTCCACCTTTACAATACTAAGATTCTTTATTAACTAAATATTTACATGATTTTTAATTATATCGGGACATGTTTCGTCTACCTTGTAGACATCATCAGCCATAAAAACTTTTGAGAAAAAGCTACAAGGACAAGGACAAAGTAACACATTAAAATAATTCGGGTAACCGAATATGTCATTTAAAATGGTGAAGAATTCAGAACTGTTTTGAGCACAGCACTTAAGAATATCGTTGACATTAAAATTAAAATTGTCCACATGGGATGATACAGTAAAAACTTGCGTTAAAATTCTTCTTTTTTGTGTGATGTGTTAATATATAATATTCTGTTATGTCGTGAAGGCTTGATAATGAATTGCACAATGTTCATTCCAATAGGATAATAACGATGTATAAGAAATACAGCGAGCATATGTTAAAGCCGTCTTATTGGTGTAGTATTGGCATTTCCTGTTGAGAAGTTAGGTGGAAAATTTGAACGTGATGACGTAATGTGGAATGTGCAGTAGAGGGCCCTAGAATAAGAAAGATAGCTGTTGTTAGTGTTAAAATAGGCAAGTTTTTGTGTCTTGAGATGTAAAGTAATGAAAATGAGAAGTGCGGCACATCTGATTACTTACGTTCTCGCCTGTCTGACAGCGACTAGTTCAGTGTGGAAGCCTGTGGTTGACTGAGAGCGAACTATGGAGGTCGTGTGTGAAGGGAGCCGCCATGAGGGGAAATTAGGGGAAGGTTAGGATCAGTAGGCGGGAAACCGTCACATGGAAGCTTGTTATTGGATTTGTTAAAGTAAGAACTATTGAGCAATGCCTCAAAAATTACGTTCGCAGTTTCGGAAATTTCATTTAAATTGTGAAAAGGATTGCATTTATGATCTATATTAATATAGATGTTTTCTAAAACATTGAGTAAAGTGCTTTTATTATGAAAATAAAGAATTTTTAAGTCCTGTTCTATGGAAGTGAAGGAATGATTGGATTCTGTCATGTGAGTACTCATGGCGGAGTACCTTCTATGTTTAGCGGCGTTGATATGTTCCTTATATCTAACTGAAAAGCCTCTTCCGGTTTGCCCAATGTAGCTCGCGGAACATTGGTTACACTTTAACTTATAAACGCCTGACCTATTATATTTATTCGTAGTGTTGTTAATTTTATGTTGGTTGTAAAAAAGATTAGTATTATTGTTGACTGTTTTAAAAGCAATGTTGATCTTATGTTTCTTGAGGGTGTTGGTGATATCATAAATCTTACTATTTGTATAAGTGAAAGTGGCATATTTGTCTGTTTTTCTTTTTGTTTCTCTAAGTAAAGTTGAACTGGATTTGTTAGTAACTTTATTGATTATCCTGTCAATGAAATGCCTGCTAAAACCATTTTTACTCGCTATTAAGCGGATAAATTCAAGTTCTTTTTTACGATTAGCATTTGATAAAGGGACGTGAAAAGCTCTGTGGATTAAACTATAAAATGTTGCTCTTTTTTGAGATTCCGGATGCGTTGAGTCTTGTCGAATAGTATTAATAGTTTGGGTGGGCTTCCTAAATATGGTATAAGAGAATTTGTTGGAGCTATTGTTAATAGTGACATCTAAGAAGTTTAATGAATTATTGACTTCCGCTTCGGAAGTAAACTTGATCCATGGATCAACTGCATTCAACTGTTCAAGAACGATATCACCGTTGGAGACGTTGTGATCTATTAAAGTAAATGTATCATCAACAAAGCGTGTCCAGAATACGATACCTTTAATTTTGTTAAGAATTTTGGAATTTTCCAAGTGGTCTAAATAAATTTCTGCCATTATTCCTGAAGCCGGGGAGCCCATAGGAAGACTATCCTGCTTATAAATTTTCCCATTAAAAGTGAAATAGTTGTTGGAAGTTACAAATTCTAAAATATTTAAAAATTCTTCTATTTCTTGTATGCTTAATTTTCTGTGTTTTAGAAAATTATCCTTGATGATCTTTAAAGTTTTCTTGACTGGTATATTGGAATACATGTTTTTAATGTCAAATGAGTACATTTTTTGTTGCGGCTGTAATTCTAGGTTTTTTTGTCAAATTACAAAATTCTATAGAATTCTTGATGGAGTTGGGATTTTCAAATTTGTAGTATTTCTTCAAGAAATTATGAATAAATTTGGAAGTTTTGTAAGTCGGGCTGTTCCTGTAGTTAACTATGGGTCTTATGGGAATATCTATTTTGTGGACTTTAGGCAATGCTTTAGCTGTGGGGATACTGGGATTCATATTAATGAGTTTTTGAGAATCATGTTCAGTAAGAATAAAGGACGTTTGTTTCAATAATTGTTTTAAGTTTTTTTGGATATTGTTAGTAGGATCTTTTTTATCAGTTTAAAAGAGTTATCAGAAAAGAAGGTTTCAGTTTTTTGCACGTAAGTTTCTTTGTTCATAATAACTGTGGCATTGCCTTTGTCCGCTTTCGTAACTATTAGATCATTTTCGTTAATCTTCTTTTTTAACGAGTCTATGGCTTTTTTGGGAAATTGAGGCATTGCTCAATAGTTCTTACTTTAACAAATCCAATAACAAGCTTCCATGTGACGGTTTCCCGCCTACTGATCCTAACCTTCCCCTAATTTCCCCTCATGGCGGCTCCCTTCACACACGACCTCCATAGTTCGCTCTCAGTCAACCACAGGCTTCCACACTGAACTAGTCGCTGTCAGACAGGCGAGAACGTAAGTAATCAGATGTGCCGCACTTCTCATTTTCATTACTTTACATCTCAAGACACAAAAACTTGCCTATTTTAACACTAACAACAGCTATCTTTCTTATTCTAGGGCCCTCTACTGCACATTCCACATTACGTCATCACGTTCAAATTTTCCACCTAACTTCTCAACAGGAAATGCCAATACTACACCAATAAGACGGCTTTAACATATGCTCGCTGTATTTCTTATACATCGTTATTATCCTATTGGAATGAACATTGTGCAATTCATTATCAAGCCTTCACGACATAACAGAATATTATATATTAACACATCACACAAAAAAGAAGAATTTTAACGCAAGTTTTTACTGTATCATCCCATGTGGACAATTTTAATTTTAATGTCAACGATATTCTTAAGTGCTGTGCTCAAAACAGTTCTGAATTCTTCACCATTTTAAATGACATATTCGGTTACCCGAATTATTTTAATGTGTTACTTTGTCCTTGTCCTTGTAGCTTTTTCTCAAAAGTTTTTATGGCTGATGATGTCTACAAGGTAGATGAAACATGTCCCGATATAATTAAAAATCATGTAAATATTTAGTTAATAAAGAATCTTAGTATTGTAAAGGTGGAACATTTGACCTAACCTTCAACTGTGTATGTGATGCGATAATGTACATATAAAATGGTGGAGTGATGATATGTTATAGATAAAATAATGTTGTACTGATCAATGACAAATAAAATTTTCAGGATTTACATCAATTACAATTAGACTGTAAGAATAGAATCACACATTTTTTTCAATGATGATTAAAATATGCCCTTGTTAGTGAATACTTCAAAATTGCACTTTAAAAGTGTAATATGGCGGTTGAATGCAAAGTCCAGATACTTCTATTGAGTTCTAAATTTCAAGTGCATCTTTAGGTAGAGAACTGAAAGTTGAACATTGGCGCAGAGGTTGTCTGTCTTGCTTGAGGTCCAATATTTCTGATACAGAAATTAAATGTAGATAAAACCATACGACATTCTTATAATACAATGGATTCTTGCTGTGGTGTGAGGAAAATTCCCAATCCAAGTTGGAACCAATAGAACCTGATAATGAAAAAGTTGGAATTAACTTGCAATACTTTAATTCCATGGAAATCTCGAACATGGATATTGCAATCTGCGACCCAGATAGCAAGGATTCTTCCCTGTTGCATGTGCTGGAAAAGCGCTCTAAGGGGGCACTTGAAGGATGGATGTAGTGGGATAAGTATGATGTCTTTGAAAGTACTGGAGAGGTAAGAGAGTGCCTCAAGGCCACACAATATCATCACCATCCTTATCCAGTACTGTAATAGGTTATTTTCATCATCACTTTCTTTTTCATGTGATATATATCAATTACTAGAATGTAGCAATTACAATTTTATTTCAAGAAAAAATTACGAGTAAAAATAACATTTTGTAAAAAGTAACAATTAACTTACAAAAAAATTACTAAGTAAGCATTCACTACAAGTAATTTGATGACTTTTTCTCAGTTACTTCCCAACTCTGCCAATATTGAACATTTGCTATGATTTCAAAAACCACTAAGTTCAGAAAATTTTCATCAAAGGTATAATGGAAATCAAAACCAAATTGAGCAAGAACATGAAACATTAATTAAAACTCTATAAAATATATGTCCTTCTCTTGCTTTTAATATTTGTATGTTATAAAATTTCCTCTCCTACAAAAAATAATTTATAATACACCAGTTGCCGTTATTCACTGCTCCCCGCATGTGGATAATGAAGTGGAAACAGAGTACAAGAACTATCAATAGCTGACTAAAAGTATGACTTTGCACCAAGTTTTTTATAATGGGTATAAGATATTAAAAAGTGAAATGGTAGTATTTCTGTGAGATATTATAACTAATTCAATCAATCATAAGTCAGTCATCAATGATCCAAATTTAGGGCTGTCACCCAGGTGGCAGATTCCCTACCAACTGTTTACCTAGCTTTCTCTTAAACATTTTCAAAGAACTTGGAAATTAATTGAACATTTATCTTGATAAATTATTCCAATTCCTTACTCTGCTTCCTATAAATGAATATTTGCCTCAATTTGTCCTCTTGATTTCCAACTTTATCTTCATATTATGATCTTCCCTACTTTAAAAAGCTCCACTCAAGCTTATTCATTTACTAATGCCATTCCACACCATCTCTTTACTAACAGCTCGGAACATACCACTTACCAATATAAATGGTCCATTATTAGTCAAGAATCTCGTCTCCTTACTCCCAAGTCTTCCCAGCCCAAAGTTTGCAAAATTATCGTAAGACTGCTGTACCCCTTTGTCGGAAATCATCAAGAACAAATTGTGCTGTTTTCTTTTGGATCTTTTCCGGTTCTCATATCAAGTAGTCTTGGTATGGGCCCCATACACTGGAACCCTACTCTAATTGGGGGCTTACCAGAGACTTATATGCCCTATTCTTTACATCCTTACTACAAAACTGAAATACCCCTATAATCATGTGAAGAGATCTGCAGCCTTTCTTAACAACCTCATTAATATGATTACCCTAATGAATATAATTCCTTATATTAACACCTAGGTACCTATAGTGATCCCCATGAGGTACTATCATACCATCAACACAGTAATTAAAACTGAGAGGACTTTTCCTCTTGGCAAAACTTACAACCTGACTTTTCATGGCGTTTAGCATCATACCATTGTCTGCTGTCCGTCTCAGACCATTGTCTAGGTCCCCCTGCAGTCGCTCACAATCCTGCAACTCATTTACTACTCTATACAGTATAACATAATCTGCAAATAGCCTTATGTGTGATTCCAGTTCTTTACTCATGTAATTTATTTATTTATATATATATAAGAGAATATAATAGTCCAATAATACTGCCCCGTAGGACCCCTCCACTCTTAATCATTACAGGATGAGATAACTTCACCTACTCTAATTCTCTGAGTTATATTTTCTAGAAAAATGTAGCCACCTATTCAACCACTCTTTTGTTTAGTCCAATAGCCCTCATTTTTAACAGTTCAATCAATCAATCAATCAATCAATCAATCAATCAATCAATCAATCAATCAATCAATCAATCAATCAATCAGTCAGTCAGTCAGTCAGTCAGTCAGTCAGTCAGTCAGTCAGTTAGTCAATTGTTCGGTCGATCGATCCATCCATCAATCAATCAATCAATCAATCAATCAATAAATACTGATCTGTATTTAGGGCATTCACCCAGGTGGCAGATTCCCTATCTGTTGTTTTCATAGCCTTTTCTTAAATGATTGCAAAGAAATTGGAAATTTATTTAGGTTATTCCAATCCCTAACTCCCCTTCCTATAAACAAATATTTGCCCAAATTTGTCCTCTTGAATTCCAACTTTATCTTCATATTGTGATCTTTCCTACTTTTAAAGACACCATTCAAACTTATTCGTCTACTGATGTCCTCCCACACCATCCTTTGACTGACAGCTCAGAACGTACCGCTTAGTTGAGCAGCTCGTCTCCTTTCTCCCAAGTCTTCCCAGCCCAAACTTTGCAACATTTTTGTAACGCTACTCTTTTGTCGGAAATCGCCCAGAACAAATCGAGCTGCTTTTCTTTGTAATCTCCCATGATCAACCCTATAAAAAGACTTGAATAGATCAACAGCGATACAGTCCATTTGACCTCCTAAATTTAAAATATCTGCTATATCATGCTGGAATTCTATAAGTTGAATTTCATTGGAATAGCTTTTCCTCAACCTTCTATCAAACAAGTTAGTAATTTTGCAAATGTGTCTAATATAATCAGAAATAATGCTTTTCCAGAGCTTACAAACAACACATATCATGCTGACTGGTCTGCAATTATCTTCTTTATGTTTATCTTCCCTTACCTTGTACACTGGGGCTACTCTTGCAACTCTCCATTCATTTTGTATCGCTCCTTCATGCAAACAGTAATCAAGTAAGATATGGCACTATATCCCAACCCATAGCCTTTAATATATTGCCAAAAATCTTAGCAATCCCAGCTGCTTTTCTAGCTTTCAACTTTTGTATCTTTTTTTCTTAAATTATCATAGGTAAATTTCAGTAATTTGCCAGTATTAGTCACCTTCCCTGTCTGGACATTATCCATATATCCAACTACCTTTATGTACTGTCTTCTGTAAGTCCTCATATATATACTCCCTTTGTTCATTAATGATCCCTGTAAAGTCCTTTCTGGAACTTATTTTTGCCTTAAATCCATTCATTACTCCCTAAAAATCATATGGCTGCCAATTATGTTTGCCATCATGTTATCCTTAGCTGACTTTTTCACTAAATTCAATTTCCTAGTAAGCTCCTTCAGTCTCTCCCTATTCCTGCAACCATTCCTAACTGTATTTCTTTCTAAACCACACCTTCTTCTTAATCTCTTTATTTTGCTGTTATAATACCCAGTATAATGGATCCTTACCATTCCTTATCACTTTTAAAGGCACATGCCTGTTTTCAAACTTCTCAACAATTGCTTTAAACCCATCCCATAAGCTGTTTACATTTTTATTTACCATTTTCCATTGATCATATTTGCTTTTTTTAAATTTCCCTGTGGCTCTGTTATCAACCAGATGATATGGCCTACTTTTACAACATTCCTTTCTATCACATTAATTTTTTAACTATCACGAAGACAACTTCGTAGTCACTTATACCATCTATCACTTCAGTTTCTCTATAGAGGTCATCTGATTTTATCAGCAGCACGTCTTAGAATATTTTTCCCTCTAGTTGGTTCCATCACTTCCTGGTTCAGCTGTCCTTCCCATATTAACTTATTCACCATTTGTTGGTAATGCTTTTTATCATTTACAATCCATCCCCGGTTAACATTTGGTAAGTTGAGATCACCCGCTACAATAACGTTCCTTTCTGTGTCATTCTCTACATAGCTGATTATCTTATCAAATAATTCCATATCAGCACCAGCCTTCCCAGATCTGTACACTCCAAAAACATCAAGTTGTCTATTATCTTTAGAGATGAGCCTTACACCTAGAATTTCACATTTGTCACCTTTAACTTTTTCGTAGCTTACAAATTATTCTTTCACCAGTATGTATACTCCCCCTCCTATAGCTCCTAATCTGTTTTTATATAAACACTTCAGTTCTGTGAGAAAATTTCTGCATCCATAAAGTCATTTCTCAGCCATAGTTCAGTTCCTATTTCAACATCTGGTAGATATTTATCTATTAAATTACCTAATATTTCTTTCTTTACATTACTTCTACATTTTAACACTGACAATTTTATGTCATTTTTACTTAACTTCCTATACTGTCATCACTGCTCCCTAGTCCACATTTCCTTGAATGTACCTCCCTATAACTGTTCTAAACAAACCCCCAAACTTACATGTACCATTATGGTTCAAGTGAAGGTCATGTGAATGTAGATTCCTATCTCCTACACACCCGTTAAGATCTACAAATCTCATTCCCAATTTCCCATTTCTCATTAAATCCCCAATCATACTCCACCCAGTATCCCTCAAGTATATAAGAGGCAGTCAAATGAAAACTGAATATCCGCTACAACGAGATCATGGAATGGTTTTATTAAAAAGTAATTACCAAAAGTGTTAATACATTTATCCCACTGGGAGACAAGATGATCAGTTCCAATTTTTTAGAATGAGGTAGGTCGCTGATGGATCCACAACCGCACCCACTCTTGCACTTCCTTGCCCGAATGAAACTGACGTCTACGAATGTCTTTCTTCCTCCGTGATTCATTGGTTTTCCCAGATAAGGCCATCAATCTGTCCTACCACATCACGGCCTGTCCTGGGGGTGCATTGTCTTGCAGTGATGTGAGCCCTTCTATGACGAATTTCACATCTTCTTCTTCTTTTCTTCATGCGGCCTCTAAATATTAGTTCCTAATTAGCGTCGACCTCTAAGATCTCTTGCTACCATGTTTTTCCTTCATTCCCACCTAAATATACCTGCTCCCTTCACAAAGCTGCAGGTTGTTCTTATTGGGTCTTCTTGGATTTTTTCTCTCTCTTCACCTGGTAGTCATAGAGTGGGGAGTCTGATTCTACCCAGCGCCTCACATTCGAAAAGTATGTGTTCAGCTAATTCCTCTGCTTCATTGCATTTCCTACATATGTTGTCTCTTATTACTCCAATTCTGTGTAAGTTTTTTTATTTTTTCAGATGGCAGTGTCCTATCAACAGTCCTACTACCCATCTTATATTTTCTTTGCTGAGTTTCAACAGTTCTTTAGTATGCTTCTTGTTTGGTCCTTTTATCAGTTCCTTTGCAAGCCTGCATCCTGGAGTATTTTTCCAGTTCTCCATTTGTTTCTTTTGTACCCATTTTCCTATGTAGTGTTGGGCTTGTCCATAGGAAATCCCACATACAGGTTCTGGGCCTACAAAATGTGTTTCTGCCCCTTTCCTGGCCAGTTTATGTGCCTTTTCATTTCCTTACATACTTGCATGCCCTGGTACCCATATTATTTTGACAATGTTGTACTGTGAGAGCTTCAGCAGAAGTGAATGGCAATACCAGACAATTCTGGATATTATCCGGACTGCTTCTAGTGCCTTAATGGCTGCTGGGCTGTCCATAAAAATGAAAATGTTCTTATTCCTATAGTTCATTTTCAGATTTTCTTCAAGACATGTTGTGATAGCTATCATTTCAGCTTGAAAGACTGTACCGGTAGTGTGTTTGGCCAGGCTCATCTGGATTGATCTCTCAGATTGATCCCTCCTCCTGTGCCATCCCCAGTCTTTGAGCCATCAGTCCACCACACTATATCTTCTTTTTCAGTATTCCATTTGTTGATATCTCAGTCTTCTTTTCGTTTTATCTGGGTCTCAAACGGTTTTTCCAAGTTGTACTTTGGTATCATATGATCAGAAGACATGTGTAGAACTTACTCTGTTATTACTCCATTAATTTTACAGTCTCCTAGATTGGGTCTTTGTGCATTCCAGCACTCTGATTGTGCCACTCTATATGAACTCATTCTATCCTGTCCTTTTATTAAATTGCATAGTGATGGGAGGTCTAGTAAAGTATTCAAGGTTTCTGTTGGTGTAGTTCTCATAGCCCCAGTTATGGCTATGCATGCCATTCTCTGTAGGCTATCCAATCTACTCCTGACTTTTCCTTGGCTTACTTTCTGCCACGAATGCAGCATAGGCCATCAACGTTCTAATGAGCATTGTATATATCCACTTTACTATTGATGGTCTTAGGCCCCATGTCTTCGTGACAGCTCTTTTACATGCATACAGCAAGTTCTTGGTCTGGGTTATGTTCATTTCTGTATGTGGATTCCAGGTTGGATTTTTATCTAACACTACACCTAGGTGCACTGCCTGCTCTTTCATATATATTGTGCCCTGACAGCAATCCCTGTGACCATTTTTGTAAATTTTAATTCTGTATCTCAGTGTTGGGTTAGGCCGCGGCGAAGCAATGCAGTCGGAGATCCATGAAGGCTCCACTCAAGGGACGTGCAAGTCCGACGAGTTGGGTCACAGGTTAATTAAGTGGACTGTTATCATCGTGGCTTTTAACGTAGAATGAAAACATCATTTTCTGCCTAACTTACGTGAATATTCCACAATAGAGTATTAAGAGATCGAGAATATTGGCATATTCGACGAGATACATTGTTCAACATTTAATCTTATCTTAAATTAAATTACTATCCTAATGTTCCTACACTACTTTAAATGAGAACTTCGTAAAATGTTTTATTTATGGAAGGATTTCCCGTTTAATGATTTTAAAGTAACTTCAAATGCATCAACTACATTAAGAGCAAATTATTGGTAACACAAACGGATATAGAAGGAAAATATTATGTTAAATTGAAAATAAATACCTAACTTCAAGCTCTTGTTACAAACATGTTATAACATCGTCAATCGATAAACAAAAGAGACAAAGTGTCCCTCTGCTGAAGGCTTACAGTGAAAGATCAGTTATCAATCTCGCATTTTAAAATAAATCACTGGGAATTATAGAATCATCCGCTTCAGAATGTTATTTCCTACCCAAATATCTCATAATATTCCGTCATTTCTCTTTTAAAATCATCGCATTATATGTCAGTATCTGTCTATCTAGCAACTTGAAAATTACCGTTATTCTAACTTCATAAAATCACCATAAATGCAATAGAAATGTTTGAAAAACACAGGATCGTAACATAATATGACATCCATCAAAATCATGCATTTAAAAGACAGTCTCGATCCTCCCATACATTCATCGGTGACCGCACCTAGATAAAAGACATCAAGAGACATTGCAACGTCTACAATAACCTTGTCTAACTACGTTGATTCTGCGCCTCTGGATACCACTGCGACGTTTGACCTGGAATACTACATTAGCACTAAGCGTCAACTCAAATGATCTACAAAATCCAACTAGCAAAGAAACAGTTTACTTACCATAGAAGATCATATTTCCTTTACGACATGACCTCAATATCTTTACGTTACCGATTATCTTGCGAAGATCCTAAACATCCCTTTAATATCGTGCGCTCTGGTCAATCTTGTATTTAAATAGGATAAATGTGACGACCAACTACTAGTGTTCGTGAGTGCAACATCCTATAACATTATTCTAAAATACGGCCTCGTACCTAAATAAATTATTCATCACGACAACATCAAAATTCACGCATGACCAACATATTTCCTACCATCAATACCATCATCAGGACCTTTACATAACATCATCAGGACCTTCACATAACATCATCATAAAATTCGTAATCCTAATGACACGTCTATAATCATCACATCACTATCCACGTAAATATTCTCAAAGACCCTACCGTAACTAACACCTTATTACATCGCACAACTCGTCATGCACAGCGAATTCACAATACTAAAGAACAATCTATTCAGGCAATTACGTAAAATTACTAAATACGTTGCCGCATTAACTCCATGTCACCACAATAGTATCACACTTCTATTATCAAACACTGTATTTCCGCACAAACACATAACATTTTGAAGACCACAAAACGCGCGTCGCAAAATACCGAGCTCCTCCGAGGTATTCTGAGCTACAAGTTAAAATTAACGTTCAGTACCATAACACCATTACGATACCAATAACATCCATGTCGAAAAATCTTTCGTAAAACCTGGCTAGCAAACATTAAAGAAATCTTACACAACCATCGCATATTATCACAACGTAGTCTGGCTCACCGCACTAGACGTAACGATCACAAGTATTACAACGCAATGTCCAACAAATAACGGTCGCTTTCAAGTTAAAATTATACATGTCAAATCGACATTAAAATAAATACTACTCTACAACTACAATAAGCAATTACGTGGCGGAATATATAAGATATTCAAGTACTCATCTTGGGTTGTTGCTCCACGACGGTGTCACCTTCCGAGTTCAGCTCTCACTCAATAACATTATCAAGTATTGTCCATCACATTTCTGGTCAGATCCTTTGAGGTCCCTCTATTTTAGTTGTTCATGTTGATTCGTGCTCTCATTTCATCTGAATAATTAAATGCTGACGGTTCCATATTACCTGAAACTCAGAGATATCAGTTAGAACAAAGTTAAACACCTTAATACAATTTTTACAGTTCAAATGATACACTTGCCTTTTTCATTCAATAACAAGATATCTTGTTTTACAATATTATATGTTTATAATATGCCAATATCTCTCTAATATTTCCTTTCAATACAATCTTTTCCCTATGAATTCTTGCTTCCGATCTTTCTGAAATGCAAATTGAGAGTGTCCACTTCTTCAGAGACAAAACAGATTCTACTACAACATAATAATTGCAGACGGTTTGCTTTTCGGGATTTCTTCTCAGCTTCTAGCTCCCATATGTTCTTGACAATTGGAAACATTTGACACATAATGTAAGACGATCTCGTACAAATCAGCTGTACTAGCAAAGGAACTTATTTAATAATTGCCGTCTCGTATTTAGGTTAGTAATCGACAGTTTCTTTTCTTCATCTCGATCGTTGGATCGTGCGAGACTAGATGTACAAGATATGGCCCTCTCATATGAATTTATTGTTTACATATTTCATGGCCCTCAGTAACATTCTGTTACAGATATTCTGCCGTTCGTGCATTTCGAAAACTTTACTTGAAGAATGCGTATTATTCGCTTAATCCTGCCCTATGTTTCACGACGTTTAACTGTCTACCACATTTCCGAGATACCACGGGGTTTAGAGCTTGTTATCAATCCGCTGATATCTTCAATTCAGCAATGCCGTTCACGTAATTAGACAAATCAACTGCTCTCTAATTCACTTGGAGATGTGATAACTGGACATAAGATTTCATTGACATCATTTCTCGACATAAACTTCCAATGTGCTCACCAATCTCATCCTGACATACATTGGAAGGTTATAATATATATATATCTTTCTGAAAGAGCTTCAGTGATCTCTTTCCCACTAATTTACTCCTTCTTGTAAAGGGAACCAGAGTTATCTTGTTCAGGTTGATGGATAGTTGTTCTTCCTGACACCAGTTCTCCACAAGGTTAAGTGATCTTTGCATGAGGTCCTGGATAACACTCATCACCTTACCTCGTACCACAATTACTAGATGAGTTTCACATATTCCAGCACCCTTAACCACCAGAAAACGAACAACACTTCTCTGCTCTTCTTTGCTTGCTTCCATTTCTATAGCTGGACGAACACACTAGACCAATACGCACACCAACAAAGACATAACCCAACAACTGTGTGCACCTGTGAGTTGTCATTATGCAGTTATCCTACCATAGCGATGGTAGATCGATACGTAACAACAGTGTTGCCACCTTTCACATGGAATATGTGTTATGGCAGGTGTTCAGTTTTCATTTGACTGCCCAATATAAATGAAAATATACTTTCTACTGTCTCTTTGAGTCCAACACTTTGTAAGAGTGTCGTGGCATCACGCGACAAGCCTTTTGATGATCTGCCTCCAGGAGTCTCTGCTTTGGGCATGGTGACTTGCTTGCTGTAATCTCATCCTGGTCAAACATTTGATCTGGTCCATCTATTGTAACGGTGCATGTCCTCTGGGCCTTCGTCTGTTGACTTTTCCCTCTATGATAAGTATTTCCATTGCATCCTGTCTTCTGGCAATATGACCAAAATATCTGAGTCAACAGTCTTGTTCTGATGCCAAGCTATTGCAGGATCGATTCATTAGTACGGTGTGCTGTCCATGGTATTTGCAGTAATCTCCTATAGCACCACATTTCTAGAGCATCAATCCTGTAGTGATCCGCCATCTTCATCATTCAAGTTTCTGCTGCATAGGTCGCAATAGGGAAGATCAGAGTTTGAATGAGGGGGGGGCTTTTTCTTGAGTGATGGAGGTGTACATCCAGATGCGAGTAAGTTTTGCTGTCGAATTTCTTGCAATCGCAATGCGCTTACGGATCTCAGGTATTTGTGACAATAGATCCCAGAAAGTTGAAGCAACTAACAACCTCATAATCAGCAATTCTTGTTATGGCAGGTTTCTTGTTACTAAAATGATCTACAATCATCACTTTGGTGTTTTTATTGATTTCAAGACCATATTCTCTGCTTTGCTCGTCTAACCTCCGCATGATGGTTTCTAGTTCATGATCATCTGTTGCAATTATCACAGTGTCATCCGTATATCTATTATTGTTAATTTTCCTGCCACCAACTGTGATGCCGTCACTCCAATTCTCAAGAATCTCCCTCATAATGTACTCACCATATACATTAAATAGGAGATGGGGGAGAGAATGCAACCTCGTTGCACTCCAACAGTAGTAGAAAAGATGTCTGAGAAGTTGCTATTAACTCTCACTGTCACAGTGTTCGAAGAGTACAATTGTTGAATCAGGTACATTAAATATCTCAGCGACCCCATCTCGAAAAGTATAGCCCAGAGCTGTGACCATTTTACCTTGTTGAAGGCTTTCTTGTAGTCCATGAAGCAAAGGAACTTCTTGATATTTTACTCCCTTGTATTCTCTATGAGCTTCCAGATGCTTAGGATCTGTGCACGAGTTCCTTTGCCTGGAACAAACCCAGTTTGTTCCTCTGATATTTGTGGAAGTAATAAGGTCTTCATCCTCTCTTTCAGCACCATAAGCATGATTTTACTGGCGTTCGATAGTGTGCACAGTCAAGTGGAGAACCTATCTTGAACAGTGGTACGAAGATGGCGTGGCACCACTGATCCGGCCAATTTCCAGATGTCCATATCTTCTGAAATAACTTGTGGAGGATGTCGACACCTAGGTCACCCATGTTCTTTAGGATTTCAGCAGTGATTCCATCTTGGCCTGGTACTTTCCGGTTCTGGAGCTTTTTATTGCACATTCCACTTCTTCTCTAATGATTGTTGTTCAATGTCTGTTGGGTTCTGATGACCTGGCATTGGTTCTGGGTCATCAGTGAACAGCTTGATGCAGTATTCTCTCCATACTTTGGCGATGCCCGCTGCATTTGTGATGATATTCCCTTGATCGTCTTGAGTCTTAGGCATAAACTCTTGTGCTAAGTATTTCACCTTGTATACTTTCTACAATTACTATTAAAAATGTACATTTATGTCTTAGAAAAATTAAATTTTTACTATATTACAGAATGCTGGAGTGGACAGTAAATAGCTCAGAAGTCAGAAGACAAGACTCCTTTGACGTATTTTCAAGTATTGCATACAATGATGTTGGTTTCTTTCTGGCCAAACACTTCATATATACAAGACTAAAAGATATAATAAGAAAGTAAGTAGTTAAATTATAAAATTTGTTTTCATGTAAAAGTACTCCTGACATAGGCTACATATATTTGCACTGAACTTATGTCAGAACATATACTGATAAG
The DNA here is from genome assembly GCF_040414725.1 of Anabrus simplex. NCBI lineage: Eukaryota > Metazoa > Arthropoda > Insecta > Orthoptera > Tettigoniidae > Anabrus > Anabrus simplex. The sequence goes on along the minus strand of NC_090265.1, from coordinate 98,098,139 downwards.
GAAATAATCATTTTAAACCAGTGAACTTATGAGTCTCTGCAGTTTCCAGTCACAGAAACTTTTCAGTTTTGGAACTGATCTGAAGAAACCCAAGGCAGTGAAATTATTATTGATTTTTCTTGAAATATTTGTAGATTGGTTTCAGCCACAGAGAACAGTTGGGACCAGATTTTCGATAAGCCTCAAGTAATTGAAAATACTATGAGAGAAATACACAGTTACATTAGGGTTTTGTAGATCTTAAGAAGGCAAATGATAGAGTTCCAAGGGAAAAGATACTAGCAGTACTGGGGGATTATGGTATTTGTGGTAGGTTTTCTTTATTCTAATAATACAGGTATAACACAAAAAGAAAATTAACCAACACCATGTAGACGAGTATTCTCAATGTGATGGCCCTGATGGGGAAAGCTCAAAAGATAATTGATTTTATGGAGAAGGAGAATGTAGCAATGATGGGACTAAGCAAAGTTAAATGGAAGAGGAAGGAAAGAAAGAAAATGGAGTTTTGGACAAGAGGCAAGCAATGGAGTGTGGTCAATAATTGAAGGAACGCTTGAATAGTACTGAAAAGGAAAGATTGCATAAGCAATAAAATAATCAAAATTCAGATGAAATTGCAAAATGGAATGAAGAACTTCATCCAAGTCCAGAAACAGAGAAGAGGATATTGACGAATTCCTTGAGAAACTGGAAAGAGAAATTACTGATGTGGAAGTGCTAGAGATATTGACTAAAATGCACAAGTATGAACTGAAAGACTAGGGAAAGAAGAAGTAATAATAATGTTATTGGTTTTATCTTTCACTAACTACTTTTATGATTTTTTGAAATGCTGAGGTACTGGAATTTTCTCACAGGAGTTCATTAACATGCCAGTAAATCTACTGACATATTTGAGCATCTTCAAATACATTGGACTTGCCTGGAATCAATCATGCTAACATGAACTCAAAAAAACTGGTAGAAGTTTGTGAAGAAAATGGTTTGATGTGGGGGATACGTGATTTAGAAAGAAAAATAGTAGGAAGATTATGAGATATTGTTGGGGTAAAAGAAGGACAAAGACTGTAACTGATTAATTTTTGGTCAATAAAGAAAATTGTAGACAGTTATTAGACATAACAGCTCTTCTAGGAAAAGCTTTCCATGAACCTACTATGCTGGCATAGCAAGGGGAGAGGTGATACTCCCATGTGGCGTATCCCAGGTGGCAGATAGGGGGGTCCTAACCGGCTTGCCGGCAAACTTGAGCAAAATATAATAGCTTTCTGTACTGAACACACATCCCCCCATGGGTGGGCGACGCAGGCGAAGAATACACCCATGGTATCCCCTGCCTGTCGTAAGAGGTGACTAAAAAGTGCGACCAAGGGATGATCGGATTAGAACCATGAGACTACTTGTAATTAGTACCACCACACGGTGAACACCTTTACTTGCACGTAGTACCACTATGTTAGGTACACAATAGGTTTGTGATTAGTAGCAACATTGTTTGAATCAGGGTGGGTTTTACAGTACCTGTGATTAGTACCACTGAATGAGCAACAACATGGGTCTGCCTTGCCTATGATTAGTGCCCACTATGTGAGGGACACCATGGGATAGTACGAGTCCTTGTGATTAGTACACCTATGTGAGGAACACCATATGTTTGCATTACCTGTAAATGGTGCTGCAATGTGAGAAACACCATAGGTCTGCATTACATGTGCGTATTACATTATCTGTATTACCATAATGTGTGGAATACCATGAGTCTACGCTACTTTTGATTAGTATCGCAATATGACAAATACCATGGTTCTTCTTACCTAGTGATAAGTACTACTATGAGGGGCCGATGACCTGGATTTTGGACCCCTTTAGACAACAAGCGTCATCGATTCAGGATTGTGCTTTTGAAGCAGTCCCTTGGTCAGTAATACTATTGTTTAATGCTAGTTTCTGGGAATGTGGGGCATTGCAGGTTGGAGCCACTGATTGTTTTAAATTCATATCCATCCATTCATTCTTCGTCATCACATTTTGAATTCAGGTCAGTGGATAATTTTGGACTTTTAAATTGTCATTACATTTCATTTCATTATGTACCATTAGGGACCGATGACCTAGATGTTAGGCCCCATTAAACAACAAGCATCATCATCATCATCAGGAAAAGCTTTTGCTGGAGACCAGTGAGCAGTGTTAACTAGGATGAAAGAGGGAAAAAAGGAAATAATTTAAGGAGACAAGAGTGAAGGGAATAAAACTATGAAAATAAAAATTTGCAGGAGCATTTTCAGGATATCCAGAAACATGACATTCCAGACACTATTTAGAAGCAGGGAAGAGGAATGGTCCAAGTTCAAAGGGGCATCTATAAGTTATGCAGAGGACATCTGTGGCAGAACATCTGCAAGAGTGAAATAAAAGGAGACACCATGGTGGAATGAGCTGAAGGAAGCAGTGGGAGAAAAGAAGAAAACATGGCAAGGACAGAATAGAGACAAAAAAAAGAAAATGCAAAACAAATATCAGGGAAGTAAAAGGAGATGTAAAAAAAGTGGTAGTTGAAAGAAAGAAGAAAAGTTGAGATTCACACAAGAGATGGAAGTTGTTGTTAATGGCGTGTAAAAGGATGTTGTATGGACTTAAAAGAGGAAGAGGAAAGAATAACACCAAGCTGATGAAAGAGGAGGGTGGAGATTTATTAATACATCCAGAAGGTTATGGAAAAGTTGGAAAGAGTATTTTGACGAACTATTAAATATGGAAAATTGTGAAAAGATGCCAGAAGTACAGGGTGTGGACTTATAATAAGAGAGAGACATTCTAATGTTAAAGGTCCAACTAGTAGTCAGAAGAATGAAGATGGGAAAAGCGGGTGGGATACATGAAGATGATGAAGGCAGCTGAACCTGTTGGTCCACAATGGTTGTATAGATTGGTACAATGTATGAGGATACAGAAATGTGTGCCAAAAGAATGGGGAAGGGAATAATAATACCAATGTTTAAGAAAAGAGACAAGAAAGTTTGGAGAACTATTGAGGAATCACACACATATCACAAGCCGTAAAAATAAGGGAAAGGATAACAGACAGGAGATCTAGAGGAAATATGGAAGGACATTTAGATGAGGAGCAGAATGGCTTTAGAAATGGCAGGTTAATGAGGGACATACTATAAGCAGTTGATAGAAGGGTATTAAGAGTATGGCAGAGATCTAGTGATACCAATTTTGATACAGTTAAAGCACATGATAGTGTACTCAGGAAAATGATATGGGAAGCAATGGTAAAAAAGAGACTTGGCAAACAAACAATGAAAATTCTATATGCAATGTATGACAATGTTTTTAGTTCTGTCCACATCCAATTTGGGAAGGCAGAATAGTTTAGGAATGTTCTTGGGATAAAAGAGAGAAGTGTGCCGACACAACTATTATTTATAATGGTAATGGATGAAATTGTGAAGGAGCCAAAGGAAGCATTTGATAAAAGAGAGATGAAGGTGATTTGCTCATGATATTGTGGTGTGGGGAATGGACACTAGTACAAGAATATCTTGACATAATGAATGAGAAAATTTTAAAATATGGTATAAAATTCAGTGTGGAGAAGAATAAAATGATTGTGATAGCAGTAGGTGACAGAATATGGGAAAAAACATAAATATTGAAGGTCATAACCTTGAAATTGTGGACAGCTTCAAATAAAGCAGACTAATGCAAAATGCATGGCTGGATATGGAGATTAGCAAAAGGATGTAACAGGTGAATACATACTACCAGAATGTACAGAATCTAGTTTAGAAGCAGGAGATACTAAGGAAGTGTTGTACAAGATGTGCCATACAGTAATACTGACATATGACATGGAGACTGAGGCAGTGACAAGAGGAGAGAAGAGTAAAATTCATGCCAGTGAAATGAAATTCCTAGGAAGTGAAGTTGTAGTAGAAAAATTGAACGGGAGACTTAATCAAGAAGAGTACGAAGGTTTGGATATGTAAAGAGAATGGAAAAAGAAAAGATACCAAAACAGGTGATGGAGAATAAGTTTGATGGAAGGAGAGCCAGAGAGAGAGACCCAGAACAATAAGCAATAAGGATAGACTTGATCAAGACAGGAGAAGGAACTTGGAATGGAACAGAATTACAGAAGAAGAATGGTAGAAGCAGAGAGGAAACTGGATAAATATTTAAAAAATGTCCCAATAGGCTGGAGCTGATACGGGGAAATGCTAGTGATGATGCTGAAATTAAAATTAAAAGTTCACTATGTGGACCATTGTCAAAATTTCTCTTAAAACAATAATTACCACCACCATCACACCGCAATTAATGCACCAGAGAAAGAATGCCTGAAATATCAGGCTTAACACATAGAAACAACTTTTCACCACTGCCAACCCACTTATTAGTCCAGGCTCTATGTCCTGAAGCCTTATGTGGTGCTGAATGCTAACTCAACATGGTGAGATGCAGCAAATCCAAATGAAAGAGAGGAAATTCATATGAAAAATCTGCAGTCCACCCCACAACTCTGAGGGTGAATATTACAGAGCTGTACAATACTCTAAATTTGAAAAGCTATCATATATTTTTAGGAAGCGCCATCCTATGTTTTACAGTCATCTGTTTCAAATGCTTAACATCAGAATATCTCAAAGAATTCTTGATTTTCTCATGACTCGGAAATGTACCACTCCATGGGTAACTGTAGCAAAGGAGGATCTGGCTGGTGTCTCTAAGACAGCGGTTCAAGGAAGAAGTTCAGGACCTGGGTTCACATTTTAAAGGATCTCCTGGAAACAATGAGAAGACAGCCTGGTGCAGAGTGGTCCGAAGCACAAAAAACTGCATTCCCAACCGAGGTGAAGGAGTACTGAAAATCGAGAAAGGGTGACAAGTATTAACCATGGTCTTAAGAGGTCAAAATAATACGTTAATAACAACAGTATGACAGAAGAACAGCATTGTAAGTAAATTTATAAATATGCAGTAAAATTCTGTTATTACTTATAACTGACTGTAGTTTAAGGGATGCTAAACACATAGTATTAGGCCTATAAAATTTATTTTTCTGTTCCAGCAATAAACCACTTATCGGTAATGTACTACGATATCTTGAGGTGGTCATGTCCCAAATACATTCTCAACAAGAACTATTACTGGTAAGTATCTCTAAAAGTCCATTAACCTTTCACGGGCAGCAATATATCATGGCCAAGAGCAAAGGGTGAATTTCAGAAAAAAGTAACTTGATGTAAATACTCAGATGACTATCTTAAATTATGCATTCATGTTTTTAAAATAACATATATTTTGGGTTACACTGAATTTCAGCACTCATGTGATCCAGCAACGAAGTTTTATTATTTTACATAATTTTGTTACCGCAAAAACGATGCAAGTATCACTGAAAAATGTTACCAGTATAATGTAGTTTGTGAAGTTACTATTGTAAGTTTATTACTATAATTACAGTTCATTGACTAAATATGACAAGGAGGACACAGAACAACAACAACAACAACAACAACAACAATAATAATAATAATAATAATAATAATAATAATAATAATAATAATAATAATAATAATAATAACAATACCGGAAACTTTTACAGAGGCTTTAAACAGAACGTTAGTCACTACAGTCCACCCAGTCTCCATTTCCGTGGACCAGATGGGAAGATAGCCTATAATGACACTGACAATTGCCACCTTCTCGCCAAGTACTTCGAGGATCTCCGTAATTGTGAATCACCTGATACCTTTTTTGTTTACCAAGACAACATCAAGCAATCAAACTCGCAACCACCATCCAAAGAAGAAGTAATACAAATCATCCAGTCTCTGAAAAATAACAAAGCATCCGGAGAAGATTCAATAGTAGCCGAACTATGGAAGCAGGCTGGAGACAAGACTGTAAGCAAGCTGACAGAAATTCTACAAAACATCTGGGAGACCAAAACATTACCTAGTGACTGGACCACTGCATTGATTCATCCCTTGCACAAGAAAGGAGACTTGACTGACATCAATAATTATCGAGGAATCTCATTGGTACCTGTCACATACAAAATTTTCTCTAAAGCCTTATTAAATAGAGCCGAACCTCAACTAGACCCACAATTAGGAGAGTACCAGGCAGGATTTAGAAAAGGACGCTCTTGTACAAAACAGATACTCAATCTGCAATCAGTATTACATCAAGCAAAAATGGCCGGTAAGAAATACTTTGTCATTTTCATCGACTTTACAAAGGCATATGACTCAGTAGACAGACCTACTGTTATGAAGATTTTGCAGGAACTAGGACTTGATGAGAAGACCCATAACCTAATCAAACAGACTTTTAGCAACACCAGGTCACGAGTAAAGTTCAGAGGAATCATATCAGAAAGTTTTGAAATTAAATCAGGAGTGAGACAGGGAGATGGTCTGTCCCCTCTCCTCTTTAACTGTGCCTAGGAGAAAGTAATAAGAGAGTGGCGAAAGGAGTTAGCTAGAATGGAGATTCCAAGTGGCATTTATTTGGGACATAAGCGCAATGAGCTCAATGTTGACTGTCTGGCGTATGCCGATGATCTAGCCCTGATATCAAATTCAATAGAAACTTCAGTGAAACAACTAAATGTTCTCAGACAACAAGCAACAAAGGTTGGGCTACATGTGTCTCTCGAAAAAGCACAATTCATCACGAACATCGGTGAATCTCCTTCTACGTTGCATTTGGAACAGGCAGAGATCAGGAAAACCAACAGGTTTAAGTACTTGGGAGAATGGTTGGAATCCAATCTCTCTGAAGGAACAGCTTTGTCAACTCGAGTTAACAGGCTTGAAATGGCCTACCAACTGACCAAGAATACGTATAATAAAAAGTGTCTCTCTCGTAATACTAAGATGAAGCACTACCAGACAGTCATCCGCCCTGAAGCTTTATATGCTTCAGAATGTTTAACATTCAACAGGAAGGGACTCATGGAAAAACTTGAAATCCAGGAAAGAAAGATAATGAGGAAGATGCTGGGGCCAGTCAAGGAAGGGGACAGTTATAAAAGACGGCCTAACCAAGAGCTCTACAAGTACTGTGAAAGAATAACGAACGTAACAAGGAAGAGACGCCTAGCATTCTATGGACACGTCTACAGGATGCATCCTACCAGGTTGACCAACCGGATTCTCAGCTACTGGCAAAATAGGAAGACCAAGTCACCATGGTTGATGGAAGTGAATAAAGATCTGCAGGAACTGGGAATAACAGAAGGAATCTTAAAGGATCGTAAAGCACTCAGGAAGATGCTTAAACATAAGGAGTTCCAGGACAGATTACCAACAAAGAAGACTGGCGCCCTTTGGACAAAGGAGAGGAAGGAGCAACACAGCCTGAGGATGCGCAACTACTGGGCAAACATCAAAGCCCATTCCAAAATGCAATAGTTGAATGTCGTGGTCCTTAGCTGGCCTATACGAAATAATAATAATAATAATAATAATAATAATAATAATAATAATAATAATAATAATAATAATAATAATAATAATAATAATAATAATAATAATGTTGTTGTTGTTGTTGTTGTTGTTGTTGTTGTTTGAGTCATCAGTCTACAGACTGGTTTGATGCAGCTCTCCACACCACCCTATCCTCCAGTAACCTTTCTATTTCTACATAACTACTGCATCCTATGTCTGCTCTAATCTGCCTGTCATATTCATACCTTGGACCACCTCTTCCGTTCCTACCACCTACATTTCCCTCTAAAACCAATCGAACAAGACCTGGGTGTGTCTTAAGATGTGTCCTCTCATTCCATCTCTTCTTCTCATCAAATTTAGCCAAATCAATCTCCTCTCACTAATTTGATTCAGCTACTCTTCATTCATGATTCATTCTACCCATCTCATCCTCAGCATTCTTCTGTAACACATTTCAAAAGCTTCTATTCTTCTTCCTTCTGAGCTAGATATCATCCATGTTTCACTTTCATACACTACCATGGTCCAGACAAAAGTCTTCAAAAACATCTTTCCTATATCGATGTTTGAAGTGAGCAAATTTCTTTTCTTAAGGAAAGCCTTCCTTGCTTGTGCTAGTCTGCAACTTATGTCCTCCTTACTTCTTCCGTTGTTAGTTATTGAATAATTAATTAATATTCAACTACTTCCTATTTCCTAATCTAACATTTCCTGCACCACCTCACTTTGTTTGACTGCACTCCATTACTTTTGTTTTGGACTTATTTATTTTCATCTTGTGCTCCTTCTCCAAGACTACATCTGTACTTTCTCCAGATCTTCTGCAGACTCAGATAAAATAACAGTATCATCAGAAATCTCAGGGTTTTGATTTCCTTACCTTGGATTGTGATTCCCTTTCCAAATTTCACTTTGATTTGCTATACTGCCTGTTCTATATAAACATTAAAAAGGAGAGGGGCAAACTGCAGCCTTGTCTCACTCCTTTCTAGATTGCTGCTTCTTTTTCATATCCTTCGATTCTTATCACTGCAGACTGACTTTTATACAGATTGTAGATAATTCTTCTTTCTCGATATCTGATCCCGATCACCTTCAGAATCTCAAATAGCTTGGTTCAATCAACATTATCAAATGCCTTTTCTAGATCTATGAATGCCATGTATGAAGGCTTGTCCTCCTTAATTCGGTTTCCTGAAGATCAGATGTAAAGTCAGGATTGCTTCACGTGTTCCTACATTTTTTCTGAAGCCAAACTGATCTTCTTCTTACTCAGTCTCAGCTTGTCTTTCAATTCTTCTGTAGATAATACTTGTTAAAATTTTGCAGGCTTAACCCAATTGCATCATTTGACGACCTTAGCTCGCAAAAGTTATTCATGACATATGAATCCAATGACAAGCTCAGCTCATGGCGATGCACTGCTCTATATCAATACATGTAGTTGAGTGACTAACTCACAGATGCCACATGTATGCAATCTGAGCTGAAGTTTAGACATCTGCTTCAGTTATTTCCCACGCTCCGCACTCAGGTATTCACACACTTTTGGAACAAGAGAGAAAAGAATCTTTGTTCATCTTATTTCGCTCATGTCAGTTGCAATCATGGTATCAAGCAGATGTGTTGGTGTTGAAGATGGAATATGAAAGCTAAAAGATAGTGTTTCAGAGAGTGATTATGAAGACAGTGATGTTTGTAACTATGGAATAGCCCCTGTAGGTCTTAGTTTGAGTTCAAGTGATGCGTGTAATAGTGCTGATGATACAGAAAGCGATACAAATGACGACGGTAGTCCAAGTTTTTCAAAACTAGTTCGTACCTCGGCACAGACTAACTTGAATGACTGGAACTGTTAAAAATTAAATAACTGGAAAGGAGGTTCAACCTATTCAATACTCAAAAGAAAGAAACGTAGCAATCACATTTCTATTTAAATGGGACCGGTTTTGACCTTAGTCTAGGTCATCATCAGCCATAAAAAACATATAAAATGTTTATGAATGTTGGAGGTCAGTTCCACACTCTGTTAGGCACAAAGACACGACATCACATTCTGTCCTGCACAAAGTCACAACACTACTAATCAACATACGAAGATCAAAAAGGCTTGAATTCGCAGACGAACAGATCTGTAGTAGAAAGCCGCCAGCTCCCGGTGACCAGCGCGGCACACTCAAGGTCACGCGCTGCGGCCAAACACCAAAGTAGAGTGGAGAACGTTTCGAAGGTCCAGAACCTGTCACGGCTGAGTACGGGTGCTCATTCAGTTGTACTAATTGGCGTCTTATATTTTTATATACATAATTGGCTTCCCGCAGCCGTGACAGGTTCTGGACCTTCGAAACGTTCTCCACTCTACTTTGGTGTTTGGCCGCAGCGCGTGACCTTGAGTGTGCCGCGCTGGTCACCGGGAGCTGGCGGCTTTCTACTACAGATCTGTTCGTCTGCGAATTCAAGCCTTTTTGATCTTCGTATGTTGATTAGTAGTGTTGTGACTTTGTGCAGGACAGAATGTGATGTCGTGTCTTTGTGCCTAACAGAGTGTGGAACTGACCTCCAACATTCATAAACATTTTATATGTTTTTTATGGCTGATGATGACCTAGACTAAGGTCGAAACCGGTCCCATTTAAATAGAAATGTGATTGCTACGTTTCTTTCTTTTGAGTATTGAATAGGTTGAACCTCCTTTCCAGTTATTTAATTTTTAACATCAATAATTTCAATACGGAACAATGAAATTTTTATCTTTAAATGACTGGAACTGGACAAAAAGTGACAATATCCCTGTTGTACATATGTTTAGTGAATACAACAGTGTTGGTGATAACTTATTGAAAAAGTTACCATGCAGACAACTGCCGTAGTGTGGGATTTAAATGTGTTTTCTCAGTGAACTGCTAGGGTATTTAAATAGGATGTGAATGGCTTAATATACTAAACTAATGGTCCAGTAGTTTTTACACTTGTTAGTAACTGCTGCTTGGGAATAGATATGCCAGCATTCTGCTTAAAATCAGATGGCACTTCAAGTTCTTACTCCAAACACACATATTGTACCTTCCACAAAATTAAGCACATCTAACATTTTCACAATACTCTGTCACTAACATAGCTTAAATTTAGAGTACTCTCTATTCACCTGGGGAAAATTTACCTGATTTCACAAAGTGAATCCCTAGCTATTTATTTTAGTGGGCATGGCTTTGAACCCCACTGCTCGTTTTTCACATAAATTAGACACAATACCAGCTACTTTAGAGCCTCCGTGGCTCAGACGGCAGTGCATTGGCCTCTCACCACTGGATACCATGGTTCAAATCCTGGTCACTCCATGTGAGATTTGTGCTGGACAAAGCGGTGGCATCACAGGTTTTTCTCCGGGTACTCCGGTTTTTCCTGTCATCTTTCATTCCAGTAACACTCTCCATTATTATTTCATAGCATTTATCACTCATTAATAAATCACCTTGTGAGTGGCAACCCCATTGTAATAACAGCCTATATATGTTTCATTCATTACATCCCTGACCCAGTCAATGACTGGAAAACAGGTTGTAGGTTTTCATTTTCACTAGCTACTTTAATCTACGTCATGCACATGCAAAATCTATGTTGAGAAAGGAGTGTCATCTTAATCATCTAATCAAACATTATTACTCAACACTCTTGTGTAGTATAGAAAATACTTTTATATTTCCACAAGAAAAACCCTCAAAAATATACCCCAACATTAAACCATAGGGTAATGGCTAAAATATAACTCACCGCAACACTCCAACAAGCATGTAAAACATGCTTAATTTACTTTACATCCCTTGACATAAAATAAAAATACCCATAGGAATAAGATAATAAATGAAATGAAAACCCATAAATATCAAACAAATATTAAAAGATTTACCTTCTGGTTTTCTCTCATTTCGTACAAGAAAATGATATATAAGCTGCACTAAATTTCTTTACATTTGAAGTTATATGCATTATTTAAACAGATTAAGAAAAGTGCTACTTCATAAGACTCATATGTGTGAGCAGGGTACCTATCCTTGTGTGTGGTAATTCAGACCTCCACAGCTCCACCATTGGAATTTATACCACCATGTCCTTGGTCCTAGATCCTATGGGAAGTTGGTTCATGGTGCCATTATCATCTCCATACTGATGTAGTGGTCCTGAATTCCACTGTCGCTCACAGTCACAGTTAATTAGATTATCAGTACGGAACTACGTTACGCAGCTGCGCACTGTTTCGGCTGGCTGCCAAATTCACAACAACAGTTCCCTTTCTTCCTATACTTATTACTTGAGCTCTCTAATTGAGTTTTGAAGCTCTTCCTAACATTAGCATAACTGGAAGACAGGTGGGAAAATGTTGAATGTGTGATTGTTTTGTAAATTGTATGTATCTAGTTTATTAAGTGTATACCTATTCTTCTTCTTCTTCTTCTTTTATGACCACATAGGATCACTTTAGTCAGTCCGTCATTCAGGTCTCTTTGAAGGGATTGTTCGGGCTTTGCGGTCTTCCCAGTACTTCTTCAGACACTCCGATATTCGTGCCCTTTCCTGTTGAAAATATGCGTGTTGTTGGTTTATTTTGTGTAAGGGTAAAGCGGAGGTTTGTATTCTTGAGTTTTGTATTCAATTTTATCTTATTTGTGGTGTCTTCTGTTGTAAGGCCTATTTCCTTCAGATCCTCTCTTACTTCTCTGATCCATTTACATCCTGTTGTGGTATTTTTTGAGACGAGATTGTGTTGTACTAGTTGTGTTAGAAGTCTCGAATCCTGCATCCTCATGATATGTTCAAAGAATCCCAGTCTCCTCTTACGCATAGTATCTGTAATGGGTTCTAGCTCTTTGTACACGACTTTGTTAGGTATTAACCGCCACTGTCCATCCTTCTGGTATTTTTTTGTTGATGCAGGTTCTTCCAATCCTCCTTTCAATTTTCTGAAGTCTGTCAGTCTTTGATTGTTTATTCAGGTGAAGAAGTGTTTCTGCTGCATATGTAGCTTCCGGTTTTATAACTGTGTTGTAATGTTTTATTTTTGCATTTATTGATAGACATTTCTTTTTGTAGACATCCTATGTTAATTTTTGTGCTTTAGCTAACCTATTTGTTCTTGTTTGGATTGAGATTTTTCATTTAGGTTATGTGTTATTATTTCTCCAAGATATTTAAATTGAGTTACTATTTTGGTTTTATTACCATTTATGGTAACTTCTTTTAGTTGTGTTGGTTTTTGGGGCATAATTTCTGTTTTTTCAAATTATATTTTGAGGCCAATTTTATTTGCAATGTTTTGAAGTTCTGATATCTGGGTTTTTGCTTCTTTTACGTCCACTGCTAGTAATGCTAAATTGTCAGTGAAACCCATGCAATTTGTTTTGATTTTTCGGCCAATCTTTATTTTGGGGGGATATTTCCTAAACCATTGCCATTTCTAGAGCACAATTAAATAATAGTGGTGAGAGCCCATCTCCCTGCCGTAGTCCAGTTTTAATTTTAAATATCTCTGATGTTTCACCCCTAAACTTCACTTTTGATTTGGTGTTAGTGAGAGTCAATTTTATCATGTTTATTAATTTGGGGTGTAGTCCAAGGTGTCTTAAAATTTTGAACAGAGATGGATGCAATCATAAGCTTTCTTGAAATCTACAAATGTTAGCAGCATATTTCTATTTCTTCTCCTGTTATAGTCTATTATCAACTTAAGACTCATGATCTGATCAGGACAGCTCCTCCAGGGTCTATTCATTGTGAAATATTGTGTACATATGAGGGCTGTTTTTTTTTTATTAATGTCCATTTTTAAAATAAAAATAACTATTTTATTTTCAAAACACATTTATTTTTAGGTTTCACATAGGCCTACATTTCCTTATTTTTCTACATAGTTACCTTGTTTATTTAGGCACTTGTCATACCTTAAAACTAAGTTTTGGAATCCCTCTTCAAAGAAGTCTGCCGCCTGCCCTGACAGCCAAGTGTTCATGGCCATTTTCACTTCTTCATCGTCGTTGAAGTGCTGCCCTCCAAGATGACATTTCAGCTGCCAAAAAAAAGGTGGAAATAGCTAGGAGCAAGGTCAGGGTTACATGGGGGGTGATCCAAAACTTCCCTCCTGAAAGAGTCAAACAGTTCCTGAGTCTGGACAGCAGTGTGAGGCTTTGCGTTATTATGAAGGAGCAAAATTCCCTTTGTCGGCATGCCACGTGTTTTGTTCTGAACCGCACATTGGAGTTTGGTCAAGGTTGCACAGTAGGCTTCTGTGTTGATCATCATTCCCCGTGACATAAAATCCACTAGCAAACCACCACGTCTGTCCCAGAACACAGTTGCCATGATGTTTGAGTATTGCCACTCCATTGACTGTTGCTTGGATTCAGGGGTGAAAATTGGATGCCCATGTTTCATCTCCTGTGACAATTTGACTCAATATGTCATCCCATTCTTGTGCATTATGAATCAAAAATATGAGGGAACTGGCCAATCTCTTTCATTTGTGGTCTTCTGTGAGGAGTTTGGGTACCCATCAAGAGCACAATTTCCTGAAGTTAAGGTTTTCAGACACAATTTTATACAGTACAATCCTAGATATTTGAGGAAAATCCATTGGGAGAGTGGTTATCATGAATCTTCTGTCCTCATGAATTTTCATGTCAATTGCTGTCACCAAATCTTCTGTGATCACAGATGGTCGACCTGACATTCTTTGTCATGAGTATTTTCAGGCCACTTTTGAACTCTCTTACCCATTTTCGCACTTTACGTTCGCTCACTGCATTATCACCATAAAGCTGACGATGAATGTCTGCAGCCAACATGTTTCTTGCACTCAAAAAAAAGTATTACAGACCATATCTCACACGTGACGAGTGATTCAATAATCTTGAACATTTTAAAGATGCACAGTTCAGTGTACAGGTTAGCTACACAGCTGCAAATGACACCTGCTTGTTCACAAAGAATGCTGGGAGGTAACGTGCATGCTTGTTGCAGCGTGCATGCTAACTGCAGGATTATATTTTTTCAAAAGGCCCTTACTTAAAAAAAACATGCATCGTATTTATATATGCACACATACAAATGCTGTCTTTGACTTGATAATAAATGTGATTCGAAGACTGATTACAGTATTTTCAATAATTGATTATCATTCCTAGATATTTCCTGTCTGAAATCACTAGCCTACCATTTTTTGGTATAATTTTCTGTTCTCAAAATGTGTTTGTTTGTTTGTTTGTTTGTTTGTTTGCTTGTTTGTATGGCATGTATTTTATTGCCTGTCTAGTGTAGGTATATGCATTTATTGCCTTTGATCTGTTAAAGAAAGTATGTTTGAGAACAATCAGGCCTATCATTTTGCCCAATATCGCTAACCATTTTCAGTTGCAAAATGCTATTAATTTTTCAAAATATATACTTCACTATAAATAACGTGAAGTTTGCAAAAGTCCTTCCACCTAAATGTATAAAATTCATGAAGTTACAAACCAGCACCCAGTAGTGGTAATTTATATTTTAGCATCATGTCCTTGTGTGTAGCACTAGGCCAGAGACAAAGAAGGATGCATGAAGCTAAGTTCTGTAGAAAATTCCACTCAGGAGAAAGTTTTTTTTTACAAGTTGCTTTACATTGCATCGACGCAGATAGTTGTATGGTGACGATGGGACAGGAAAGGGCTAGGAATGGGAAGGAAGTGGCCATAGCCTTAATTAAGGTACAGCCCCAGCATTTGCCTGGTGTGAAAATGGGAAACCATGGAAAACCATCTTCAGGGCTGCCGAAAGTGGTGTTCAAACTCCATACCTGACAACTTTCATGATTTAGGCGGGATACTCCCAATTTTCAACAGTTTTTCCTGCCTCCCGATTATTCTGTTATTTCTCCTGATTTTAGCTTTTTTCTGTGTGTGTTGAACTTCAAACATTTCTTTTCAAATTTTGCCATTTCAGCATTGTACACCAGTGACCAGAAATCCTTCGCTCATTGGCTGATTTCAAATGAAATATCAAAGCTTTTTAATATAAAAAATGCATGCGAATGTGCGATGTACATTGAAACCTGTATATCGCAATGCGTATATCGATTGTAAATCTTTCATTCTCGCTGCTATGTTCATGTTCGTTCATATCAGTCTAGATGATTCTAGAGACTAGTCCCTAGACTTGGAGTCTATTTTAGTAATTTAGTGACAGAATTTCAAAGATAATGACTAGTGACTTTTCTAGAGATTTTAGGAGTTATTTGGAAACAATGTTGGTGAATTTTAATTTATTACTTGATAAAAATAGCATTGCACTTCGCATAATTTCACAGGTGCATGATGCAATATATTCATCTATGCATTTGCTAAGTCATCATCACCATCATCATCATCAATGCCCCACTCCAGTCACCCTGGTGTGTTTAAAAAGCCTCCTCCACTCCTTTCTGTCCTTCCTCGTTTCCTGCTCCATTACTTCTGCCACATCCAATCCAGCTTCTCTAATGTCCTTCCGGATCTGATCCATCCACCTTCTTCTCAGTCTTCCAACTGGTCTCTTCCCCTTAACTTCTCTTTCTAATTCCCTTCTTGCTACCCGTTCCTTTCCCATTCTTTTTACATGTCCGAACCATCTCAGTCTTGCTTTCTGTATGTTCTGTACTAATTGTTCTATATTTAGCTATTCTCTGATTTTAATATTTTGGATTCTATCTCTTCTTGTCTTTTTAACTGATGTTCTTAAAAATTACATTTCTACTGCTGTCTCTTGTTAGTTACCAGCGTTTCTAGTCTGTATGTTACAATTGGTATGAAATACTGTTTATATAATGTTAATTTTGTTCTCTTGGGTACTTTGTCATCCCATGCTCTCTGACTTGATAAAATGTTATACCTTTACTTAGTCTATTATTAATTTCAGGGTTGATTTCATTACTTCCATTAATAATGCTACCCAGATATGTAAACTGTTCTACATTCTCTAACCGTTCACCGTCTATGTTCATTTGGCTTCTCTTTTTCTCTTTTCCACAGTGCATGACTACAGTTTTCTTTTTTACTAATTACCATTCCAAACTCCTTCAGATTTTCATTTGCTATGTAATAGCATCTGAGTGCATGACTGATACACACATCTGGAGCATGAGTTTATACTATTTTTGGAAGACTTATCAGAGACCAATCATCTCACTCACATACTTCCTGTGAGGGAATAAAGATGTGTGTAATTTTTAGCCTTGTAGCCTCGTATAGCAAAAATCGGGTTTTGAGACAATAAGTGTTATAATGTGTAGCATAGTACTCCTGTATTGCACAAGACCTGTAGAATAAGCAGTTTTGATCAATCTTAACTCCTGATTTTTCCTGATTTTCATATCAAAATCTCCTGATTTTTGGTTTTGTAAAGTTGGAAGGTATGGAACCCACTATCTCTTGATATTGGATACTGGCCACACTTAAGTGACTGCAGCTATCAAGCTCGGTATCAGATGAGTGTGAGCCAGCATGAGTTTGCTGGAGAGTGAATTCGAATATAGATTTGATTTGATTTGTTTATTTATCATCAACAGAGTTATTAATTCTCCAGTTAAAGATGATATACAACATTCAAATAATAACAATATTAACAGCACTTACTACTACTAATTATAACTAAGCAATATATAATTTATACATATTTACAAAACACACAAGGAAGAAGAGAAACCATGAAAACAGAAAAGTGTTTAACATTTGAAATGACCTAAGGAAGGAGGTATAACCTTCAGTTACCAAATGCACAGAACAAGTTACAAGGAACAACACACTGTCTGTGAAGCATCCATAAGATGTTTGCGAATTTCACTAGCTGATGTGTGAAATATATCCATCATCTCGCTAATTTCTTTCAGGGATCTTAGGATCTGCATAAACTAAGAGTTCCTGTGTGATTCTGTTCTGCACCTGGGTAAGTGAAAGGTGACAGCCTGTCGGGTGTTGTGGGAGGGAACATGAATTGGTAGCAACTGGAGTAAATTTGGACAGTCAAGGAAATTACCAATACATTTGTGTATGAAACGTGTGTTGACATACCTGCACCTAGTTCTAAGAGACTCAATACACATGTTTGTACAAAACAAATCATAATCTATCAATGACAGCTTGATACCCAAACACGTTTTACTGATACATTTTGAGAATCTGATCTGTACTCGCTCTAAGGCATTAACTAAGTATTGTTGTGAGGAGATCCGCACTTCAGAGCAGTGCTCTAGACTAGATCGTATAAGTGAGAAATACAGGGTTTTCAAAGGGACAACAGATTTAAAACTCTTGAAATTTCTTTTGAAGAAGCCTAATGTTTTAAATGCCTTGTTAATGATATTTAACACATGCTCATTGAAAGATAGACCATTTTGATTACTAAAAATAACACCAAGGTTGTTAATTTTATTAACACACTTCACTTCTTGATCCTTTATATGATAATTGAATACACTGACTTGCGATTTTTTCATGAAGGATATTGCACTGCACTTTGAAATATTTAGGGTTAAATGCCACTTTTTGCACCAATCACTAATATTATTTTACAATATTTAACAATTCACAGTCACTCATATATTCAATTACCCTGTTGAGTTTAAGAACATCAGCATAGAGCAGGTAGTTGCTTGAATGGATTTGTGATTGCAGATCATTAACAAATAGAAGGAAACACGAAGGTCCGAGTAATGAACCTTGTGGAACGCCAGACATAGGCTGATAAGGACGAGAAATGATACCCTTGTATTTTACTGAATACCTCCTGTCGTAAAGACAGCATTTAAACCATTCAAGCAAGCTTCCATGGATGCCATATGCTGACAACTTAATCAGAAGAGCATTATGCTGCACAGAGTTGAAAGCCTTGGAAAAGTCCGTGTACACGGCATCAACCTGCTTGCAATTGTCCAGAGTGCTAGATATGAAGTGAGAGTACACAGCAAGATTTGTGGTATTTGAGTATTTCTGGACAAAACCATGTTGGTTAATATTAACTAAACCAATGACTGCATAGTTGAGCGTTTCTGGACAAAACCATGCTGATTAATATAAATTAAACCACTGACTGCAATGTACAAGGCTTTGTACACGACTCTTTCCGGTACTTTAGAAATGAGTGAAAGAAAAACTACTGGTCTGTCATTGACAAATAAAGACTGGAATAACATATCCTTTCTTCCATTCAGACGGGAAATTGTCTGTACGAAGAGACCAGTTGATTATCATGGCTAGTGGGGTTGCCACCTCCTCAGCACACTCAAGTAACACAATTCCTGGAATGCAATCTGGACTACATGGCTTCTTACGTATCCATCGACTTCAAGATGTTGCAGACTTCCGATGTCCAAGTTACCAGTGATGATAAGTTAATTTTCCCGAATTGTACGGTGTGAGAATTACAGAGAACACTGTGTCTGCACGACCTAGCAGAAGTGAGTACAGCGGAGATCCAACATCCTGAATTAATGTTTACAGTCCTGACAACTTCAATTTCAACTTAAAAATTAAATTCACTTATGAACATCAATAAAGGGGAGAAAAGTCATATAATGTATCAGTGTAATTTATGGACAAATTTTACCAAGAGACTTGTATTAAGTATCATTGATTTCGATAAATGACACCTTACGAACAACTCTGGGTATGGAAATTTCCACTCTAACATCTGTTCACCAGATATAGGCTAGGGGAACCCCAAAGTTGTCTTGAAGGAGAAATGGATGCAAAGATAATTGCATCTAATCGCACGATCAATTTGTTTGCAGATGATGCTAAATGAATTATAGGGATATGCTAACCACCTGTTAGGTGTATTACTTCATTGATATCACTGAGATTAACAAAGCGATATGTCACAAGCCAAGAGTGACAGTACCCTTACAGCCATGATGGGCCATAAAAGCGAGGGTAGTGTTCACCTGGAAGACAGTTTTTCCACAGTTCCGAGGCTGTTAGTACACGATGGTGCATGGACCAGTTTTCTTTTGTGTGTGCTGTTAAGTTTTAAGAACACAGGTAGACGAGCCTCAATATGATGTGTTATGAAGAGTTTGCAGTTCTAATAACTTTCAACAATGAAAGAGTGAGAAATATTTGTGAGGAAAGAAAAGAGAAATGATATGATTTCATGAGGTTATTGAATGCTAATGTTCAGAAGAGCTTCAAACTCATAAATTTAGTGCAGTTTATATTCCATTTTCTTATATGAATTGAGTCATAGTAAACAGCATTGATAAAGATATTAGGTTTACATTAGAATGAGAACAGAACAAATTACTTACCTTCTTAGATACTGAGATTACAAGAGAGAGCAAACGGTTTGGTTATAAAATTGCTTAGAAAGGAAACTCATACTGACACCTAAACATGAAGGTGATTATAGAGAGCCTTCTGGAATTCTATGGGTGACTGGAAGAGAACCCGGCTAGCTTCATCGAGGGATCGGTCAGTCTATTACGAAGGACTAATCTACCAGAGGACATCTTCATGGAACTCATCACACCGCGATTAAAGGGGCAGCCGCTACTTGGTGGAATAACTTGTAGGGCTTAAATTTAAACTGGACGGACTTCAAGAGGGAATTCCTCGCTAGGTTTAATTCCGAAGGGGTGAAGAGCTCCATGAAAAGGAAGCTACTGGCTGAGGCACAACCCACTGGCAGGAGAGCTAGCACCTTCTTCCTACAGAAGTACCAGATATTCAAGCGTCTGCACCTGGAAGGAAGCAAGAACAAGATCTTAGCAGACATCACAGAGCTGCTCCATAAGATCCGACCCCTAGTGAAAGTATCACAACTGAGATCCTTTGATGATCTACGTAGAATCATCGCCCAGTTGGAGGAGGAACATAAGAGCAAAGCTACGGAAGAGCCCAGAACAGTCAGGAAGTGCTACCAGTGTGGAAGAACATGACACCTCAAGAACAAGTGCCCAACCTCGACGTCGCAGAAAATATGTCCGGCCCATTCTTGGTAAAAGGGGCTATGGGACTGGGAACAGGAATGCGCCTCAAGACATGACAGACGACCAACCCTGGTCAAGTAGGAGAGGGATTCGTCAGGTTGTGAGTAGAACAGGCCAACCCCGCCCAGCTATCATCTTAAAGATAGGCAGCGATAATTTTTCAGCCATATTCGACAGTCAATCAAGGCATTCATTTATCAGCGGGACTGTTGCCACATTACTACCGACTATGAAGTCTCACAATCTTGTAAGTGTAGTGGGAGCAGAGGACGAGGTAACCTATTTCTTCCAAGGACAGAATAACCTAACCACTAAATGCATGTTTATGCCTATTGTAATTGACGTAGCAGTAATTCAGAACCTGATACCTGATATCATATTAGGTCATATCTTTCTGGTGGAATACAAGGTGATTTTAGACTATGCTGCTCATGAAGTCTTTTGGGAAAATACAGACAGCTGAGGTTTGCCTGGGACGACGGGAATCTTCGGACGTAGACCTCGGAGGTATCCAGTTAACACATCTTCGACCGAGTGAAGAAGAGGAGCTGAGACACACTTTAAAGGACTTTCCGGAAGTCATCACCAATAAAACAGGATGGACTACCACTGTACCACACACCATTGAATGCAGCACTTCCTCAACCATCAAGCAACGCCCATATCCAGTCAATACGGATAAGCGCAACTTCGTCATCCAGAAGATTCAACAGATGGAAGGGCAAGGTCTCTTCAAAGCCTCTACATCCCGTTGGGCTTCCCAAATCGTCCTACCGAAAAAGAAGAATGGGCAGTATTGATTGTATCTGGACATCCGCATGTTGAACGAGAACACCGTTAGTGATGCCTACCCCATGCCTGACCTGAAAGACTCGCTGAACCAAGTGGGTGTAGGGTTTTCAGAATGCTGGAGCTCAACTCCGGATACTGGCAAGTGGGAGTCGACGGAAGTTCTAGACCACTAACCGCCTTCACGACACCGGGAGGGTTGTACCAGTTTGCGGTAATGCCTCTCGGATCGAAGAATGCTCCTGCAACATTCATGCGACTGATGGATAAGGTATTATTAGGATATGTTGGAGAATTTTGCCAAGTGTATCTCGACGACATTTTAATTCACAGCAAGAATTTTCAAGAATACCTTGTACATCTGAGGAAAGTACTGGAAAGGCTGAAGATTCATGGACTGACTTTCCAACTGGAGAAGTGGCACTTCGCTCAGTCCCACGTAGAATATCTTGGCTATGTCCTAACATCTGAAGGCTTAGAAAGGCAACCAGAGAAGAATTGAGCTATCGAAGAAGCTGAACGCCCACATACCAAGCAGCAAGTACGTCAGCTCCTTGGCTCGTGTGAAAGGTATAGCAGCTTTGTGCCACACTTTAAAGGGAAGGCAATAACACTCACCGATCTACTCCATAACAACCGCCCGTTCCAATGGACCAGCAAGGAAGAGGCAGCATTCCAAGATATTAAGACTGCGATATGCAATGCTCCCGGTCTAGCCAATCCCGAACTTCAAAGGAAGATGTGTCTGCAGACAGACGCCAGTGACTCCGGTCTAGGAGGAGTGTTATTCCAGGAGAGGAAGTGACGGCGAGAGGGACATCATCGAGTATGCCAGCAGAAAGCTATCTCCCACCGAACAATGCTACTGCACTGCCGAGAAGGAAGCCTTAGCCGTCGTGTGGGCCATGGGCAAATTCAGAGGCTACTTGGAGGGAAGGAAGTTCCAGTTCTACAGCGATAACACCGCTCTCAAGTGGTTGAACTCGGTCCCTGGCTCAAAACCTGAATTCTGACACATTAAAGACCTCCTGTGAGACTAAATTCAGGCACCTCAGCGTCTCCAAAACCGTAAAAGTAGTTAGTGGAACGTAAAGCAAAGAACATTATTATTTAAAATCTAAATTAATGCGATGTGCTCCTGTTAATCGCAGAATTTGATTTTGATGTGTGTCACATCCCAGGGTTGGCAAACATAGGAGCAGACAAGTTTATCTAGGCACCCGGCGATGGAACCTGAAGCTAGGATCATCATTGTCGAGAGAGAGAGTTCACACGAAAACACCAGGGTGAGCCTAAGGAACCTGTTCTTACGACCATCAAGAAGGAACTTGATCTGGGAATAATCAAACAGTGGCAAGAACAAGACAAGCCCTGTAGGACCATGATGCAGTGGATTAGGAGACAGAACGCTGATAGTCGACTCGTCCTGAGGGAATTCAAGATGTGCTACATGAACTTCTTGGTTGATGGAGGACTGTTGATGTACGGTACAGATCGCACCTCTCCAACGCGCCTGCTATTGTGGTGATCCCTAGACAGCACACGACGGACATCTTCGAGAAACTCCACGACAACACTGAAGCCGGATATCCTGCAGGCGAAGAGACGTATCAGTCCATCCGACGAAGATTGTTCTGGGTCAACATGCGGAAAGGCATCCAGGACTATGTGAATTGGTGCTAGATCTGCGTCTGCACCAAAGCGAGCAACAGGAAGGCGATTCCAGTCAGCGAGGAAGGCGGCCGCAACGCCCTTGGGAGGTCATAGCTTTGGACTTGACGGGTCCCTACCCTAGAACACCACGGCGTAAATAGGACTCCTAGTAATCACCGACCTCATCACAAGATGCATTGAGGCCTTTCCAATACCAGAAGTCACGACGGGACGCATCACCAGCCTTCTAAAGATGAGTTATTCAGCCGCTACTGTTGTACACGGTGCATTCTGTCAGACAAAGGGAGTCAGTTCACGTCAAGGAGGTGGCAGCAAATGACTACAGATTGGGGTGTGGAGCACTGTACCACCCCTATCTACAACCCAAGGGCCAATCCAACGGAACGATGGAACCAGGAGCTAAAAAGAATGCTATGGGTCTGCTTAATAGATAAAAAACAAGGACTGCGGGACCGTCAGATACCGTAGTCAATCTTTTCCCTGCGGCGACGCATCATTCGTGTCACCGGCTATTTCTCAGCGGAGCTGTTCCTTAGTTGACAGCTCTATGGCACCGGGAATTGGGAGCTTCGTACATCACCCACTTCTGGTCAAGATGATGCAGCTGTTTCCCTGGGAGAGTGGCAGCAACAGCAACAGGACATCAAAGAGGAGCAATCTTTGGCCGAGAAATGATCCCGTACACAGGCCAAGGCTCAAGATGTCTACGAGACCCAGATCTTCCTATCAGGCCTAGAAGTACTGTGATGTAACCACCCAGTCAGTAATAAGATTTGGAGGGTTTCAAGCAAGTCTCGCACCTAAGTTGGTTCGTCCCGTCGAGGTGGATAAGCAGTTGGGCCATGGGATCTGCTTACTAAAAAGCAACCCTCCTCTCATAGTCCACGCATTGGAGTTGCGGCGAGTCAACCAACTACTGCGTATACAGAGTAAGCGTGGTACTGCCACAGGTCCACCTGGAGGTGAGGCTACTAATGAAACAGCACAATCACAATCTGGTCATGAGGAGAATGCATCGACTATGATCGAGGAAGAGGCTGGCAACGAGGCAACCCCGACCCCCGACACGGCACGATCCGGTCAAGAGGAGAACACATCCAGCGACGTCGAGGAAGAAAGAAGATACAATATACGCCCAAGGCAAAGCCGACGTGTGTGGTCGACTGTGGGAATTGTTTCAAGTTAAAGGGGGTTATTGACGCAGGTGTAATAGACTGATATAACTTGAAAACAATGCTCTTTAACCCATGGGTAATTAATACAAGTATCGAGCTCGAATTATTATTATTATTATTATTATTATTATTATTATTATTATTATTATTATTATTATTACTTGTGATGTACATCCACTTATTAGTATTAGTATCAGTATTACTGACGATCGCATTATTTGTGAGGTTATGTCATGAAATATGTGTTGTGTACATATCGTCATTATCGGGACAAAACCTCCTATGTGATAATATTCTTGGAGCTATATTGACCCGCATCACATACCGTACATTACGAAGAGCGAGAATGCCTTGACAATATTCACACATTATTGCACCTTAGGTGACAGAACACTACTGGCAAAAGTTCTAAACCAAAATATTTCACATAGGAGGTTTGTCCCGGCAGCGACGATATATTTATATGACTTTAGTTAATGTAAGAACCTGTAGTTAATAGTATATAATTTATTATTACCTGTATATCAAAATCTCTTTATTTGCAAATGAGGTGTCTACCTCGGTGGCAAATGGTACACTAAAATACATTATTGTCAAGCACTAAATTTTAAATCAACAAGAGACGAAAAAAATTTCCTATAATACAATATTATACAATTTATGCTAATAATTTGTTCTATTAAACACACACATCATCCTTAATAAATTTATATTGTTTACAAAATTCTACTTATAATATCTTACAAACATAGTCAACTCATATACAGTAGGGTGTGTGCAATTCTAATAATACTATACAACTGGTATAAGATTAAAATTAACATTGAATTTATTTACATATTTATATTTTACCCATTCTGGATCCTAAGTAGCATAACGACCTGCTGCGTCTTAACCAGAGCCCCTTTTGCCACCACTTTTCAGAGTTCCTGAAGGGCCTTCACAGCTACCGTAGCGGTCCCAGGGCCCTAGAAGTCCCCACTGTACTTCACCCCTACAGGCAGTCCCCTACTTTGGCTGTCCAAACTCCTTAGACCAGGGGATGGAATTAATTTATTCACACACATTTTTTTTTATATATACAATAACCAGCACTGGTCGAATGCCCTCTAATACTTCATTTATTTTCTCTGTTCCTGTTTATTCTCTTCTTGAATATCTGTACAGATTTTGGAAGGATCAAACACTACCCCTGGTAAACTGTTCCACTCCTTCACACCCTTCCCAATGAATGAAAATTTACCCCAATCGCTTCTGCTAAAATTCCTTCTAATTTTATATTTGTGGTCAGTCCTGCCGATATAATTATTTTCCAACTGCAGCCTCTCACGGATATCTCCCCATGCTTCTTCTCCTGTATAGGCTCTATATAATCCTATAAGTCTAGTTTTCTCCCTTCTCTTACTTAAAGTTTCCCACCCAAGTTCCTTTAACATTGCTGATACACTACTCTTTCTCCTGAAATCCCCTGTTACAAATCTTGCTGCTTTCCTCTGCACACTATCTATTTTTTTTATTAGGTATTCTTGGTGAGGATCCCAAACACTGTTTGCATATTCCAATAATGGACGAACCATACTCAAGTAACTTTTTTCTTTTAATTCTTTGTTGCATCCTTTAAGTAGTCTCATTATGACATGTAATGATCTGTATGCTTTCCCAACAATGTCATCAATATGACCCTTCCAGTGCAAATTACTTTCAAATCTCACACCTAAGTATTTGCACTTGCCATCTTTTGGGATAACTACCTCATCCAAAGTATATTCAAATTCAGTTTTAAAACTCCTGTTTGTAAAAGTTGTAACAGTTGATTTGCCTCCATTAACCATATTATTTTCTTCAACCCATTGTTGGATACTTTCAAGGTCCCTTTGTAATTCTGAACAATCCTCAATGTTGTTTATTTCCCTATAAACAATTATGTCATCTGCATACAATCTTATTTTTGATGTTATATTGTTCCCTAAATCATTTGCGTATATTAAGAAAAGTAACGGACCGATTATACTACCCTGTGCAATTCCCTTCCAAACTTTCTCTTCCTGAGATACATTATTTCCTACTTTGACTTTCTGAACCCTTGAATTTAGAAATGCTTTTATCCAACGTGTAACCCTTACGTCCAATCCTATTCCCTCCAATTTCTTTAATAATATTCCATGTTCCACTCTATCAAAGGCTTTGGAAAGATCTATGGCTATGCAATCTAACTGACCTCCTGAATCCAACTGATCTGATATGTCCTGCTGAAATCCCACCAGTTGTGCCTCACAAGAAAATTTCTTTCTAAATCCATACTGGCTCCTCATGAACCAATTTTTATCATCACATATCCCTCTGATGTACTTCGATATTAAACTCTCTAGTATTTTACAAACTATACTGGTCAGGCTGATAGGTCTGTAGTTCTCTGGTTTCCTTTTATCACCCTTTCCTTTATAAATTGGTATTATTATAGATTCCTTCCATTCCTTTGGTATTACACTATTATTTATGACATAGTCAAAGAGAAATTTTAAATAAGGAACTATGTACCACCACATTGTCTTTAATACTTCCCCAGTAATTTGATCACTTCCTGCTGCTTTTCCTTGCTGAAGCAGTTGGATTTCTCTGAAAATATCTTTGTTTGTGAATGAGAAGCTTCTTGTTTCCCTCTGTCTCTCTTCCTCTCTATCTTCTGTTTCGGTTTCCAACTCTTGACAATCATCTACTGAATCTCTAAATTCCCTACTAAATAGGTTTGCTTTCTCAGTATCTGTTAAATAGTGTTCACCCCCTTCTCCAACCATTGTAGGAATTTGGATTCCTTTTCCTTTTTGATTCCTGATATATGAATACAGCTTTTTCCATTTCCCTTTGTGGTCATTACCCTCTTGAAGTATGCCATTCATATAATTCTCTTTTGCTTCCTTTTTCACTCTATTCAGTTCCCTCATTAGCTGTTTTCTAGTTTCTCTACTCACCCTACCCTCTTTGATTTTCCTGTTTACTATTCTACATTTTCTTTTTAATTTTCTTATTTCCCTTGTATAATAAACAGGGTCTGAGGTCATTTTACCCTTCTTAACAGGTACAAATCTCTTCTCTCCTTCCCAAATGATTCCTTTAAATTTAGCCCAAAGTGTATCCACATTACTCCCTTCACTTATCCAACAACTGAATTGTGATTTAAGGTAAGTCCCAAATTCATCAACTTTAGTTTTTCTGTACAATTTCTTGTCTTGTATAATCCTCTTATTAAGCCTTTTTGGTACGAGTCCTACATCCATTATTACAGCCTTATGGTCACCTATTCCTTCAATTACCTCAGTTTTATCAACAATTTCCCAAGGTTTAACCAAGAATACATCTAGTAAGTTATTGAGACGAGTCGGTTCTTGTACTACTTGTGTAAATCCTCCCTCCCAAATTAACTTATTTGCCAGTTTCTGTTCATGGGCTTCACTTGCAGCTCCATTCCATTCAACTTCAGGCAAATTTAGATCTCCCGCAATTATTACCATATCATTATTATTGTTTTTACGAGTATAATCTATTATTTTCTCAAAGATTTCCATGTCTCTTTCCTCTCTTCCAGGCCTGTATGTTCCTATAATTCCCACCTCCTTCATATTATCACAAACTAATGTTATCCCTAATATTTCATCCCTTTCATCGGTAAACCATTCATGTGTACAGTAAGTTTCCTTCACCAGAATAAACACCCCCCCCCCTCCCTTTTTATCTCCTCGGTCTCTACGATAGACTGTGTACCCTTCTGGAAATACTTCTCTATTACCCACCCCTTCTTTCAACCATGATTCCACTCCTATCACCACATCAGTCTCATAAGATTCCATCAGTGTACCGAATTTTAATTGTTTATTTACCGGTACTACACTTTGACAGTTTACCAAGAGCAATCTCAGACCCCCTTTCTCCCTAAAACTTGACTGTTGCAATTGGGTAACTTGAAATTCCTTACTATCCTGAGTTTCTTTTTCTAGTTGACTGAGCCAGCTTGAAATACAGCTGGCTCTTTCTACTAGTTTTCCTGGTCAGTATTATAACTCATGGGAGTTGCCTGTTTTACAGTACATATCTTAAGATTAATAAAATCTAGAACAATATTTGCTATCTTTCGTTTACCTGAATTGTTTAGATGCAGGCCATGTTTTGTATAACAGTATCTCTCAAAACTGCAGCATTCAATAACCTGAGTATTCCGAAAATGTTTACAAATTTTAATAATATCTATATTGACCTTGTCCACTTCAATGTTCACACACGAGTCTCTACTCAAATCATGCCTGTGGGACACGTTCACTACAAAACGTTAGTGTGGGTCAGCTTCCCTAGTGTATGTTTAAGTTGTGATCTTACATTCTTGGCGTCGTCGTGAGCTACGTCGTTCGTCCCACCGATAATAAGCACTGCATCGCCGCTCCCGCTCCACTACAGTATTACGGAACACATTGTAATGTCCAGAGTATCGCTAGGTAAGACGATAACCACGTAGAATATTCTTTACATTAATTCTAAGCTTTAGGCACTCTGAAAATTACTAGAAGATATGTTATTGTTATTACATATCCTTCTAGAAGCCTGGCCAGGCACTTGCTTGCTTGCTGATGCTTATGGGCTGTGTCTACGACATTTCACCCAGTCAATACTCGCTTACTCATGTAAACACACTAGTATAAAAGAAAAACTTCAGTTCAATAATTGATGCTTGAGCTTGCAAGTAGAAAAACACAAAACACTGAACTTCACTATATCACATAACAACCCTATTTTGCTAGAGCAGACTGTTCTCATACGGGAAACTTCCAATCTTACAATCACACTTCTTCTAAAGTTTCACACACACGAATAATCCAAAATAGCACCCTCAAGTAATACACTAATGATATGAGGAATCACTCAAATGGAACCTTCAAAAGCATGAGCAAATCTCACCCTATATTACAGACAGAATTATAACACGATATTGGCTTCATCTAGAAACAAATTTAGCACTCTAATAATCTCGACTGTAGGATTACTGAGCAAACAAGAAACACTGGTTGGAAAGACCGGCTTGAGTCGCTTGAGATTAGTCATAAGTTTTTTACGGGGGTTGGCATATAATGAACATTCAAATAAAATGTGGTTGGAGTCACCATTACTAATATTTGTACCACACAAACAGTTTGTATCCTGCGTTAAATGGAAACGAGATCTATATTGTGGTGTAAGGGCATGAATAAACCATTGTTTAACAGGAGTTGTGTTTAAGGCCGACATGCTAATGTAAACAGTCAGCAGTCTTCTTCTTCTTTCTTTGTGTTGTTGAGCGCTGCACACACGCAATTTACCCAGTCACCAATTGTACACTCGCTTGAACACTTTAGTCTCTATGTTTTATTATTATATGAAAGGGACATTTATACGATTAGAACAATTGATTATTAGTAACAAGAAAATGAATGTTGAAATTACGTAGAACTAGATACATCGCATTGAGGAATTTCAAGTGTGTGGGAGGATTCAAAGACAAATATTACATTGGTTTAAGTAGTCCGTGATGGCTAGTACAATTTCCGGTGTGGGATTGGATACCAGGCAAGAGACACATGTGAGAAAGGCAACCTTTTGTTCTCATAATCTACGAAAGAGAATATTTTGTTGTGAGTTAAATGTTTTACATTGAAGAATAATGTGATTAGCATCCCCAATAGCGTTACCACAGTTACATAGCGGTGAGTCAGTTAAATGTAATTGAAATTTATAAGCAGGTGTTAGTACATGGTTGAAACGAAGGCGAATGATAGTGGTAACGTGCCGACGTGTGTAGTTCCGTTTAGCAAACCATGGCCGTAAACAGATAGAAGGTTGCACACTAAAATAAAACCACCCTTAAAAGTAGCAGATCCTTTCCAATCGTCCTGCCATTCCTGATATAGTGCTTGTTTGATGAGAGGTTGAATATCAATAGCGGGAAGAGCGATGTTACAGTTGAACCCATTTCCTAAAGCAGCGTCTTTAGCAAGAAAATCAGCTTTAAGATTACCATGAATATTAGAATGTCCTGGAATCCAGACCAACGTTATATCCTGATGGTTTTGATCTAGGTTAAATAATCGTTTTTTTTTAAATATTGAGAACATACCACGAACTGTGATTTTGAGTTGAATGTATGCATTTCAGAACACTCAGTGAATCAGAAAATATGATGGTTTTGGGTATAGCATGAAGTTTGACATATAATAGGGCCTGCCGAATAGCGAATGCTTCAACAGTGAAGATAGAAGCATGTTTGGGGAGTGAGAATTTACCGGATGTATTGGAGGAAGGTATAATAGTAGGCTGCTCCAACACCTTGGTCATTTCGAGAACCATCCGTATAAATGCTTAAGGTATCCTGGTGAGGAGATAGGCATACTGGGAAGGGAAAAGAAATATTATGAGACGATTGTATACGTTGGTGGGTATTGAATCCGAAATGGGAGATAATAAGTTGTGGTTTGTACAATGATATAGAGTATGGGAAAGAATAATGAGGTAAAGAGGGACATTTAATGACTTGAGTGTTATAATCCCGGATGTTTTCAAAGGCTGTTAAGAGAGCAGGTGGTTTTAATTTAGTATTAGGGTATTTTTGAAAATATTCCGAAAGAAGTTGTAATTTAGGAAATAACAAATAGGAGGTAAGAGAAATTTTTCTTAGTAAGAACTTGTTTGCTAGAAACTTTCTACGTAAGAACAACGGCATTTCTCCAGTTTCAACCAGCAACGCGTTAGTGGGGGTTGATTGCAATGCACCAATACATAGTCGTATCGCTTTGTATTGAATTTCGTCTAATTTATAAACAAGGGTGGCAGCTGCCATGTTAAAAAAGAAGCAACCGTAATCTAACCTGGATCGTATGGTATTCTTATATATTGTCAACGCCATGACTGGGTCCGCCCCCCAGTTCCGCCTGACGATAGCTTTGATAATATTTAAAAAAAGGTTTGTTTTATAAGATAGGGATTCAAAATGATATTTCCATGTTAACTTATTATCTAAATATATGCCTAAATATTTATAGGTTGTACGAATTGGAACGCTTAAAGTACTACTTTGGATTGGTGATTGATCATAACGTCTTTTATTGGTGAATACCATGGCAGCACACTTATTCTGTGAAACTTCAAATCCATGTTCATTGAACCACTGGTGTGCGTTGTCTAGTACATGTGAGATGGTTTGTCTGGCTTCCAAAACGGTACTTTTAGTAACATATATTAGGACATCATCAGCATACGTAATTATACGAGCATCACGAGTAATGAGTGTTTCTAGATCCTTTAGGTATAATGCGAATAAAAGACCACTTAGGACATCACCTTGGGGTAGGCCCTTGGAACTATAACGAATGTTAGGAGGCTGCCATGATGATTTAACGTGTAGGCATCGATAGTATAAAAGTTGCCCTATGATAGTTATAAAGTTGGGAGGGAATGTCATAGCTGTTAGTTTTTGTAGTAAGACATGAATATTAACATTATCATATGCCTGTTTGGTATCTATGAAGAGGGCAATAGTATCATGTTTGCGAAATCTAGCTAAAGTAAGATCAGTTAAGAAAATGTTGATAGCATCAAAAGTACTTCGTCCTTTGATAAAAGCAAATTGGTATTTGGGCAATAAATTATGATATTCTAAACACCATAATAAGCGACTGAGCATTATACGTAGAAAAACTTTCCTAATACAGGATCCCAAGGTTATGCCTCGGTACCGTGGATATACTTGTCCTTCAGTGGGGGATTTCTCTAATGGCACTAGGAGAAATTGATTCCAGTGCTGTGGAATTGTGGCGGACGTTAAAATCGAATTGAAGTACATGATAAGAATTTCTGAGCTTTGTGAGGGAGATGATGTATCATTTTATAGGTAATGTAATCCGGACCTGGGGAAGTGGAAGTCTTATCTTCAACAGCGGTGAGGAATTCTATTAGTTCAATACGTTGCAGAAGTGTGTCAAATTGGACATTATGTACGGACGTAGACAACGGAAATTGGGGCATTACAAAATCTGGAGTGAGTTCATTATAAAATGTTTGGAGATTATCATGATGAATGGTAACAGCATTGTGTCGTCGGGGAATACGACCTATGGATCGAATAGCAGACCAAATAAGTTGAGGATTAGTATTTCTATGAATAGTAGAGATGAATTTTTTCCAGGATTCCTTTCGTTTATGATTAAAGGTGCGTTTCATAAGTGCAGTATACTTCTGATAAAGGATATAATTATAATAGGTGAAGTTAGTTCGAAGTTTTCGAAAGAGAATTTTGCGGCGTTTGACCATTGCCTCACATTGTTTATCCCACCATCTAATGACAATTTGTTCAGGCTTGGACTTGAATGTTGTGGGGTGTATAGGATGATACATATTTAGATATTCGTTAATTGCGGTAAGAAGGGATAAATATTGCATGATAGGGGAAGAACTGACTTTGAGCTGGGCATTCAAATAGCTATTAAACATATCGAAATCAAAATCATGGAGGGACCTGTCAAGCCGGTGTTGGTTAGTTGTAGAGGAATCAAAATGTGGAGATCCAATATTCCCATTAAGTGAAAGAAATAAGGGGAAATGGTCACTGAGATGGGTATTTTAAATGGTTTGCCAAAAACTTCGGTGACCCAATGAGAGACTACAAATAGAAAGGTTGACAGCGCTTTCAGCTTACCCCGGTGCTGTGAGTCGTGTTGGGGAGCCATCATTTAAGATAAGGAGGTCTAGGGTTTGTGTTACATTAAGAATTTTCCTACCCTTTGTAGAAATGTGTAGAGGTCCCCATGCAGTCTGATGGGCATTCATATGACTGGAAATTATAAATTGAGAATAAGAAGTAAACTGATAGAAAAAATTATACCATTGTGTGGCTGTACCCTGTATACGGGGGAGGACAATAAAGATTCACAATTACTAATTCATTAATTTTCACTACTACAAAAAAGGTGCCTGTTATATATTGAGCAACCTCCAAGCGTTGATATGTTATTCCAGTGGCAATAAGGGTTAGCACGCCACCATATCCACCACCATCCATACGTTCCGCCTTATAACCAGCAAATCGAAAAGTATACATGGGTTTCAACCAAGATTCTTGAATTAATATGATATGGGGATGATATTCAGTAATAAGGTTAACTAACTCATGTCTCTTACCTAGTATACTTTTACAATTCCACTGGAGAATCGAAATTGCCATGTTCGAAAAGACTATTGACTTTATCATTGATACTCTTAATTAAGTCACTCCATTGGGTATTACCCCCTAATAATTCCATGAGTAGTACAAACTCAGAACGTAG
This sequence comes from Anabrus simplex, assembly GCF_040414725.1. NCBI lineage: Eukaryota > Metazoa > Arthropoda > Insecta > Orthoptera > Tettigoniidae > Anabrus > Anabrus simplex. The sequence continues at coordinate 98,064,703 of NC_090265.1, read as the reverse complement.
GGCCGATTGTAGTTTACTCGGGTTAAAGGATAATGAATTATCCTTCTGGAAACTACTTCCATGTTCATTATTAGAGGATGAAACTGTAGACCGAGTCCCGGAACCACTCGGGGCGTGTGTAATAGGAGTGTTGTGATATGAACGATGTTCAGTTCTGGGAGTTCCAATTAATTGAAGATAACCGTCCTTATCATAACCAGGTGGAGGAGGGACCCGAGGTTCACGAGAGATAACTTCCGTAAATTTTCTTTTTCTAGGAAGCTCAACAGTTGGGTTGGATTCAGAGGAGTGTAATGGGGAAACTGCTGCGTAACTGAAAGTGGGTTATATTCCTTTGGCTGCACTTGAGTTTGTGCCTCTTCGAATGATATATTTTGAATGCACATAATTTTTAATAGTAACTTGTTTGTGATGTACTTCGCATAAATGTGATCCCACTGAATGATTAAGATTACAGTGGAGACATTTTAACAGTGTTTGCTGACATTCCCGTGTGGAATGGGATAGTGAACATCTCCCACAACGGGAACTGCTCTCTCTACAATTTTTTGCACTGTGACCATATCGCTGACATTTTTGACAGATAATAGGATTATAAATAAAGACTTCAACCTCTAAGAGCACATTAAAAATAGAAACATGTTCCGGTAGGTGTTGAGATTTGAAAATTACTTTTACAGAACCGGTAGGAACGAAATCTGTTTTATCACCAACACTAATCTTTCTGTTCATACGCTGCACTTGTTTAATTGGTTCGGGAGAATCAATAAATTGTATGATGTCTTCGTTGGATAAATCTTTATCCACACCTCGAATTATTCCGACACGATAAAGGCTGGAAGAGGGAATGTAGGCTTTAAGTTTCTTTTCTGGTAAGAGGGGATGTTGCAAAAAACTGTTAGCGTGTTGGCCAGACTTAAAGGCAAGTTGAATCCGGCGAGCACCTTTACGACTGACAGTTTTTATGCCACTGATCTTATTGTCATAAAAAAGCCGACTCAAGGCCATCGGATGTAAATTGCCGGTATTATTAGTACCAACAGGTTCAACATTAATCAGAAAAGGTCCCCTATGAGTACGTGGATACAATTCGAGAGGTGTTGAGCTATCGTTAGTTGTGGAGAGATTTGTGTCGGCAAGAGGCCGTTCATCAGTAGAGTTCACTGCAACCTGTTCATTCTTTGCGGGAATATCTTCTTCGTGATCGACCTTCAAATCCATGTCCAGATTCGGGGGACGGTTAGTGCCACCGCCTCCAACTGCTGTCGCCATGTATCTCACTTCACTCACCACTAACAAAACTACACTAAAGCACACGTCAGCTAAGAAACGATGTGTACCGCACCGCAGGTACTGACGAACTGTGAGTCAGCAGTCAACTGTTTCAAGGTTGCAGACTCCATGTGCTTAGTGATAGGCAGTTGTTAAAAATAGTGGTTAATTATTGATGTTTTCGTATTAATGTTTTGTTTGTGGCGGCAGTTGAGTAGGCTATGTGCGTGTTCAATGTGTAATGTGTAAACAATTAGTTCTATATCAATAAGTGTACCAATTGACATCATTTTGTGTGCGTCTTTGTGGATACGTTACTTTCCATTGCCTCTCATTATTACATGCCGCTTTCCACATCCATTCTGTAGTTTTCATGTATCCTAAAATCTTGATTCCATTTTGTAGTTCATTGTTTTTGTTGAACATTTTCTTTTTCTATGTTTAAAATTTCATAAATGTATTATTAGTATTATTTTCATTTATGTAATCAAGCTGTTTAATGGTTACATTGTTAGCCAAGACCTTGGTTTTGTGAACGAATGATTAGTAAATGGTAACTGACCCGAGTTAGCCTTAAAACTAGATTGCAAATGCACCTCTTAGACATTCTTATCTTGCATTTTAGGTCCTTCCTTTCATGATGTCTGGAGCCGTTCCTACTCCTCATTTCAGAAAGAACGAATTACGCTACGAACTCTGGATTCGTAACGTAAATTCCGCAAGGACTGTTTGGGACGATATGAGTTTATTAGCTTCTTCCCTTATCCTATCGGTGACTGTTCCTGAGCTAACCACAAATGAATTGGGTGAACCTTTGGCCGTGATTAAGGATAAATTGCATGAGTTTAATGCTATAATTTTGTTTTTTCATTCTTCTGATCCCTCAGAAAATCAAGTAATGCCGGTTAAAAGTAAATTACAGCATTACACGAGTCTTATCCATGATTTGTTGTCTCTTAATTTGCCGGGAAATGAGCAGCATGGGTGCGAGCTATTGTTGACATCATTTTCCGAATTATTTCATAAAAATTTTAAGTTTGCTTGAAGGGCGTGAATTGTCTAATTCGATATCTGGTGTTCAAATCCCTACCTCTTCAGGATCTTGTGAAACTGACTGTAATTACCTACTGATCGAATCTCCAATTGTTCCTCAAACAAGTGAATGTGTCATTCCAGTTTCTATTTCTACAGCTTCTCAAGCATGTACTGTGGTCACAACATAAGTGCTAATGTTATCCAGGAATCTAATGTGGGTAATGTTTCCCCGGTTTCTTCCTCTGCTCTCTTTTGAAGTGCTTCTGTGGCTATAAATTATTTATTTACTTATTTATTTATTTATTATTATTATTATTATTATTATTATTATTATTATTATTATTATTATTATTATTATTATTATTATTATTATTATTATTATTTGCGTATGGACCCAATGGATCACGCAAAGCTCTAACGATTCTGTTTTCTGAGTTGCCAAACAGCTCTCATCCTTTCTCCGTGGATCCTTTTTCGTTCTTCTGTCCACTTTGCTCCAGTCTTCTTTTTCACTTCGTTCTCTGGTTGCACTTTCCATCCATTAATTTTTTTCCTATAAAGGTTTCTGTCCGCGGTGTCATTTGGGTTTATCTGGGCTTTTTCCAGATCCTTCTTCACTTCTAGTACCCATGGAATATTTTTTAGATGTTCTATGTAAGTGAGAATCTTGTGTGTCAGTCTACTTGCCGGCAATCTGTGGACGTGCCCATAGAATTTCAGACGTCTTTTGCGGATGTCTGCTGCAATGTTGGAATGCTCTTCTGTCTCTTTGCGTGACCTCAGTCTATATCCATCTTCTGTTTTTCGGAGGCCGAGAATTTTCCTCAGGATTCTTCTTTCTTCTTTTAAAATGTTTTCTAGGTCATCTTTCCCGTTTAGTGTAAGGGTCTCGCTGGCATATAAGACTTCGGGCTTTATTACTGTATTATAGTGTCTGATCTTTGCATGGCGGGACAAGCACTTTTTATTGTATATGTTGTGAACCCTACCGTAGGCTTTCCGAAATTTTTGTAGGCGAATTTTCTGGGCAGCCTTCTCGCTTCCCGTTGGTTCAAGTATTTCTCCCAAGTACTTGAAGTGTGGTACTCGGTTGATTTGCCCATGTGTCGTGCTCAAATTTTGAATGCCAAATTTTGAGCAGAAGAACTTAGTCTTTTCAAAGGAAATTTGTAGGCCAACCTTTCCAGCACATTCGTTAAGGGTTTCAATTTGTTTAACGGCTGTGAATACATCATCTGTAAGTATGGCCAGGTCATCTGCAAAAGCGAGGCATGATATCTCAATACCGTCTTTGGGTCGTCCTAGTCGTATGGGGCGCCAGTATCCCATGTCTTTCAATACCTTTTCCCACTCACGGATGACTTTGTCTAGGACGAGGTTGAAAAGAAGCGGAGATAAGCCGTCACCTTGTCGGACGCCAGTTTTAATCGGGAATGGTTCAGAGATCTCCCCCATGAATTTAACTTTGGAGATAGTGTCAGTGAGTGTTGCCTTGATGAGGTTGAGGGTCTTGGAATCAAACCCCAGTTCCTCAAGAACAACGAAGAGAGACTGTCGATCAACCGAGTCGTACGCTTTCCTAAAGTCAACAAAAATGCAGATGACCGGTTTCATCCTCAATGCTTTGTATTTAAGTGTTGTCTTCAAGTTGAATATTTGTTCTGCACACGAGCGACCAGAGCGGAAGCCTGCTTGATATTCGCCAATAATTTGTTCAAGTTGTTCTTGCGTTCTCTTCAAAAGGCAAGCTGAAAGAATTTTGTAAGTCACTTGGAGAAGAGAAATGCCCCTGTAATTATTTACGTCAGTCTTATCTCCCTTTTCGTGTAATGGGTGGATGAGGGCGCACTTCCAGTCCTAAGGTAATTCTTCCGATTGCCAGATATCTGTAATGATTTGAGTGAGCTCCTTGAGGGAGTTAGGTCCAAGATTTCTTAGAAGTTCCGCAATGATGCCATCTTCTCCGGAGGTCCTATTGTTTTTAAGTTTGAGGATGTGGCCGCGGATTTCTTCCTCTGTCGGTGGTGGAGATTCTGGGAAAGTGTGCCTTGGGGGTTCTTGAGGGAATCTTGTGAGGGGCTCTGGACAGTTGAGGAGATCAGCGAAGTAAAGTGCTAATTCTTGACAATTATCCTGATTACTGAGTGCAAGTTTTCCATCTGATCTTTTGAAAGCCAGGTTTTGAGGAGCGTACCCACGGACTTGTCCTCCGAATTCCCTGTAGAAATCTCGTACATTGTAGTTATGAAAGTTGTCTTCAATCGAGTCCAGTTGTTGCTTCAGGAGTTTTCTCTTGACCTGCCTGATGATTTTGGCTACTCGTTTTCTAGTTTCATTGAAATATGTTTGGTTTTCTGGTGATTTCTTGCTGTTGTATTTCTGGAATCCTTCTTTTCGTTCCTTCAAGGAACGTTCACATTCAGAATTCCACCAAGGGTGTTTAGTATTCTTTTTCAGGGGAATTTGCTCTCGAGCTTTCTGGATGATTTTGTTGCGGAATTTCTCCCAGGTGCCTGCATGTTCCCTTTCCCACACTTCTTGCAGATTAGTATTTCCAATCTGTGTCGTATCAAACTTCGGTACTTGTGACCTCTTATGATGAATTTTCTTCGGGGTGAATTTTACCTTTATTCTCACTAGGTAGTGATCGGAATCGACGTTTGCTCCTCGGCGTACCTGTACATCGTGTACCTCTCTCTGCATGGGATGAGAGATGGCAATGTAATCGATTTGAAATTCACCGATCCCTGGAACGGGAGACCTCCAGGTCTTCTGTTTCCGTGGAGATTTTCTCAGAGAAGTTGACATGATTTTAAGATTGTTTTGTTGACACAGTTCAACGAGTCTCAACCCGTTTTTGTTAGTGAATTTGTGAGCAGGGAATTTGCCAACAGTTTTCTGGTGTTCTTTTTCTTTACCAATTTGTGCGTTAAAGTCGCCCAGCAAAATTTTTGTATCCTCTTTTGGAATCTTCGCCATGATTTTCTGAAGTTTAGCCCAGAATGCATCAGTTTTTTGCGGTTCTTTTTTATTGTCCGCGTTAGTGTGTGCATGTACATTCACTATTGTATATTTCTTGTTAGCACATTGGATTCGCATTGTCATGAGCCGGTTACTTATGGGAGTAACTTCTTTTATTGAGTCTACAATACTTTTATGTACCATGAAGGCCATTCCTAGTAAGGGAGTTCCCTTACCAACTCTCCGCTCCGTTTTACTCTTGAAGATACGGTAGTTTCCATAATCAGCTGTGTCCTCATCAGTGAATCTCGTTTCCTGCAGGGCAAGTATCTGAATTTTCTGTTGATCTAGTTCTGTTGCAAGATTGTGCAATTTACCAGGTTGGATTAAGGTATTTACATTGAACATGCCAATGTATGTGAAGGTTTTGGATGTTAGTTTGCCAGAGAACTCCGACTTTCTCTGTGTTCGTGATTGCCTGGGTTCCCCAGAATCCGAATACCCAGTAGCCGTCTCATGACGGGTGGATTGGTTACCACCTGGGGTAATGCTGATTTTACTCTCACGAATCATCATAGCTTGTAATCAAAGATTGATCCAGTGTTTCCACCGGGAAATTATGACCAGGGATTGCTAGTTCCTGGAACATAACTATACAGCCGTACCTACTAGGTAAACTGACGCTGACCACTTCACCTCTCGATCCGAGTCAGACGCGAGGTGGATTTTATTTTTGGTTCTTCCGCCCTCTCAGCCATTGAGACATATGTCCTCTTCTGCCATCGAAGCCATTGACCACAGTTCTAGTTTCCTCAGTTGATCCGCGAGTGCTTATTTATTTATTTATTTATTTATTCATTTATTTATTTATTTATTTATTTATTTATTTATTTATTTATTTATTTATTTATTTATTTATTTATTTATTTATTTATTTATTTATTTATTTATTTATTTATTTATTTATTTATTTCCTCGGATCTTACAGTACTTAAACCAAGCGATCCTTCAAGGAACACAATAACTCCAACCGAAGCTATATATTGGTAAAACTAACAAACTAAATTATATTAAATTACATAAGCGAACTAACAAAATAAAATAAATTGGGGTAATTAATCCTCACCACGGCAATGTGGACCCTGGCCAGCTCCTATTGGAGATCTGATCGGCATGGCAATACGTTACCAACCAACATAACAAAACAAAATTTAAAAGTATATTACAAAATTACAAGACAACTAAAATAAAACAGTAATTAAGCAATGGCAAAGCAAACAAAATTGAGCTCTGATTTGACAGTAGCTGGCAATTCGGCATAAGTATAAAATACCTTCCGGCAGAAACAGAACAAATAAATAAAATAAGAATCGCACACCGGAACACCATGGAAGGCTAATGGACTTCCTCATCCTATGTCAGCAAAACCCGGCTGACTGCTTCCTCACTAACCCAGGCTAGCTGACACAGACTCACCTCGTGCTCAAACTGCTAAGCTGTGCCTACCTATGCAACAACATATGCACTGTTCTACTTTAAGTTACCTCTCGTTATTCCTTATGACCTCAAACTTCAATTTCTTACCAATTAACTAAATTTTTTACTCTTAGCAAACCGGAAACATTTCCAGGCTGTAATGACCCAAACTCCATATTAAATTACATACTAAATAACTTACTTTTACTCAAATACAATTAACAAACACACTCCACTACCTACCTAATTTAGCTTCTTAACATTACCTTTAACCACTCACAGACCAAATTCAAACCACCTTGTAGCTGCCCTTCATTCTAACACCAAACTTCATAAGTAATCATATTCATAAACTACCAACTCAACCCTTTACGAATAATAATACAATTCCGCCATTAACTTGCTCTCTCTTGTACAATTCACAAACACCTCTCTAATCACTCTTAGCCCAAACTCCTCTTATCATTTAAATACATCTATCTATCACTCTTAGCAAACCGGAAACACTTCCAATCCGCAATGACCCAAACTCCACATTAAATTACAGATTAAATCACTTAATCATCGTCACTGTTACTCACTATGTTCTCATTATCAAACACTCTACCACTTATCCTATTCACACATATCACCAAATCAACCCCTTTGAATAACAATCCAATTACATCAATCCAAACTCCACATATTAACTAGCTTAATTACTAATACTACTTTTTTACTTCTCGTTACAATGCCTTCATCACTTTTTCCTTTCTTACCCCATAGTTCCTTTAAACCCATTCTTCTCCATTTATTCATAGTTCCTCTTACTTCTGCTTCTTCCCTCAAACTATTATTTTCACTATGCGTTTGTCCACTTGCCATTTCTTGTGCTTTTCTCTTTCTCAGCACTTCATAGATTTCTTTTGCAATCGACTCTCTGATCTCTCCCGATCTCGACGCCATACTAAGATCACACAGCTCACTGCTTCCATTTGATCTTTCCTTTTCACCATGTCTCTCTTCTCCAGCGCTGCTTTCTATTGCCTGTCTTTCATCCACTCTCTTCCCTATCACTGATTCCTGCCTCCGTCCATCCTCTAATGCCCGTAGTTTCGTCACATTCCAAAATCTGACCCATATGTCATTAGTTACCACTAATTGCTGCCCCCTAATGTGCGCTCTTAAGCCTTGAAGTTTGGCCCTTTTTAATTTTTTTTTTAGGATTTTCAGATTCTTGTTCCCTTCTCTACCCATGTCTCTCTTAATCCAGATTTTTTCACTCTGTAGGTTCCCCGCGTTTCTTATCACTATTTCAGCCATCAAAGTGGATATTAACATTATTATAGGCCTGTCTCCATGCGCTGTGCCTATCCTTTCCTCGTCATCTATATCTACTTCGCTGAGTTAATTTTCATTTTGTTCTGGATGACATCCACAACTTTATAAATTGTCCCCACTTTGTCCTCTCCCTTTTCTTCCGGTACCCCATATATAAACAAGCATTTCTTCCTCTGTTCCTGACTACTGCGTTCTATTTCTGTCTTCAACTTCAACATCTCCTCTTCCATATTTCTTATTTTCTCTCTGAGTAACACAATTCCTCCCTTGTTGTTCCCCGCTTTGGTCATTGTTTCGTCTGCTTTCTTCTGGATCCATTGTCTCATATTTTTGAACTCCTTCACTTGCTCCTGTATCATAGTTTTAATCTGTTCAAACGGGCAAACTTCTTCCACAACTTCCCTTACCACTCTCTTTATGACTTCCACATCTTCCCAGCTCATGTTGCCACTGGAAATCGGCCCGCAGTTAATTTCCACGCCTCCTATAACAAACAGAACCATAACCACCGCTGCCACCAACATCCAGTCACCCTTCATTCCTAGTTCCACTTTACCTTCTTCTCTTTTGGCTGTATTCTTCTTCCATCTTCCCTGCCACCTTCCAATAATTACCCGATACTGCTCCACACCAATCATCTTCCTCTTCACTTTCCACTTCCCTCTTGCACTCACCCTTCACACTCCACTCCCGTTCTACCGGCACACTCGACTCAGCACATCCGCACCCGTTACTGGCTTAGGTTAGACTGGCCTATAAATTATGCATGTAAGGTGTCTTATGCACGTGTTGGCGTGCCAGCCAATATTTCGATGGCACATACTATTTGTAACTCTGCCGTTTCTCAATGTCAGCCTCCTTTTGCTGCACAACCTGTTCGTCATGCGATAGTGCAGAACTATTCCCCTATCCAAGTGCCATCTGTACCAACTGTTCCTTTAGGTTGTATAATCCCTAAAAAATAGTCAATACACCAATTGTTTCTCAAATTTGTGAAAATATTTCACAGATAAGAGTTTCTGCACCTATTACATTACAGTCTAATCCTAGTCCTAACCTCACTATCAGTGCTGCATCCTTTTCTCAAGTGCGCTCGAATCAGGGTCATTACGCTGCTGTAATTCCTTCTCAGGACCACTCTAGTCCTTCCCAGGTATCTTCTACCTCTACTTTTCCCAAATTTTCTCCAATTTAACCTACCCGTTGACAACTATATTTAAAGAAATGTCTTTTTTTGCCAATCCTAGTAATGAAGTTATTTCCTTCCTTCGCTTTTTAATAGATTTTAAAGATCAGGCTATTGGGTATAGTTCATGTAATGAGCACATTTTTCAAATATCCACATGTATCTGGAGCTCTTTCTGAACATATAATTAGAGTCATTTCTGAGAGATGGACAGTTGATCAGCTTCATGCGCATGTACTTGAATTCTTCATTCCTTCTCGTGTCTTGGCTTAATTAGTGCAGAAACACTATTTTAGAGTGCAGTATTTGAATGAATCTTTGTCAGAGTATATTCAGGACATTGAATTCTACGCTACGATTTTTATGCTTAATTATTCTGAATCTCAAATGGTTGCCAGCATTGTTGAGGGTCTTGCTCCCAACTATAAGTCATATCTTGCGCTTTTACCACGACCAGCAACTTTTGCTCAATTGGAAGCTATTACCGTTTCGGCCAAATGTATTAGATATGTCAACCAACTACGTGGTGCGTTAGCTCCCCCTCCTATGAGTACATCTTTTCCTCAGTTAACTAAAGCCGCTTCTTCCTTTTCTTCAAAGCCACGTAATTCTCGCGCATGTTTTAGTTCTGGTTCTCCTAAACATTTCCAGAGGAATTGTCCTAAGATTGGGTCCTTAAGCAATTCAAAACCAAATGTGGGTAGAATTTCCTTCACCAGTAATTCTTGCCAAAACTGTGGGTCGAATAGGCATTTCTCCAGCCAGTGCCCACGTAATTTTTCTGGGCCTGGACGTCCTGGCAATAGTAATTCTAGATTACTAACCGCCAATTCTTGTGACGAACATCAAACGGCTGCTTCAATTCTTTTTGTTGCAAGTGTATGTCAAAGGATGGTTCGCCTAATTCTGAAGGTCATGTTATGTCTCAGTCTGAATCTTACGTAAATTTTCCACAATTTTGTGGCATTGCTGCTATTCTCCCTTGTTAGCTACCTACATATGCTTAGAGGTAAATAATGAATCTGTATGTGCATTGGCAGATTCAGGAAGTAGCATCACAAAATGAGTGAAAATTGGTATAATTCCATTTTGTAAGTTACCTCCGCTGAAATGCGTATCTTTAAGTTGCCACGTGTCTAATTCTAACAATTGAATATAGTAGGATCTCTAAATGTCCGAATCAGAATCCGTGCTTTTACATGGACAATGCCTGTAGTAGTTTCTGAAGATTTACCTTGTCCATTCATTTCAGATGCAAATTTTATTGCTAAAACTGGTATGCTTTTGGATCTGCAGTTCAACGTATTCCATTTTAAATTCTTCATGACAATCTATAAGTTGTGTAATCGCTTCCCTATTCTTCCTTATTAAGTCAATGCTCTTTTTGAAGATACTGGTAAACCCAAAGCTTTTGATTTTGATCAATTGCCTGATGATCAGGCCAATCCACTCAGGAATCTCTGCGATAAATTTCCAGATGCATTTACTAACAAGTTAGGTGTAAGTAATGTTTAGAGTACAAAATTGAAGTGACCGATAACATCCCTGTTCGTTCTCCCCCGTATCACCTGTCTCCACCTAAAATGAAATCCCTTAAGGCCATTATTGACCAAATGCTTGCTGACGGTGTAATACACCCCTCTACCTATGCGTATTCCTCTTCCATGTTTCTTGTCCCTAAACTGCAAGGTGGTTTTCGCCCTGTCGTTGATTATCGGATGTTGTTCTGTCTGTTCCCCTTCCCGATCTTCACTCTTGTCCTTCTTGGTTTGCTAACGCCAAAACTTTTACTACTTCAGATTTAAATCAGACATATTATCAGATACCACTTTCTGAGGAATCCAAGCACCTCACTGTTTTTGTCACTGATTGGAACCGCTATGAATTTGAAAGACTCCCGTTCGTCATGCGTACTGGAGCAGCTGTCCGTACTCATCTACTAGATAATATTCTATCAGACATTTAATTCAAGTTTGTGTACAATAACCTTGACGATTTTGTGATTTTCAGTGTAGCATTTGAAGAGCACCTAAACCACCTCAGTGAAGTCTTGAAAGACTGCATAAAGCAGGCCTAAGCCTTAAGGCTAGCAAGGTTACATTCAACCAACCCCTTGGGGCATATTGTGTCAGCGAAAGGTGTCTCCATTGATGAATCTCGTACTTCTGCTATCCAAAATATTCCTACCCGTACAAATGTCAAAGCTGTAGCCAGATTCATTGGAATGATAAATTTCTCTTTTAAATTCGTCCACAATTTTGCTAAAAGAGCAGCTCCGTTAAATGCCTTGAGAAGAAAGGATGCCGAATTTTTGTGGGGTGATGCCCAAATTGAAGTCCTATATGATTTGAAATCTGCTTTATGCAACGCTCCTGTTATGGCAACGCCAGGTTTTCTAAATATTTCGTTCTGCAACAGATGCCTCTTCAACAAGTATATCTGGTGTTCTTCTTCAGAATTTGAAGGTGGACGTCGTACCATTTCTTATGCTTCACGTAGTCTAAATGCTGCTTTGCGGAACTATTCTATTTAATGAATTAGAAGCCTTACCTGTTGTTTTCTTCTTTATAACGGTTCAGAATGTATCTTGAACATTTTCCTTTCGATCTTGAAAATGATAATCAGGCATTGAGTTTGGCATTGGCCAAACCAAGACGTACTGGTTGTCTTGCGCGTTGGGCAGTACGCATTTCAGTTTGAAGCTAGTCATATTCGTGGCACTAAAAGTGTTGTGGCTGATAGCCTCAGTGGAATGTTCTCTCCAGGTAGTTCTGATCCTCAATAAGAGTCTTCATTTCCGTCTCCTTACCAAGTTTCGGCCTTTGTAAATGTAGGTCTAACTAACTCGCCTTTTCTTTTCAAGATATTTCCAAACGTCAGGAAGATGATGCTGAATTGAAGGCTATTATTGACAGGATTAAAGCTGGCGAACATGTTAAACCTTATGTTCTTAAGAATGGTGTTCTGTGTTGTCCTGTCCGTGGTAGAAGACCCCAAACTTGTTGTTCCACCTAACCTAGTTCCAGCTCTTTTCGAAACTAGAGAAGATCCGTAAACATTTCATTTGAAATGCACGGACGGTGAAATAAGTACTCTTGTCAAATCTTGCAAAAATTGTAACATTAGTAAACCTGCACCTAAAACCCAACGAGGCCTGTTGTCATGTGAGCAAGCTTCTTATCCTACAGAGAGATTATTCATAGACTACATTGGTCCTTTCCTGAGATCACGGACCGGCCAACATTTCATACTAGTGTGCGTTCACGCCTCCTCGTGTTTTACGGGGCTGTTCCCAACTCGTATGGCTAATGCTAATACTACAATCTCTTGTTTGAAACAGACCTTTGCTTCCTTTGGACCTTGTCAATTCCTGGTGAGTGACAAAGCCAAAGCTTTTACCTCTGTTCAGTTCCTAAATTTAAGTTTTGATTTGCCATTTTCTCACGTAACCACCACACCGTATTATCCGAGGACTAATTATGTCGAATGAATTAATCGAAATCTTTGCTCTTATTGCCTATCACTCTGTTGATCATTCTAAGTGGGATTCATCGCTCAATTTATTGTCTTTTGCCTTTAATACTGCTGTCCATGAGAGTCACAAGCAAACGCCCCCTTCATTTAGGCTAGTCTTTACTCCTCCACTTTCGTATGTATGGTCCATTAAAGATCTTCTTCCTGACGTCGCCAACCCTGAAACGATCCGTGTTAGTACTTGGCATCGTACGCGTTTAAATTAGAACGTTTATTATACTTAAGTTCAACGTAACTGCAACCACGGCCGAAAGCTGCACCATCTGTCTGTGGGTGACCAGGTTTTCGTTAAAACTATTCCTGGTAGTAGTGTTGCGGACCCATGTTATTAGTAAGTTAGCCCCAGATTTCGAGGTCCCTGCACAATTTTGATATATCCTGTCCATCTCACAACATTGTCTAAGAGCCCCTGCAGTTGCTCACAATCCTGCAACTCCTTTACTACAGTAGGCCTATAATATCATTTGCAAAAAGTACCCTTATCTGTGAGAAATACTGCCCTTAAATGGTTTGAAGACTAACTTGTTGGCAGAAAACTTTTTTGTATGTGTGAAAAGGGTACTCCTCTAAAGACCTCAATTTGTGTACCGCATGTTATACATAAGGAGCTATTCACCTTTTGATATTAATTACAGTATATTCATTATGATCACCTTCATCCTTGGTGCCTTCCATCTGAAGTGCGTAAGGTAGCAAGCTTGTGACAATGAGTAATGCTCAGTAGGGTATTCTCGATATCGCCCCACCTGATGTCAACTATTTGTAGGTGTTCTTTGAACATTTGATGCCAATTAATTGTTTAAATTTTAAAGGTAGACTATCTTTCTATGTCGCTGATACCAGTCTTTTCTACGTTGAAAATCCCTGGCATGGCCGTGAACAGAAAATGCAGCGTGGATACAACCTTAATTCAATCTTTTCTGAATGAAAATATATTAACAATAAAGACAGGTTACATTATTTCTCACACTTCTTCATACAGCTGTCGTTTGAACATACCATTGTTACTCAATTGCCAATATGTAATTCATGCAAAGTCAATGAGATTTCTTTGATTAATTATGGATGGAACATTCTTTTCGGATAGTCATGTTAAATCCATTTGTGATAAGATTATTCCTGCTATGGATATTTGAGCAGGCTGAAATACTGTACAAGGCAACCCATGGACCGCTGAAGAATATTTACCATGCACGTATTGAGAACCACCTAACTTACAAAATACATAATTGGGCATGTTACAGGAAGGATCAATTTGAAAATATTGATATGTTGCATAAAGAGGATTACATATACTCTTCCACCTACCCATGTTGACTCCAACTGCATATTTGTGGAAATATTGTAACATCATATCACTCACTAGTCTCCATCAAAAAGCCTCAGGTGTTATGGTATATAGGCCCTAAGCTAAAGCGTGTTAATATACTTCAATACTTCCTAAAAGGCTAATCCAGATATCCAAAAGTACTACACCAGATGTGCATCAATAATTCATTTTACACAAATAGATAGGCCTACTCGTAAGTTTGGTATAAACGCATTACAGAATTACTCCATACAGTATTTTAATAGACTCCCTGAAGACAATGCACATTATTTTCTTTTAAGCATAAAATTAATAACTACCTCATGTCAGACACTGTATATATATTATTTACAGTAGATTACATCTGCTGTGCAATTGAATGTTTGTACTGCATTATTACAAGCTTAAGCTCATGTGCACCTTGAATGAATCAATTTAAGAATAAAAAATCCTATGTTACTAGTCTTTCATCACTCGTATTCATCTTTTTATCTTTCTGTTTCTTCCTTTTCCCTGCGTTTCTCTGGCTTCCTTCTTCTCCTGCGCCTCCCACATCAGTCATGATGGCCTCTCAGTGAGTATTAAAGCCAGCCCTTTGATGAAAATGAGAAGCAGAAACAGGCTTTTTCGGAAATGGGACTGATAAGCAGAGAGCCCATCTATTTGATGAAAAATAGTGTACGAAGTTGTGGAGATTTTCCTTATTTTTTGTGTTTTTGTCTTTCTCCTTGTCTTCTTTTCTATTGCTCCCTCTTCTGATATTGTTCTCTCGTGATTATCCTATTATGTGTTCTAATTTATAATCCTGCCATTATGTGTATGACTTAATTTCCCTTATAGTAAGTAATTATAATAATATATTGAAGGAGAATTTGACAGTTGTATGGGGAAGTCACCTGGATTATTTAATGAACTCTTATCGTTCTGACATAGGTTTGATCAATTTCATGACCATACCTTGTCGAATTTTGGCTTTAGGGTATTGAAATGTATCATTTTCTTCTATATTATTTCTCAAAATGACCAGATAATATGAGATTGTACATTGTGTACATGTATGTATCCTACTGGCCAGAGAAAGTAAAACATCCTGTGTAAGGCATGAAAACAATATTAAAGTCATTCTGTAAGGAAAATGCATTGTAAATAGATAGCAATACATTAATCACACATCAGTACTAGAAATAAGAGATTCTACACAACAGGGTCGTGGTGGTCTTCACATGCAGTATGGTGGTATGGCCACTTCAGGTATTCAGGCTGATAGCAACTAATGTTACACAGGTGTCATATGTCATCATAACGAATATTTTTCCATTTTTTCTCCAACTGTGCTTGGAACTCGACAACATGCATTCTATAAGCAAAAGGTCTGGTAATTTCACATTTCAAAGTAGGGTTTTGTAACCAGTAGTGCTGGGACTGAAGCGCCTTCTCCAAGTGATTGAATCGGTAGTAGCATTTACAGCGTCCCTCCGGTGATAACCGGAGATATCCAAGTGGCAGTGAAGTACTCAGAGTAGCAAGTGACACCGAAATAACCGGAGGACGTTAGGAGGGAAGGAGCAGTTAGTACGCAGGTGAGCCCTGTCCGGTGTCAGCATTTCTCGACTAAAAACCGCGACGTCGATCGGTCGTTTGGTGGTTCTTCAAACGAGATATATGCAAGAAATGGGCTAAATGTAAAATGTGTGAACGTTCATTTATAACAGGAGGAGGAACATCTAATCTGAAACGTCTTCACTCCAACCAGCTCAATTTGAACAAAAAGATGTGCCCATCTACCAGCGGTTTTTCAAGTGAGGTCCCTTAAGGACGTGATTAAAAATGAAAAACACAACATCCATATACGACAGATATTTCTCCAAATGCGAAATTATAGCCGTTCGTGAGTACAGGTCTCCTGATAAAAAATGGGTCATAGTACAGTCCAAAGTAAGGATGGAGCGCTGAGCTACACTATATCTGTCAAATGGGACGATGACCTTAGATGTTAGACCCCTTTAAACAATAAACAAGCACACTGTATCTGTCAATGACCAGTTATGGTGAAGAAAATGACCAAATTAATTCATGCGGACCTTCAGTTCAAGAGACACCCACTACAGTCTTCTGCCCCTACCTTTACATACCCAGGAAAGAAGACCAACCATAATGGCAACAACAACTACCAACGACAGCGATAATCAGACTGTGACACTCACTTCAACCAATCCGGACTCTGCTCTGCAGCCTGCGCCGTGGAGGTCCGGCACCAGACCTAGTAATGCGGATTCACAGCTAACCACGACACCTGAAGGAGAGCAAGTCTTATGACACTCTACTAAGACTAGCAAGGCAGTGGAGAGATTAAATTTGTAAGGCACTGCCTTCTCTCTCCCTCTTAACCCCAGAAGAGAAGGGATGTCGTATCTCTTTGGATTTTACTATCGATTGTATTTTAGCACCATTCATGTTGCATACGCAATGTTCTTTTTTGTAAAAAAACTTGGACCTAGGTAATAGGCCTATGTTATAATCCAATACAGTATTCCTTATTACCTGTTTAAAATATACTGAATTAAACCAAATACATAACAAAACCCACATACCTTGGCCAGGATTCGAAAAGCGCCCGCATTGGTGAGAAACCAGATAGTTATTTTCATTCCATGTTAGCGGTGTCAACCATGTTTAGTAGTCTGGTGTTATTGCAGGGCTTAGAAATACATTACGATAAATGACATCACATTAATCACGTCCTATAAACACGCGTTCAGGTCTCAGGACTCGTATTTAAGAACCCATGCATATTAAACGTGTTTTCTGTTTCGATGCATACTAATCACCATCTAAAATATTGGATACATTCATTTTAACACCCTGTAAATTATGTTTAATATTTGGTTAAATCTCCGAAGGAAATAATTATTCACATGTTAATCTCATACATAGGCCTATTACACTTTGTGCACCTGCAGAATAGAGTTTGATTATTAATATATTTTTAAATTCCTCAAACTGTAAAAATGTGTTACTGGTACCTATATGTTTACCGTCAATAAATTATATTAATAGCATCTACCTCTGAATTGATTAATGAATAAAATGCAGTAGTTCCTTCTCAAAGTCAGTACTGGGAAGATCAAATATGTGTTGTTACACGATTGTGAATTGTAACCTCATTTGTTATAATTTTCTAGTATTCCCTACAGCCTTTACCAATTCATCATAATTGCATTCTAAAACATTGTACAGTGTGTACGTAACGTCCAAATGGCAATGCAACAACTCTACTACATGTAAAGGAAACGGTGAATGAAACAGAGGTTTCAGAGGGACCAATTATTTTCCTGTCACAATTTCACTTGCAGTTGTACTCGGTGCCCCCAACTGAATACACGACAACCTCCGGCTCTGCTCCCCTTCGTTCGTTCCCAGCACTAGGAACAAGTACATCATGTTGAAACATGGCTGCAGTATATGTTTAGACACCTCCAAACTTGCAAAATGTCATTCACTTAACACTGGAGAAATGGTAAAATATTGATATGAATTGAGTTTAATGGTCAGAATTTGTCACTGAGGCTAACGAGACCCTTTCTGTAGTATCTATATTGGAAACAATACATACAACAATTAGTATTATAGTAAGGCGGAAAAGAGAGAGAGGGAGAAAATTAAACTAAAATTTGAAGTTTGAAAACTGAATAACATACACTTAAACACTAGAACATAAACTACAGGTTAATATTAAGTATTAACAACAATGATATTGGTTAACATCATTGCAAGAATGAGCTGTGCTGACAGTTAACAGGGAGTTTGTGCAGTCATGAGAAATGCTGCCAAAAGTAAGCCATTATTTAATAGAGGAATGAAATTACTAATTTAATAATAATAATAATAATAATAATAATAAAAATATCTATATCTTATGAAACTGAGATGATTTAGCGAACGTAATATGCAATTGAATTCATTATTTCAGTAAAAACTCGTTAATTCGAAGTCGTTGGGACGCAAAAATCGGACTTCGAATTACGTGCTTTTGAATTAACCGCCAACTCATAATTCATGAAGGGATATAAACTTCATGTGAATTGGTCCGTATTGAACTGTGATAACATGAATAGTTAAATTAATTTTATCAGTTCCACCTTTTTAATAAAATATTTTGCAATGTGTTTACAAGTTAATTTAATTTGGTACTAGGTTCGACGTAAGATCAAGGACATCATCAGCCATAACACAAATTATACAATATATTAAATAATCCAAAAACAATATACCATTCAACAACATTAATATGAACATGTAAGAGTTCAAATAGACAGATTTTGAATATTGTTATGTATCGTTACAAAGTGAAAGCTGAAATTAAAGGGTGGCCACAATGATATTAAACAATTAAATTGTGCACACAATACATTGAAATAAGGCATTGAATGCCGCTGAGGAATGTTTCTAGTTATTTGATCTTGATGCTGAAAATTCTTAAAAATTTCTTGCATTCCATTACAAAGTTCTAATAGTGAGATGGCGTCGTGTGGTAGCAATGATATTTTGGTTGACCATATAATGTAATTAATGTTAAAACGAGGTGCATTGATGCCGTTAAAAGACTTCCAGTGGATGTTCTTAACGCTGAGGGCAAATGTTGCGCATGAAGGTCAAATTACTTCTAAGAAGCAGGTGCTAATGATTCGCAGTTCAGTGCGGAACAAGAAGTTCGACCCTGCGCTACGATGTGTAGAACGTGGCTAGTTATGCCTGCTATGTGATATTGCAGCGTTACTTAAAGCGTTGAATACAAATGAATTACGATTTTACTCGAACTTGGCAAATATGAAGCACACTTTAGACACACATAAGTGAGTGAAAGTACGGAAATCTACCCCCAGCACGTTCCGGAAGATGCATTCTATCATGACGCTGTGAAACTCAATTTAAATTTGAAAAATACTATTTTTTAAATGTAAAGGCAGTTTTGGATTAAAAGTCCGAATTTCAGTAATGGGACCGACATTGTTCTTCGAATTACGACTTATCCGTACTTCGAATTAAATAATTTAAATAACATGCAAAACTGCACCTCATGTTTCCAGGAATGAGAGCTTCTTCGAATTAGGCGGGATTTTGAATTAACCGATTTCAAATTATCGAGGTTCTATTGTAATTCCTTTCCTTCATCCGGGAATAAAATCGTTAAGTAATTTTTTAGAAATGTGATGTTGGCAGAATTCATAAATTTGTGAAGATTAAAAGTATTAAAAAGCCATGGTGCTGTGCAGAGGAAAGATCCATTGTATTTTACAGTACGATGTATGGGAACATGAAGTGTAAATTTTGTGTATTGTTAGTTCTGTCATGGATGGTGTTCATTAATCAGAATAGATTGTGGAGATAACATGGGATCTTATTATACAGTATCTTGTGCATAACATTGGAGAGTTGCCTGCGTTCTCGAATTTTTAAGTACCGAAGTTGTACATAATAAGGTGTAATGTGTTCATCACATCTAACATCCAAAATATAATGAACACAGATATTCTGAACTCTCTGCAATTTTGTATTTAATGTATCAGATGAATCATTCTACTCAGCTGACCCATTGTCAATGATTGTAAATGTTAGAGCTTCGATAAGTGACCTTCGGATATCGGGAGGAATATGGAGCATATAGTTAATTTAGGAATATAGTGAATTGAATATTCTGTCGAAGATCATTCATAAGAAATTGAATGTATTACTATGTTGGATGTCAATGTCTAGCAATTTTACTGGCAGGGGAGAATTGAAATCCACAATGTGTATTAGTTTGGGATAGCCAATAGATATGATCTGGGTCTCTGAAATATTTAACTGAAGATTATGATGTTCGGTCCACTGAATAAGATGGATGATATCTTCATTGAAATATTCTATATGTTGATGTGCTCTACTGAGACTAAAATGCATGTATGCCTGAAGATCATCAGTGTACATGTGGTACACAGTGGATATATAGTTGATATATATCGAGAAGCATAGTGGTCCAAGCACTGAATTTTAGGGTATGCCAGTATTCACTATTTGTCTATTTTGTCCGCCTGAAGACATACAAACACCTTTCTCAGAATGACGGGGACAAGTATGATTCAAACCACGACAAAGCCTTTCGTTACAATCTAATGGACTTCAACTTCGCTAGAATGAATTTGTGTTTTACACAGTCGAAAGTTTTGTTGAAATCGAACAAACACAAAACAGTGAGTTGTCAAAATAATCAAAATCTTCCGGCCTGTCTTGCCATGGTCCTCTACTCTTATTCCTGCCAGACTTTTCAACTACAGCTATGGTGGTCATCTTCTGTGGTGTCGTCTAAGTACTCTCTCCTGTGTCCCACTGCCGACTGCAATGGTTACTGAGGGAGGTAGCTGTATTTATATGTGAGCATGTGGCCTTCAATTGGTTCGCGCCATGAAGTCTGTCGTCTGACTGAATATCTGAGTGCACAACCTCCGATTGGATCGCGCCGAGCAGTCTGTCATTTGATTGGATCTCTCCGTACACGGCCTCCAATTGTTTCACGCCATGCAGTCTGTCGTTTAAATATCTGAGTGCAGTACCTCCCGCCGAGCAGTCTGTTGTTTGATTGGATCTCAGAGCACATGGAATTCGACATAGTCGCGCCACAGAAAAAGTCACAACGTTGTTCGTGCACTATCTTTGCCAGAGCATTACTTAAAGCACAGACTATGCTGATCGGCCTAAAGTCAGTACAGACTGTAGGTACTTTCTTCTTAGGTACTGGACATATATTAGCACATTTCCAATGGGTAGGAATTATTCCATTCTGCAAGTATAAGTTATACAAGTGTAAAATAGCTGGCAGCAAAATATTGATGCAATTCAAGATGAGTATGATTAGTATGTATTCTGGGCCCTTGGCATTTACGCGGATAGAATGGACTGCTTTGATTACTTGTGATGGATATACATACTTAAAGTAAAATTTTTCATGGATTGGGGATGGAAGAAATTTATAGTGTTTAACAGTCTCAGCTAATTTTGTGCTGATCACCGGTTGCCACACGTCCTTGCTGAAACTTGCCTATCCACCATGCAACTGTACAGTATGGGAGGGCATTATTCCTAAGGGCTTCTACCAATTCACTCTGACATTATCTCGCATTTCTTTCCCGGAGAACGGCTATTATGACGTATGCGCGCTGCTCAACGCGGGTTACTTCTATCTCGTACAACACTCACCACACAACTGATTTCACAGCGCTCTCTATGCTGCTACCAGCAATCACAGATCTATGCGTCAAATAGCAGTTTATCACATGAAAAGGTCAATTAAATATTAATGTCATCCTTGTCAAAACTAATATGAAATTTATTACAATTTCAATATATCCTACCTGTTTCAAGAACCAAAGTCCTTTTCTTCAACAGAACTTGTTATGAGAAATATTTCTATAGTATTGGGCATATCATATTCCAATTATTTTAATGAGAAAGCAAATGAGCATTGAAATTATGTTACCTAGTGTTCATTGCTTTTTTCTTTGGAAGATATTCATACAATAATTTTATTTATGAAAGGAAGATGCTAAATACATCATATAAATTGAAAATTAGCTTTTCATAAAATAATCTAAATGCGTAAAAATGTGTTTTATCATATTAATAGGAATAAAACATGTGGTCTTTTATGTATTGCCGGTTTATCAAGGATAAGGCAACGAAATGATAAATTGATCTGTAGCCTTAGATTGATGGTAATGATTATGTTCTGGTTCAAAAGTTAACAAAGGCTTTCAACTTTGTCAATATGTATTGAATAGCATAAAACCCTGAGACAAATACATGTTCTGTGTGTTGAAAATTTTATAAATTTCATATTGGTGTTGACAAGGTGGACATTCATATTCAAATGACCTTTTAATGTGATACATTGTTTGTCAGTATGGATCAATTTATTATTGACCATTATGGTTAAGATTATCTATTATAAATAACATTTTGTGATCCACTCACATATCTGCAAGAAAAAGATAGTTGCAATGACTTTTGCCCAAATCCTCGTGCTTAGCCTTTCCTTGTAAGCCACATGGAGGGACTAATTTATCTATCATTATCAAAAACATCATTGTATTTAGATTGATGGTAGAGATTATGTTCTGGTTCAAAGATTGACAAAGGCTATCAACTTTGTTAATGTGTATTGAATGGCAAAATATCCTGAAAAAATACAGGTGCCTGATTAGTGATGCTGAAGGCAAAAAAGATAGCTCCCAGATATTCTGTTGTTACTACATATGTATCCACGGTGTCTGATAACTCCAGGCAACGTTAGTACCATGGGTTACCACTTGCATCCCCCAATATATACGCGCAGTATTACTGTGCTATTTTTATTTCCCGCAGACGACTCGCCAAAGATGTGATCTCGCGCTCGAATGGCTGCCAACTTTGGAATTAGACCATTAGTCTGGGTTGGTTAGGGTAGAGCTGAACAACACCAGTGATATGGGTATAAGCAAAGGGGTTCTGGGGGGCTAAGCGGCCTTAAGGCTCTAGTTTCCAGTGGAAACACCATTGGTCTGCTCTGGTTAGGGTAGGGCCTGGATCTGGATTTGGATAAGATCATTGGTCTACACTGGTTAGGGTAGGGTTTGGACAAGACTGCTGGTCAGGATTGATTAGGGTAGTGGACCCTGCACCAAAATGACCTTTTTCTTGTGGTACTACAATAGCGCATTCTATGTCGGTTACTGGTGAGGAGATGAAATATGTTTTTCTTACAAGCTGTGAAAAGCTTAATAATTAAGAATGCCGGATAGTAGCAAAGCCTACTACATTATTCTCGGCAGATAGCGCCTCGAGATCTAGACAACAGTCCTTCTCCTCATTGTCGATACAATACACCCGTAATTCTATTGATATTTTCTTCTGTATTATACATTGCTTCACGTACAGGCTTTATTAGCTTTGTTTGTTTAATCTGCGGGTTGGTAACGCTATGTACTTCTGATCATTGATGCGAATGACGTCACAACTATTTTACGTCAGCGAATAGCAGTGCGAGTAACCATTCCAGCAATGGAACATCGCGTGCACTACTCTTCATTAAGTTATACAAGTAAATGTTCTTCTGAGGGCGGGCTGGTGGGTCCCTGGACATGGCAATGAACACATCACTCCTCTAAAAGGAATTCCACGTAAGTTTTGCATCCTTTCTACTTTATCACCTCCTTATAAAACTTGTGTGAATAGGTCTGGAAGTTTACTACATCATTTTATTTAGATTGATGGTAGAGATTGTGTTCTGGTTCAAAAATTAACAAAGACTATCGACTTTTTAAATGTGTATTGAACCTGAAAAGAGACAGGTGCCTGATTAGAAAAGGTGAAAAAGATCACTTTGCACCCAGATATTTTGTTGTTACTATATATATCTATACAGTGTCTGAAAATAAGTCATGAAAATTAAAAGAGGACATAGTGTTGTGAAACAAAAATTGATATCTAGCGTATTTTATTTCCTCCCAGTGACAGCTCACCAGAAAATCGAAAGTTAATTCGTCAGCAACTTCTCTGTCAGTCTATGCAGAATATGGCTGGCCAAGCTCTCTTGCTTGATAACTTTGGCTCATGCGCTATTGGAGCACACTGACATATTACTCACTCACATGCAACCTTGCTAGTAATGACGGCATATTTTAAAGCAGCATCTGATCATCATGTCCAAATAATGTAGCGTCTTTCTGATTAACATGCGCCAAAGTATCCTGAACCTACTGGCGTACAAAACTGAAATCCTATTAGTAAAACTCCTCCCGTTATCGGGTGAGCAAAATTATGTTTTATGAAGCATATTGGTAAACACAGTGCATTTCGTGCATGTCAAAGTTCGCTACACTGCAAAATAACTGAAATGACATACACACGTAACATGAGTTACGTAATTGCGCCCTTCCTGCGTCCAGGACGGGTCACATAAAAGAAACTTCAGCTAACTATCATCTCATGGTATCTATGCATATTTTTGTTTTACGTGGGATCGAAGGCAATGATGATACGCTGATACATATCTCATCTTCCATTCAACAGTAATGGACGTATCCATCTGACTTATCGTTATAATGCAGGAGTATTAATTAGCAAACTCCTCAATCCTAATTTGCCTTACTGTTTTCGAAGCTATGGCTAACACTTCAAGTATGTAATAACTATCATCATTTATTCAGAGAAATATAATGGACAATGAAATAAAATCAATGAATTGAAATTATGAAATTAATTAATTATACCTGCTTTGATAGCTTGAATCGTTGTTTTTGATCACTGTTAGATCTGTTGCATATTTTTACGAAGTATCCATATTGAAATGATCTAATGTTTCATTTCTATATCATATTCAAAAGTAAGAAAAATATAAGAAATGCAAACTTGCATGGTAAAATTATATGTTTAAATTGAGCTGTTATTTATATTCATGCACATTATTTCGCGGCAATATCGTAGTTCTTCTCTACTAAGGACAGACACTATATATTGCGTCTATCTCCAAGGTATCACTGAATTTGAGCTTAAGGATAAAGAGAAGTTTCTTATTTTTATAACAAGCATGTGCTAATATTCATTTAAAATCGTAATGTCAACCATTCTTGTATCCTATATTGAACTAATCTCCAATGTAGATCAATTATATAACATAAATAATCAACTAGATTCTCAAATGCAATTATATCATCGTAGCAATATATATTCTTTCAATTGTTCAATCAATACATTCATATAACGTCATAATATCTTCCTCTTTCACTCTCTCATATCATATCTAATTCTTTCAAATATTCCACATATATAACCCATCTCGACGCATAAATAACTTCACTTTCAATGAACCACATCATTGGATCAATATCTTCATATTTAACACCAACACATCTTCCATTCATCATCATATCCATATCTAACCTTAATCTGACTTCTCTTGACAACGTATAACCTGTATATATTAACATAATATTCTGCATTTTATCGAAGAGCCTAAAGTATTTTACTTCTAAACACTTCAGATATTATATGGCGTAATCTGTTCTGATTTTTTGGTTTCATTGGAATGGTATTGTCACACCATTAATACACATTCCCTGACTGGAGTATATCTTACTTCTTAAGAAGAATACCTATTTTCACCAATTATTATTAGCGTATGGCAAGGAAATTATATACATAATATACATTATACACACAATAACAAAAACATTGATTCACTTCAGGCATTAGTGTTATATCTGAATGTCCAACTTTTCAATCCACTGTAGTACTTCCGCTGTTGGAGGTAGGAAGTCTTCCAAACTACCTGGATAAGCCCGCAGTTGACACTCGTTTACAATGTGGGGAATAGTCTGGCGAGGGATTCTACAGTCACATTCAGGAGATGGTACAAAGTTCCACTTGTAGAGAGAATCCCTGCACCTTCCATGACCTGTCCTGTTCCTGTTCAGTCTGGACCACGTTGCACGTGGTAGTTGGGATCCATTTGCAATATTTTCCCCTCTGAAGATGTTATGCAGGGGCATGTTGGGAGAGTTATTCCAGCGGCCTTTCCACTCCTCCAAAGCATTGAAGATGGTGGACGTCTTCAGAGCAGCATCACAAAGCGGTGGATGTCGTGATTTCAGTCTTTTGAGACTAAGTTCTGGTATGTCATTTAGAATAGGTAGCAGAGGATTCTTGCAGATCTTGTTGTACTCTCGAACAAGAGCTCTGGATCTTCGTAAGTCAGGTGGCATTATTCCTGACAACAGAGGGTGCCAGTGAACTGGAGTTGATCTGATGGTGCCAGATATAAGACGCATGCTGGTATTCAATTGTGGGTCAATATACTTTGTATACGGACTATTAATCCACACTGGAGCACAGTAGTCAGTAGCAGAGAAAACCAGTGCTAAGGCTGAGGAGCGTAGGATGTTTGCAGTAGATCCCCAAGTGGTACCAGTCAGCTTCTGAATAATATTGTTTCGGGTTTTCAATTTCTTCGACAAGTTCAAAAGATGTTGTTTGAATGATAATGTCCGGTCCAAGGTAACACCGAGATATTTTGGATACCTATGGTGATTAAGTACTCGATTGGAGAAGGTAATATTTAGTTTTAAGTTAGCGAGCCGGTTACTCAAATGGAAGCAAGAAATCTCCGTTTTGGCTGTACTGGGTCTGAGTCTCCATTTCCTGAAATATTCTGCCAATGTGGATAAGTCCTGAGTCAAAATGCCTTCAGTTTTCTCAAAGATCTTGTGTTGTGTGGCCAGGGTCAAGTCATCAGCATAGCAGAACTTCCATTTCCACCAATATAACAACGCAATTAATAAGCCACCCGCGAGAATCTAACACAACTTGAATCATTCTGAAGATATTAACGACCTAGCATCTACGTTTCAACTACAAGCAACCTACATTTTACTTTATCTAGCAATTAAATTCATTTGCCTACGAAACGTATCTTGGTTCTTTCGCTCCCGGAATGAGATAATATTCGTTCGTCATCTACAGCTTTGGTTGGTGACCATTCTGCTCCGATAGCCATTGGATTGACATCTAGGATTGTAGCTCCTTTCTGCTGTAATCCCAGCTCCATTTCATCCGGACAGTCAGTCCCATAGTCTTCTTGGAAACACATAGTGATCTTTTCTTGCGCAATTGGAAGATAAACATGCATAGATTAAAACAGCTGTAACATTCTGACGTAATCAAAGCCTTCTAACATAATTTTATCAATGATAATCCATTCGATATTGGTTTTTGTAGCTTTAATTTCACGCAGATCTCCAATATGTCTGCTATTGTATTAATTTTTTATGTCATATGGAGCTGTTAAATGAATTGATATATAGAGATGCGTTGTATAGAATTCCTTCTTATCAAAATCAAGGCTTAGTCTATGCCGTCTTCTTGATGTTCCATCTTTCACTCCTTACATTATTTAATATATATAACGCATATATTATTATTATTATTATTATTATTATTATTATTATTATTATTATTATTATTATTATTATTAGATTTGTGCGTTATTCTTTAGTATAATCACTATAAATATATCTTCTTTCGCAGGATTATTACAATTTAAATATTTTCAAGATGTGCATGTTCCTCCTGTACCGTAGTATGTCCGCTTTGTTTGAATGCTTGTTCATTTTTTGTAATAGTGTTGGCTTTAACAATTCGAACTCTTATTTTGTCACAGTCACTACCATTATTATCCTGATCATTTCGACTTCGCGCTGCACCGTATTCCTTTGACATTTTACAACATTTATGCATTGAGTTCAATTTCGTTACCGGTAATCGCATTCATCACGATCCGACTTAAACAATGGAATGGCACATAATAAAAGTGAACTTTGCAAACACGTTCTGTGCTATTGAAAGGTATTAAAGGCTAAATTTAGAACAATGTATTCTAGGATGTCGATTAATATAACCGACTCCGACGCCGTTCCGAACGTTATTAATGCGCTTCGACAAGTGTTAATCAGAAATGTACAGCACTGTTGATACCAAACATCTTCTTTACGTTATTTAGATTTCCTGACGTGATAGGCGTGGCCTTTACAGCTCTACTTTAGAGTTCCTTAGGCTATTGAGGGTATATTTATAAAGATAATAGATTTTTGTGGAGAGTAATATTTTATTTCATTTTTGTAGTGTGTTTCATCCGGCACAGGGCATGAGTGCGAAAACTTACAAAAAGTTATGCTTTAAATTTCTCTTTCCCGATGCCCCGCTTGAACACTCCTCTCCCTAACATGACTGAGATGAGTCACTCAATGCACTCTACTGTATTGCTTGCCAACAATACAGCACATGTAAACAGCGGATACCGTCTGGTCCTCAGTCATGCACTAATTCTGTACTCCGTTCACTAGAAGAGATTCTGATCATGTCTGTTTACCCATGCATTTTTGTGGGAATTTTGAATGCTAATATTGACACTCTTCACCGCTGATGTTCTGTTGCGAACTCGGTGAATTACGTTGCAGGACTTAAACGAGATATGAACCAGTTACCCTTGATGATTAACCAAACGGATTAGGAAAACATGGAAAACGTATCCCCTCTTACATTATTGAGTTTATTATGCCCATAAATTTTCCATAACTTATTTTCAGACGCCCTGTGTATATATATTATATATAGTGATAGATCTTTTTTCTCCCACAAATGTCAGAGATAAGAATGTTATTTCAGTACGAGAAGGTTACTTACTAAAACATGATAACTTTTCCTTTCCAGTTTCAACAGTTCCTGAAGATGAATGCCCGAATACTCCAAAGTACCTATGTGGTGAAGGAAATAATAGAAACAACCAAACTGAATGTGCAGTGGTATAAGAACAGATATACATCACTAATGAAAGCACTGGAGAAAAGATGCAATAAATAAAACCATGTTATAAAATTTCGCTCCTCTAAAAACTGGAGAAATATTTGAAGTTATAAGAATATTATAGTTCAGTCAGTATATTTAGTGTGCAAGTGTTGAAGCTTAGCATTTAAATGTGGTACATTTCAGAGGTACATAACCCACATTTGTAATGAAAAGTGTTTCCGGTGTTAACTGTATTATGTAAAATTAATTTTCCGTATTGATGGTAGACAACAAAACACCAATCCCATACAATTATGGCAGAAATCCCGTGTGTTAAAGACAGAAATTCCTTTAAGGTCAGCGTTGATCTACTTTCCTCCTGTATGGGAACAAATAAGCAGATGCTTCAGATACATATTCCACAGTTGCTGCTCCAAGAAAGGAAAGTGAACAAAAGATGAATATTGTAGCATATCTCATCCCAATAAATGTTAAAAACAGCCCCCTCCATGTTCCTAAACAATGCTCCAGTGTTCTCTTTATACTCTCTCAAACTCTTGTGAAAATTGCCAATGTAATAGTTCTTGTTACTGTGCAAAGTTTATGAAGGAAATCAGCTCTGTTTGCAGACAATGTGCATAAACTGTGTCACATAAATAGCCTCATAAAGAGTCCGTGGTGGAGGCGTAATCCTGTAAAGCAAAACGACATAAGACTCTATATATTTCACCCGCCGGTTTGGTGGTTAAATTTAGGTTCTCAGGGTGAATATGACAATTTCGTTCATGAATACGGTTTAAAGTATCCGTAGGTTCCGCTGAAGAGTGAGCATAATCGCTTGCAAGCCAATCTGACTCCCAAATGATAGCAAATAATCAAATATCTCTCATACCATCTCATAAATTATTACTATAATCATATATCCTATCTTAATACTACATATCATTACCTACTTTCAGAAAGAAAACGCAGGAATTGCCCTAATACTAGTTTATTAGCATGCTAATTCAGTATTAAACAAAATTATCTTGACCTGGAAATCGTAGAGAAAAGAAAAACATATTATGTTACATATTTCGTTTCAAATACAGTATTTTCTCAATAAACATAATTGAAGTTGGTATTTCTTTCATCTTTCATCCATAACTTTCCGTTAATAACTTGTCAACTCATTACAATCCATCATTATTACACAAAAGTTTGATTCCTTATTATAGGAGGATAGGGTATTCTTCATATTTATTTTTGTTGGATTTTTGTGTTAGCATCTCGGAATACGAGATAGTTAATAAGTTCCCTCTTATGTGGTATCAACTGACCTTCCACATTAAATTATTATATTCATAGTAATACCAAGCAAATATAGTCTTATTTATACATTTACACCAGTGAATATCAAATATCTTATCATTATGTGCCATTCATAGAATTATCAATCAGTATAAATTATGCAATTCGTGCTGTACATTCACATATTCATGTGCTACTATCATTGAAGAACACTCATATTATATACCGCTGAGCCATTACTATATTGTAATTCAATACCAATCTACCTTCTCATTAGAAAACAATCATTCAGTACGGCGATGTCTCTTACTATCCCTACATCTACTCCGTTAAATATGTGAGACTCATTTAAGCTTTCGTAAACTTTCATAACATACTACCCTTCGACATTAATTCATTTGGACTGTACCTACATACTCATATAAACATAACTTAACCTTGCAGCTAGCGCCTTATTTACCATACAACATACATAATTGACATATGAATCCGTAACAAATACTTTCTGCCATTACTCACACAATAAAATATAATATCTTCCCATACCATCATTATTTCACATTTCTCTTATATCTCTTCTTATAACTTCATTCGCATTCACAATTCTCAACTCATTCCGTCTAAAATAACATCTCTCTTACGGTATTCAAATCCATCGACGTCATATTCTTCTCATTTAATTGCGAATTCCCAATATACAATCCATTTCTTCCTACAGTACAGTCATAATTACCTTGTCTGCCAATCTGGTCTCTTCACTATGTAGGTTTTTCTCTGCAATGCAATTATTCCGATGCTAATCTCACCTAGTTCAACGCTAATGACCTTTCCGAGTAGATTGATACATAACCATCAATATACACATTCCGTTCAAGCTTACAATAACCTAAATTCACATTAGGGATATAACTATCATTCAAATTGGCACGTGTTTGCGGTTAACTTCTCAAAATCTAGCATTGTGAATCACATAATGGCACATACACTTTATCTGTAGGCAATTTCCACACGCCTACTATTTTATGTCATCAACTACAAATCATTTTAGAATGAAAATCTGGGAATCTTATTACCTATCTCGACCTGATCGTGTCATCTGCTTGCTTCTGCTGGTTTCACGCCATCTCTGCGCAATCAGCTCCCATCTCCGTCTACTTCACAGATTGGCAATGGTCTGG
Source organism: Anabrus simplex (assembly GCF_040414725.1). Taxonomy (NCBI): domain Eukaryota; kingdom Metazoa; phylum Arthropoda; class Insecta; order Orthoptera; family Tettigoniidae; genus Anabrus; species Anabrus simplex. Next base: position 98,033,790 of record NC_090265.1, on the reverse strand, counting down.
GGATCTCGGCTTGAGCTACGGCATCCCAGGCGGCCTTCCTCCACCAGTTTAAGCGTACATCATCATACCGCCGGTTTCCATGCAATAAGAAGATAATATTAGTTGGGCGAAATTAATAGTTAGATCTTCCATTATAAGTCTTCTAACATATATGAATGGTTATTGGTATTCCTTAATGCTTCAGAAATGTTCTCTGAATATATATCCAATATATCGTCAGCCGAGTGTTGACTAATGCTCCTAACTAATATTTCTGTTGTTCTTGATGGTATTATGCCGCTTATTTTCTCAGCTTTATACTGGATCGTATCTTTTTCTGTCTCCGATATCTTAAAATGCGACGTATGCGTATTTCCTTATTCTCTGTTTATCTTGCACGCATAAATGACTAAATCCAGCTCTAAGATGAATATTATCTCTCGGTTTTCCTTCCGTACGTTGACCTGACCATTCTTGATTTGCCGTACAATTTTCCTATCTTTTTCAAACTCGATCTTCACTTACAATGTACTTAAGAATAGCATGAATTCAACTTTTTTGGACCATCGTTGTTTCATCAAAGAACCTCTTTTCTCGCCGGTCTTCATAAGTCTACGCCTTCTAATTACGGACAATTCGCATCTTGAATTCAACTCATATATGTTCGTGCTGTTTGAAGCTACTCCGTGCCATTTTATCCGCTACATCCGCATGTCAACGTTCATCTCGACTGTAACGTAATGGTACAATACGTATATATATTTACGCAAGAATTTATGCTGAGCTAGGCAACTGCTCACTTGTTCAGCAATCCACCTTAATAAGCCAAGCGACGGGAATGGCCATCTGGTTGCACGTGCTGAGTTGTGTATTGTTTGAATGGGTGCAAGCGAAGATTACGTAAAATAATTCTCGACTCATTAACATGATGTATTGCCAATGTGAGTGCAACTGCTCTAGTACTTGTACCAGGTTCTATTGCCACAGCTTCTATCTCTATATTCACTTCCTCTTGATCCCTATGGTGTATCCTCAATAGACAAGTTGCTACATGAAGCCGTTCTCTACATTTGGCAACACACTCGAGTTAAAGTTTAATTACCAGTAAACCAATTAGCCTGTTGCAAAATAAGTTATACCAATATTTTCATTGTTTAATTCTTCACTAAAGTGTATAAGAAAAGTTGTTTTTAAAGTTCATGTATCACTGTTTTATTTGTGGTTGTAGTATTGTCCGAGTTTTTTGCTTCTTGTCCAGGAACCACTCACTATAAAGATATATACATAGAAAACTACTTATCTGATAGTAATGAAATGTTTATAGGTTATAGCCACATGTATTCGTAGTGAAATATTCAAGATACAATTATTTCAAACACCACAAAGAAAGTTATAAACTATATATTTAATTTTTGTTCCATATTGAAGTGCAATTATAAGAAATTCTTATCATTCTTCCAAAGCAACTTTTTTCAATCCAGAATGAACATATAACAGGGAACTTGGGCTTGTTTTGAAACACTCAATTGTGCTTATCAGGAACTACAACCATTGTAACCATACAGTGCGATACTGAATTTATGAATAGCAATATTGATGGGAAGTTTTGTGCGCACTGGACCATGCGCTTAACAGCAGGCATATACAAATTTCATTACCATCAGATAAGTAGTTTTCCATGTATATTTCTAAGTGGGCAGTCCGGCTCCATGGCTAAGTGGTTAGCGTGCTGGCCTTTGGTCACAGGGGTCCCGGGTTCGATTCCCGGCAGGATCGAGAATTTTAACCATACTTGGTTAATTTCACTGGCACAGGGGTTGGGTGTATGTGTCGTCTTCATCATCATTTCATCCTCATCATGACGCGCAGGTCGCCTACGGGAGTCAAATCAAAAGACCTGCACCTGGCGAGCCGAACATGTCCTCGGACACTCCCGGCACTAAAAGCCATACGCCATTTAATTTCATTTAAGTGGGCAATTCCTAGAGAAGAAGCCAAAAACCTGGACAATATTTACTAAAAGAACAAATAAAAGATTAACAAAGGAACTTCAGAAACAACCTGTCTTACACACTCTAATGCAGAATTAAACAAGAAAAATATTGATATAATCCATTTTGCAATAGGCCCATCAGTTCGCTAGTGATTATAGACTAAACTCGAGTTTCCATAATTAAAACATCCGATAGTAGATCTCGTATTTCTGGATAAAACTGGATGGTCATATGCCAAATTGAACTAAGTGGCAAAATAAATATTCTGAGAAATTAAGGATCAAGTCTAAAGTTAAAATTAAAAATCTGCTGTTGACTCAGGTTTCTAATATTTTGTACTAGCAAGTTACACAGTTATATATTTCTTTTTATGTTTTGGGAACCATGCAGCACATTTCCATTTTGAATTATGTTACTTTTCCAAATGTCTGTGATACGGTCCATTTTGGCATACAAATATTTTATTTATTCAATTCACATTTAGACGTTACAAACAAGGATGAATGAACAAATAAAAATGAACAAAATACAACAACTGATATGCCTGGCAAAATAAATTCCATGTAACAGTATCCATTCAAATGAAATTCCATACGAATACCCTTGAAAATCAATCTTCATGCTCATTCAGTACCGATTTCCTCACGGGTATTGTCAGAGCAGTCATGTTTAAAAGTAGTGATGCTTTATACTCAACGAGCTAGAATAACATAGAGAGGCGGAAGCGCTGCCTGAGTGAAGCTAATAGAACGAAAGTCCGCCATGTTTCCTGTGGTCACACAAGCAAGGGGGCATGGCCTTTAAATGACGGGAAGTGTAGAAAATACGCATTTTAGAATCACTGGGGGAGAATTAAAGACCGTTGTCGATAGCTTGAAGCATTAAAGCGAATACCACCACTTCATCATATTGCGGCACGAGGCCAACATCACGATCAGTTGATTGTAGGGTAGTTCGAAATCATCGCACAGTGACATACGAATAGGCCTCGAAATCGGAACAAGAGCGTTACCCTGCTAGGCTGTTGTGGTTAAGCGTAAATTAGAATAAAAACGATGGACATAAATATTTATGACAGGAAGCCTTAAAATCACAGGGACCTACAATAGGCTACAACCTCATTCTGTTCATATTTTTTAAAATTATTGCATCCTCATGAGTACTGTGTTCCTTTCTTAATCTGTTTACCCTCCCGGGTTGGTTTTTCCCATGGGCTCAGCGACGGATTCCACCTCTACCACCTCAAGGACAGAGTTCTGGAGCGTGAGACATTGGGTCGAGGGATACAACTGTGAGGGAGGGCTGCACCTGTTATGCTGAACGGGGGCCTTGTGGGGGGAAAAGGAAGCGGCCGTGGCCTTAAGTTAGGTACCATCCCGGCATTTGCCTGGATGAGAAGTGGGAAACCACGGAAAATCACTTTGAGGATGGCTGAGATGGGAGTCGAACCCATTTCTACTCAGTTGACCTCCCCAGGCTGATAGAATCCCGTTCCAGCCCTCGTGCCCCTCGAACCTCCAGGGGTGGCAGCTGCTCACGCTAACCAGTGCACCACAGAGGCGGCCCATGATTACTTTACCACAATAATCGTTTAGTGTATTTATTTATTATAATATAGGGGGATATCATGTTTCTCCCATTACCATATCATACTGGGATTACTAGCGGAAAGGTAAGCTTGAAAGTTGTCGATTATAAAGTGTGGCATAGTTTTAAAAACCAAGGCAACAGACATCTACAATAAAGGCTGTATACATTTCAAAAATAGCAGTAAAATTCTGTATTTACCATACTTAGTACACGTTTGAACGAAGTAAGTGTTTTTTGTGGTTACGTTTTCTTGGTGGTGGGCGCTCCATTTCCTTTATTTGTAAATGTGAATGAAAATTAAATAGGGCTGGAAATGTACAGAGCATAAGCAACTGAATTGAGTGGGATACCATTTATCTCTTTTCGCCCTCACAACGCATTGTTCCGTTAATTCCTTGTTCTTTAAACGAAATCTGAAACAAAATTCGACAAATAATTACCGTGGCTGTCCGTACTTTCGCTAAGAAAACAATAAAATGGATTTAATTACAAACAGAAATTACAAAAAGGAATCTCGGCTATAATTCAGTAATACTTACATAAAATACGATATATCCTTGATTTTATTACTCCGATTAGAACAACCATACGCTGAGCTTACGGCTGGCATTCTTAAAAGCGAGAATCTATGTTTTCACTTCTTAAAACTTAGGGAATTAAATTGGCATGCACGATCTCCCTATCACCTCTACATATGCTCTCGCGCCAATTCGCTTTGTTTTGACAACCGTTAACATGGCTGCCCCTTATCAACTTGCTTCAAGCAGGGAGCGCTGATGACAGGCATACAGCCCCTCTATGTTATTCTAGCTCGTTGTTTGTACTGTACATTAGCACTTGTGATCATTTCATAAAATGAATGGTATACTGGAGGGATGTACTTTGTAAACTTTTCACGTATTTAAATTTGTCTTCACTCAGAGTTCCACCCCTCGGGTAGAGTACTGAAAGTTCAAATTCACCAAGGTTTGATGGTCTGCCCTTTATTCTTCTCCTGAAGTTCACTGAAAAGTATTCATAGTCCTTATTGTGAGTGTATTTATAATCCATTATGCCAGGCTTTCCTTTCGTAAATCTCATTTCTTTGATCTTAAGCCATTCAACATTGTCGTCTGAGGCATTCTTTTTACAGTTAACAAGATGTTGCAGCAGAATCTCAGTGGATTTAAAATATTCTGTTTCATCATCATCATCATCATCTTTATCTAAAGGCTTTGCCTTGCTGCAACCATTGATCTCTTCTCTCTGCGATCCTCTTCATCTCTCCATAACCTTCGCATCCCGTCATCTCAACTACCTCCATTACACTTATTTAAAAAGTATTTTTCCTTACTCTTACACGTGAAGTTATGTCACGCTACTGTGATGGAACATAAACCTCTGGGTGTTACTTAAGCTTTCTCTCTATATCCCGAAACGCACTATCGTTGGATAGATAATAATGTCCTGGTTCAGCGAACTTGTCGATAACTTCTTTAATGCTTATCTCTGAAGACTGGACCACAAATATCCAGAAGCATGCCATCTTGAAACCAACACAGCTGTCTGACCATGCTATTAGCGTTTCTTTAGTTCCATGACTCTTCTGGTATTTTAAGATGCAGGATCCTATCTCTTGTGCATCTCTGGATGCCACCCTCTTATACCAAAGATTCATAGTGTTTTTATTAGAGCAACTGTAATGTATTTCTACAATGAAACAATAAACCTGTCTTTTGTAGTAGAATTCATTTGTGGTTAAGCGAGGTAAAGACATTTTTGCATGCCGAATGATATCACGTTGTGTCCATCCTCAGATTTGATCTTCAATTCATCGTTCTTCATAGCATCTCTTGCACGCTCTGCTTTACGGTGATGAAGTTCTAGCTTTACCTTCAAATATATCACATCATCAGGAAGATTAGTGGCTTCAGCTGACTCACTTTGAATTTTCACAGAATCACATGTGTGTTATGTGTCCTTTTTCTGGGAGGCGGAAGCTTATATTGAAGTCACGCCTGAAGACTCTCTTATACAGAGACTGACAGGGCATCTTCTGAACACAAGCTTATTGTTTAGATTTCTCAATAAATAGCCTGTAGATTAAAGAGACTGACAAGGCATCTTCTGAACACAAGCTTATTGTTTAAATTTCTCAACAAATAGCCTGTAGTTAAACTCAAATTTAGATTAGTATTCAAGTACTTTTTTAAATCTTTCCTGGTGTAGTGGCTATAAACTGAAGTGAAGCTTTCAGTGTGCTCTCTAATAAGGTATACAGTAGTGGAGGAGCTTTTATTATGTGGTTCATGCACACCTCGCTGGTCTTTTATTGTACATGTCTTAGCCTTTAGCAGAGCCCTATGAATTTAAACACTGCTTACTTTCAATGTCGTCAAACACGTTTTGTATACCTCAGTGTCCCAATCTGTAGATGAACGTATGAAGTACGAGGGCAGATCAGAAAATAAATTGCAATTCCCAGTTGTGGCCATTCATTACACCACCTATACAACAGCAACACGACTACAACGACATACACTGTAACGTCACTTTTCCACATAGTTTCCAAGAGACTCCAATCATTTCTGCGAACGCACAACCAACTTGTCGATGCCGGATGCATAGAAATTTCCTCCAGCGTTCTGCAACCATTCGGAGACAGCGGCATTCACCTCCTCATCTGTCTGGAAACGTCGACCACCGAGCTCCGTTTTGAGCTTACCGAACAGATGAAAGTCAAAGGGCGCTAAAATTTCTCACAGTCTTGGTAGAACCAAGGACAAATTTTCCCCACTTTTACATCATGAGGTTTACGAAGTTCTCTGTACTTGCGGTAAGGTGTACGTTGGCCAAACATGCCGGTCCATTGGTACTCGTATCGAGGAACATGAACGAAATATTCGTCCCAACCAGCCAGACAAATCAGCAATACCTGAGCGCGCTCTATCGTCGGGTCATGAAGTCGTGTTCCCAGGTGCTCGAGCTGTTACCCACACTAGACACTACAGGTGCAGTATTATACGGGAAGCTGCGGAAATACATAGAAATCCTAACAATTTCAACAGGGACAGTGGCTATGAATTAAGTCATACGTGATTGCCGGCCATTAAGGGTTTACGAAGGTAGTTCCCTTCCCTGTCCCTTCACGTTTGTTATTTCGTTTCGTTGTTTTCAAAATTCGTACGTTCCTCATCGCCAGATGTTTCATTCCAGACTTGTGTCACTGTCATACCTTCATATGTGCGTTATGTGACCCTCTCAGACTGATTCTGATCGTCTCGTCAGCTTCTGTTCCGAACGCAAGCGCTGTACCGGCTCCGGCGAGCAATCTGGTGACGAATAAACGTGCCACTTCCACTTCTATTATAACGTTTAAATTCAAACCTTATTGTTTGAGAAGCCTTTCTCGTGGGCAGTCGAGATTTTCTTCTGAATAATGAACAACGGGTGATTGTTTAGTCTGCCCTGTCAATATATTATCGTCGTCAATTTACTAAACCCTTTGGTCCATACTGAAGGATACTACCTTTCTTACCTATCAGCAAAAGTTCATGAGATCTGTCTCTTGGGTCGTATCGGGTTCTTCGTCACTTGCTGAGGTAAAGGTAGGGTTCAGTAATTCTAATCTATCTACTCAAATGAAAGGATTGTTTAAAAATGTTCCTATTTATTCAAGAAATTCCTGAAGCATTTTTGATATATCAACGGTATCATTTAACTCAATCGTGTCCACTGGACAATCATTTTTACATAGAAGGTCAGAACACTGGTGTGACGTAACTGCCTCATGGGCATTCTTACAAGAAACCATTGTCTCAATTATTAATTAAAGAAAGGAAAGTCTGGAAATCCTTAAATTCGGCTTCCATGTGAGACTACGTGCACCATCATAGTGATTCTTTATGGTCCAGTCCTCGTAACACGATCTCTAGACTCTGGTTATAATTAAGGCAGTCCAATCGGTGTGTGCCACACAGTGGTTATACGGCATGGACCCTAATTGAATCGATGTGACCTGCGACTATGTCATGGACCGACATCTAAACTTCTAAGTTACTTTAAAGTCATTGTGGATGATGACCGCAAGGAAAATGATGCTACAGTGGCATATGGCCCTACTCTAAGTCACTGAGGTTGATGACCCCACGACCATCCAAGTTTCTGAGCTGAAAGCTAAACACAAGTAAGTTACATCGGTTGATGATCAAAGTTTCCACTTTACTAACCCCAGCACATTCACTGCTCAATAAATCAAAGTTAAATAATACAACAACAACAATGCTCACAATACAGTAAAATCTATTACCTTCGGATATGTCCCCTTAATCGTTACGTTAACCTTTACACATTCCCCAGAAAACAAACTAAGATTTCCAGAATGCATCTCCAAGTTATTCGCTTGATTTAAAGTTATTTCAAAATACGGTTTTCACTGAATTTAATAATTAAATAAATAAATAAATTTAAATGATTTAATGAAATCTTAAAGAACGACAAATTATATTTCCATGGACAAATGGTTTCTTCACAAGTCTTGGCGCAGTTCCTTTTTATCATGTTTGATGTTTATCTGTTGATTCCTATTGCTGGAAAAGAAATATTACATCATTCATGTCCCGTTTATATCTTGTTTTATGACCTCACACTTTAAAATCTAATCTAACCCTAGCCATTATTAACATTTGGATAACCCTAATAATTACGTACAAACCAAAGTAATTCTCCGTATAATGTAAGCCAATTACGATGTCATATCTCGTCACAACATTTCATAAAGTTTGTGCACCCCTCACAGACAAAAAGTCATCATTACCATCGCTCTATATTTTGGACAACCCTGAAATTGGCTAACCTTATTCATTATACTCTATGTTCGTGGTCTCAAATGTACATTACGATCTATAAACAAATTTACAGTATCTAATAACACACACGTTATTCCCGGATGAAAATTTCAACTAAATCCAACATTTAACGTTATCCCCTGCCGTGAAATGCAATCTCAATTCAATGCGTAACACACTCTGCATGTTCCGTTATTCGAGCGGCGAACCCCTATCAGCTGACGGCATTTCGCCCCAACCCTCGCTTGGCAGTGATATGAGACATCTGTTCGTTCTACCTGACTGGCCTCTCAGAAGAACCTTTAAACTCTGCCGACATACTGTACTTAAACAAATGCGATATTTCTAACCAACAAAATGCACATAGATTATACTTCAAAATGCCCACACTAATTGAACACGTCGCAAATTAATACCGGCACGGATTCTCTAATTCTACCTTCCATCCCAAACATTATACGAAATCTTCCTCGGGCTTATGCCTATCCCGGATTCACAAATTCCATCTCAACTCAATACGACACCTCTGAACTCTCGTCCGCACTGGACGGCTCTCACTGACAAACAAGACTGGATTCAAAATACTTGGAATCCACGACGCCTAATTCGTACAAATACCTTACTAATGAATACTTCGCAAAATGATCTCGTATATTTCCAAAACTGGACTTTGCAAAGCGACTGTAAAATTCTACTAAATTTTTTCTTATTGTCAGTCAGACACAGTTTAAATGGGCCTAGAAAAACGTTTCACTCCGTGACCAAATTCATCACTCTATACTCTCACCCGACAGCGCGCTTCCACTCGATTGAAAATGGGTAACCATGGATTTCTTATATTATTTACGTCAAAAATTCAGACAGAAAAATTTTACGTCGAATGAACATCTTAATTTGACATCACAAAATATAGGCAATAAACACACGGAAATGACGACCTACATTGGACGCGATATCCCTTCGAAACCCTATTTAATAACCTTTTACAACATCATACGGCACTCGCAAGACTTCAAAAATTTATCCAAGTGGACAATAAAACAAATGACCCTTTTTCGTCGTATTCTGACATTTACAAAATCCACATAGGGGCGACCAACTGCGTCGTATATACCCCCTTCAAATACACATAATTTAGACATCATGAAACAAGATATAATAGGTGGTAAGATGGTAAGTCACATACCTTAAGTCACGCCAGCATTCATCTTAGGGCTCACCTGTGACCCTGGCTTTTTTATTTAGCCATTTATACATTTCTGGCTGTACAGATCATTTTTGTCTTCCGGTTTTCTGCAAATAAAGCATAAAAAAAATAAAATGCACTTCACTTTTTCTTGTTGATCGCACACGACGGACCGTAATTATTTCCCGCACACGAATTACTTCCTTTACCACACACACTTAATACAAATTTATTCGGTACCTTGACCGTCCTTTTTGTACAATTATTTCCACTCAAGAAAAACTATCTCCACATGGAGTCAAGACCCCAGCCACATGAGCTAAAATCTGTTAGTTGGACTTAGTCTACTTTGTCGTTCGATTTTACTGTGCAGTTCAACCCTCCGTCTTCAGCCTCGTGATACAAAATGCAGGGGGCTTCATCATGGCGTCCATTCTTATTTACTTTGCCGCCAAGAAAATTTCCGTAACTTTTCTGACTTAACTGAACTATAATTACAAGAGTTTTGAAGGTGACCTCACACTTGATACATTGCCGGCGGTAGTGTTCGTGGACATTTAAAATTTATACATATTCAATTAGCTGGATAAATGACCTCATTTAATAGGCACTATATTTTTGTTGACTTGGCTTGGGCACGCCATACACACGCGCTCTTCTGAAATAGCCCACAAAAATGACTTAGATTCTTCCTTCGACACGTGCGAATGACCTCACGTATCCCAGAGCGTGGGACGGAAAGTAGCCATCCCCTCGCCACGTGTCAACTCCGAGCTATCAAGAAATCGAACTTCTTATTCCAATTGACAAATTAATACATAATATTCTTAGGGCACAAAGGTCATGGGTTCAATGTTATATTGTCGTGCAGGAGTTCTTTTATGCGCCAGTAAATCTACCAACACAGGGATGTTGTATTTAAGCACCTTCAAATACTACCAGACTGTGCCAGGATCGAACATACCAATTTGGGCTCAGAAAGCCAGCGCCTTAACTGTCTGAGTATGGCTAGACTACACTAAGGCCGTGACACTGAAACTTGGAAACATTATACTGCTACTCCTTGGAGTCTTACTTGTCAGATATGGGAAGTAATCCTTCAACTATGTTTTCTCAAATAAAACGTTGCTGGAAGAGCAGTTTTGATTGGATACATATAAAACAAAGTGAAAATTAAAAAATAAATGCGTCAATGTAAATGTGATAATAAAGAAACATATGGCTACAACTAGAAAAGCAATACAATCCTATGTCCATCAAAATACAATTTTAACATTGGGAATCAACTGGCAACATGATCACTCCAGGATCATCAATTTTCTTTTGTTGCCAGAACACTTAACCATAGCTGCTGATTGAAATATTTACAAAATAGGGCAAAGCTTTACCCTGCAAGCTGAATCAATGCACACTTCTGATCCATACTCCGAAGGAATGCTGCTTCATATTCCTCACAGATTAAAATCTGCATGATCTTATATACACTTGTACACACGATTAAGTTCAATTCCGATCGGACCGATAACCCACCTCTGTTTAAGCTATTAAACATGTCATTTTCAACTGTTTCATTTTATATGTGCGAGATACAGTAGCTGCAATTACGTTTAATGTCTAGTTTAAAAGCTACACAACCTGAAATGTAAATGACAGGAAACATTTTATCGAAGTCTACTTCTGTTTCATTTACTTTAACTAGCAGACTGAAAAATTCACAGCATATTGCACCGTTAGACATCAACGGTAGAACGTTGGAGACACCTCAGGGGTAAGGGTTTAGCAAGACATGACGAATGATGTGGTATATAACAAAGAAAACTAAATAAAATCAAACATTGGCATGGTTTATTCAAACATAAGAAGAGTATAATTTTGTCATCCTTTATAGCTATGATGATGAAAATGATCGTTAATAGAAAATTAACTGTTCCTCTTGAGGTAAAGAGGAATATATCAAATGGGGTGTTACATTAAACTCTTTCCAATTTCGCCCTAACAAATTCAAATTTCATATTCTTTTCTACTGATATTTACAACAATTTTTATATTATATTAAATGGAAAAGATCTGGATTCTCACGATCAAATCTGAAGTGTCAGAAAAGAAGAAAAATTAATTTGGTAAGAAAATCGAACTAGATCACAATCATTATATTCAAAATATGAATTTACTGTAACTGTTTACATACATAATTTGATGCGATAATGTTATTATAATACGGAATCGACGCAATGAAATAAGTACCTGATCATTATTCTTTTTATATCTGGTTTAATTAAATTAAAAAAATAAATTCAAGTAGTGTAATATCACTTTAATGATCCACATAAAAAAATCTAAGCTCTATATCATATTTGGAATTTGTGACATACCGAGGCGGATCACGATTGTGAAAATCTATACGATGAAATATAGAAAAATGATGTTGCCTTGTCCAAAGTATAACACATGTGAAACAATGGAAATATATGATGATATCACTATAAATAACACACACCAAAACTATTACTCTAATCCCAACACAATATCTACAATATATTACAAAATTTACAAAATTAGAGATCAGTTATGTTCAAACACAATCACATATACGCAGCTTTACTAGATAGAATATCCGCACCATTCAAATACAAGTGGTTACCCGGGACGAAAGTCATCAAACGATCGGGAATAATCTCGAAGAATTATCCATAGTCGACGTGAATAAACGTGAAAAGATATTAAAGTAACAACAACATTGGATAACACTGAATATAATATTACTGGACACAAATATACCGAAGACAGTCAAAATCGTACACACGTTTTCCAGAATTATCTCATATCGTATGAAGATCATAAATATCCCTACACTTGTCTGCAATTTGCACATACTGTAACAATTTATGAATACTAATAAATAATAACAGAATATCAGAGATGAAATAAATAAAGCTAATAAAAATCATTAATCGAAATGTCCGTAGTATGGGCGCCAGAGTTCACCAGAATGGATCCCTCGAATTTAGATAGAGCATGATAATTCTTTATATCCCAGGGCGTGTACATAATGCTGCGTACTGGTACATCTGCTTCAGGCCTTACCTAACCTTCTGAAAACGACTAAATATGTAGGAACTGCACCTAGGTTCTTCAATAACTCCACTGATTATAAAATATCTAACTATATTCTCAATAAAATCCGTGCATGAGCACCTCATCAACACAGCAAAATACACTTATAATACACAAACCAAAAGATTGCTGGAAGACTCCATATTTACAACAACAACAATGAAAGCAGCGGGAAAACGAAAGCGAGAACTAAGCCACCATTTGTAGTTAGTTCGTTTAACAATGTACATATATGTAGATAAGAACCCTTCACTGTCTCTGTATCAACACGACTTGCCGATTCTTATAATCAGCACTTACATTATCACACAGATACTGCACCTCGTGATACTGTGATCACAGACATTAACAGTTGTTGTAAAGATACATGCATTTGAGCAACACACGCTTGTCGAACCTGAACATAAATTATGGAAAGTCTGAGATAGATTTCACCAACATATAATGCCAGGCCGCCATAAGTGCTACAATACTTAATGCGTAAGCACTCCACAATTTGTCGATCATCCACTTTCCACGAACATAACAAGACTACATTCCACGAACGTTTGAAGTCCAGTCCAGTCTAGTGCAGCAATCTCACTCCAGTAACGAGTATCAGCACTTCTTCATTCCTGTACAGTCTGTCCGCACCACTTCCTTCTCGTACAGTGTGTCAGTTGTGGTTGCCTTCCGCTGTGATGTCAAACTATAAAAAGACCTCAGCATTCTCCTTCCTCTCACATGATACGTCTGGATTTGTCCTTGCCAGCCAATCATCAGTGATCCTCTCTCAAGACCACGCCGTGAACTCATTCTTGGTCCCAAGACATAAACAAACGCTGGGGTGTTTGACATGAGTCGTAGAACTTTTCTAGTACAACAACAAACTCATCTCATCAAACACTGGGATGGCCGCATGAGTCATACAAATTACCAGAGCCCAATATAGCAATGTTTTCCCACTCGTTGTTCAAAACAAATTACTCATACCTACAAATGTGGAGACCACCCAGCGTACAAATATTAATGACAAAATATACAAATGAAATACTGACGATAATAATAATAATAATAACAATAATAATATTAAATCGAATACTGATAATAATATCTCACACTTCTACATGTAGTGTGAGGGTGTGATATACGTACTATCACAATACAGCAATTTTCAAATTATCATAACGTGATTCTACTCTCGAAAATTATCCCAATACATCCATTACACAACAAAACACATTTTTATCTCGAAGACATAGGGCTAACATTCTACAAGACATGAAATATAATATCATGTCCCATTCAAACATCGTAATACATTCGTGATCCGCCTCGGGATGTCACGAATTCCAAATATGATATCACGTAACATACCTTACGCGTAAACAATCCTCAAATAATACATTTGGATTCTCAAAGATCCAACCTCTCTTCTGGTTTCCGTATCACAATTTAGGAGTATCTCCTATATCGTTTACACGTTAGCTGGTTTGATTCAAAGGAATGGAATCATTCTTATCACTTGAGTTTTAATCCCTCTCAATTTATGTTCAGAACGTAGGCCTATTTACTGTGAAATATATTGCAAAATTTGCCTCCACTTGTAGATTTTTCCCATTCCTTCAGGCTCAAGCAGGTCTGAGGATCCAGAACTGAATTCACTCTGGATATCTGCTGTTATTTCTGCGGTATTTCTGGATGAAATAAATGCCTACCTCGTGGACCATATCCATCCGGAGCCATCTTTTTTCGGTGTTCGGTTCACTCTGGCAGAATGAAATCAGTATAACCAACCTTGTGTCACAACAACTTTGTGATGTCACTTCCCCCTGGTTCATGAGAACTTTATACCACTTTGGCGCAAGAATTATATTAATATCTATATTGATTTTATGCCAGTTTACGAAAATATCTGATTTGGGCGTTTGGTTCAATTTGGCATGTAAGCATCCAACTGTGCATGGAGCACGGCTGCTTGTGAATGACTCTCCAAATATAAGCAGCATACCCAGAAGTTCTTCATTTGTACAATGTGGCTATTCTATTGGTATGTATTTGAATACACTGAAAGTTTATGTTAAAATAAGATAAAATTTCCTTAATAAGAAATTGTTAGAAAGTTTATGTGCTACAACTATTCGTACACCGAGGAATGCAAAGAGTCCTGACGTGATGTTTGAGAAAATTGAGTCTAATAATTAATGTTGTTGGTTTTACTTCCCACTACCTACTTTTACAGTTTTCGAAGATACCAAGGTGTCAGAATTTTGTCGTGCAGGAGTTCTTTTTTGTGCCAGTAAATCTACCAACACAGGGGTGATGTGTTTGAGCACCTTCAAATACCACGGACTGAGCCAGGATCGAACATGCCAACTTGGGTTCAGAAAGCCAGCGCCTTAACTGTCTGAGCCACTCAGCCTGGCAAATTGGGTCTACAGCCCATGCAACTTCAGCATCTTCTACGATTCTACATAGTGGTATGTAGCCATTTGGTGCATCACAATTAAAGCTCCTACAGCAGACCAGGTAGACCACTCACTTTAGTGGAGTATGTATCTGAAGCATCTGGTACAGCAAATATTTCCCAAAATCCACAGTAGAATTTTTTCATTTACACCTAGACAAAAAGATGCCATGTTTATATTGAAAATGTTATTTTTAATGAATTGAGATTACTCGACAATACCGTACTACTGTAAAATGACTCAAATACACAGATGGAGTCTTCATGACCAATATTAATTAAAACAAGCATTTTACATTCAGTGAAATACTGTATATGATATAATTAGCTTAAAATGGCCAATTCTACTATGCTCAAGAAGGCGTGGTATGAGTCAGCTGTGAGGGCTGTCAGGCGATTAGGACGCAACCAAACCACAAGGATCGCGTTCCATCTTGAACATAATTAGGCCTAGTCCATTTCATCTAGCAAAAAATTCACCTTTCCATCACGTCAAGGCCGAATGTCACGAGAATTTTCATAACTAAGCACTACTGTTTTCATTTTTATCATCGAGATTTTTAAAGATCTCTTTATTGAAGGATAGTTTTAAGTGGCTTTCTATGAACACATCTTTTACATTAAAAGGTGTCAAACAGTGATCATTGAGAGAAAACCATCGACTCTTTAGACATTTAAACCTTTTATTAACCAAGTAAAAGTTGTTTTCAATATTGTGTTTTACCTATGTTGCTTGTGTTTTGTGTATATTTTAACTACCATTCAGCATCACGGCTGAAGATGCTTTCCATGGAAACCGAAACATGTGCCAACAAAAATGTTTTTAAAATAAATAAATTTCACTGTAACCTAAATCTAAGAGAATCGTACGATTTAAAGAGGTGGGAAGGTGGAACATTCTAAAACGTACAAGTTGGACTTTATGTATAATTGGTATGTTCCAAGCTGTCAAGGGAGAGACGGCGTGCAATGACATTAGTAAATGATTAAGTTTGAGAGGTGTCTTTAAAAGAAGGAAAGATCACATTATAAAAATAAAGTTCGAATTCAAGAGGGCAAATTGGGGCAAATATTCATTTATAGGAAGGGGACCTAGGGACTGGAATAACTTACCAAGTGGATATTCAATTAATTTCAAATGTCTTTGCAATTAACGTAAATAAATAAATGATTACAGGATTAAAGCCACTATGTTTATTTAATGAAGCCGAGCTTACAGCCAAATTGCATTGGCCTTCATCAGGGCAAGTTAAATTCTGCTTCCGACAGTGAGCAAAGAAATTCAAAGAAACGTGGAAGTCATGGCCATACTATCCACGGCCTACCCCACTCAAGGATCTTCGTGCTGTAATTCACCGCCCTATGTCGACGGTTTCGTGAGCACGTCCCGTTGTTCCATGGTGGTGTTATGTATGTATTTCTGCAGTACATGGAGACCTGTACGTGTGTTAGAAAGAACAATCCAAGACAGGGCGAGAAACACAAATGTTAGAAAAGAAGTTAGAATTCAAAATATAAATGAGAGAATTGATAGGAATAAACTAAGATGATTTGAACATGTACAGAGGATAAAGAATACTAAAACAATGATGGAGGTTAAGATCAAGGGAAAGAGAGGGAGACCTATAAAATGGCGGATCGATACAATAAAGAGAATGCAAGAAGAAAACTGGACTGGAAAAGAAATAGTGGAAGTCGAGTGGAAGGTGAAGAAGTGCTACAAATGCCCTGATCCAGCAGGAACTGGATAAGGGAAAATGATGATGATGATGATGATGATGATGATGAAGATGAAGATGGTTTAATCTTTAAATTTATTTCATTTATGTCCAGTTCCTTGGGTGAAATGGCTAACATTGTTGATTTCGGTTCAAAGGGTCCTTGCTTTGTTTCCCGGCTGTGTGGGGCGTATTAACTACTCCTGGCTACCTCCTACTTATGGACTGGGTGTTTGTGTTTGTCCCCATACACACATTTTCATATAGGTACATATAACACACCGCCCTACCAACCACCACAGAAACAAGCAATACTGAATACATCTCTTTATATAGGGCTGGTGTTATGAAAGGCAAAAAGCTATAAAACAGAGCCAGGACCAATTGTGCAACACAGTTTGCACTCGTAACTCTATCAGGGTGTGACAAAAGCAGTGGAAGAAGAAGAAGAAGATGATGATTTATTGTATTTTATAACTTAATTTTGGGTTCAATAAAGAGTGCTACACTCTTTTTGGCCAGCAGTGTATTCAGTGCACTGATTCATGTGGGTGAATGTTTTGTGTTACCCTAGAATGAAATGAAAACAGAGCACCAGAACGTACCCAAGTTTCAAACACCAGTGGATAGTATGATGTCTAGATGACTATACCAATATTGGTATTAGTTTTCCTCAAGTCTACAGAAAAACATTTATGTTTGTTATTACCGGTATGTACGCTACGTATGTCATTGAAGTATTTCTCATGGAAGATCAGTGCTGTGTATCATACATAGTGATTAAAAAACTTATTGGTCTGTATAGATTTGCTACAGGTGAGGGTGAGAAATGTGAGAGAAATATAATAATAAATGAACGTGTACTATACTATAGAAAATATATTATTTGTAACATGTAAGACATTAGGAAAATCACATTCTACACTGCTGGGAAAAACATGCAACATCCTCAAGGACTGTGTTCAGAGGGGTTATTGTGGTTGTGATTCACTTTTCACGGACATCGGCGATCAGATGGCACTCAGGAGGCTGTCCGTGCGCACTCTGTTTTGACTTGCAGGCAGTAAATGTGCTGAGGTTAGTGGTGAACAGTGTTCGCAATATTAATTCTAGGGTACAACCATGCCCTGCGGATGAGTACGTGCTCCTGTTGAACAACTGCAGACATTTGAAGGGGTCACATAGTGGGTTTGCAGGAAGTTGGATGGGCATATCGACGGATTACTGAACATGTTGGGCACAATGTATCGGTTGTGTGTTGCTTCTTTCAGCAGTGGTCTGTGGAACATTCCAGTGCACGTAGACCAGGCTCCGGAAGTCCGCGTAGTACAAACACACATTGTGTGAGCAGCGGTGGCCGACCAAACATCACCCAGGAACAAAATCTGGCCACATGTTACACTTGCTGTATCGCCATCGACCACTGAGAACCATCTGCTTGCAGTAGGATTACAATCACGTGTGTCTCTGGCCAGGCTACCACTGACACCACAACACTGCCAAACACAGTTTCTCGGGTGTCGTAAAAGAGTCGACTGGAGAGGGGAATGGCACTCTGCTCTCTTCAGTTGTAGGTTCTTCTGTCTGTATGCAAATGATGGATCTACACGTGTATGGCGTAGAACTGGTGAGCGGCCCATTCCAGAGTGCATTCACGCACAACACCGAGGTTCTACCCCAGACTTCATGGTGTGGGGGCCATCAATTATAACTCACGGTCACAGTTGATGTTTCTGCTGGGTAACATAAACAGTGCCCGCTAGATTGAACAGGTTGCTGTCCCCATGGTACTGCCAATTCTTGGACAGGAAGATGATGTGCTTTCTCAGCAGGACAATGCACGTTCACATACAGTTGCTGCGAGGCAATGTGCTCTATGTGGTGTGCAACAATTGCCCTGTCCATCAAGATCACCGGATCTCTCGCCAATTGAACACGCATGGGGCACGATTAAGCGGGAACTTACGCTTTCTCCAGAGACTGCAAGAACCATAGCTGAATTTCATCAAAATGTGCAAGAAGCTTGAGACAATCTATCACAGGATGCCATTTGGAACCTTTATGATCATTTGCATGCGTGAATACACGCCTACATTGTTGCCAGAGGAGGGTACACTATGTATTGATGGAACTCTTTGGGCACCCTTTCCTGTGACGTGTGTTTCATTTGGTCCGAATTTGTAATTACATACTCCTGGAGGAGGCTCTTACACAACTGCACCCGGCTTGCTTGAGCGAAGCAATGATTATGATGATCCCGCAGTGATGAACTACCTGTCACATCACTTGTGAATAAGATGACCTTGTCCTTGAGGATGTCGTGTGCTTTTTCTCGCAGATTTCAGTAAATACGAAAGTACAAATGCACAAGAATAATTAAATATTTTGGAACATTGGTGGCTCTTTATTATTTGGTAGGTCCTCCTCTACTCTTTGTAATTTCAGTTAACCTCTCTGGTATTGATTTCAACACGATCATGTTCGTTTTATATGCCACGTTTTCTTAGGTAGATATCAGGAGATTGTGGTGGTGTTTCAACAAGGTATATTATGGTATATAACATCTACGGCTTGGTATTCAGTATGGACTTGGTCATTATCCTGCGCAAAGATATACATTAGAGAAAATCCCATTTTTCCTCACATTGGAGAACATGAATTATCAGGATGTTAATGCATGTATTGTAATATATTGTTTCCACAGTAATGTATAATTGAGGCACTTGGGGAAATAATGGTAAGACACATTAAGTAAATTTTACATACATCTGAAGGTTCAAAAAGTCCAAAAATCAGGTGGTTTGTTTCGTACAATGTACAGCAAAAGAATATGTGCTTTCATGTCTTGGTTTCTTCAAACAATCCTTTGCCAATGGCTTGTCTTCCTCTAGCAGATACAAAAACTTACAAATCTCAATATTTCTCACTGTTTGGTGTGCCATTATCTAGCCCCAAGCACCTAAGTTCACCAAAACCTTTTGCACTCGTACAACACCCATACACTCATACAAGCCAGGGTAAGAGCCTATCTTGGAAGAGGAACAACATGGCTTTAGGGCTGGAAGAAGCACAGCAGATCTGATATTTGCTTTGATGATGATGGCAGAGAAACACTGGGAAAGAGGAAAAGACCTAATTATTGTGTTTATGGATCTTGAAAAGACGTGTGATAATGGTAATGTACCTAGATCAACTATTTGGAAAAGTCTTAGAAAACTTGGTGTACCGGAGTACCTTATTAGGAAGATCCAAATGCTATATACTAATTGCAAAAGCTGTGTCAGTATTGGAGGTGGTCACTCTGAATGGTTCAATACGACCAAAGGAGTACAACAGGGAAGTGCCTTATTACCTCTTCTATTCATGGCAGTTATGGATACCATTTTAAAGGAACTAAAAGAAAAAGGTAATAAAGATCTTCAGGCTCTGATGTTTACAAACGATGTGGCAATATGGAATGAAACACAGGAGGGAGTGCAAAATAATCTGAATGCATGGTGTAAGAAGTTTGATGATTATGGAATGAAATTGAACCCATCATAAACAGTAGCATTGAAAATCAGCAGACATAATACAGAATGCACCATAAAAATACAGGAACACCAAGTTGAAGTAGTACACGAATTCAGATATTGTAATGGCTAGTAATACTAGAGCTGAGATAGAAATAACAAACAGAGTAACCAAAGGCTCTAACCTTTACAGTATCGTTAGACACCTGCTATGGGATGAGAAGGTCCCACAAAGAATAAAAATGATCCTGTACAAGTCATATTTCATTCCCATCCTTACATATTCTCTGGAAACCTGCACACTAATATAAAAGGACTGTAGTAGGATTGAAGCCGTGAAATGAAATTTCTTTGAACTGCCCTCCCAAAGACACGACTTGATCATGTGAAAAATGATGAGGTCCGATCTAACCTAGGTCTAAATGAATCGATGGAAGAAGGACTTAGGTCATCTAGACTTAAATAGTTTGGGAATGTTAAAAGAATGAATAGCACAAGGTTACCATGTGCTTATTTGGAAAAGAGAATAAAAGGTAGAAGACCAGCTGGAAGACCAAGAAGAAGATGGATGGACCAACTGAGGGAAGACGTGGAGAGAAGAGGATGGAATTGGGAATCTGTCATGGACAACAAAATCTTTTTGAATAGGCAACATTGAAAGACGCTCATTTTCAAACACCCTGCCCGGTTCGCTGGAAGGGCAAACCAATGATGATGACAACCTCATACCAACAGGGAACTCCTACTTAGTTGGTGTTGGGTTCTTCTCATCAAGTTCAGAATTAATCTTCCTTCACACATCATTTGTCTGTCTGACCTAAAGAAGATTAAATTTGTTATCATAAGAATGACAGTTTTCCAAAACACATAGCTGTCATTTTTATACTTGTTATAAATAAGTCTCTTCTTCCTGTTAGCCTTACTTATTTAGAGGATTCTATGAGGTGTTCTCCCCCTATATCCCCTTCTACAAAACACATTTCTTATGGTTTCACCTAACATTTTTCTCCTATATCTAGTTCAACTTCGGCTACTATCTACAGTGCATTTAATCAGGGATTTCTTGCCAATTTATGCGCAGTATGTTGTTTGTGGTTAACTGACAGAATTGAAGGGCAGTCACATCTTGATGAATTTTTTCTTGCATTTTATTTTTGGACCTGTCAGGTAGTGATGGGCAGTCTGAGATGGAATCTCGAAATTTCTTGAGACTAGTGCAATGACTTGTTGCTCATGAGATGTGTTGAAATATCTTGAGAATATTATCCCCATATCATGAGGCAAGCAGCGTGTAGTAGGCTTACGGCTAGGTGGAGCTCAATGTTGTTTGTGCTGAGTATGTGAGTAGTAAAACCTATTGTTTGTGATATGGTTCAAAAACCCAGCCAAGTAAACTAGTAAATATCACTTTCATATACAATATTCCCCAAAGTGAGACCAAATTGGCTATAACACTCTTATTCACGGTTACCCAGTAAACAAGTGATTTTGTCTTTAAACCCTTGGGCTATGGATAGTGTACTAATTATGCTATGACTGACCGTGTTTGGTAGTATTAATGATATTTGTGATTTTTCTTTCTTTCTTGAGGAGTTTGATTGGGATTGAGGCGTCCTTTTTCCCAGTCTCAAGTCATACGTAGTATTTCACCTTAGTATATTATACAATTTGGTATGCACACGCATCACTATTAAAAACTATTTACACACGAATAATCTTGTGGGTAATGTTTAAATACTAGGAATCACTTCACTGCTATTAACACGAGAAAATATGCTAGGCTAAGCACTTTGAAAAACCATGTAGGAGTGTCATTTCAATGTATGTTGCGAAAAACAAATGGACGAGGTATGTTCACAACCGTATTTGAGTTGAATCAAGGAATTCGTTGACGAGAGTGATTATGTGTGGTGATGGTTCAAATAACAAAACGGAAATACTTGTTCGCAGAGGTACGTGTAGACTTACTAATTTCTGAATTAAAAATCGTTGTTGGAAGGCGTATTGAGAACATTGGAAAAATAGATGATCACTATCTCCATTGCTGTGTCCACATGTACAATATGGAAGATTAGAAATTTGAAAACGATATTTATACTCCGGTGTTAAGGCATGATTGAAACGTAAACGTATTATATTGATAATGTGCCGGCGCTTATACGTACTTTTGAAGTACCATGGTTGTATAGGGATATTGGGCTGTACTTGATAATAGTATTTTCCCTTGTTACCAGCAGAAAGTCGCCATAGTGTTTGCCAAGTTTGATTAGCGTCTTGTTTAATGAGAGAAAAGAAGTCAGAAATCGGAATTTTGATTTGTAGTGGGTTTGAGGTAGTGTGACTTGCCTCCTTGGCTGCAGAATCCGCTTGATCATTACCGAAGTGATTAGTATGCCATTTTATCCAGATCAACGTAATGTATACGCCTGATTTCTCAAGTTGATAGATCAGGTGTTTAACCTCGTATAAATACATATTATAGGATTGCGGAAGCACCTGTAAGGCGTGCAGAACACTTTGAAAATATGTAAAGATACTTACTTTCCGGAAATCGGAACGTTGGACATATTGTAGTGCTTGATAGATCGCATAGAGTTCTGCTGTGAAGATAGTTATTGTATTCGGTAGAGGATACTTAAAACTTGTATGTGTATGAGAGTCAAAGAATGCTGCTCCTACTCCATTTGGGGATTTTGCACCATCGGTAAAAATATTTAAGTCATGTGGGTTTAATAATACTTTAATTTTTTTGTGAATTGGTCTAATAGATTCTGTCCTTTGGGAAGGTTGGGCTGATAAGGGGGAGGGAGGTATTAATATTTGCGGTTTGAAAGTGAGGGTATCATAATTGTATGAATGCATGATTAAGCGAGGTGTTCGTAGGACCAAGTCTTGAATATGCTGCAATTCAACGAACGCCATATATATCGCTGGGTATCTTCCACGTTTTGGTGGACGCTGTTGGTAATATTCATACAATAATTTCATTTTAGGGAGAATAGTGGAGTTCGATCGAGCGATATGTTTGAGAATAATTTTTTTGCCAACATTAACCTAAGAATATGGAGAGGTAGTTCTTTGGCCTCAACTAACAGAGCATTGGTCGGTGTAGTTTTAAGAGCACCAATACTTATGCGTAATGCGGAATATTGTATTCTGTCTAATTTTAATAAAGTTTGTTTAGGTGCCAGGTCGATTATATGCGCACTGTAATCCAATGCAGAACGAATTGTGGCTCGGTACAGCTGTAAAGCGGAGGAAGGGTCAGCTCTCCAATGACGCCTAGTTACTGTTTTAGAATGTTAAGATACCCTTCCGATTTTCGATATAACATCTGAACCTGGAAATTCCAATTAAGATTTTGATCCAAACAGATACCTAAATACGAATGTTGTGGGGAAAAGGGGATGCTATAGCCGTCAAAACTGATTGGACGTTTATCAAACACTCGTTTGGAAGTAGAAATCATGGCTGCACACTTAGGAAGCGAAAGGTGAAGGGCATGTGAAGTTAACCACTGAAAAACAAGGTGCATAACTTGCGATATCGTCTTCTTGAATTCGTCAATGTTGGTATGGGAAAAATAAATTACGTAGTCGTCGGCAAAAGCTAATATACGGGAGTAAGGAGTTACGATAGATTCCAATTCTTTCATATATAAGGCGAATAATACTCCACTCAATATGGATCCCTGTGGTAAGCCAGGTGATTTTTGACGACTGGGAAAGTGGTACTGAGGCGATTTTAGTGTTATTGTACGATTAGTAAATAATTGCTACAATATAGATATAAAATTAAAGGGAAAACCATGACTAGATAATTTTTCCCATAAAATATGTAATAAGACCGAATCGTAGGTACCCTTTATGTCCAGGAATATAGCGATAGTAGTTTGCTTCCTCCATCGCGCTAATAAAATATCGAGGATAAATATTATGATTGGATCTTGTGCACTGCGTCCTCACATAAAAGCAAATTGATACTTAGGAAAAATGTTATAGTACTCTAACGTCCACGCAAGTCTTCTAACTAAAATTTTTGCAAAATGTTTTGCAGATGCACGAAACTAAAACTGTTCCTCGACAGTGCTCTGGAACGTTTGGGCGTTTATGAGGTTTGAGTATTGGAGTTACAAAAAAATTGTTCCATTGCACGGGTACTTGAACTGAATTGAAGATATCATTATAATACTGCAATAATAAAAACTGAGCCTGACAAGGGAGTAGTCTAATCATATTATACGTAATGGCATCCGGTCCAGGCGATGAACTATTTGCAATGGATATCACTGTTTGAAGTTCGTGATAGGTTATCGGTTGTAGTAATGTAGAGAAATGACGATGATCATGAGTTAAAGGGGATATAAATGGGGGTACTGCCGAAGCTGGGGTGATCAATTGTAGAAATTCTTCTAATACCGTTTGTGAAAAAATAATATTGAGTTTGATGCTGGAAGGTTCTTGTAATCATACGAATTGCATTCCATAATTGTGTAGAAGGTAGGTGCGAGGTTAAAGAGGAGAGAAATGGTTTCCATGCCTGACGTTTCTTGGAATAAAAAATGAGTTT
Source organism: Anabrus simplex (assembly GCF_040414725.1). Lineage (NCBI taxonomy): Eukaryota > Metazoa > Arthropoda > Insecta > Orthoptera > Tettigoniidae > Anabrus > Anabrus simplex. The sequence continues at coordinate 98,008,856 of NC_090265.1, read as the reverse complement.
CGTTTTAGCAATATGCTTCCGTAATTGCAAATAATTGTATTGAGTCATAGACTGACGATATAATTTGAATAACAGTTTGCGGCGAGAAATGAGGTCATGACAGTTCTTATCCCACCATTTAATTGAGGGAACTGGGGGAGAGCTTGATGTCTTGATAGGTCTGCAAGGGTGATAGTTGTTTAAATAGTGAGTCAAAAAGGTAAATAAGGACGGAAAAGTTATATTATCACTACCCTCACTTTGTAAAACTTGATTGACGTATTCGCAATAAGCTTAGGGATTAAAATTTTTATATGGGCGTGTGTTACTTACTTTTTCCGTGATAATGATGTCGTGATGCATTTACTAAGACCATACGTGATGAGGATGGGAAAATGGTCGCTAGTATGAGTATCTGCCAAAGTATGCCATGTGATGACTGGAACCATGCTCGTACGGCAAAGTGTTAAATCGACCGCACTAGGTGGGGAACCTGGAGGTGAAAGACGAGTTGGAGAGCCGTCATTTAGAATTGAAAAATCGTGTATATTGGACATTAATAATAAATTTGATCCTTTTGCTGTATCTGTTGCACTTCCCCATTCAGAATGATGACAATTGAAGTCTTCGCAAACGAAGATGTGTTGAAACTGGTCAAATTGAGCAAAACATTGAGACCATTGACCTTGCGTAATATATATATATATGGAGAACAGTATACATTTAGAAAACAAATATTATAAATGAGTCCTACTGCGTAAGTGTTCGGTATAAGATATTGAAAAGATAACGTAGTATAACTTAAAGAATTCTGAATACATGTGGCTACCCCATCATATCCATCACCATCCTGTCTTATTATATGATAACCAGATATTCGAAAACGAGAGCGAAGTTTAAACCAAGTTTCTGTAAAAATATGAGATTAGCCTGAGACTCTTGTATTAGTAATTGTAATTCGTATCTTTGGAAATGACACTCTTACTGTTCCATTGAAGAATTCTGATCATGAGCTTATATTAATGATATGATCTCTTAATTTATAAAGGACAGTACTGAGTTGGGGATCATGACCCAAGAGTTGTATTAACATTACAATGATTCGTTGTATTTCTTCGTGAAGGTATTCCTTCGTTGTAGAAGAATTTTGGGCCTGAGAGGCGGAAATATTTCTCTGTACTCGGTGTTGAGGAGAAGACTGAGTAGGCAACACTGGTTCAGTTGTTAATGATGTACTTGGATGCGGAGTTTGTCGTTCTGAAGGAACATTTTCGTTACGGAGAATGGCTAAATAACCCTGTTTGTCATAATCTGGTTCAGGCGCTGGGGGCTGAGATTGCAAAACTACTCGAGTGAACTTCCGTTTCCGTGGATTTTCAGCTGGGGTGACCTACTTTCGTGCGATAATGGGGGAAACTGATTAGGATGTTGATCCGGATAATACACCGGAAGAGCTACCCTAGCTTTTGCCTCAGGAAATAACATGTATTCCGTACTCATGAGTTTTTAATTCGAACTTGGTATTTTTGTTCGGGGCATTCAAATGATCCCGTGAGATGATCTTTTTTGTAATAGGCACGTTGAATAAATTGTTCAGTACACTGGTTAGTTGCATGTAACTGTGAGCATTTACCACATCTGAAATTTTTTGCTTGACATTGCTTTTCGGTGTGACCAAACCTTTGACACTTTCTGCAACGAATTGGGGAAAATTAAAAGGTTCTACATCCATGTATACTTGATACAATGCTACTTGTTGAGGAAGAGATTGTGAACGAAAGATAATCTTAACAGATCCGGTAGGAAGATACTCTGTTACACCATCCTGTACGACTTTACGATTAAGCCGTTGAACTGACTTAACAAGTACTGGAGTGTCCAAATGACTGAGGATTTCCTCATGGGAAATGTTCTTATCTACTCCACGTATTATACCCACCCGGAATACTTGTGATACGCCTTTATTTTTAATGATTCCAGTATAGGGTGTCGCAAAAACGCATTAGCTTGTGTGGCAGTATGAAAAGTCACTTGGATTCTGTTTCTGCCCTTTCTTTGAAATGGTTTAACGTGTAAGTCCTGTTCGTAATAACGTCGTCCAAGGGCCATAGGGTGCAGCCGACCGACGTTCTTATCTACAGTGGATTCTACGAAAACTATATATGGACCGTAATGAAATTTTGTATAATACTCAGGTGTATTATCCACTTGCTGTACTGTTGATCGCTGGTTGTGCTGGTTATCAGTGGAACGATTTTGGGTTCCTGTAGATGTACTTCGTTGATCACTATTGGTTAAATTGGGTAACGGTGCTTGCTCGGAATCTGAAGATTTATCATAGATGGGTTCCTCCTCCATTTGAACTTCAATTTCACACTCCACTAATATATTATCAACTGGCACCGGCGGAGGCCCCCCACTGGAGGCAGTCATGGCCTACCGTCCATTCTCTACACACACACACACACACAGAAAAAACTAGTCATCAAACGCCGTATACAAGTGCGAAGCACCCACGAGCTGTCGTACCGCACGACTGCTCTCGACTACGGTTGACTGGAGACTGAATTCATAACTGATATTTGTGATTTGTTTGAGTGTTTAACACCTTCAGTGGTGATTTCTCACAGAGTTCTTATGTCAGAAATGTGAAGTTTTTCAGGGGAAATTATGTATTTATTAGAAGCAAGGAGTTAGCATTATGTCTTCAGACAAACGTCTCTTCTGCTTTTTGCTTGCCATTTCTGTTTACCTTGTCAGCTAGTCAGAGAGTGTATGCAATGGAGAGAAGATAAGGCATATTTTAGGCCACAAACTTCATAAATGCATCTGAAAACCTTCCTGCCATCTGTTGAGAATGCTAGAAAACACTTTTCAAAGAGATTTCAATACCCAAGAAAATTTTGGGCATCACAAATTGAACACTGCAGCTAAACAAGAAGTTCTCGTGTGGTCACGTTATGGGCAAGCTCACGCCGCGCGAGAACTTATCGGACGTGCCACTGAAGAGATTAACCGAATCAACGCTAAACCCATAAATGTGCATTGTGCGATGACGAGCCGTCAATACTAAACTATTTAATAATTTGCGTTTTAGTGAAGTGCTTAATTTGCTAATACCATAAAAATTCGTGCAGCGACCGATCAGTTCAAATGTTCCGCTAAAGTTCAAGGAAGTACGGTACTAAAAGAAACACAGTTCACTTTTCCTCGTATTTATGTTAGGATTTTGTTTTCTAGCAATGATGAAATTTACGGTATAACGCCTGTGCTTCCGACCACAACAATCTCTATCATTACCACAACAACAAAAATGCCTGCGCCACGAAAGAGTACATAACTCGGCTATGATGATATTCAACAGTTTTTAGTTGATAGTGACACAGAACAATGAAAGTGACAGTGAATAACATGTTGTAAATGTTGTGATAAAAAGTGACAGTGAAGATATGGATTCTTGCAATGATATCTGTGAGGAAGATGAAGATGAAAAAAGTCGACCTCCACCAATGAAATTGAAGTAAGGTACAGCACCCGTAAAGGCTGACCAGCGCAGAACCGCTGTTTATTATTCATTTGTCATTGGGGATGTAAGTCAGTTCAATTAGTTCGTGGTACCAACGTTAATTAGTTTCAAGTATGACGTACCAACAACTAAAATACGTATCACCAGGTACCAACTTGGGCGATGAAGGGGATTGCGCCCGATGCATTCTCTTCGTTGCTATGTTAATCAACAAGTTACTGCTGAAAATGGGTGTCGCTGTATACCTAACAAAGTCCCAATCTCTCTCCGGCAGCTGCTGATCTCCATTAAGGTACGTTCAATGTCGGTGTAAATGTTCCCTTTTTCCATATCCTTGTTTATAGGCGTGTATGAAATAATTTTTCAGCATTACTTTTTTCTGGACCACTTGGATACGTTAGGTCCGGGTAGTGACAAAGCGATTCGTCTCAGAACAAGCAAACGTTAGAAGCCGCGAAGCGGCCTTAGGCATCTATTTTGATTAATATTAAATCATAAGTGGCGTAATCTAAGCTTTACGGTGTTCAGATCCGTAATTACTGAATGGCTAGGGACAAAGCGATTGGTCTGGGTAGGTCAGGTCGGGCTAGTGACAAAATCATTGATTCGTTAGGTCCGAGTGACAAAACCATTGGTCGTTGAACAAACAAACATTATAAGCCGCGAAGTGGCTTCTAACCTCTATTGAAAAAGCGATTGGTCTGTGAGCAAGCAAACGTTAGGAGCCGCGAAGCGGCATTACGTTTCTATTTCTTATTAACATTAAATCGTAAGTGGCATAATCTATATTGTGCAGTGTTCAAATCCGTTATTACTGCTTGGCTAGTGCCAAAGTGATTGGTCAAACTCTATTTCTTACTAATATTCAATCATAAGTCGCGCAGCTTTAAGCCTCTATTTCCTATTCATATTAAAGTATAAGTGGCGGAATCTATGCTTTCCAGTGTTCAGAATCGCAATTACAGCATCATTACGTCTGTACTATTTCAATATGTTCTTATTTTTCTTTGGTGTTCATATATAATAATTATGGCTGGCGGTGGCAGGAATGGACTCTGCCATTGCCTGAAGATTTGCCCTTTGAAAAGTCACACCCATAATTCAAGACAGCGAGATATTGGTATTCTTATTTATTTCATATATTTATTCTTTCACGTTGTCTCATACCCTTAGGTCTTTTTATTCCGCGTAAGTTCAAATCAAATCAAAATGAGGTGTCTACCTCGTGGCAAATGGTACACTAAAATACATTATTGTCAAGCACTAAATTTTAAATTAAAAAGAGAAGAAAAAAATTTCTAGAATACAATAATATACAATTTATGCTAACAATTTTTTTCTATTAAACAAACAGATCATCCTTAATAAATTTATAATGTTTACAAAATTCTACTTATAATATCTCCTATACTTACAAACATAGTCAACTCATATACAGTATGTGGAATTACTTCAAATAATACTATGCAACTGGTATAAGATTAAAATTTACACTGCATTTATTTACTTTCTTTTTTAACCATTTTGGAACCTAAGTAGCATAACGACCTGCTGCGTGTTAACCAGAGCCCCCTTTTGCCACCACTTTTCAGAGTTCCTGAAGGGCCTTCACAGCTACCGTAGCGGTCCCAGGGCCCTCGAAGTCTCCACTGTACTTCATCCCTACAGGCAGTCCCCTACTTTGGCTGTCCAAACTCCATGGACCAAGGGATGGAATTAATTTTTTAACACACTTTTTTATTTACAATAGCCTGCACTGGTCGAATGTCCTCTAACATTTCATTTACTTTCCCTGTTGCTGTTTATTTATTATAGGTATGATATCTATCAAACCGAAATGTGCAAAGCGCATTCAAATTTTATTTGACTCAGCTGGTATCTAGGTGCTAATATAAGGGAAGAATTCATTGGCGTAATCACATAAATGGGATTGTAAATAAAGGGTACAGATCTCTGCACATGGTTATGAGGGTGTTTAGGGGTTGTAGTAAGGATGTAAAGGAGAGGGCATACAAGTCTCTGGTAAGACTACAACTAGAGTATGGTTCCAGTGTATGAGACCCTCACCAGGATTACCTGATTCAAGAATTGGAAAAAAATCCAAAGAAAAGCAGCTCGATTTGTTCTGGGCGACTTCCGACGAAAGAGTAGCGTTACAGAAATGTTGCAAAGTTTGGGTTGGGAAGAATTGAGAGAAAGAAGAAGAGCTGCTCGACTAAGTGGTATGTTCCGAGCTATCAGCGGAGAGATGGCGTGGAATGATATTAGTAGACGAATAAGTTTGAATGGCGTTTTAGGAAAGATCACAATATAAAGATAACGTTGGAATTCAAGAGGACAAAGTGGGGCAAATATTCATTTATAGGAAGGGGAGTTAGGGATTGGAATAACTTACCAAGGGAGACGTTTAATAAATTTCCAATTTATTTGAAATCATTTAGGAAAAGGCTAGGAAATCAAGAGATAGGGAATCTGCCACCTAGGCGACTGCCCTAAATGCAGATCAGTAATTGATTGATTGATTGATTGATTGATTGATTGATTGATTGATTGATTGATTGAACATTTTTCTAACACACCTCATTTTGCCTTCTTATCAACTTAAAGCTTTCATTCAGGAATCCAGATTGTTTCGCATTGGATTAATTCGGGGAGTCGATAAGAAGTTAACTGATGAACACATTATCAAATATATTGATTCCCCCGTTAATATAGTTAAAGCCCAACGGCTGAGCAGACATGTGTCAGTTGATGGGCAAGCTAACTTTGTCCCTACGGGAACGATAAAATTAACCTGCAAATGTCAAACTTTACAAGAATTTGTTACTGTTTTCCACGTAATGCTAGAGGTTCAGGCATTCATTCTTCACCCTATTATTTGTGGGAATTGTCAACGCTATGAGCATACAGCCAAAAACTGCAGAACAAAATACCCGAGATGCGGTAACTGCTCTAAGACTCATGAAACTCATATTTTCTGATTTAATGCGTAAATGCTTACATTATGGGCTAAATCACAGTGTAGGATCCGATAGATGTGAAGTTCATCAGCAACAAATCGCATCAAGCGCATGATGTGTGTGGACAATATTTCCTTCCAGGAAGCCCAAGAAAAACTCCACCCGACAGGGTTTTCCCCCCTTAGCGTCCCACATCTCTTTCGACATTTTAGTACAAGCAATTCGTCGTCTCCACGTGAGACTCCTCGCAAACGGAAATTCACTGAAGTGATTCACAAACCAATTTGACCAGCTCCCCTGCCAGGCTTTGATAGAGCAGGCTATCATGCAATATTACGCATTCTTATCTTGGAGCATGCTCCACGGGTATCTATTTCACAGACTCAACCGCCAAAGGTACTAGTGGAACAGTCGACTAGCACTGCTTCCCCTTCCGAATGTCATCAGACTTCGTCTGGTCGCCCTACACTGCCGCGATTAACAAAGAATGTTCAAGCAGAAATATTGCACGATTTCAAGCGCTTAGCAGAAGTTCTGGGTGAACAACCTCAATGGGCTCATTAGTTAAAAATCCTCTTTAACAAGGTAAGTCAGTTTTCGTAGAGGAGGATGCGAATACTGCAATGGAACAGTAGGAGTATTACTCCAAAAAAGCATGAAATAATACAATCAATCAATACTGATCTGCATTTAGGGCAGTCGCCCAGGTGGCAGATTTCCTATCTGTTGCTTTCCTAGCCTTTTCCTAAATGATTTCAAAGAAATTGGAAATTTATTGAACGTCTCCCTTGGTAAGTTATTCCAATCCCTAACTCCCCTTCCTATAAATGAATATTTGCCCCAGTTTGTCCTCTTGAATTCCAACTTTATCTTCATATTGTGATCTTTCCTAAAACGCCATTCAAACTTATTCGTCTACTAATATCATTCCACGCCATCTCTCCGCTGACAGCTCGGAACATACCACTTAGTCGAGCAGCTCTTCTTCTTTCTCTCAGTTCTTCCCAGCCCAAACTTTCCAACATTTTTGTAACGCTACTCTTTTGTCAGAAATCACCCAGAACAAATCCAGGTGCTTTTCTTTGGATTTTTTCCAGTTCTTGAATCAGGTAATCCTGGTGAGGGTCCATACATTGGAACCAACTCTAGTTGGGGTCTTACCAGAGACTCATATGCCCTCTCCCTTACATCCGTACTACAACCCCTAAACACCCTCATAACCATGTGCAGAGATCTGTACCATTTATTTACAATCCCATTTATGTGATTACCCCAATCAAGATCTTTCCTTATATTAACACCTAGATACTTACAATGATCCCCAAAAGGAACTTTCACCCCATCAACGCAGTAATTAAAACTGAGAGGACTTTTCCTATTTGTGAATCTCACAACCTGACTTTTAACCCCGTTTATCAACATACCATTGCCTGCTGTCCATCTCACAACATTTTCGAGGTCACGTTGCAGTTGCTCACAATCTTGTAACTTATTTATCACTCTATAGAGAATACCATCATCCGCAAAAAGCCTTATCTCCGTTCCCACTCCTTTACTCATATCATTTATATATTAGAAAACAAAGGGTCCGATAATACTGCCTTGAGGAATTTCTATCTTAATTATTACAGGGTCAGATAAAGCTTCACCTACTCTAATTCTCTGAGATCTATTTTCTAGAAATATAGCAACCCAATCAGTCACTCTTTTGTCTTGTCCAATTGCACTCATTTTTGCCGGTAGTCTCCCATGATCCAGCCTCTCAAATGCTTTAATGCTTTAGACAGGTCAATCGCGATACAGTCCATTTGACCTCCAGAATCCAAGATATCTGCTATATCTTACTGGAATCCTACAAGTTGAGCTTCAGTGGAATATCTTTTTCTAAAACCGAACTGCCTTCTCTCGAACTCGTTATTAATTTACAAACATTTCTAATATAATCAGAAAGAATGCCTTCCCACAGCTTACATACAATGCATGTCAAACTTACTGGCCTGTAATTTTCAGCTTTATGACTATCACCCTTTCCTTTATACACAGGGGCTACAATAGCAACTCTCCATTCATCTGGTATAGCTCTTCCGACCAAACAATAATCAAATAAGTACTTAAGATATGGTACTATATCACAACCCATTGCCTTTAGTATATCCCCAGAAATCTGATCAATTCCAGCCGCTTTTCTAGTTTTCAACTTTTGTATCTTATTGTAAATGTCATTGTTATCATATGTAAATTTTATTACTTCTTTGGCCTTAATCTCCTCCTCTATCTCGACATTATCCTTGTAACCAACAATCTTTACATACTGCCGACTGAATACTTCTGCCTTTTGAAGATCCTCACATACATACTCCCCTTGTTCATTAATTATTCCTGGAATGTCCTTCTTGGAACCTGTTTCTGCCTTAAAATACCTAAACATACCTTCCATTTTTCACTAAAATTTGTATAACTACCAATCTTGCTTGCCATCATGTTATCCTTAGCTGCCTTCTTTACTAGATTCAATTTTCTAGTAAGTTCCTTCAGTTCCTCCTTACTTCCACAGCCATTTCTCTATTTCTTTCCAGTCTGCACCTCCTTCTTAGTCTCTTTATTTCTCTATTGTAATAAGGTGGGTCTTTACCATTCCTTACCACCCTGAAAGGTACAAACCTGTTTTCGCATTCCTCAACAATTTCTTTAAACCCATCCCAGAGTCTGTTTACATTTTTATTTACCGTTTTCCACCGATCATACTTACTTTTTAGTCACTGCCTCATGCCTGCTTTATCAGCCATATGGTACTGCCTAATAGTCCTACTTTTAAGACCTTCCTTTCTATCACATTTATTTTTAACTACTACAAAAAAGCTTCATGATCACTAATACCACCTATTACTTCATTTTCCCTATAGAGCTCATCTGGTTTTATCAGCACCACATCCAGGATATTTTTCCCCTCTAGTTAGTTCCATCACTTTCTGAATCAGCTGTCCTTCCCATATTAACTTATTTGCCATTTGTTGGTCATGCTTCCTGTCATTCGCATTTCCTTCCCAAATGACATCTGGCAAATTGAGATCTCCCGCTGCAATCATATTTCTTTCCATGTCGTTTCCCGCATAGCTGACTATCCTATCAAATAATTCCGAATCCGCGTCAGTGCTACCCTTTCCCGATCTGTACACTCCAAATATATCAAGTTACCTATTATCTTTAGAAATGAGCCTTACACCTAGAATTTCATGTGTCTCATCTTTAACTTTTTCGTAGCTTACAAATTCTTCTTTCACCAGAATGAACACTCCCCCTCCCACCCTTCCTATCCTATCTCTACGATACACACTCCAGTGCCGTGAGAAAATTTCTGCATCCATTATATCATTTCTCAGCCATGATTCAACTCCTATTACAATATCTGGTAAATATATATCTATTAAATTACTTAATGCTATTCCTTTCTTTACAATACTTCTACAGTTCAACACTAACAATTTTATGTCATCCCTACTTGATTTCCAGTTCCCTGTTCCCTTATCACCGCTCCCTAAGCCATCCCGTTTCCCTGAATGTACTTCCCTATTACCCTTCCAAACAAATTTCCTAACTTATACGTACCACTGCGGTTTAAATGAAGGCTATCTGAGCGCAGATCCCTATTTCCTACCCACCCATTAGGATCTAGAAATTTCACTCCCAGTTTCCCACATACCCACTCCATAGTCTCATTTAAATCCCCAATCAACCTCCAGTCAGTATCCCTTCTACACAGTATTCCACTAATAACAATCTCCGCTTTCTTAAACTTCACCCGTGCTGCATTTACCAGATCCCACACATCTCCAACTATGTTGGTACTTATATCAGCTTGCCTTACGTTGTTGGTACCAACGTGAAACACTACCACCTTCTCCTTCCCCTCTTCCCTCTCTTCTACTTTCCTCAACATCTGCCTCAACCTAATTCCTGGATAACACTCTACCCTGGTACTCTTTCCTCCACACACTTTCCCCACGTGTCTAACGATGGAATCCCCCATGACCAGAGCCTCAACCCTACCCACCTCATTTGATCCCCTCCCCTCCTGGCCAGCCCTATCTTTCCTGATAGCTGCAGAAGCTACTTCATCCTCCTTTTTCCCCTTCCCATGAGCCTGTTCCACCTGTCTTTTCCTATCCTCTACTCTACATTTCCCTTTCCTACATTTTCCCTTCCTCCTACTTCCACACATCTCACCAACACTTCCCTGTCCCTTATCTTCCCTCTGTTGTTCTATCTGGAGTGACTCGTACCGATTTCGCACAGACACCTGTCCTGAATTCTGATCATGAATGGAGCCCTTAGCCTGCAATCTCCTTCCCCTTAGAACATTAGACCACCTGTCTTCTACAATTACCCCCTTTCCTTCCCCTCCTTCTTGTACACCTACTGTAACCAGTACATTGTTTGAGGGAGTCCTATCTTCCTTCCTGTCTTGATTTGTTCTGGGTGATTTCCGACAAAAGAGTAGCGTTACAAAAATGTTGCAAAGTTTGGGCTGAGAAGAACTGGGAGAAAGAAGACGAACTGCTCGACAAGGTGGCTTATACACGTTATAATTCTCATGTTAGGTCCGTATTCAAATGTACGTAAATACAAAGTACGTTACAAGTGTTATTTTAATCTCCACCTATTCAATACAAAGAGATCTAGTAAATTAAGAATTAAATCTTATCATAAAAAGTTACAAGGTACATCTTTCGCCCATATTAAGGGCATCATCAGCCTCAAACTCAAACCTGTAAGGTGAATAATCAGGATCCTGATAGTTCTTACAAATCGTAAAAAGAGGATGTCAATGTAGGTGTCTGTCTAACGTAAAATGATTAGAAAATCCTTGGCTAAAATCGTAGTATCAAGCTGCATGTCACAAGTTCACAAGATTACTCTTTCTGGAGCGCTGAGTCAATGCGCCCAAAACCCGTTGAGGATAGAGCAATAAACAGCTCAGTCTTTATAATGAAATTGAAATGTGTTTCCTTGAATACTCCGATTGGAGGATAAGAAAAAGTAAAGCCGATAGACTGTTAAATATGTTAATTTCGTATGTTAAGCCCATCCAGAAGAATATCGTGATTCACTTGTAAATACGACCTCTTTGACTCCTACACCTGACCCAAATGTAGGATTGGAAGATGTCGACTCATCTTTATCATCGCCCCATTTACAAGAACCGGATAAACGCGGAGACGTAAATAATACATATGAAGGGGAAATGAAGACGGACATTTCTGTACATTTAAGATGCACACATCCCGATCACAGCGTGATATCAAGCACGCACATCGTGTCTTACGCAACCGAAGATCACTCGATATTAACACCTAACGAACGCTTTGATACCCAGGAAATCGGGAACGCAAATTCGTACGAAAACAAAAACAATTCACAAGAGCCTCGGGAAGTCAAGTGTCAATACTGTAGCCAGTATTTTCGTGGTGAGAGGGGCGTATCCATCCATATTAGTCGCTCTCATCCCGACCGACATCGCGAAAGATTGCTTCAGAATCACACAGCCAAAGTATCTCAAACAGATACATCCGGTCCAGTCCCTAGCGAAGATCCCAATCCTAACGACGACGGGGGTGTATTAGATAATTCATCTCTAAAGTACAAACAAGAAATTCGCGTTTGGAAATCAAAATTTGAACAATTCAACGACGATCATGGCTATAATAAATTGGTTCAAGATTTCGCAACATTCCTCTTCACAACGATTAACCTCCTGCCTGGCCCCAAACACCCAGCAATCAAATTTTATGAGGCTAGGAAGAAACGCCGTCTAGCTCTTAACGAAAAACACCACAGTCACTCGTCAAATCCACAGCGTGCAGACAAACGTGCCCGCGAAAAAAGGCGAAACAAATATAACTACGAACTGACCCAATACCAGTTCTACAATCAGAGACGGAAGGCAGTGAGGCGGGTGTTGGAAAACAAGTCCGAGGTGTGCAAAATCCACCTTTGAAACATCCATAGCTCCTTTTCCGATACATTTTCCAATGAAAATTTACACGAAAGGGAAACTTACCCTTCAAAAATCACTGAAGCGCAGCGTGTGGAAATTAATGAAACGTTCGTTCCCACCGTGTCGAAGGAGGAAATTACCGCTGCCGTCCATCATATCGCAGTGGATACTGCACCGGGCCCGGATCGTGTTTTGATGAGAGCTCTTAAAGACGACGACGTACAGGCTATCATCGCAAAAATAGCAACCAGAATGGTACAAACTGGCGAAATTCCCGAATGTCTGCGGAAGGCACGAACAATTTTGCTATATAAGAAAGGCGATCCGAAGGCCGTATCGAACTGGCGACCCATCACTATCTGTTCAGTCATTAGGAGGGTAATAGAAAGAGCACTTGACAGTCGCCTACGTGAGTACATCCACTATAATGAACACCAGCGAGGATTCTGTTCAACTCCAGGCACCATTATAAATACTTCCATTCTCGGCGCATTGTTAAAATCTGCTAAACAGAGGAAAGAAGACATCACGGTAATTTTCTTGGACATTCGAAAGGTATTTGACAATATCGGTCACAGCCACCTTCTAAAAACTCTACAGTCCGAAGGAATACCTTCAAAACTCAGAGACATAATTTTCAACCTTCAGACCGGGAACATCACTCAAATCGAAACGCAGAAGGGTAGAACAAAACCTATCCCGATAAAGAGAGGTGTAATGCAGGGATCTCCATTATCACCATCCCTCTATAACTTAGCCGTAGATCATATATTAGACGAGCATTACGGGGCATCTCTGTCACCCGAAATACCATCCATAACCGTAATGGGCTTTGCCGATGACACCGTCATCATCAGGAAGAACAAAGAAGCCGCCTTAGATCTTACTCGACTAGCCCGCAGGAGGTTCGAAGAAATTGGTCTTGATATCAATCCACAGAAGTGCATAGGGATATGTGTAATCCGAGGTGAGTTGAAGCAAGGGTCGCTATCCGTGGAAGAATACTGTAGCATTGACTTAATCGGAGACGGCGAACAAATTCGTTACCTTGGAACTACCTTCAGGGATACTCTAGTGTTCGACGAGACTGCTGTAATGAAAGACCTTCACAATAAGCTCCAACTTCTAACATCGTCGCCACTGCTTAAGGAAGACCAAAAGCTCATAGTACTAAATTCCTCAATCTGTCCCACCCTGATATACCCTTTCCTGACATGCAGTTTCAAGAAAATTGCACAGACATTTTTATCCGATAGCGATAAAATGATTAAAAGTGCAACAAAGGAGATATTGCAGTTGCCGACGGATACCCCAGATGTCATGATGTACACCGGAAAGAAATACAAAGGACTCGCTCTGTTTAAAACCTCGTGGGAAGTATACCTACAATGCATCAATGCCTGCAGTATCTTGCTGAAGACTAAACATCCACTTGGTGTCGCGTCGAGGGATTGTCACGCGGAGAGTCGGGAATGTATAGAACGCCTAAAACTAACAAACGCTGATACCCAGAAAACAACCGCAAGAACGGCCTGTACGATATTAAGAAGATCCGTCAAGAGCTACGAGAACGTGAATTCACCTCCTGGTGTTCACTACCGCAAAAGGGACTCGGAGTACAACTTTACAAAGAGTATACACCAGCAAACTCTTGGGTGCGAGGTCATACCGGACTGTCTTGTAATGAGTGGAGCGAGGCTATAAAGATGACTGCGAATGTTTCTGCGGTGCGCTCAGTGCCAGGCAGATCCCTGGACAACAACCTCTGACGGCATTGCCACGGAGAGAAAGAAACTCTTGGTCATGTCCTGGGATTCTGCACACGCGGGGAGCTCCTTAGAAACGCGCGGCACCACCAGATCAGATCCTTCATTGCCGCAGAACTGAGAAAGAAGGGATTCAGTGTACATGAGGAGGTACACGGACTGGCCGTAAATGGTAGTTCGCAAAGAATTGACATCATAGCCTTTCTCTAAAGAAAACAGCTCTCAAGGATTCATATTAGATCCGACGGTCAGGTTCGAGCACCATAGCGGTCAGCCAGAGGAGGTTAATCTAGAAAAGATTAACAAATACAAACCAACTATCCCTTACTACAAATCTAAATACCACCTTCAGGAAATTGAAATAATAGGGATAATGTTCGGAGATCGCGGTACCATACCTCGTCACTTCGTCGCCACATGGAAGCTCATCCCGGAAATCGCGACCCTCGTCCTCCGAGCCTCCATCAAGATCATGAGGCACCACCTCTACAGCTAATTTTGAATGTTCTTTTATTAATACATATGTACATAAAATTGATATGTTTTACCTTGTTCTTAGCGGCAGCCTGTAAATACAGGAGGTCTTTCCAAAATAAATGGAAATTATATATAAGTAGCTGTTCAGCAGTCTATGTTTCTAGATCCTAATGGGTGGGTAGGAGATTGGGATCTGCGCTCAGATGGCCTTCACTTAAACCGCAGTGGTACATATAAGTTAGGAAATTTGTTTAGAAGGGTTATAGGGATGTACATTCAGGGAAACAGGGTGGCCTAGGGAGCGGTGTTAAGGGTACAGGGAAATATAAATCAAGTATGGATGACATAAAACTGTTAGTGCTCAACTGTAGAAGTATTGTAAAGAAAGGAATCGAATTAAGTAATTTAATAGATATATACTTACCAGATATTGTAATAGGAGTTGAATCATGGCTGAGAAATGATATAATGGATGCAGAAATTTTCTCACGGAGCTTGAGAGTGTATCGTAGAGGATGGGAATGGTAGGAGGGGGAGTATTGATTCTCGTGAAAGAAGAATTTGTAAGCTACGAAAAAGTTAAAGATGCCAAGCACGAAATTCTAGGGGTAAGGCTCATCTCTAAAAATAATAGGCAACTTGATGTCTTTGGAGTGTACAGACCAGGAAAGGGTAGCACAGATGCTCATTCAGAATTATTTGATAAGATAATCAGCTATGTGGGAAACGGTAAGGAAAGGAACGTGATTGTAGCGGTTGATCTCAGTTTACCAAATGTCAATTGGGAAGGTAATGTGAACGACAGGAAGAATGATCAACAAATGGCAAATAAGTAAATATGGAAAGGGCACCTGATTCAGAAAGTGATGGAATCAACTAGAGGGAAGAATATTTTGGATGTGGTGCTGGTAAAACCAGATGAGCTCTATAGAGAAACCGAAGAAATAGATGGTATTAGTGATCACGAAGATGTTCTTGTGGTAATTAAAAATAAATATGAAAGAAAGGAAGAAATTAAAATTAGGACTGTTAGGCAGTACCATATGGCTGATAAAACAGGCATGAGGGAGTTTTTAATAATTAACTATGATCGGTGGAAAACGGTAAATAAAAATGTAAACAGACTCTGGGATGGGTTAAAAGGAAAATATTGTTGAGGAATGTAAAAATAGGTTTATATCTTTAAAGGTGGTAAGGAATGGTAAAGATCCACTATATTATAACATGGAAGTAAAGAGACTAAGAAGGAGGTGCAGGTTAGAAAGAAATAGTTAGAAATGGCTGTGGAAGTAAGGAGAAATTGAAGGAACTTACTAGGAAATTGAATCTAGCAAAGAAGTCAGCTAAGGATAACATGATGACAAGCATAATTGGCAGTCATACAAATTTTAATGAATAATGGAAGAGTATGTAGCCTGTAGGTACTTTTAGGCATAAACAGGTTCCAAGAAGGATGTTCCAGAAATCATTAATGAACAAGGGGAGTGTGTATGCGAGGATCTTCAAAAGTCAGAAGTATTCAGTCAGCAGTATGTAAAGATTGTTGGTTACAAGGATAATGTCCAGATAGAGGAGGTGACTAATACTAAGGAATTATTAAAATTTACCTATTACAGCAATGGCATTTACAGTAAGATACAAAAGTTGAAAACTAGAAAAGCAGCTGGAATTAATAAGGTTTCGGGGCATATACTAAGGACAATGGGTTGGGATAAAATACCATATCTGAAGTACTTATTTGATTACTGTTTGCAAGACTGAACTTTACGAAATGAATGGAGAATTGCTATAGTAGCCCCTGTATATAAAGGAAAGGGTGATAGACATAAAGCTGAAAATTACAGGCCAGTAAGTTTGACATGCATTGTATGTAAGCTTTGGGAAAGCATTCTTTCTGATTATATTAGACACGTTTGCAAAATTAATAACTGGTTTGATAAAAGGCAGTTTGGGTTTAGGAAAAGTTCTTCCACTGAAGCCCAACGTGTACGATTCAAGCAAGATATAGCAGATATCTTGGATTCAGGAGGTCAATTGGACTGTATCGCGATTGACCTGTCTAAGGCATTTGATAGGGTAGATCATGGGAGACTGCTGGCAAAAATGAGTGCAATTGGACTTGACAAAAGAGTGACTGCATGGGTTTCTCTGTTTCTAGAAAACAGAACTCAGAGAATTAGAGTAGGTGAAGCTTTATCTGTCCCTGTAAAAATTAAGAAAGGAGAATTCCTCAAGGCAGTATTTGTTACCTCTACTACAGTGGCAACACCAAACAAGGCACAAACACAGTAAAAGGGGAAGGTAAGAGCACAATACACAATATAAGAAAACACTACACACTCGGAAAAACAGTAACTGACATTACGCGGATCTCCAACAAAACATGTACGTAAATATCAGTAGGGCCAACTAGTGAACAATAAACCGGGAAGGTTAAAAGGCTGGGAACCTACCAAAGGCATGGACATGGCTTAGATAGCGGATTCCGAAAATAAATCGCCGTGATCCTTGGATTTGAAAAATATTATTTACAAAATAATTTTACAAATACATTCCAAATACAAATCCAAGTTACGAGCTATAAGTTCAGTGATATACATAGCTTATTTCGTAGGAGTGTAAATTCAAATTTCAAATCAACTATACATTTAGTTACCAATGCAGTTGTACAATGCAATTTACAGTGATGTGAAAAGGGTTATCCAAAATCTAGCGTGCCTAACGTGATACAGAACTACCGGAGGCAAACCCCAAGGGAAATAATATTAAACTACAATTTACATATTTTAGTGAAACAAGAAGTGGGAATGCCTCGGAAACGAACAGGTAAGTCCAGATGAAAAACTAAGACGTCATAAGTAACTAATTTGGTGAATCTAAGCGAGGTTAGGGCAGACTCCCGTATGAAAAGCAAATCGGAACATTACGGAAATTTTGGCAGGAACGGAATTCAAGAGTGCTTACCCGAGGAGAGTGCCATCCCGGAAACCGGGGGACGTCAACCAGATAGGCTGCTCGCAGACAGATAGACCAAGACCGACAGAATTCAGGATACCGAATTAATTCGAACACTGCCTCGCTCACTCTATATAGGAATTTCCGGCCTTGGAGGCAGCCAATCAGCGTGCACGAGTTCCTTATCACCACCTAGACTCACCAATTACAACCTTGCTTTCGATCGCGAACTTTGACTAACATTCTAGAATACGCCTGATCGCGAATGTTGTATTTCCAGAACAGTGAGAAATATTTTCTAGAATACATTACCCACAAAACAACACACCCTGTTCCATAATTTATGTAACTTTCTGGATCCTTCCAGGAAATATAGAACAGAATTCTACTATTTACAAATGCCTATGTTACAATATTATACAGTACAGGTTAGGTCATTAAAAATAAAACATCATATCATATTTTACAAATAAAATCTTCAAAAAAATACATTCCACTCGACCTTCATGTTTTCTTTTATATAAATGATATGTGTAAAGAAGTTGAATCAGATATAAGGCTTTTCGCAGAAGATGTTATTCTGTACAGAGTAATAAATAAGTTACAAGATTGTGAGCAACTGCAAAATGACCTCAATAATGTTGTGTGATGGACAGTAGGCAATGGTATGATAATAAACGGGGATAAAATTCAGGTTATGAGTTTCACAAATAGGAAGAGTCCTCTCAGGTTTAATTACTGCGTTGATAGGGTGAAAGTTCCCTTTGGGGATCATTGTAAATATCTAGGAATTAATATAAGGAAAGATCTTCACTGGGGAAATCACATAAATGGAATTGTAAATAAAGGGTACAGATCTCTGCACATGGTTATGAGAGTATTTAGGGATTGTAGTAAGGATGTAAAGGAGAGAGCATATTTGTCTCTGGTGAGACCCCAACTAGAGTATGGTCCCAGTGTATGGGACCCTTACCAGGATTACTTGATTCAGGAACTGGAAAAAATCCAAAGAAAAGCAGCTCGATTTGTTCTGGGCGATTTTCGACAAAAGAGTAGCGTTAAAAATGTTGCAAAATTTGGGCTGGGAAGACTTGGGAGAAAGGAGACGAGCTGCTCGACTAAGTAGTATGTTCCGAGCTGTCAGGGGAGAGATGGCGTGGAAGGACATCAGTAGACGAATAAGTTTGGATGGTGTCTTTAAAAGTAGGAAAGATCACAATATGAAGATAAAGTTGGAATTCAAGAGGACAAATTGGGGCAAATATTCGTTTACAGGAAGGGGATTTAGGGATTGGAATAACTTACCAAGGGAGATGTTAAATAAATTTTCAATTTCTTTGCAATCATTTAAGGAAAGGCTAGAGAAACAACAGATAGGAAATCTGCCACCTGGGAGACTACCCTAAATGCAGATCAGTAGTGATTGAATCTTGTCTTATTGAACTGACTTGAACGAGTGAAAGTTGAATGTGTTTTGATAAGATGACAATCTTCTTAAGTAGTTCTGGAAGCAAGGAAAGTTATTCGGCTGTCTATAGTCGTATTTATCTTGCTTGAAGGAGCGAAAGTCGAAGGTATATTGACGTTCATTAGAGCTTTTTGGTGTGAAGTCTGTAACAAGAGGAGAATGAATGCTTAGGAGGGGTATTTTTGAAGTGAATGTGGGTTTAAAAAAATGGAGAAAGTACAAGCAGTTACCCTTTCGTCTGTAAAGATGTAAATCAGTTATGGAAAGGTTATTTGAATAGAACAACGTTATGTGAATGTTCATTTCTAGTATTGTATCGATGTGAGATTGGCGGAGGAGGGTGTGGTGGAGGGGAGGGAGTAGGCGGGGCGTTAAGTGTATGCGTTGTTGGTTGTGAGAGATTTGCGTGGTCGGACAGGGAGTGAGTCATGTTGATTTGCAGGAGATTTTCGGGGGCGGACATGAAGGGAGTCATGTTAGTTAAAGTAGTAAAGAAATCGATCTTTTAGGTAAAGTGTTAAAACACAATTGGCCTAGTATACAAAGAGAAAATGATGTCATCACCACCATAGCAGAAGTCGAGACGAATATTTCAAAACTCCCTCCGGAATTACAAAATGACACTAGATAGGCCTACGACATGGGAAAGTAACTTCCAACACTAATTGAAGGCTTAAATAAAAATGCTGTTCTCTATCATTCAAAATTAACTAAAGAAGTAGAAAACAAAATAAAAGATAACAACATAGTAGTAACTAAAGCCGGTAAAGGAGGGACAATTGTTCTAAGAGATGAGAAAGATTACATTGGAAAAACGGAAGAATCTTTCATAAGTGAGACTTACACAATAGTCAATAAAGACCCCACAATATGAATCCAACGAAATTTAAGAACACTATTAAAGAATTCCACATTTTTACTCAATGAACAAGAACAAAAAACTAATCCTTATGAACCCTAAAACTCCCACAGCCAGAGCATTGACTAAATTACATAAGAAAAACACATTCATACGCACAATCATCAACTGTAGAAATAGACGGACATATAAAACCTCAAAATATATCCACTACTTTCTAAAAAGGCAATACAGGTTTAACAATTAATCCCCCTTTAAAAACTCAATAGACTTCTATGATTTTTTAAAATTCACCTTATTACTACACCCGTCGGTTGGGTGGTTAAATTTAGGTTCTCAGGGTGACTATGACAATTTCGTTCATGAATACGGTTTAAAGTATCCATAGGTTCCGCTGAAGAGTGAGCATAATCGCTTGTAAGCAAATCTAACTCCCAAATGATAGCAGATAATCCAATATCTCTCATAAGTTATTACTATAATCATATATGCTATCTTAATACTACATATCATTACCTACGTTCAGAAAGAAAACGCAGGAATTGCCCTAATACTAGTTTATTAGCATACTAATGCAGTATTAAACAAAATTTACTTGACTTGGAAATCGTAGAGAAAAGAAAAACATATTATGTTACATATTTCGTTTCAAATACAGTATTGTCTCAATTAACATAATTGAAGTTGGGATTTCTTTCATCTTTCATCCATAACTTTCCGTTAATAACTTGTCAACTCATTACAATCCATCATTATTACACAAAAGTAGTTCAAGGGGGGTAAATGAGGTTTGATTCTTTATTATAGAAGGATAGGGTATTCTTCATATTTATTTTTGTTGGATTTTTGTGTTAGCATTTCGGAATACGAGATAGTTAATAAGTTCCCTCTTATGTGGTATCAACTGTCCTTCCACATTAAATTACTATATTCATAGTAATACCAAGTAAATATAGTCATATTTATACATTTACACCAGTGAAAATCAAATATCTTTTCATTATGTGCCATTCATAGAATTATCAATCAGTATAAATTATGCAATTCGTGCTGTACATTCACATATTCATGTGCTACTATCATTGAAGAACACTCATATTATTTACCGCTGTGCCATTACTATATTGTAATTCAATTCACCAATCTACCTTCTTATTGGAAAACAATCATTCAGTACGGCGATGTCTCTTACTATCCCTACATCTACTCCGTTAAATATGTGAGACTCATTTAAGCTTTCGTAAACTTTCATAACATACTACCCTTCGACATTAATTCATTTGGACTGTACCTACATACTCATATAAACATAACTTAACCTAGCAGCTAGCGGCTATTTACCATACAACATCCATAATTGACATATGAATCCGTAACAAATACTTCCTGCCATTACTCACACAATAAAATATAATATCTTCCCATACCATCATTATCCTCCTCTGCGAACCATGTGACCTTGCCGCGGTGGGGAGGCTTGCGTGTCCCAATGATGCAGATAGCCGAGCCGCAGGTGCAACCATATCGGATGGGTATCTGTTGAGAGACCAGACTAACGAATGGTTCATCGAAAGGGGGGTAGCAGCCTTTCGGTAGTTGCAAGGGCGGCAGTCTAGATGATTGACTGATACGGCCTTGTAATAATACTCAACATGGCTTAGCTGTGTTGATACTGCTACACGGCTGAAAGCAACGGGAAACTACAGCCGTAACCACCTCCCGAGGACATGCAGCTCTCTCTGTATGAAAGATGTACTGATGATGGCTTCCTCCCGGGTAAAATATTCCGGAGGTAAACTAGTCCCCCATTCGGATCTCCGGGTGGGGACTACACGAGAGGGGGCGATCATCAGGAAGATGGATACTGACATTCTGCGAGTCGGAGCGTGGAATGTTAGAACTATGAATCGTTGTGGTAGGTTAGAGAATCTGAAAAGGGAGATGGATAGGCTAAAGTTAGATGTAGTTGGTATAAGTGAAGTACGTTGGCAGGAAGAACAGGATTTTTGGTCAGGCGACTACCGAATTATCAACACGAAATCAAACAGGGGTAATGCAGGAGTTGGTTTAATAATGAATAAAAAAATAGGGCAGCGGATAAGCTACTACGACCAGCATAGTGAAAGAATTATTGTCGCCAAGATAGACACCAAACCAATGCCCACCACAATAGTGCAGGTCTATATGCCTACTAGTTCAGCGGATGATGCAGAAATTGAAAGAATATATGAGGAGATAGAAGATTTAATACAATATGTCAAAGGTGACGAGAATCTAATTTTGATGGGAGACTGGAACGCAGTGGTAGGCCAAGGAAGAGAAGGTAGCACAGTAGGAGAATTTGGATTGGGACAAAGGAACGAAAGAGGAAGTCGGCTGGTTGAATTCTGCACTGACCATAATTTAGTCCTCGCCAATACTTGGTTCAAACACCACAAACGACGGCTGTATACGTGGACGAGACCTGGAGACACTGGAAGGTATCAAATAGACTTCATTATGATTAGGCAGAGATTCAGAAACCAGGTGTTGGATTGCAAAACTTTCCCAGGAGCAGACGTGGACTCTGACCACAACTTGTTGGTCATGAAATGCCGTCTGAAGTTGAAGAAATTGAAGAAAGGAAAGAATGCAAAAAGATGGGATCTAGACAAGTTGAAAGAAAAGAGTGTGATGGATCGTTTCAAGGAACATGTTGCACAAGGACTAAATGAAAAGGCCGAAAGAAACACAGTAGAGGAAGAGTGGAGAGTCATGAAAAATGAAGTCAATAGGGCTGCTGAAGAAATATTAGGAAGGAAGAAAAGATCAACTAAGAATCAGTGGATAACTCAGGAGATACTAGACCTGATTGATGAACGACGAAAATACAAGAATGCTAGAAATGAAGAGGGCAGAAAAGAATACAGGCGATTAAAGAATCAAGTGGATAGAAAGTGCAAGGTAGCTAAGGAAGAATGGCTGAAGGAGAAGTGCAAGGATGTCGAAGGCTGTATGGTCCTGGGAAAGGTAGATGCTGCATACAGGAAAATCAAGGAAACCTTTGGAGAAAGGAAATCTAGGTGCATGAATATTAAGAGCTTAGATGGAAAGCCACTTCTAGGGAAAGAAGACAAAGCAGAAAGATGGCAGGAGCATATCCAACAGTTGTATCAAGGTAACGATGTAGATAATTTAGTTCTGGAACATGAAGAGGCTGTTGATGCTGATGAAATGGGAGACCCAATTTTGAGGTCAGAATTTGACAGAGCTGTGAGTGACCTAAATAGGAACAAGGCACCTGGAATTGATAATATTCCCTCTGAATTACTGGATGCCTTAGGAGAAACCAGCATGGTAAGGTTATTTCATTTAGTGTGCAAGATGTATGAGACAGGAGAAGTCCCATCCGATTTTCGGCAGAATGTTGTTATACCTATTCCCAAGAAAGTCGGTGCTGACAGGTGTGAAAACTACCGCACTATTAGTTTAGTATCTCATGCCTGCAAAATGTTAACACGTATTATTTACAGAAGAATGGAAAAACAAGTTGAAGCTGAGTTGGGGGAAGATCAATTTGGCTTCAGAAGAAATGTAGGAACACGTGAAGCAATCCTGACTTTACGTCTGATCTTAGAGGATCGAATCAAGAAGGACAAACCCACGTACATGGCATTCGTAGATCTAGAAAAGGCATTCGATAATGTTGATTGGACCAGGCTGTTTATGATTCTGAAGATGATAGGGATCAGATACCGAGAACGAAGAATTATCTACAACCTGTATAAAAATCAGTCTGCAGTGATAAGAATCGAGGGCTTTGAAAAAGAAGCAGCAATCCAGAAAGGAGTGAGGCAAGGCTGCAGTTTGTCCCCTCTCCTTTTCAATGTTTACATAGAACAGGCAGTAAAGGAAATCAAAGAGAAATTTGGAAAGGGAATCACAGTCCAAGGAGAGGAAATCAAAACCTTGAGATTTGCCGATGATATTGTTATTTTATCTGAGACTGCAGAAGATCTCGAGAAGTTGCTGAATGGTATGGATGAAGTCTTAGGTAAGGAGTACAAGATGAAAATAAATAAGTCCAAAACAAAAGTAATGGAGTGCAGTCGAACGAAGGCAGGTGATGTAGGAAATATTAGATTAGGAAATGAAGTCTTAAAGGAAGTAGATGAATATTGTTACTTGGGTAGTAAAATAACCAACGATGGCAGAAGTAAAGAGGACATAAAATGCAGACTAGCACAAGCAAGGAAGAGCTTTCTTAAGAAAAGAAATTTGCTCACTTCAAACATTGATATCGGAATTAGAAAGATGTTTTTGAAGACTTTTGTGTGGAGCGTGGCATTGTATGGAAGTGAAACATGGACGATAACTAGCTCAGAAAGAAAGAGAATAGAAGCTTTTGAAATGTGGTGTTATAGAAGAATGCTGAAGGTGAGATGGATAGATCGAATCACGAATGAAGAGATACTGAATCGAATTGGTGAGAGGAGAGCGATTTGGCTAAATTTGACGAGAAGAAGAGATAGAATGATAGGACACATCTTAAGACACCCAGGACTTGTTCGGTTGGTTTTTGAAGGAAGTGTAGGTGGCAAGAACGGTAGGGGTAGACCAAGGTATGAATATGACAAACAGATTAGAGCAGATGTAGGATGCAATAGTTACGTAGAAATGAAAAGGTTAGCACAGGATAGGGTGGCATGGAGAGCTGCATCAAACCAGTCTATGGACTGATGACTCAAACAACAACAACCATCATTATTTCACATTTCTCTTATATCTCTTCTTATAACTTCATTCGCATTCATAATTCTCAACTCATTCCTTCTAAAATAACATCTCTGTTACGGTATTCAAATCCATCGACGTCATATTCTTCTTATTTAATTGCGAATTCCCAATATACAATCCATTTCTTCTTACAGTACAGTCATAATTGCCTTGTCTGCCGATCTGGTCTCTTCAATATGTAGGTTTTACTATGCAATGCAATTATTCCGATGCTAATCTCACCTAGTTCAATGCTAATGCCCTTTCCGAGTAGACTGATACATAACCATCAATATACACATTCCGTTCATGCTTACAATAACCTAAATTCACATTAGGGATAAAACTATCATTCAAATTGGCACACGTTTGCGGTTAACTTCTCAAAATCTAGCATTGTGAATCACATAATGGCACATACACTTTATCTGTAGGCAATTTCACACTCCTACTATATTATTTAATCAACTACAAATAATTTTAGAATGAAAATCTGGGAATCTTATTACTAATCTCGACCCGATTGTGTCATCTGCTTGTTTCTGCTGGTTTCACGCCATCTCGGCGCAATCAGCTCCCGTCTCCGTCTACTTTACAGCTTGGCACTGGTCTGGGCATCTCGGCTTGAGCTACAGCATCCCGGGTGGCCTTCCTCCACCAGTCTAAGCGTACATCATCATATCGCCGGTTTCCATGTATTAAGAAGATAATATTAGTTGTGCGAAATGAACAGTTAGATCTTCCATTATAAGTCTTCTAACATATATGAATGGTTATTGGTATTCCATAATGCTTCAGAAATGTTCTCTAAATATATATCCAATAAGGCTTTTTCTCATAAAATATATCGTCAGCTGAGTGTTAACTAATACTCCAACTAATATTTCTGTTGTTCTTGATGGTATTATGCCGCTGATTTTCTCAATACTGGATCATATCTTTTTCTGTCTCCGAAATCTTTTAAAATGCGATGTATGCGCATTTCCTTATTCTCGGTTTATCTTGCACGCGTAAATCATTAAATCCAGCGTTAAGATGAATATTATCTCTCGGTTTTCCTTCCGTACGTTGACTCGATTCTTCTTGATTTGCAGTACAATTTTACTATATTTTTCAGACTCGATCTTCACTTACAAAGTAGTTAAGAATAGCATGAATTCAACTTTTTTTTGACCATCGTTGTTTCATCAAAGAACCTCTTTTCTCGCCGGTCTTCATAAGTCTATGCCTTCTAATTACGGCCAATTCGCATCTTGGATTCATTTCATAGATGTTCGCGCTGTATGAAGCTACTCCTCGCCCTTTTATCCGCTACATCTGCATGTCAACGATCATCTCGACTGTAACGTAATGGTACACTACCAATACTACCTTACTACCATTACTAATACGTATTCTAATGTACCAACAAAGGAAACTGTAAATATTATCAAAGACAACCTCGCAAAACACAGCAACCTCAGCAAACTTGAATTAGAAGACTTCATAAAAATCCTAAACTTCTTGCTAAAAAACAACTATTTCACTTTTAATGGTAAAATTTACCACCAAGATGGCCTAGCTATGGGAGATCCTTTATCGGGTATCTTAGCCAACATCTATTTGGATTCTTTAGAACATCATGAAATAATATATAAAATAAAAAGGCCTTAACTTATGGGTTCGGTATGTAGATGACACATTCGTAATAATCAATAAAGATCTCAATAATTGTACTGATATTTTAAATTATTTATACAACCTAGACCAAAATATTAAATTCACCGAGGAAGATGAAGTCAATGGATCATTAAATTTCTTAGATCTCACACTAACTCTCATTAATGGCAAGTTCGATTGACAAATTACAGAAAACCTACTCACACCCCATTAACAATAAAAAATACTTCTTTACATCCTAATTCTCATAAATTGGCCACTTTTCACAGTTTAATTAACAGAGCTTTAAAAATCCCTGTAACACCCAAGAACCTTGAAACAGAACTAAATTATATACAGGATTTAGCAAAAATTAATGGATATAAACCTGTGACGATTAACTGTTTAATAAAAAAAGGTCAAATTCAAATTAACAACAAACCTCATTCCTGGCAAACCAAAACAATCCAAATTCGTTAGCTTCACCTACAACAATCCAAACTTTCACCAGGTCTTGAAAACCCAATAAAAAACAAAAATACCAGTATAGCTTTTAGGACAAGAAACACTAACCAAAAATTATTTTTTAATCACAACACAGTCAATTCAAGGAAAAACATTTACTCAGGCTCAGGCATATACAGGCTCACCTGCACACAATGCAACGTCTCTTATATTTGTCAAATAGGCCAGAGTTTTCAAACTAGGTACTTAGAACACTATAATGCCAATAAGCACAATAAATTTTCAGCTATGAGCTCCCATATGAAAGAAACAGGACATCACTTCACAACGATAGAACAAGACCTCACAATTATTAAAAGAGTAGACAAAGGAAAGTTGATGAATGAACTTGAAACCATCTATATATTTTTGGACCAATACTACAACTAAAATCTAAACCTCAATGAATTAACTGAAGTTAAGAATCCATTATACAAAAGTTTACCCAAATTATTACAAACTCTAAATTCAATACATAACTACATTCTTAAAAATCTTAAATTAACATCTTCTAGAACCTCCACTACTTTAACTAACATGACTTCCTTCATGTCCGCCCCCGCAAATCTCTCGCAACTCAACATGACTCCCTCCCTGTCCGACCACGCAAATCTCTCACAACCAACAACACATAAACTTAACGTATCGCCTACCCCCTCCCCTCCACCGCTGATCTTACATCGATACAATACTAGAAGCACAAGTATCAGTCAGTCAATGCTACCATATCAACTGATTAACACCATAACAGTCAAAGAAATAAATTAACATACATAACGTTGTTTTCTTCAACTAACCTTTCCATAACCGATTTACATCTTTACAGATGAAAGGGTAAGTGTTTATACATTCTCCATTTCTTCTTTTTAAACCCACATTCACTTCAAAAATACCTTTCCTAAGCATTCATTCTCCTCTTGTTACCGCCTTCACACCAAAAAGCTCTAATCAAAGTTAATATACCTTCGACTTTTGCTCCTTCAAGCAAGATAAATGCGACTATAGACAGCATTTATTACAATACATCCAATGGCATCCTCTGCTAGCCGGTCTATGCCCCACATTCATTTTCCTTTGGTCTTGAGATGTTTTAGACACATTTCTCAACAATGAGGAGCCACTAGTTCAGTCCCTTCCAGCAGCAGTTTTCATTCTTCTGCTAGGATGAAAGATTTATTGTTGCACATCATATGGTCCTGTACTTGGTTCCAGACTTCAAATAGGATTCAAAGAACAAGGGTATGAGAGTAATCTTTAAACCTGCCTTCCAGATTGCAATGCGATATCACCTACCCGATACACATCCCTCGAATCCCTAACACACCGAAGGACAGCATAAAGAAGTTCCAGCTTGAATCTTTTTGGCTTGTAGGGGATTCCTTTCCCATCCAAATACTTAATACTTATGTGGACATCCAAAGAACTATTATGATAAGGATATGAGAAGAAAAAGAACAATGGATCAACCAGCAAAAGGAGGTAACACTTACTACGGGGAAATGAATGATCGCTAAACTAATCAAAGCAAGTGGAAGTATGGAAGAACTATAACCTATCTCAAATAATCTGGGCATCAACAGCAACAACTCCAGCCACGTGCATAGTGCAGTATTACTCACCTTCTTGAAAAAAAAAAAAAAAAACCTACAATCTGTTTTCCAGTCAATGACTGGGTCAGGGATGGAATGAATGAAGCCCAGATCTTGCAGTGAGGATAAGATTTGTGCCAGCTGCCGAAGCCTGTCGCACTCCTCTGGGGCAATGATTAATGACTGACAGATGAAATGAAATGATAGTGTTGCTGGAATGAAAGATGAAAGGAAAAACCGGAGTAACTGGAGAAAAATCTGTCCCACCTCCATTTTGTCCAGCACAAATCTCACATGGAGTGACTGGGATTTGAACCACGGAACCCAGCGGTGAGAGGCTGATGAGCTGCCGTCTGAGCCACGGAGGCTATACTCACCTTCTTAATATTCTTAAATATTTTGTGTGATAATAAGATTGAATGACCATGGATACAAATTGAGACTGTGTTAAGCAGTGGTAAAGTGGAAATAATGACACTAGTTGTATAGGCTTAGTTAGCTTGCCGTCATCCTACTTGGGTAAAAATATTATATGTGGTAATAAGATTGGATGAATAGCAAATGAAAATTGAGGTTGTGCAGTATAAGCAGTGATCACAGCGCAGAATATAACGCAATAACAATAGTTGTAGGTGTCCAACTCGCGTGGTAATGTTTTGTACGATAATAAGACTGAGCAAACCGTGAATAAAAGTTGGAGGTTGTGTAATTAAACTCAATTGGCGAGTGTAGAAAATAATGAGTTTTGCAGAGGTTGATGCCTATGCAATTTAAACTTAAATTTTTTAAGTAGAAACCTATGAAACATTGCACTTACAATAGTGACCTAAATCCTGAACACCAAAACAAAGATTGATTGAAACTTCATTAATAATACTATATTACTAAATCTTAACAAGAAAGAAACTTGTAATAATAAGGGAATTCACTATAGCGTCAAGAACAACATCACATATCAGTAAACAGAGAGCTATTCTTGCACGTGGGTCAGATGTTAGCTAAATGAGCAGTGACTAATATGATGCAATGGCTATTCCTATGTTGAAATGTCACCCCTTTTGATAGGTACTTTAATGTATGAGAATTGATACTCGACAGCTTTTTGAAGTGAAAAGTTAAGCTAAACAGATTTAGACAATGTACATTTAACATTTATGTAGATATAACATTACACATTTAAAGTGTTTGTAATGCTTTACCCAAAGGTAGGCTTTTCCAACTCATTTTCCACATTTTAATTATTTATTTTGTCTCCCAGCACATTTGAGAATGAGTTTACATTGTAGATTTCTTCAGAGATGGCAGCTAAGAATCTTATGATGTCAAAAGAGAAACTAATAATAATGTTATTTGCTTTACATCCATACGGTTTTTGGAGACGCTGAGGTGCTGGATTTTTTCCCGCAGGAGTTATATTACGTGCCAGTAAATCTACCAACACGAGGCTGACGTATTTGACGGGCTGATTAAAATGGTTTTCAGTCAGTCTGCAGTGATGTTTCCAGTATCGCAGATGTGGCTGAACAGCTTTATGAGGAAATTGTTGTTGTTAATATTTATTAGTTTAAGCATTTTCTCAAGTATGTGACTTAGTCTGACGGTTTTGCCACATTCTGTTTAGCCCAAGGCTTTCCCCAACTATACTGGAACCAAACAGCTCACATCAAAATTTAAAACAATGTTACTGAAGAGATCAAGATTCAAAAACTGCAAGACAAGGATGTATCCTGTCTCCTATCCTTTTTAACTTGCTCTCTGAAACTACTTTTCGAATGGCCTCTGACAAAATTGATAATAGGAATCAAGGTCAATAGGACACGAATAAAGACCAACTGCAATGCAGATGCCATGATGCTAGTTGATACCCGTAATTAAAAACCCTTTCAATGCCTTTTGATCCATGGCTAAATGGTTAGCAGGCTGGCCTTAGGTCCAAGGGTCCTAAGGGATTGTAACTTCCTTTGGCTCCAGGACTGAATGTTTGTGCCAACCTCTTCATTACAATTTGTCTTGGGTAGCGCCCCAACCTCACCCCCGTACAGGTCACCTATAGGGCGTCAACTCGAAAGACCTGCACCAAGCCTCTCCAGAGGCCACACACCATTATTTAAAAAAGAAATTATTTTCCAAGAGAGATATCAGTTTACCAATAGTAAGTGACCATGGGGGTTTTGAAACAAGAACACAATTTTCTGAAGAACCCAATTAGGCCTATATGCATTGTTGAGTATCAGTATGTATACAGTAGTTTCTTCTTCTTGTTTCGTATAGGCCAGCTAAGGACCACGACATTCAACTATTGCATTTTGGAATGGGCTTTGATGTTTGCCCAGTAGTTGCGCATCCTCAGGCTGTGTTGCTCCTTCCTCTCCTTTGTCCAAAGGGCGCCAGTCTTCTTTGTTGGTAGTCTGTCCTGGAACTTCTTATGTTTAAGCATCTTCCTGAGTGCTTTACGATCCTTTAAGATTCCTTCTGTTATTCCCAGTTCCTGTAGATCTTTATTCACTTCCATCAACCATGGTGACTTGGTCTTCCTATTTTGCCAGTAGCTGAGAATCCGGTTGGTCAACCTGGTAGGATGCATCCTGTAGACGTGCCCATAGAATGCTAGGCGTCTCTTCCTTGCTACATTCGTTATTCTTTCACAGTACTTGTAGAGCTCTTGGTTAGGCCGTCTTTTATAACTGCCCCCTTCCTTGACTGGCCCCAGTACCTTCCTCATTATCTTTCTTTCCTGGATTTCAAGTTTTTCCATGAGTCCCTTCCTGTTGAATGTTAAACATTCTGAAGCATATAAAGCTTCAGGGCGGATGACTGTCTGGTAGTGCTTCATCTTAGTATTACGAGAGAGACACTTTTTATTATACGTATTCTTGGTCAGTTGGTAGGCCATTTCAAGCCTGTTAACTCGAGTTGACAAAGCTGTTCCTTCAGAGAGATTGGATTCCAACCATTCTTCCAAGTACTTAAACCTGTTAGTTTTCCTGATCTCTCCCTGTTCCAGATGCAACGTACAAGGAGATTCACCGATGTTCGTGATGAATTGTGTTTTTTCGAGAGACACATGTAGCCCAACCTTTGTTGCTTGTTGTCTGAGAACATTTAGTTGTTTCACTGAAGTTTCTATTGAATTAGATATCAGGGCCAGATCATCGGCATACGCCAGACAGTCAACATTGAGCTCATTGCGCTTATGTCCCAAATAAATGCCACTTGGAATCTCCATTCTAGCTAACTCCTTTCGCCACTCTCTTATTACTTTCTCCTAGGCACAGTTAAAGAGGAGAGGGGACAGACCATCTCCCTGTCTCACTCCTGATTTAATTTCAAAACTTTCTGATATGATTCCTCTGAACTTTACTCGTGACCTGGTGTTGCTTAAAGTCTGTTTGATTAGGTTATGGGTCTTCTCATCAAGTCCTAGTTCCTGCAAAATCTTCATAAGAGTAGGTCTGTCTACTGAGTCATATGCCTTTGTAAAGTCGATGAAAATGACAACGTATTTCTTACCGGCCATTTTTGCTTGATGTAATACTGATTGCAGATTGAGTATCTGTTCTGTACAAGAGCGTCCTTTTCTAAATCCTGCCTGGTACTCTCCTAATTGTGGGTCTAGTTGAGGTTCGGCTCTATTTAATAAGGCTTTAGAGAAAATTTTGTATGTGACAGGTACCAATGAGATTCCTCGATAATTATTGATGTCAGTCAAGTCTCCTTTCTTGTGCAATTGATGAATCAATGCAGTGGTCCAGTCACTAGGTAATGTTTTGGTCTCCCAGATGTTTTGCAGAATTTCTGTCAGCTTGCTTACAGTCTTGTCTCCAGCCTGCTTCCATAGTTTGGCTACTATTGAATCTTCTCCGGATGCTTTGTTATTTTTCAGAGACTGGATGATTTGTATTACTTCTTCTTTGGATGGTGGTTGCGAGTTTGGTTGCTTGATGTTGTCTTGGTAAACAAAAAAGGTATCAGGTGATTCACAATTAAGGAGATCCTTGAAGTACTTGGCGAGAAGGTGGCAATTTTCAGTGTCATTATAGGCTATCTTCCCATCTGGTCCACGGAAATGGAGACTGGGTGGACTGTAGTGACTAACGTTCCGTTTAAAGCCTCTGTAAAAGTTTCTGGTATTGTTCTTCTTGAAGTCATCATCCAACTGTGTCAATTGGTCTTTTGTGAATTGCCGTTTCACTTGTCTGATGATATTGGCAGTTATCTTCTGTTGCTCTATGAACTTCTCTCTGTTGTCTTCTGTGAGTTCCACTTTAACCAGGCCATCTGCCTCTGCATTACTGCTTCTTCACATCTAGCTGTCCACCAGGCATGCTTCTTCTGTTTTAGTAATGGCGCAGTCTCTGTTGCTACTTTTACTACATTTTTCCTCAATTCATCCCAATCTCTGCATTCTATTCTTTCCAATTTCTCTGTAAACTGTTTGCAAGTTGCAAGTTTTTCTAAATCAAACTTAGTAAGTTTAACTGACTTGGTTCTTTTAGTGTTCCTAGGTAGAAATTTCAGCTTTATTTTGGAGAGGTAGTGGTCGGAGTCCAAATTTGCTCCTCTTAACACTCTTACATTCTGGATCTCTCTATGGGCTTTCCTTGCAATAGCAACATGATCTATCTGAAATTCCCCTAAGAGGTTGTTGGGTGACGTCCAGGTCTTCTGTTTCCTTGGTAGTCTCTTAAAGGCCGCTGACTTCATTACCAGGTTGAAGGCTTTGCAGAGACCCACTAGACGCTCCCCATTTCTATTTGTTCGTAAGTGAGCTGGGTATTCTCCCACAATGTCTCTAAATTTGCGCTCTTTCCCTAACTGTGCGTTGAAGTCCCCGAGTAGAATGATTGTATGACGCTCTGGGACTTTGCTGATGATGTCCTCTAGTTCTTCCCAAAATTTGTCGGCACTTTCAGGGTTACGTTTATTGTCCTCATTGATAGGTGCGTGAACATTTACTGCAGTGTAGATCTTGTTTGTGCACCGGAAGGTTAGAAGGGACACTCGACTATTGGGCGAGTTGAAGTCAATTACCGAGTCCAGTATCTTATGGCTTACAATGAACCCAGTCCCCAGGTGTGGCACATTCTTCATTCTCCTGCGCCCTACCTTTCCCTTAAAAATACGGTACCCCTGCGAATCAAAGGCATGCTCATCTGTATACCTGGTTTCCTGTATTGCTGTGAGTAGTATCTTGTGGTGAGTCAAAGTGTCAGTTAAATGCTTCAGTTTGCCTAGCTTAAGTAGTGAGCTGATGTTCAATGTGGCAAAATAGTTATGTTCCTTATATCGGATCTTATTGCTAGTAGTTCCAGGACGCTCCGACTCGTCCTCAAAGCATGTTGGTGTGGGCTCCCCAGAATCCGAAGGCCTACTAACACTGCCAAAGGCGGAGGTGGATTTGATACCACCTGGGGTAGTTACTTCCGTGAGTTTGTCCTCCATGCTTTAGTTAAAATTGTCTTAGGAGACCAGAGGTTAAACCCCCTGATCGAGATACTACCGAGGTTGTGAGCTCCGGCAGGTTTATTTAGGATTTTCTCCCTTAGACTGGTTGCCTTCCCAGGCTTACAACGGAGACCAATCTTCCCCACAGCGGTTCTTCCGCCTTCCTTGCCGTTGGATGATGTAAGCCATCTTCGTCCGCCTCAGAAGCCGTTGACCATTTTCCTCTTTAGTTTATTATATTTTCACAGACCACCAAGATGGCTCCCAACAGTAGGCTAAGATCTGTTGCCTTAGAAACGCCTTAATGGAAGAGTGGAGTTATACATTTAGTTATTAGTATCTATGGAGACCAAGAAAATTTAGCAAGTGGGTGGTTGTTAGGGCAAGGTTAGCAATCAAATTACATTCTTAGCATGTTATCTATGGAGAAATTGTAGTAAAATCCAACATGGAGGCACTTAGGGCCATAAAATGAAACAAAATTATGCCCTCAAATCAATTAAAATAAGCTCCAGACTTCCAAGAAAACACGTTCACACAACCACCACACCTATTAGTTTATTATTGTGATTGACTCCCTACCACATGAAGTACAAATGGTGATGGAGAATTGTGATTCCTTAACAATGTTCAACACATTGCTGACCAGATGCTCCTCGCACTGTCCATCCCCTGTGCCCGGCCATTTCTGATCCAACCTGATCTATAAAAGCACAGGGTTGCAGGAAAGAGGACATAATATTTTGCGACTCTTCATATTATATTTTATTTCTACTTCATTTTTTGTTCTCATACTTGGCTTTATGTTTCCACTTTTAGATCCTGGCTATACTTGTATTCTCTGTGAAGAAATGTAACGGATTTTTCAAAACTTCACTTTCTTTCCAGAAGCATGACAAATAGAACATCTGTATTCACAATTTTTTAAGCATTTCCTCCAGGCAACCAATATTATATTAATGGTTGGACACACACTTACAAATAAATTAGTCCAAGTTTGAATCTATGTACGCATTTTACACAGATTTCCATTGTATTTGTTGAGTGTATTCTAATATAGAAGCTATGTACATTTTAAACATAGACTTCCATTACATTTGTTGATTGTATTTTACCTCAAATTTTCTTTAATGTATCACTGTTTTTGTTATATGTATTTCTTTTTTATGTTATGTTAGCTGATGATGACCTCTAGGCTAGGTCGAAATATGTCCTATGTAGCTTTTTCAACAACTATGTAGCTTTTTTAAAGAGACCATTTATTAAATGTATTGAACATGTATTGAACAGGTGGACTTTATACAATTAATTTCTTTTAGAATTTAATCTTACATATTTGAAGTCAATACAGAACCGGAATGAAGTTCATTACTTGTAATCCTTGGCTAGAGCCCTGCGCGGATATACAAAGTAATATCCGCATCCGCACTACCTTAATCCGCAACAGAATCCATGAATGGTTATCTGTATCCGCAAAATGGTTATCCACAGATAATTTAAATATTTAACTACAGTATATTACACCCAAGGTACTGAAACGGAAAGATCTATTACACCTGGCACCAGAAACCCCTACAGTCACAGGGATTTTCTCTTATGACAACTACCAACATACTGACCTTTGTTCCTTCCATTAATTGCAGGCAGGAGCCAGTTAGGCTTCGGTCAGATTTACGGCTTTATGGTTTCAAGACTCTTTATATATCACTATTCTCCTATACCAACGTTAAGGGTCGCCTAACCACAAGCAAAAACAACACTATACCAGAGTGAAAATCAATCAACGTCATTATTTAGAAATTATCAGCAAAATTATCTGCACTGCCATACAGTTTGTATCCGCCAAGACACTAATTTTGCAGATAAATCCACAGATATCCGCATCCGTGCAGGGCTCTATCCTTGGCTTTGACAACATGAAAGCGACCAAGGTATGAGTGATGCTAGTAATGTCATTCCTTAGTCCCTGTTTTGAATGGTTTGAAGATGTTATTCATAGGGTCGGTTGGTGCATGCATTTAAGTAGGTTTGACAGACTGATATGTAATAGCAACATCTGGCTCGGTAAGGAAAGCAATGGGAAACTACATCACTCATTATTTTCCTAGTACGACTCCCAGTGACGCCTAGACCATCTATGACAGCTGAAGGAAGAGCTGCTGAGGATCAAAATAGTCTCCAGGCTGAGCACTCAAGATACAAGTAAGAAACAATAACATTTTAATAGTATCTTAAAACATCTGGTGAGCTAGTCTTCAAGATTTTTTTGGAGTATAGCTGAAATCTCTAGCTGTGATGTCACATTAAAATAATGGGATAACATTTTTCTATAATAAAAAATTCAAATAACAAAATATCACATATTTATTACCAGTTCTCCTCTGCAGCATATACATAAAAGTCATACATCAGCAAATGTAAAGAAAACTAAACATGTAATCTTTTAAAGAAATATTTGGAAAACTTCCAAATGCATGCTAAAAATATGACTTTCTGTTAAAATACAATATCTGTGGATTACCACCAAAACTGCTTAAATAAACTAAAACTTTGCAATATATACATAAATAATAAACCAAACTTTGTCTTTTATGAACAAATAGGCATCAACAAATTGTATGTTGTTATATGCAATCTACTATTTTGTTCAGCTAATACAAATTGTTTCAAGGATTAGTATTGCAGATAGAATGCCCAAAAAATATTTTATACTTATGCATAATACTGAACTGCATACTTTTTGCCAATGAAGTATTTTGAAAATACTGCTAGTACTGTATCACTTTCTGTACATTTATTGCTATTAATTCATCAAAGTTCCAAAACTCTTTTACAGGAACACATTAATACTAGAGAAACATATTATACTCAGATAATTAAAAGAATAATGATTTTTATTGCTCAATCAAAATAAGTAATTCTTAATCACGCGATTTTGGTGTAATACTATCGCTCTCTTTGATTTCCTGGTTTAAACACATTAATTACTGACCAATTCATAGTCCTTGCAAAATATCAACTATTATTATACTAAGCTGCAAAATTATAACAATAGTATGAGAAATTATGCACCTGAACAATCCTACCAAAATGTGGAATGTCAAAAACCTATCTTACATACTGTATATCATCAAATACACATTATACCAATCTATTGTACACATAAAATGGAAGCAATTACTTAATTAGTATTTCAGTTACTTTTCCACTTTGTTTCAATACCAAGCTACAATCAAAGAGGAGAATAGTGTCTTTTCAAAAATTTAACAGAAAAATAAAGCTTGAATATTACCTGCACCACAGCATTTCACTGTTTATATGCTTGAACAACCATGCAAAGAAAGTTTATTTAACAGTAAATTACAGTTAATATCAACACACACTTACAAAGTGGTCATAGAAATAAAAATAGTGATTTAAACAAAAATATTTCATGATTCCTATTACTATCAAGTTAGTATGGTTTCCAATCATATCATTTAAGTATCTGGCAGTAAGCAGTCTTAGAAAGACTTACCGTATATTAGGAGAGGAAGACTTATCATTTACAAAGCTGCCAATGAAAATAATATCACAGAAAATGCGTAAAATGTGGAAAGAAATAACAATTAGATTACGTTAACAAGTTAAGATTTCAATGTTCAAATATGTTTTAGCAAAGATACAACAAAAAGTGAGATTTCAGTCTGAAAAGAGTTTGTGTGCCAGTTAAACTAGTTATGAGGCTGTATTCAAACACCCTTAAATGTCACCCATCCATGTTAGGACTGAATTTACACTCTTTAACCAAAAAAATCGGTTATTAATTACCTTTGTCATTCAGATAGACTACAGCACAGTATGGTTGTAACTTCAATTTGTGTCAAATTTCATAAACATTCTCATAATTAATATTCTTTATGTCGTATGCATGGCATATCTGAATCTCTGCTGTCAATGACAAACAACAGACTTGGGTTCATTAAACGATTACACAAAGGTTTACTACAGTGGACTTCTGAGGCCTGTATGTCATGCTGCACTGCTTGGAAAAATTATTTTTACTGATACTAAGTTGCCTAACTAAAACAACACTCTGTGAACTAAAATATTTAATTTCCAAGAGGTGAACTATGGCTCAGAGTTGTCAACTTACCAAAAATTCTTCCCACTTAGCACGTTGAATATTGTAGCTACCTACCATTCTTACGAAGATCTATGGAGAAATAGCCAACAGTTTTGAAAATTAGAACCTTCTGTGCTACTATCTTAGTATCTATGTGTTTTACAGGGCCGAACATCAAGGTCTACAGTATTCAGTATTCATTACGCTAATGGTGAGGGAATAGTGTGGGAGCTATAAAACAACAAAAGCTTTAACATTTCATCTTTATATCATTAAGCCCTTGTTGTCATGAAATAAACTGATTGGTAGCAGATGAAAGACAACAGTTGTTAAGATTACTGCCAGCATGTGAAGGCTCTAAAATCTATTTCTTGAGAGAAACAAATGCTTAAGCTATATATCAGAGATTCATGGTGTATATATAGGCATATATACATTCCTCCAACTATAGTCAAATTTGTGGCCCAAAGGCTTTTTTCTTTACAATTTGCTTTACAATGCACCAGCACAGATAGGTCTTAATTAAGGTACATTTGTCTGATGAAAATGGAAAACCACAGAACCCACTATCTCCCAAATGCAACTGAGTGTACAAGCGAATGGTCCAATAGGTCCAAATGCTCGTTACGATAGAAGTCAGTATCCCAGACATATCTTCTGTTGTTGCATTTTGTTTGTTCAGATGGCTGCGATAAGGCAACAAAACATTTAGCTCCACAACCATAAAATAGTTTAACGACAGACTGTTATACTTTTCAGTATTCACAAACTATGTGCTATATAATAAAAATCTTCCGGGCTATTATGCCGTGGTCCACTCCTCTCGCTTCTCCCAGACGTTTTGACTACTGCTGCGGTAGTCATCTTCTGTGGCATCGTGTCGATACGCTCTCCTGTATCCCGTGCAAGCTCAAAAGGTAATAGTCAGCCTCTTTCACAATATGAACTTACTGTTTACCCTTTCTTGTAGAATATAGAAGCCACTGCTCATCCCGCGCGGGATACAGGAATGGTACACCAAAGTATTGGTTAATGTCGGCATGGAAGAAATCTGGGTCCATTCCCTGAAGCCACGTCATGACAGCATGCTGAACAGCCATATTGTTCTTGAATCACTTAGCACCCAGGCACTTCTTCAACGATCTGAAGAGAGAAAAATCACAGGGTACAAGGCTGGGGCTGTAGGAAGGATGGTCCAGATGGTTGATTTCCTCACCAGGGGAACAACAGTGAATGCTGCCAGTTACCATGTGACACACTATAGTGTTTGCAAGTATCAGTTTGCAGAAAACGACCTGGATTTATCTCAACAGACATTGCGTTGCTGCGAAGCGCCAGACCACATGCAGCCAACAGTATGTGTGAATTGCTATGGGGCTACCAGTGGGAGGTACTGGACCATCCCCTCTACAGCCCCAACCTGGCATCCAGTGACTTCCATCACATTGGACCATTGAAGAGGTACCTGTAATAAGTGATTCAACGACGATATGGCTGTTCAGCATGTTGTCACCTTGGTGTACTGTTGGAACAAGTGATTGTACAAGAATGGTGACTATGTTGAACAGTAATGCACATCAGTGCCTTCTCACATCATCATTTTCATTTCCCTTTGTCCAGCCCCTGCCAGTTTTTAAGCTATTGTTATGATGGAATCGCCATTCCCAAAGGCACTGTGTATCCTTATATCTGCCTGTAAAATAAGGTTTCTCTGTGCAAGCTCGAAAGGTAATAGTCAGCCTCTTTCACAATATGAACTTACCGTTTACCCTTTCTTGTAGAATATAGAAGCCACTGCTCATCTTTTGA
Organism: Anabrus simplex; assembly: GCF_040414725.1. Lineage (NCBI taxonomy): Eukaryota > Metazoa > Arthropoda > Insecta > Orthoptera > Tettigoniidae > Anabrus > Anabrus simplex. The sequence continues at coordinate 97,969,026 of NC_090265.1, read as the reverse complement.
ATAAAACAGGTCTGACTGTGACAAAATTGTCACATCTGCAGTCTAGTCTTATACGAGGCTTCAGGGACTTTCAATTTAAAATGCTGCCGATAGACCTCATAGCGAGCGAACGCTTCTGGTCAACTGTGACCACCTGCTGCTAAGTGGGCTGAATGCTGACTAATGACAGACAGATGTTTCCTGTGTCCTTTCTGTCTCTGATTCAATTTGCTACCTACAGGATGGTTATACAGCTAACAAACGAAGAGCATATATTTCTGTGGAAATTGTATTTTAAACCTGATTCCGCTTGTCGGTCTGTAAGGGAATTTATTTACAAAAATTCCTGAAGCTAATTCACACTCAAGAAGTGAAACAGAAAGATTGGTAAGGAAATCTGAATCCATGGGTTCAGGCTCAATAAAAAAAAAAAAAAAAAAAAAAAAATAAAAAAAAAAAAAAAAAAAAAGCAGACATGGACATACAGCACTAAAGCAGGAAAAGGTAGATAAAATCAATACTAGTACGGCTTGGTTCTGCAGAAACCACTTCCCAAACGTAAGCAACAAGCAAATATCTATTTACGTTTTGCACATATGGTTATCAAACTGTTGTGCCTAAAACCAGATAATGCAACACAAGTTCATGTGCTAAAATCTCAAGATCTAACTTCCCAAATACGATTCTGTGAGTGTTTTTTTCAGTCTGTAACTTATGGCTTAGTAGACTCACAACTTTTATATTTTTGTGGAGAATCCTGGTTCCATTTAAGTTGGCGAGTTAATATACTTAACAATCACTGTTGGAGCTCTGAGAAACCAGATAATTTGCTTAATGAAATTCTACTCTCTGATGAAAAGGTTTATGTCTGGCGTGCAACTAGTTGTAGGAGGATTATTGACCAAATATTTTTCACACTGACCGTGAATTCAGAATAGTATTGCTTCCAGAACAGTCTGTACCTCGGGGCTACTCTATGTCGACTCGCTCACCAAAAGATCCCTGTAGCCAGCAGTGTTTTATTTTGAAACCACTGTATTAATATATGCAATAATGGAAGAAAAATTAATAGATCAAAAATCTGATATACTGACCACACTGTTCTAAGATCTGATCTCAACATTTTTCTAGCATCTAACACTAGATATAGGTTTTATGTTGGACGGGATTCACAGTTTCCTTATATGACAACTAAAAGTTTGGTGGGGGGAATCCAGGTTTTCCTTCCTAAGCAAGCTGCAAAAATTCTAAAACAGATAGAAATCTAATAATGTTCATATTTTATTTCATATTTACTTCCATTTATGACAGAATACTAATAATAATATTATGGTTTAACATCCCTTCACTATGACAGGTCTTAAACGAGGTGCCAGTGTGCCAAAATTTTGTCCTGGAAAGGGGTTCTTTAACACACACATAAATCTACTGATATGGGTCCTTCACATTTAAGCACTCTTGAATGCCAATTGACTGTGTTACAACTCAATACTACAACCTAGAGAATAGGAGGAGAGTACCTAACTGGCCATACTACATTAATGATTAAGATGAATTCAAAAAGTTATAGCTCATGGATTATTCAGCATGGCAACTAATTTAGATTAATAACAATGTTTACAAGTCTATTTCCTCAAGAAAAATACCTATCTGACACATGTTATTTTTATTTTATGTTAAAAGTTTGTCAGTAACATACAATATTCCAGAATAGAATTGAGCTGAAAGTCTTCAATGTAATCAGAATCTAGAACCAATTTTACACGAGATATTGGGACTTACTAATTATATTTAATGAAACATACTGCAGCGTGTGTGGCCTCTACGTCCGCCATTTCAATCTCCAACGGGGCAGGGCCAGTGTGAGTAAGCCATGTGATGGCATTAGGTCGGAGCCTCACGGGAGAGGGCCGGTGCTCATTGGTCAGACGTCGCTCCAAGTGTCGTCATTGGCCATTATATTGCTGAGGCCTCGAGGGGTGCAGAAATGACTAGGAGATTTCTACGGGGTTTGAGTGACCGATTTACCTCAAACGTTGGCCCAGGTGTATATAAGGCAACAGCAACCTATAAAATTCAGTTCAGTGTGAGCTCAGCCAGTGAGCAAAGGAGAGCGAAGGGTGTTACAGTCAAGGGAGTTCAGTAAGACCGAGTCAGTACAAATTGGGCTCAGTGTGACCTCAGCAGTTGAGAGCCATCATGACAGTTGAGTTGCCAGTTGGTGGTCTAGTGTGAGAGACAGCTTGAGTAGGGTGGGGTAGCGTGTGGTGCATCCGTCTATCAATCCAAGGACTCCTTCTGTATGCCTGGCATCCTGAGTTGTGTCCCTTAGACCAGCTGTTGGAAGAGAGCGTTGCGTTCTGGAATTGCATGAAAGAGAACGTTCGATTTTGGCATGGGGCTGTGAACGGAGTTCTATCAGAGTGTGGACAGTGAATATCAACCTGAACTGCGCGGCTGCGAATGGTAGACTGGGAGAGTGGCAACAAAGTAACTGAGTGAGTGAGACTGTAATGTTAGTGACCCAAGTCTGTGTAAATTTGTATGAATGAACAGAAAGAATAAGAGAGAGTATGAACTGTGTAATTGTGTGTCATGTACTATGAGTCTAAGTTGTGATCTTGGTATGCCTTCGAGTGTTAATGTATAGTTTTAGTAATTAATTTAGAAATTTTATAAGTAGAGCACTACCAGTTTCTTTACTAATTTATTTACCCTGCCAACATGCTACAATACCTAGAATATCTCCCCACGAGCTGGACTTTCAGAATGAACTACAGGTACCGGTACTGAGGAATGGCACAGGAAGACGATTTCCTCACAACTCTAAATTTTAATCAGGAGTCTGGTTATATGAAATTGTTCCTGAAATTTAACATACAGTTTGGATATTCAGAATCCAGTACAGAAGATTTCAATTCCTATTCATACATAGATGGCAGTTCTTAGTGAGTGATCAAGCTATGCAGTAACATGTCTGTTTAACTGCTGGTAATCAAAAGAGATCCTGTGAGGTCAGGATTTTGCCTGTAAGAGGGTCCTTCAGTAATGTGCCAACAAGTCTACCAACAATGGTTCCTCCCATAAAATTACTATTTAATGCTAACTAATCACACATCCTGATTTAACCTGGCAACCTTATACACAAGAGGCAAGCATCTACAGCTGCAGCATGAAGTTGGCTTCATCTATAATATAAAATGAGATAGATTTAGAAGTGACTGATCATGGAATGATTATGTAGTAACTAATAATACTGGAACTGATTTTAAATATTTTATCAAAACTACTGCAATAGAATGTCCAATACAAGTAACTAGAAATGTTCCAAGGCAAATATCAGGCTTATTCACAATCTAGATTATTTATCATCACCAATCATCACTGACCTGCACTTAAGGCAGTCACCCAGGTGGCATATTCTCTATCAGTTGTTTACCTAGTCTTTTCTCAAATGATTTCAAAGAATTTGGAAATGAATCAAACACCTTACTTGGTAAATTACTCTAATCCCCAACTCCAAAAACCAAACCCAAACCCCATGGCACTACAGCCCTTGAAGGGCTTTGGCCTACCAAGTGACCGCTGCTCAGCCCAAAGGCCTGCAGATTACGAGGTGTCGTGTGGTCAACATGACGAATCCTCTCGGTCATTATTCTTGGCTTTCGAGACCGGGGCTGCTATCTTACCGTCAGATACCTCCTCAATTCTAATCACGCAGGCTGAGTAGAACTCGAACCAGCCCTCAGGTCCAGGTAAAAATCCCTGACCTGGCTGGTAATTGAACCCGGGGCCTCTGGGTAACGGGCAGGTACGCTACCCCTACACCATGGGGCCGGCCTAATCCCTAACTCCATTTCCTATAAACAAATATTTTCCCCACCTTGTTCCCTTGAATTCTAATTCTTTTTTTCCTACTTTTAAAAACACCACTCAGATTTATTTATCTACTAATATCATTCCACACCATCTCTCCACTGACAACTCAGAACATACCAATTAGTTGAGCAGCTCATCTCCTTTCTCCCAAGTCTTCCCAGCCCAAACTTTGCAACATTTTTGTAACACTACTCTTTTGTCAGAGATAACCTAGAACAAATCTAGCTACTTTTCTTTGGATTTTTTCCAGTTCTGGAATCAAGTAATCCTAGTGAGGGCACTATATGCTGGAACCATACTCTAATATTATGGTCTTACCAGAGAATTATATGTCCTCTACTTTACATCCTTACTCAATAATACATTATTCTATTCAAATTTAGTCACCAAAGTGAAACATAACCTGATAATACATGAAACAATAAGAAAACAAAAATATGAAAATAATTGAACAAAATGTAATTCCAACAAGTGTCTAGTTATAACAATGAGCAATAGTACAGAGGTTTTGTTCAACTACATTAACATGTTAGTATTGGATGTTTAACATTCCTTCTATTACCATCAGCCTTGAGACATGCTGGAGTGTCAAAATTTTGCCCAGAAAAGAATTCTTTCACAAGCTAGTAAATTTATTGATGCGAGTCTCAAGGCCAGTTGATTGTTCATAGATTTGATCTCATGTAGGTATGCACTTAATCACCTAAGTTACCCATTGGGCCAGTTACATCAGCTTCATCTCAGGGAATGAAAAAGTAGCCAGATAACTAGATATAAAAATCAAGCAAATAAACAAGATTTTATAATAACCCTATGCCTTTGTTAGCAAGACCTAGTGTTCACAGTGAACTATGTCTTCTAGTATGGGCTAGAACAAATTTGTTACTTTCACTGACCTGTCTTGGTCTCACCCTTGGCTTTCACAATATGAAAATGACTGAGGTATGAGTGAAGATAAAGTCATAATATGAAGATAAAAGTTGGAATTCAAGAGGACAAATTGGGGCAAATAATTATTTATAGGAAGGGGAGTTCGGAATTAGAATAACTTACCAACGGAGATGTTCAATAAATTTCCAATTTCTTTGAAATCATTTAAGAAAAGGGCTAGGAAACAACAGATAGGGAATGTGCCACCTGGGTGACTGCACTAAATGCAGATCAGTATTGACTGATTGAATGATGCTAGTAATGCTGTTCCTTATGCAGACAGTCCCTGTTATGGCTATGGGCTTTACGTCGCACCGACACAGATAGGTCTTATGGCGACGATGTCCCTGTTATGAATGGTGTGACGATGTCACTCATATGTTTCAGTGTGCTTGGCAGATACATGTAATTCCAATTTTTGGCTCGGTGAGGAAAATGTGTGAATCTACTAATTTCCCTTGTATGCCTCTTCGGTGATGCCTAGGCCATCAGTGACAGTTGATGGCAGAACTGTCAAAGATCCGACCAGCCTTTGGGCTGACTACTCAACATACATAAGTTATATTAACCTGAATGAGATTTGATGATGATACACTTCACATATTCCATTCTCTCTCGAAAGTAACATTGCATCAATAAAGTCTGCTATAACAAGAAGTTTGTTTTAAGGACAGCTGTAGAATGCACTGCTAAATTACGTACGTTATAATCATCAAGAACAATTTGTTTATAGTGAAGTTTCCTCGTGAATTTATTAGTTACTAGCTCTTGTGTAGTCGCTGAGAGGTTAGTTTTTTGCAACCTTAATGCCATGTAGCAGAGATGAGTAGCAGCAGAAGAGACAGAGCACACCTGAACTAACATAAGTCATTTCCTACTCCTTTCTTTCACTTCTTCACAAGTTCCTTCTAATTTTGATGGTCATCTTTGTCTTCATGTTCAAGATGGGTTGATGACAATGTGCTTTTGCACCTTATAAAAAAACAATCATGACAGTCATCATTACAATGATGATAGAACAATATTTCTACGTTACCAACGTTCAGCATTAATGGACCTAGCATTAAGAATCTAAATGTGTGAACATCTCTATTTTCAGGGCTGGTAAGGTAAAAATGTACGATTTGAACCCCACTGTTCGCAGTCCTGAAGATGGTTTTCCATGGTTTCCCATTTTCATACCAGCAAATGCTGGGGCTGTACCTTAAGACCACGGCCGCTTTTTCCCTCTCCTAGCCCTTTCCTATCCCATTGTTGGCATAAGACCTATCTGTGTTGGTGCGACATAAAGCAACTTAGTACAATTTACGAACTTCATGATAAAGAAACTTGTAAAAAGAAAGTACGAGACATAATCAATAAAAAATGTAGTTTCTATATGTTTTTTGTTATGTACCTTTTTTTTGTGTGGATAGACCTAGATGCTAGGAAATTTGGGAAAAATTACAAATATCTCCACCGTTATGCCTCATACAATAAAAATGTATACAATATAATATTACAAATAACATATTACACAACTTTTACCATGTAAAGTAATACTGTTATGTCTGTACACTGATTAAATGATACATATAGCCTAGGCTATCATCAAACTTGAATACCAAGTTTTGAGAAATTTTGTTTAGTTGTTTTCCTATTTTGCTGCCAAAGACAGACAAAAACTAAGGAACCACTTTTGACTTTGTATAACAAATCTAAGATAAAAATAAAGTATGAGACAAAAATCTGCAGTGTACTGACAAAATTAGATTTATATAGATTACAAATGATTTGGTAGACTTTTTCATTTTTGTTTAGAAATATCAGAAAATAAATAAATTATAAAAAAGTATATGATTCAGTTAGGTATAGTACTATGTCTCCCATTAATAGACCGACTCGTTGGCTGAATAGTCAGCGTACTGGCCTTCGGTTCAGAGGGTCCTGAGTTCGATTCCCGGCCAGGTCGGGGATTTTAACCTTCATTGGTTAATTCCAATGGCCCGGGGGCTGGGTGTTTGTGCTGTCTCCAACATTCCTGCAACTCACACACCACACATAACACTATCCTCCACCACAATAACACGCAGTTACCTACACACGGCAGATGCCGCCCACCCTCATCGGAGGGTCTGCCTTACAAGGGCTGCACTCGGCTAGAAATAGCCTCACGAAATTAAATTAATTCCCATTAATAAAATAGCTTGCATGACATCATGGTTAAATGCAACCCACTTAAAATTTCTGTAAGTTGAATGCAAATATATAAAACTGGTATTTCAGGATTATTTAAACTTAGACAGAAATGTTCTCTTTACAATTTTCTTTAAATCACATCAACACAGATAGGACTTACGGCGATGATGAAGGGCTAGGAGTGGTAAGGAATCAACCATGCCCTTAATTAAGGTACAGCCTGGTGTGAAAATTGGTGAACAAGGAAAACATTTTCAGGGCTGCCAACGGTGGGGTTCGAACCCACTATCTCCCGAATGTAAGCTACAGCTATGTAACCCTATCCGCACAGCCAGTCCCTCGGTAAAAATATTCTCAATTTCTTTGGAGAGGGAAGTTTCTTTTCTTACAGTCACTTATTATTTGTCAAAATACTTGTATGGGATATCAGACTGAAATTTCTCAGATTGTGGTCAACATTACAGGCATAGTTAATTTATATACAGGTATTTACGGGATCAGGAAACACAACTCCTCTTCCTTTAGAGGACTGCAATTATGTGGCAAAAACAGCATCTATAAGAATAATGATATTCCTTTTGGTATTACAAAGATCTCCAAGAAAACTCCATTTTACTGGCTTCCATCACACGGGTGTGGGATAAAATTTTAACACCTTCTCCCTAAAATTCTAGACCAACTGAAGAGAAATTACACAGTAGTAGTAACAACCATTTTACATTTATCTGAATGAGACACTGGATTCCATATCATCATTGGGACCTGAAGACTGGGTATCACACACAGGTGCACTCCAATGTTGATCAAGTTCATAATGTTAATCATGTATTGGGGAAAGAAGGAAAGTATGACCAGACATGTTTAAAATAGGTGAGGATAATATTATAGCAAGTATTTAACTGAATACATTTATCCTTAAATCAAATGCTTAGTATGCATTATTTTTGTACTTAGGCTGCAATGGCCTTTGTTCATGTGCTGAATGGTTTCCCTATATAATAATTATTCTTCTGCAATACAGTACATGGAACAACATATTTGTTTTCTTTATAAATTACTTTGTATTCTTCCATTTAATTATAGAAAGAATAGAAGTCATCTACAAAATACTACTTGCTTAGTACAATTTTAGAGTGAGAGGATAATAATAATTTTGCAAGGCAGACTTTTGAAGAACAGTGGGCGGCACCTATCATCTACAAAAACTGCACATTAATGTGGTGGAGGATAGTGTTTGTGTGTGGTATGCGAGTCACAGGAATGTTGGGGACACCACAAACACGCAGTCCACAAGCCAAGGAAATTAACTGTTTAAGATTAAAATATCTCGACCTGGCTGGGAATTGAGCCTGGGTTCTTGAGAACTGAAGACCACGACGCTGACCACTTGGCCATGGAGTCAGACAAAGTAAACACTTTCCAGTTCTTATATTTGGAAACTATCCAGTCACACAGCAAAACAAGACCATACTACTTTCTAGATCAGTCTGTGCTTTCTGTTAACATTCTCTCTCTCTTCAATCCTGACCCCCTGTAGGAGGTGTGGTCGTCATTGCGATATCATAGATCAATTTTCTCCATGATTCCCTGTCATTGGCTTGCGTTATTAGATCATGCATTTTCTTCCACATTTAATGGTAATCTGGCTATTTTACCTTGTTGGGGCTCTTCCTCATGGTCTCTGTCCTTTTGGTTTTCCCTGAATGAACTTATCCATATTTTCTGGTCCTCTCCTCAATACACGACCAAAGTATTTCAGTTGATGGAGCCAAACCTGGCCTGAGATACTCTTTTCAATATTAAGCTCTTTTAGGATTGAGTTATTTGTGAGGTGATCGGTCCATAGAATTCTCAACATCCTTCTCCAGCAAAATACTTCAGCTGCATCTTATTTGTCTCCTTTCTTAATGTCCATGACTCGCATCCATACATTTGAATGAGAAATATTTGACAGTTTACCAGTCTTATTTTCAGGTTCTTGGAAATCTGTTTGTCCTTCCACAGTCCTAGTTAATTTTTTCATTGACACGTTAACCAGACTGCATTTTTGTTTTATCTCTATTCCTGATGAGCCAGAATTTATCAGATACCCAAGATAAATGTATTCATTGACAAATTGAAACCAATCAATCTGCTTTATTTTCTGGATGATTGTTACTCTGCCTGTCCACTATCATTAGATCCATTTTTAAGATATTCAGTTCTAAACTTAGTTCTTAGCTCCTTTTCAATTAACTGAACGAGTTCAAATAATTCTTTTTGAATGTTTGCTAACAAAACTGTATCATCAGCAAAATGCAATTTGTTAGTTTTTTGGCCATTAACTGAAACACCTTCTTCCCATCCATCCAAAGCTTTCCTCACAATATACTCCCCCTGTATGTTGAGTTGAGGCGATGGTAATCATCCCTGTCCAATTCCACGTTCTGGGTAGAATTCCTTCGACAGAGTCTGAAGCAATCTCACCGATCCTGTAGTTTGTTTGTAGTACAATTCAACTATCAATGACATGAGGCGATTTCCCTTAATACCTGCCATACATGATGCCGCTTTACTTTATCAAAATAGTTGACAAAACATACGTACAATGGAGAATAAAATTCTGTCGGCTTCTCTATCAACTGCTGCAGGTTCAGCCAGTATTCTTGAGTGTCTCTTCACTTTATGAACCCCACTTGTTCAGGTGGTATTTCCAACTATAATATATATATATTTTTTTTTTTTTTTTTTACATTCGCTTTACACTGCACCAACACAGATAGGCAATGATAAGACAGGAAATGCCTATCTTCCGAAAGCAAGCTGTTAGCTACGTGACCCAAACCACACAGCCACTTACTCCATACTACAACATTTTAAAGATGCCTATAATTTCATTGCAGCACCACTTTCTTAGTTCCTTTTGAGAGCTTACAGAAGTGGTATGTTTTGAAATTATACTTTTTGAGAGTTTTTAAAAAGCTGATTGATATGTTCTGTATGTACTGCTTCATTCCCCTTCTTCACTTGAATGTAATTAAATCATTTTTATTAAAAGATTCTTCTAGAGCTTTCTTCTTCAGTGGTTTATACAAATTACTTCAAATATATGTGATTTTAAAAGAACAAAAATAAACATTTTTATAGATTACTCCTTTAAGTCACCAAAAAATATAGGAACACATTCTTCTTGTCATAACATTTCTGGGACACATCCAGATATCCACCAGGACCTCTTAACTTAGAAGCATAGAGTGATGACCACAGGAACCCATCTAAGTCTGGTATAGTTTCCACTTAATTGAGCCAAAGTTACTCATATATAGCCTTACTAACCAACCTTCCTTAGTCAACTACTGTTATCTTTTGACTCCAACAGTTGCAAGACATAGGAAGCCCTTTCATTGCTTTTCCCTTTCGTTTGTTCATACTTCATTCTTCCAAGGGTTTGACATCTTCCACTTTCTCCTATGTCGAGAGTTAAGAGAGGATGATTGTCTTATTGTACTTCCCTTTAAATAACAGTCATTACTAATATCACTTCACCACACAAAAAAATTAAAATGCCTGCAAGTTTAATCATCAAAATGACACAAAAGAAATGCACCCAGTATTGAGCTTCCTGATGAATTCTAGAAGTCTCTTGATCCAAAAAATATAAAATTTTTCTTCATAAGATATATCAAAATGTTTAAAGAAAAAAGGAATTAGAGAATGAATTAACAGTGCTAGTAAATACTGTGCAGTACTTTGATGATACCTTTTAATTTTTAGTACAATTTCAAGTTAGTGTAACATTTGGTATGGTCTTACTTTTAGAAGTTGGAAGTAGTCTAGTCCAGGATTTAATATTTATGAACTTCCAATTTTTTTCCTTTTCCATGCATTTTAATCACTACAGCCCAGATTTCCATGAAATGCATGTTTATAAATAGGCTAGTTACACTTCTCAAACTTCGCAGATATTCGTTTTATGACTTAATGATTCCAAATAGCCATTCTTTTTCCATGCATGTATGCATGTTTTGGCCTTTTTAGGAGAAAATTCATGCTTAATGCATATTTTTAAGATTTTTTATTTAATAGTGAATATTTGGTCATTTATATTGCATAATATGACTTTTCTTCTGACTTTGTCACATATATGTTAACTTGCATGATAGTGTCTTTTATGAATGTTGGTTTGCAGAATTTGGGACCATTTTTCCATGTTATACAGTATGTCTGTTACTGAGAGATGGAGAGAATGTATTCTTGGCATCCTATATGACAACCAAAGTTAGTACACATGGTAGAGATCCTATAAATCGATTAACCAAGCACGTTCTTATCTATTGCTTGAGTAAACATTGACGTAAGCCGGAAGGCCCCACGTCGATCTCTGTAATTCTTAGGAATAAGGTGTCCCAGTTATAAACTGTTATAAATTGAACTGTAAATTATACATTACTAAATGATGGCTCATTTTTTCTTCTATGTTAGACGAACGAAAAACTTGTATCACATTTCTATTACACGGTGTTGCTATGATAGCACCCTACAAACCTTGATTTTGCACTGAACCTTCTGCTGTTATCCTGGAATTTCTTTGTTATTGCAGCTTCAATCTTTAGCAGTTTTTGAAGATGTGTGCCGAACCAAGCCTGCCTTGGTGGTGCACTTCCTTTATTCCTACTTCTCCTTGACTGTCGTCGCCATTAGCGATAACATTACCTAAATGTGACGTGAAACTTATAGTTTCTCATTGAAGATGGCGCTCTAGCCGTCTGTGTTTATACACAGTCTCTTTGACACAGTCTGCCTCTCGCTCTCCGAGTGTTAAGTTGGTCTGCTCGCGATGCCAACAATGGTCGGATCAAACGTGATAAGCAGACTGGAATTTAATATGTGCTTCTTGATCTGCGAATTGCTATTATCATGGATTTACTTGTTTCAAGGCTCGGTTCTCTGCTTGAAGTTATTATTTTGATTGAGGTATATATTTCGAGACTCCTGATTGCTGCTCTCAGGTATTCATTCATTTTATTTCATATTCACGCCAGGTACAAAAACTGTTCTGTGTGATTATATTTTGGTAGTCTTTTATCACCTGTCTTTGCAGGCTCTTAATTACTTCATTTTATGTGTGTTTTAATTTTTTCTTTCTTTGTGTGCACACGCGTGGGAACGGAGAGTGGTATTTACCTGTCTGTTTGTTTGGGCCTATGTGTGTTTGTGGGTTTTGAGACCATGCATTTTTGTTTACTCATCATTTGAAATCATGGCTGAGCATTGGTGTATTGTGTGATTTGACGCTACGGGGTTTAATCCATGTTTGCCCACGTGAGGCAATTTGGATGTCTCGTGTAGCGGGTTGATGAGTGTTGTGATTGCTACGATTATATTTGGATCAGCCTTGCCTATATTTTGCGGCGGTCCAGCATTGTATCTGCGGTGTTCGAACCATGCTTGTGAGCCCATGATATCCTTCGCTATCCTGTGTGATAGTATACGTCGTGTGCCTTTACATTCCGGCCTGATCTGGGTCGATTTTATATTGGGTCTCTCTTCTTGTTCATACGTGTGTGTGTGTGTGTGTGTGCGCGCGCGAGCCTGTGCTGTCTGCTTGTGTACGGTCTATAGTACTCTCCGTATCTGGTAATTTCAATTTTAATTTTTCTTTATTTTATTTTACTTTTCGTTTTAGTTGACCGATTTGAGCCATGTGTAGTGTGCTATTTTATATTTCTAGGCCGTTATCTGGTCCATTGTCGGCGATTAGTTTTTGTTTTTGTAACTGTGGCAACACCTTCTTCTCCTTCGCTTCTGCTCCTTTTGGGAGGCTGTGCTTTGCTTTATTGGAACGCGCTAGCATCGAGTGGACGCTCGCTTGGAGCACGGATGCAAACTGTTGATATGTGCGCGGCCCGTATTACCGCGACTGTATTATTCCTTTAGTGGTTCCATTTTTTGATTCCTTCGATAATGTGTTTCACGTCACATTATTTTTCTCAAACGAATTTGTAAATTCTATGTAGTCATACGTAGATGTGTAGTGCGATTTTGTGTACTGGCGGCGTGTTACACGAAACTTACTATGTCACTGAACGGGATACTACTTGATGTTTCAATTTTCTACAGTTATGTAAGTAACTTTTTATGCAGCCTCACATTTCTGTTTTCATTCTAATATTATGTGTGTTTATAATAAACCCCAGTTTCCTTGCTCCATTCTTTTATTCATGGGGGTTAAGGGTTCATGCCTTTCTGTCCTTTCGCTTCCCTTTGTCTACGCACGGATCCAGCTCCGAGCTGTTTTAGCTCGTTCCAGTCCATCCACGGCAATTTACGAAGAGAGGTAAGCGAGGTAAGTATCTGCGCGTATATGTCATGTACTGTGTTGATGTGTAATGGTAGCAGGGTATGGGGGTGGTGGAGATATCATCATCTGCAATCATCGCACGGAGAAGTAGCTGTGACAGCTAGAGATAAGGTCAACAAAATGATCCGTTCAAATCCTGATTTTGAATTCATCAAGCTTATAACAAACATATTGTGCTGAAAATGCAAAAATGTATGATTTGAGTTCACTTTGTCATAAATGTCTTCACTTAAGTATGCACCCGTCACTGCCACTGTATGACTGCCAATTATGGCAAGCATAATTGGCAGTCATACAAATTTTAGTGAAAAATGGAAGGGTATGTATAGGTATTTTAAGGCAGAAACAGGTTCCAAGAAGGACATTCCAGGAATAATTAATGAACAAGGGGAGTGTGTATGTGAGGATCTTCAAAAGGCAGAAGTATTCAGTCAGCAGTATGTAAAGATTGTTGGTTACAAGGATAATGTCGAGATAGAGGAAGAGACTAAGGCCAAAGAAGTAATAAAATTTACATATGATAACAATGACATTTACAATAAGATACAAAAGTTGAAAACTAGAAAAGCGGCTGGAATTGATCAGATTTCTGGGGATATACTAAAGACAATGGGTTGGGATATAGTATCATATCTGAAGTACTTATTTGATTATTGTTTGGTCGAAGGAGCTATACCAGATGAATGGAGAGTTGCTATAGTAGCCCCTGTGTATAAAGGAAAGGGTGATAGACATAAAGCTGAAAATTACAGGCCAGTAAGTTTGACATGCATTGTATGTAAGCTTTGGGAAGGCATTCTTTCTGATTATATTAGACATGTTTGTGAAATTAATAACTGGTTCGATAGAAGGCAATTCGGTTTTAGGAAAGGTTATTCCACTGAAGCTCAACTTGTAGGATTCCAGCAAGATATAGCAGATATCTTGGATTCTGGAGGTCAAATGGACTGTATCGCGATTGACATGTCTAAAGCATTTGATAGGGTGGATCATGGGAGACTACTGGCAAAAATGAGTGCAATTGGACTAGACAAAAGAGTGACTGAATGGGTTGCTATATTTCTAGAAAATAGGTCTCAGAGAGTTAGAGTAGGTGAAGCTTTGTCTGACCCTGTAATAGTTGAGAGGGGAGTTCCTCAGGGCAGTGTTATCGGACCTTTATGTTTTCTTATATATATAAATGATATGAGTAAAGGAGTGGAATCGGAGGTAAGGCTTTTTGCGGATGATGTTATTCTCTATAGAGTGATAAATAAGTTACAAGATTGTGAGCAACTGTAACGTGACCTCGAAAATGTTGTGAGATGGACAGCAGGCAATGGTATGTTGATAAACGGGGCTAAAAGTCAGGTTGTGAGTTTCACAAATAGGAAAAGTCCTCTGAGTTTTAATTACTGTGTTGATGGGGTGAAAGTTCCTTTTGGGGATCATTGTAAGTATCTAGGTGTTAATATAAGGAAAGATCTTCACTGGGGTAATCACATAAATGGGATTGTAAATAAAGGGTACCGATCTCTACACATGGTTATGAGGGTGTTTAGGGGTTGTAGTAAGGATGTAAAGGAGAGTGCATATAAGTCTCTGGTAAGACCCCAACTAGAGTATGGTTCCAGTGTATGGGACCCTCACCAGGATTACCTGATTCAAGAACTGGAAAAAATCCAAAGAAAAGCAGCTCGATTTGTTCTGGGTGATTTCCGACAAAAGAGTAGCGTTACAAAAATGTTGCAATGTTTGGGTTGGGAAGAATTGAGAGAAAGAAGAAGAGCTGCTAGACTAAGTGGTATGTTCCGAGCTGTCAGCGGAGAGATGGCGTGGAATGACATTAGTAGACGAATAGGTTTGAATGGCGTTTATAAAAGTAGGAAAGATCACGATATGAAGATAAAGTTGGAATTCAAGAGGACAAACTGGGGCAAATATTCATTTATAGGAAGGGGAGTTAGGGATTGGAATAACTTACCAAGGGAGATGTTCAATAAATTTCCAATTTCTTTGAAATCATTTAGGAAAAGGCTAGGAAAGCAACAGATAGGGAATCTGCCACCTGGGCGACTGCCCTAAATGCAGATCAGTATTGATTGATTGATTGATTGATTTCTTGTGTGGTAGAAAGGTCATTTTTTGTGCTCAAGTATGTGCTGACAGATAAACGGATGAGGTTAAATCAAACCATTTTTGAGAAATTAGTTTTTGTACAGTGGTTCAAAATGAACCGAGTTTTGATAGTTCATTTTTTCCAGTTTACTGTGCATGTTTTGCCATATGATAGCGCATGAATGCATGCATATTTTGAGATTTGATAGTGCATGGAAATCCGGGCTCTATTAATCACCATGGCATGCTGAGTACAGTATCCAATAGAGGCAATAATGTCTGATAGTTCATAGGATGATGATGATGATGATGATGATGATGATGATGAGACTCCAGTTTGAAAATGGCATGAAAGATCTGTTTCAGTTGTATGCCCCACAAACTGGTTGCATAGATGAACATCTAGAGGACATTTTAGAGGAAGTGGAGAGAGACAGATAGAAGATAAGGAAGTACTATTGATGGGAGATCTAAATGCACAAGTTGGAATGGAAAGACAAGGAAAGGAAGTTGTTGTAGGGCCCTTTGGATATGGAAATGTAAATCCAGAAGGTGAGTTGTTGGTGGATTTTTGCATGAGGAATAAAATGATTGTTGGAAACACCTGGTTTAGGAAGAAGAACAGTCAGAAGATTACAAGGTATGGTTGGGAAGACAGACGAACAAAGACCATGATTGATTATATAATCATAGAGAAAGAACACCGGAAGAACCTTGTAGATGTAACGGCCATGCCTGAAGAAGCCTTTGGTGGAGATCATAGAGTTGTGATAGGAAAACTGAAAGTTGGAAAGATTGAAAAACCCCAAGTAAGAAGAGAGAAAAGAATTAAAGTATGGAAGTTGAAGGAGAAAAGCATACAAGAAGAGTTTCAAAGGGAAATAATACCCTTGGTACCCAGGACGGAGGTGGGGAATGTTGAAGATGAATGGAAAAGATTTAAGGAAGCACTGGTTGGATGTGCAGAAAAGGTATGTGGTAAAACATCAGGAAAGGTGAAAGACAAAGAGACACACAGGTGAAATGATAGGGTAAAGATTAAAGTGAAGGAAAAGAAAATGGCATGGAAAGCATGGAAAACATCTAAGACTGAAGAAAGTAGAAGAAAATATGTGGAGGCAAAGAATTTGGCCAAGAAAGTAGTGGAGGAAGAAAAGAGGAAAAGCTGGGCCTTATTCACACAGAAATTGAGAGATGATATGCAGGGCAGCAAGAAATTACTGTATGGTATCTTAAGAAACAAAAAGAGAGATCAAGTAAACACCAGATTTATGAAGGATGAAGGTGGCATAATTTTAACAAAGCCAGAAGAAATAAGAAATAGATGGAGAGAGTATTTTCAGAAGCTGCTGAACATAAGAACGGATGACAGTCATTCAATGGATGACCAGGAAAGGCAATTAGTTGATGAAGAAATGGATAAAGAAATTACAATGAATGTAATTGAAATGGCAGGAAGAAAGATGAAGAATGGTAAAACTGCTGGAATAGATGAAATTTCAGTGGAGATGATAAAGGCAGCTGGAGCTGTAGGTCTGCAGTGGACATATCGGGTTCTCAGGAATGTCTGGGAGAATAAGGAGGTCCCTGAGGATTGGCAAAAAGGAATAATCATCCCAATCTTCAAGAAAGGTGATAAGAAAGTTTTGAAGAACTACAGGGGAATTACTCTAATATCCCATGTTGCTAAGATAATGGAAAGGATACTGGAAAGTAGAATAAGGTTGAGGGTTGAGAATCAGATACAGGAAAATCAGTTTGGTTTCAGAAGTGGAAGGTCAACAATAGAGCCCATTTTCATTATGAGACAACTAATGGAAAAGCAGTGGGAGTACGGGAATGATATGGTGATGACATTCGTTGACACTGAAAAGATGTATAACAGTGTCCCAAGGACGAAAGACCTATCTGTGTCGGTGCGACGTAAAGCCCCTAGCAAAAAAAAAAAAATTTCATATTACTTGCCTGGATTTTACTTTCCTGTGCTTTGGTTGCTACCCAAGTTTCAGCTCCATATATCAAGAACTGTAGAATTGTCTTTGTACAAGATGACGGCTTGTCATATTCAGGTCTCGTTAGTTCTTCGAGTGATACTTGTGTTCTCGATAGTTAAATATGCCTACAGTGCGGTTCGTTTGTGCCGATGTGATTACAGTACTCAAGTTTCACAGTGCATGAGACACAGTTTGGGAAAGAGTCCTAGTGATTAATAAATGCAGTTTATCTGGTCTCGTGACTTCTCTCAATGGCTCGAGGTATTTGGTATCGCCACACCGAAGTGAAAGGTGCGCTCGCGGCCAAGGGAGTCAGGCTCGTCCGCAGGTATCCAGCTATGTACTAGGTGTCCTAATGCTAGCGCTCTCCGGAGATGTACAACTGAACCCAGGACCCAACCAAAGCAATCAAGGTATGACATTTTTCTATGAAAATGTGAGGAGTATGCGTAACTCGCTTGCTGACTTTAATGCTGGACTAAGTAAAGGGAACAATGACTGTATTTGTATCAGTGAAAGTTGGCTTAACGAAACTGTAGCTGATACTGAAAAATTAACGGACAGTAACACTGTATTTCGTAAGGACATAAATTCCGTGAACTCTTCAAAACAGGATGGTGGAGGTGTTTTACTAGCAGTGAAGCCTGACCTTAACATACAGTGGAGGACCAGTGTCGAAGTCTGAGCTTGCTGAGAATTGGGAGTGTCAAGTAGTGAAGTCAACCCACAACCCGGTTGTGCTGTCTTAATTATGTGATGCTACCTGCCTCCAGATGAAGTGAACGACCGGCTTAGCGACCTATGTCAAACATTGAGAAACATTACATCTGTTCTCAACTCACACGACACTGTTATTGTGTGCGATGATTTTAACTTGAGCCAATTAGCTAGGAAAACTGATGAGTCATTGTAAGTACAACATGTTATCATACAGAGGTATTCTTATTTCTAGAAATTATTAATGAATTCAATCTCAGTCAGATTTGTGATTTCCCTAAGAGGAATGATAATTTTCTAGACTTAATTTTAGTCTCAAATGAATTAATTCGGAGTGGAGAGTGCGTCAAAACTGAAAATGTAATTCACTCTGATCACTGAGCCATCGAAATCTTCCTGCCTATGCCAAGGACATTTTGCTTCAAAGCACAAAGCAAAGTCATATTTGCATGGAAGAAAGCTGATTTGTCTTTAATGAGGGACCTTTTATCCCTGTGCCCCTGGGATATTAAAGAGTCCCACTCTGTGGATGAAGCTATGAGCACTTTTTTTGACTTACTATATGCGGTCATAAAAGAAAGCGTACCATTTTGAAAAATTAACATCAGAAAATATTCTTCTTGGTACGACTCAGAACTAATCCTAAAACTGAAGGAAAAAGAAAGGGCGAGAAGAAAATATAAAAGATCAGGCCAAGAATGTGACTATGTGCAGTTTTCCACATTATGAAGTGAATGTAAAAAATGCAGTGTGCTAAGTACAGGGACTACGTTACATCAGTAGAAGATGACATCATCACACGTCCCAAGCGCTTTTGGAATTTAATTTATAATCAGAGAAAATCTTCCCATCTGCCTCGCACTATGCTAATAAACGGAACAGAAATCCACGAAAAAAAATTCTAAACATTTGCGTAAACTTTCGCAAAATACCATTCTCCTTACACGGATCCTGTCATCAGTGGATATCAACAAATCATGTGGGCCTGACGAGATACCTGGCATTGTCCTCCGTGAATGTGCTTCCGAACTTGGCAATTCCACTATGTGAAATTATAAATAAATCATTTAAGTGTGGGTGTTTTCCCGCTGAGTGGAAAAAGTGTTACGTAATCCCTATCTTTAAGAAAGGTGATAAGGTGTTGTTCGATAATTATAGACCAGTAGTACTGCTCTCACTTTTATCGAAGGTGGCGGAGAAAGCCTGTATGACTGTTTTTTGTTTTTTTTTTGTTTTTTTTTTTTGCTAGGGGCTTCACGTCGCACCGACACAGATCTTCCAGGTCTTATGGCGACGATGGGATAGGAAAGGCCTAGGAGTTGGAAGGAAGCGGCCGTGGCCTTAATTAAGGTACAGCCCCAGCATTTGCCTGGTGTGAAAATGGGAAACCATGGAAAACCATCTTCAGGGCTGCCGATAGTGGGATTCGAACCTACTATCTCCCGGATGCAAGCTCACAGCCGCACGCCCAACTAGCCCAGTATGACTGTTTTACCAATATAAATGGTCTGTTATTGGACATTATAAATTTAAATTTGGTCATTCAGGACAAATATTTCAGATTCCCTATGGGAATCAACATCTATATCACATGACTGTTTTAGTCAGTACATAGATCCATCACAGCATGGATTCGTTAAAGGCAGGTCAACTGTTACCAATCTGGCAGTTTATTTATCTTCAATTTAGGATGCATTGGACAAAGTTAAACAGGTTGATGTGATATATACCGATTTCTCCAAAGCCTTCCACACTTTACAACACGAAGCCTTGTTGAGAAAGTTGACAGCATATGGAGTGTCCGGGAGTATTTTCGAGTGGCTAACGAGCTACTTGACAAAACAAATATGTTATGTCAAGTTCGAGGGTTTGATCTCTAACCCCTATCAACCTTCATCTGGCGTCCCACAGGGATCACTGTTAGGACCTCTTCTATTTGTTTTGTTTCTGAATGATATTACTACAGTCGTTCAGAGCAGTGAATGTCTCTTGTACGCTGATGACTTGAAACTATACAAAGTCATAGAAGAAGACAGTGATGATCTGAAGCAAATATGCAAGTGGTGTGATAAGAAGTCCCTTAAAGTGATAAATTCAAGTGTAGTGTCATGTCATTGACTCGAAAATTAACACCAATATTTTACAGATATAAAATCAGTGGAGAAAGTTTGAATCATGTGGAGAGTTTAATGATCTAGGTGTAATTCTTAGCAACAAGAATGGCTTATCCTTTGAGAAACACATCAATAATATTATAAAGAAATCTTTCAGACTCCTGGGGTTTGTCAAAAGGAATTGTAAAGATATCAGTAATACTGCATGTGGCAAAACACTGTTTCGTTCCCTGGTGAGAGCCTGTCTCAAGTATGGTTGTGAGGTGTGGCTCCCGTATCAGAAAGGCCACACAAACCATCTCGAGAGAGTACAGATAAGGTTCATGAAGTGGATTAGTTTTGGATTCCTGGAAATGCCACTCTCTTCAAGCAGGTATGAAGAATTTGTAAACAATATTGGAATGCATTGAAAATGTGCGAACGCAATGTTAAGAGTAAATTGGACTGTCCGTCTATACTGGGTTGATCCCACTTCATGTTGCAAGCAGACGAACAAGGCAGAAATGTACATTCCACCTGCCCAAATGTAGGATGGTTGCACATGAAAATTCTTGGATCATGCTAGCCCTTAGGACCAAAAATCAGCTTCAAGGGTCACTCGACATTTCTCACCATCCTTCCACTGCAATTCAGAAAGTTCTTCTCAAGGGTGGAATGTGATAATTTTGTACATTATGTAAATAATCTGCAGAAAACATGTGAAGATTAATATCTGTTTGCATATATATATATACACACATATTATTTAATTATTTATTTAATTTTCTATTACATCATCTGTAATAGGGACATCCTGTAGGTGATAAATAAATATATTCTATACACTATTTCCTTGCACTGAATTGGCACCTCCTTATAATATACAGTGGAACCTTGGATTGTGAGCATAATTCATTCCGGCAACATGCTTGTGATCCAAAGCGCTTGTATATCAAAGCAAATTTTCCTATAGAAAACAATGGAAACACAGATGATTTGTCCACAATACATAAATATTTGTTCCCATAACATTTATAAAACAAAATATACCGTAAAACAAATTAAACTGCACTTTACTTTACAACAAAATCATTGTTGGTGTGAGAGAGATGAGAGATGACATGAGAAGAGTTACTGTGTAGCATGAAATTCACTAACTGAATCACTGCTATATGTTGGCTCACTGGAATTGTTTTCTTTTCGTGCAACTTTAATGAGGAACCTCTCCAATGACTGTTGCTTTTGCCTCTTTATGAGGATTTCACGAAAATGTGACACTGCATTGTCACTGAACAGATTCATGGCTAGCACGGCTACAGCCTTAATCGGGTAGTGTTTTTCTACAAAATTTTGCACCGTTTCCCACATTTTGCACTTCTCCCGAATCTCAGTTGAAGTGAGAGATTCCACTGACTTTTCCTCCTCCTCTTCCCCGGACGAGATCTCCTCCATAACCTTCTCCTGCTGTTCGCGATGCAGGTCCATCAGTTCGTTGGTGGTCAGTTCGTGGCTATATCCTTCCATCAGCTCTTGAATGTCCAAGTCATTCACCTCCAGCCCCATGATCTTCCCTAAGGACACAATTTCATCAACAACCTGCAGTTCATTTCTTCACTACAGGACCAAAGACCTTGTTCATCCATTCAACTAAGAAAATAACATGAAATAATATTTAACTGGCTCTTCTGTACCTTGCATTCCTCGAAGGCTCATGGATTCTCAGAATGATACACAAGCAGGGGCTTTACTTTTAAAACCCCGCTCGCATTAACATACAATAACAGGATTAAATGGTCTTTCTTGGGCTTGTGGCCGGCACTGAATTCTCTTCTGCTGTAATGTAGGTCTTCTTCGGCATCTTTTTCCAAAAAAGTCCTGTTTCATCGCAGTTAAAAACTTGCTGGGACAGGTAACACTCGGTAAAATAATCTCCTCCTTCTGAACAAACTCCTTTTTAGCCTTCTTTCACTGGGCCTATCGTTGCAGTACAGTTATAACACTAATGAAAGGAACAAAACATGTACACTTGTATGGTGTTGACTATGCAATCAACGCACGCCAACTGAAGTCCAGCATGGGAGATGATTACACACAGTCTCCCAGGAAAAAGAGAGGCAGAGGGGAGGGGAAAACAAAGGCAAAGGGGTGGAGAATACATAGGCTCGCGTGCTGCTCGTGTTGTAGAACCTCATTCGCTTATCAAGTTGCAATTTATTTAAAATGTTTGTTCATCTTGCAAAACACTCGTAGACCAAGTTACTCGCATTCCAAGGTTGCACTGTACATATATATAAAAGGTCAAAGACAGAAAAATAACAAGAGGCTCAAAGTTACGGTAGTAGGGATGACCATCCTAGAAATACAAAATTCTCTGTACTGTACTTGCAGTAAATGTACATAGAACAAACATGCTGGTTCATTACAACTCTCCTCAAGAAATGCGAAAGGAATATTTGTTTTAATCAGTCAACAAATCAGCAATACCTGAGTATGTCCTATGTCAGGTTGACCACACCAACTCAAGAAATCATTTTTTATTTTTATTTTTGAAATGAGGTTACGGCATTGAGCGATAATCCTGAAAAGTAGCCTGCCAGTGTTACTGACACATAAAAGAACTCCTATAGGATAAAATACTGAGCAGTAGACTGCATAAGTAGCCAGTGAAGAAGGTGGATTCCAATTTGTTCTTACCCTCAAATTTAAAAATCAATAAATTCTGCACAAACTAAATACAAATTTGTATATAAAAGTTGTGGAATACATCAGCAGAACAACAGAGGAGAAGCTAAAGTTGAAAAAGAAATTTGGCAAGCATGTACAGAAGTAAGTGGAAGCTTCAGGAAAGGAAAAAAAAAAAAAAAAAAAAGTGTAAAGTGTAATTCATGTATTCACAGCCTACAGTTAGCTCTATTAATGTAACAACAAAAAAAGAAATAACAGAAGAGATCAAAATTAACAATACTTTAAAATGTACAATATGTGTAGTTCTGGCTGCTGTTTTCATTATTAAGATGAATTCTAAATCAAACAAGTTAGTAAGTTTATATGATAGTTGATATTGTAATCACAGTCATGGGACCTCTAGTCTTACAAGAAATCTGAAAACAAGGCCACGACTTCTGACTGGATAAGCAGCCAGTGATGATGGATTCCATTTTGCTCTTACCCTTAAATTAAAAATTAAAAAAAAAAAAAAAAAATCTGCACAAGCTAAATATGAATTTGTATATGAAAGGTGAAGCACACATTTATGTAGGCATTCTCTCATAATTTCTAAAAAACAAAAAATATCCCCCTCCCCTTCCTGCCCTCCTTATGACTCTATTGAAAAACCTTAGATCAGGGCTTTTCAATAGGAATGGACCAGGTCCAGCTTGCATGATATTTTATTCAGTCTGCCTTCAAAATCATCACCTGGAGAAAAATAAATATACTGAATAAGAATTTATTGTTTTCTTCTATAGTTCACATTTGCAAGCAAGGATAGATAAGTTACACAACTGCAAAATGTGGTATGAAAGTCTATCAGAGTTGTTTAAAATCATGTTATGTTTAATGAGAGATAATTCCTGTGTAATGATTATCCATTCTCCCAATTCACTAAATTTAGCATATTTATCATCATTAATTAATCTATGATGACAAACTATATTAATCTCCATATTGCTATTACAAGGATTCAATAAGATTTTATTTCCCATGGCAACAATAAAAAGCTGTATATAAACATTTATAGAAGTTAATATCAACTTCTTGGTTTCAAAAATGTAATTTAAGCAGGAATATCAAAATGGACACAAAATACCACAAACTGAAGAAGTGTACTAGTCAATTACACTTTTGCATTGACCAAGCTCGATAGCTGCAGTCGCTTAAGTGCGGCCAATATACAGTAATCGGGAGATAGTGAGTTCGAGCCCCACTGTCGGCAGCCCTGAAGATGGTTTTCCGTGGTTTCCCATTTTCACACCAGGCAAATGCCGGGGCTGTACCTTATTAATGCCACGGCCACTTCCTAGACCTTTCCTATCCCATCGTCGCCATAACACGTATCTGTGTCAGTGCGACGTAAAGCAAAAAAAATTTACATTGGTGACCAACTTAACCAGAAAAAAAAGAAAAGCCTGTAGTTTTACACGGCTATTGATATTGTGATCATAAACAGCCAAAGGACCTCCAGTTTTAGGTGGAATCTGAACCACAGGGACATGACATTTTATTTCAAAAATTCCAATTGCATTTGCTGGGATTCAAACCATGGCCCCTTGGTGAGAAGCCAGTGGCTATACCAGTTGGGTATGGAATGATGTACAAATCAGTGCAAATTTGGTAACTGCAACAGTAGCTACAGAACAACATCAAATGGAATATATGAAAATGATAAAAGTTCCATGTGATGGTGCATGAAAATATATTGTACATAAGCACTTCAGTCATTCTTTGTGTGGCTTAAATGAACAGTTCCCAGGAAGGAGTGCATGCTATATGACATGTACTATTACCAGCTGTGATTCAAGAGACGCATGCCCAGAAGATCCACGAAACATAAACATGTACAACTGGCAGGGTTTGAAAGGCGTTATAATCAGACTCCGAGAGGTAGAGTCGGTGGCGCTGAACTGCCTGCCATTAGAGCCGTTTGAATATCATAGTTAGTCTGTGCAAGGAGAAATGGATGCACAAAGGAACAGGTTCCTGGTAAACCAGTTCAGGATAATGTACGATACTACATCGGATATGCCTAGAACATGTTTACTTTTGAGCAGAAAACTAAAATGCCTGCTGTTGCAGGAACATTGTTCGAAGGACTTAGTGGCGGCCAAGATAAAACTTGGAAATTGGGAAGGTCCCAGAGAAATAACAATTGGCTCTGCGTACCTTCCATACGACTCAACAGATTCGCCTCCATTGGACGTTGAAGAACTGATTTGCAAAGCAAAGAGGAAAGGTGAACACCTCGTACTCAGAGCAGATCCAAATGGACATCACACGGCATGGGGCAGTACCAACTGCAATGCAAGGGGTGAGTCTTTACTAGAGTTTATTAGAACAGAATTGAT
The DNA here is from genome assembly GCF_040414725.1 of Anabrus simplex. Classification (NCBI taxonomy): domain Eukaryota; kingdom Metazoa; phylum Arthropoda; class Insecta; order Orthoptera; family Tettigoniidae; genus Anabrus; species Anabrus simplex. The sequence goes on along the minus strand of NC_090265.1, from coordinate 97,943,756 downwards.
AATATTAAATCTAGGAAATAAACCAACATTCATAAATAAGAAATTGTAGAGAGGTAATAGATATAACATTGAGCACCACGCATATAGCAAACTTCATTAAGGATTGGAAGGTGCTGGAGGAGCCATCCTTGGCAGACCACCAGCATATCCAATTTGTGATAGATGCGAGGCAATGTGTTATTGAATTGTAAAGAGATTCTAAAAGAACGAACTGGGATGGATACAAAGAAGTTTTAGGGCAGGTTGTACAAAAGATCCAAACAAACGTAAGGGTAAGGAGGGAATTGGATGAGGCAGAGGGATACTGTAATAAGAAGAGGCTATTTTAGCCTCATACCATGACAACTGTCCTCTTAGGGAAAAGAAAACTGCCAAAAATGTTAGGTGGTGGAATAACAATCTACCCAAAATGAAGAAAGAAGTTAGAGCGTTGTATAAAAAATCATCAAGAGATGGTATGTGGGACGTATATCATAGGAAACTCGCGGAGTATAACCTAGAGATACTGAGGGCAAAAAGAAACTCTTGGAGACTGTTTTGCGAGAAAGTGGAAACAAACACTGAAGCAGCAAGGCTCCAGAAGGTTCTTAAAAAGGTACATATAAACCAAGTGGGAACACTGGAAAAACCCGAAGGAACATACATTCAGACGGGAAAGGAGATGCTGGAGGTTTTGCTAGCATGTCCTTTTCCTGAGGCTGAGGAAGTAGAAGGGGAAGGAATGGTTGAAACAGAGGCCAGACCATGAAGGGCGAATTGGAACTGTGCCAACCAATTAAGCCTAACCACATAAGGTGGGCAATCAACACGTTTCAGCCCGTAAAGGCTCCAGGGCCAGATGAGATACTCCCGATACTCCTGCAGGAAGGATGGGAGATAATCATAAAGGCTCTGACAGACCTTTTTAGAGCAAGTCGAGCCCTGGGATACGTGCCAAAATCACGGTCTAAAGCTAAAACGGTATTCGTATCAAAGCCTGGAAGGGAAAACTATGCCCAAGCTAAACCACTATGTTTAAATTTCTTCCTGCTAAAATCAATGGAGAAGATACTGGATAAACACATCCAGAAAACAGTGCAACTGAACTCAACTTTACATGAAAATCAGTTTGCACACAGACCTGGCAGATCCACCGAGACAGCACTCCATCATTTGGCTTGCAAACTAGGGGAAGGCCTTGGATATAAAGAAATTTCACTGGCAGAATTTCTAGACATAGAAGGGGCCTTGAGTAATACAACCTACAACTCAAGGATTAAAGTTGTGAAGAGGGTAGGGTGAGCACAACTGTCGTAAAATGAATTAAATCCATGTTAGATGAGAGGAAAATAAAAGCAACTCTGTTTGAAGAGACGCTAATGGTTAGAGCCACTCGAGGTTGTGCGCAGGGAGGAGTTTTTTCTCCTCTTCTGTGGAACCTTGTGGTGAACAGAATCATAGTCATGCTCAACAAACAGCGATTTTACACATAAAGATATGCAGATGACCTAGTAATAGTGGTAAGAGGTAAGGTGAGGAGTGTCATCCAGGACCTCATGCAAAGATCATTTAACCTTGTGGAGAACTGGTGTCGGGAAGAACAACTCACAGTCAACCCGAGCAAGATAACACTGGTCCCTTTCACAAAGAGGAAGAAATTAGAGGGGACAAGAACACTGAAGCTCTTTCGGCAAGAAATCTTTGATTGCTAGTAACAGTGCATTTTTTATTTCATTACTTCTCAACAATGCCAATGTCCTTTTCCTAGGAACTCAGTCAAATACTTTATCTTCATCTTCGTTACAGACTGTTATGCCTTTCAGTGTTCAGTCTACAGCCTCTGTGAATTTACTAAATGCCTCCCACAATCCTCTAACTAGCTCTGTGGCCCCATTTAGTTCTATACCTCTTATTTTTAAATAATTAGAAACTGAGTCTAACGGTCATCATCTTGGTCTCCCTCTACTTTTCTTACCTGCCATGACTGAGTGTATTATTCTATGAAGTAATCTATCCTCCTCCATTCACCTTACATCCTCCCACAACTGAAGCCAGTTTATGCATATCACTTCATCTGCTGAGTTTATTCATAACTTAGCCTTTATCTACTCACTCCGAGTACCTCCTGTCATTGTTTGTACCTGTGATCATTCTTGCTATTTCATGTCTATTACTTCTAACTTATAAGATATCCTGCGTCCACTCAGCTTTCACTCTCATACAGCAACAATGACCGGTGTAAAGATAGTTTCATCCGGGAGCTGACTTCTTTCTTAAAGATTCCTGTTGATGGTAAGTGCGAGCTCACTGCATTAGCTTTGGTAGACCACGATTCAATCACACTTACTATACTACCATCCTGAGAGAATATACATCCCAAATACTTCAAATCATTCATCTGTTCCAATTTTGTATTCCTAACCTGACATTCATTTCTCTTAGGTTTCTTCCCTACTGACATCACCTTAGTCTTAGAAATGCTAATTCTCGTATCATACTTACTGCATCTATTTTTACATTCGAAGATACTAGATTGCAGGCTTTCAGCAAAGTCTGCCATTCAGACCAAGTCATCGGCAAAGGCCAAACTGCTTAATACATTTCCACCTAACCAAATCCCGCCCAGCCACACCTTTCAGGAGATGATCCATGTTAACTATGAATATCAAAAATGAAAGATTACAGGCTTGTCTAACACATGTAAGTACCTTGTACCAAGAATTCATTCTACCATCAATTCTCACTGTAGACCAATTGTGAACATGAATACTTTTGACTGATTTTAATAATCTACCCTTAATCCCATAATCCCTCAGTATGGCTAACATCATTTCCCTCGGTATCTGACATATGCCTTCTTAAGATCTATAAAACAAACATAACTGTTTATTCCTCTCATAGCACTTTTCAATTACCTGGCATAATATACTAAAAATCTGATTGTGACAAGCCTTCTGTGGTCTGAAATCACACTAGTTTTCATCCAACTTACTCTCAACAGCAGATTGCACCTTCCCTTCCAAAATGCCGTGAACACCTTGGCTGGTATACTCATCAATGAAATACCTTGATAGTTGTTGCAGTTGCTTAGAGACAGATGCAATTACTGCTTTTGCCCAATCAGATGGTACCTTACTAATATTCCATACTAATCTTATTACTCTGAGAAGCCATTTCATCCTTGCCTTCCCACTATATTTCACAAAAGGCTAGGTAAGCAACTGATAAGTAATCAGCCACCTGGGTAATAGTCCTAAATGCAGATCATTAATGACTGATTTATCTTGATCAGCTAAATTTAAGCATAACTGTATATTTATTTTATAACATTTCTCAACAGCTGACCTATACTGAAAGAAAATAATAATAATAATAATTTTTAATTTTTTTAATTGCATGTGGCTTCCAAAGAGGCCTGGTGCAGGTCTTTCGAGTCGACGCCATATCAGCGACCTGTGTGTCTGTGAGGATGGAGCCCTACCTAGGATGAATTCTAATGATGAAGACAGCACACATACCCAGCCCTCGAGCCATTGGAATTAACCAATTAATACATTGCGGACAGGACCAAAGTCTACTCGTGTTTGGCTAGCGGGTCCCAAGTTACCTCGTGTTCACGAGACTTGTACATTTGGTGACTTCTGTTGCAACTTCTGAAACTAGCTACTGGTATTGGTTTATAGGGTTTTGTTTATTCCATGCTACCTTTACTTTTTGTTCTTCTTCTGTTTTATGCTTCAATTTCTCAGTTTTCCGACGTAATGTTTACGTCGTTCAAAGAGCCATGTGGTGGGTAATATGACGCTTCCCAGACTGACCGCATGTTTAGATCAGAACAAAATATTTAACAAACTGTATGGGGATAATTATTAGGAATGCCCAAGTAATGCTGAAAGCTCTTCTGATGAAAGTAAGAGTAGTGATGGTGAAGATATACACCCTTCAAAACAACGTGATCTCTATATAAGTACACGTATGCCCCTTCACCGAGGTCATTTCTACACAACCAGGAAACATTATCAGGACTTCTTCAGAAGGTTTCCACTAAATGTATCACAATCTGTACAAGGTTAGTGACGCCATCATTTGATTCTAAGCATGTGTTTTCACAGTAAGTTGCTCAGAAACTTGCCGGGCACAGAGGATGGGCAGTGTGAGGAGCATCTGGTCAGCAATGTATTAAAGTTAAAATCCCCGACCCAGCCAGAAATTAAACCCGGGACCCCCTGGACTAAAAGGCCAGTATGCTAACCATTTAGTCATGGAGCTGGAAAAATAAAAGACAATAATAATAATTAATAATAATAATAATAATAATAATAATAATAATAATAATAATAATAATAATAATAATAATAATAATAACAACAACAACAACAACATCAGTTCCCATTTTCCAGCTACAGCCAGGTAGGGGCAAATATGTTTCCTCTCCATTTTCTATTATTCCAGCACTCCCCATCCATAACAGCGTTCCAATCCAGGTTATGTTCTCTTATGCTGTTTTGGACCAAGTCCGCCCATCTCAATCTTACTCATCCTCACTCTCTTCTCCTTTATTTGCTTTTCCATCATCTCTTTTGGCATATTTTCATCAATGATCCTTTTAACATATCTCAATCAACTTAATCAACTGTTTATTTATTCTTGTATTTACTCATTCCTCACTTTCTTTTCTCTCTTATTGTTTTCTGCACCACACTTCTGAAGAACTAATTTCCGTTGCCTATACTTAACAACAAGTTTAACATCCATTCCATTGCTATAGACTTTAGAGATGTTAGTGTGTTGAAATTTTGTCCTGCAGGTGTTTCTTATCATGCCAAATGCCAATAACACAAAGTTGTTGCATTCAAAAGCACTAAAAAGCCATTAACTTCAGTCAGGATCGAACCTGCTACCTTGGGAACAGAATATAACAGATTTTGTGACTGAGGTCAGCTGATATACACTGAAAATTGGTCTTGATGTGGAGCAACTCAATCATGAATAACAGACTTGTTGAAGGGTGATAAAAGCACAGGAGATGGCAGAAATAATAAGTGTGAATGAAAGAAACCATGGAAAATATGGATATGATCTGACCAACAGCTTCATACAGTGATAATATATGTAACTGTGGTATCTGGATGGTTGTATATATTTATAACTAAGGCACAATTTTGCTGAGAATGAAAGAGACTGATGTTACATGTTCATTTTTACTGAATTTATGAACTAACCTCCTTCGACTTGTCCAGCATTTACCCTGTTGATTCAATCCTTCTAAAAATTAGTTCAACAGTACCTACTAGTTGCCTCATGACACTGCTGCTACGTATGAAAAGTTTTTATACCCGCACTTGCTTGTCTACTGATTAGTAATTATAATTTGCATCATTTGTTTTGTATTGTTGAAGGGTGAAATTATAAAAATGAGCAGAGAAAGAAGTGCTGGATCAAGAAACTGAGCTTTGTTGTAAAACTTCAGACAATGAAACTGTTAGTGAAGATATATCTTTGTCAGAGGAGGACCCTATAGAGAACACGATCTTGACTAATCAGAATGACACCAGAAAATTAAAATAATTCAACCTTTCCAAACTTTTTCAAACATGACATTCTCTTGGGGATATGACTTCATTACTTCAAATGAATAAGTGGCACTGTTTGGTATAAGGCAAATGCTAAGAGAAGAACATCATTTTAAAATACTGAAACAGAGCAATCTGCATAAAGCAATTAGCTAAAAATGTGAAAATTACCGTTGAGGCTGTTGCTGCCTTATTTACTTACTAGCCTCACACTTGGGCTTCAGATGGTGCTGGTGTAGAGAGCTCTTAATTTGAAATATATTACAGAAACAGTTCTATTTTCTGATGTATTCCCTCAGGTTTGAAGACAGAATTGCTTGAAATAACAGAAAAAGAGTGAACAGGATTTGGAAGATATTTAAAGTTTCTGTAATAAACTGTCTTATCTACATACAAAACTTTTGAACGTGCAACCACATGCGAGCCTTAGTCAAGTTTGCTAGTTATAACCGTGCTGCATTTGGGCGAGTGGACAATGCAATAGCCACCTGACCCATATAGCTCACCTAGTGTTGTCATGGTCTCAGATAGTCTGCAATAAGCTTTGATATTGCGGAAAAGCTTCTTGTACACAATTAAATGATCAGTTTAGTGCATTTCATGGCTTCTGAATTAAGCGTTGAACCGTGTATTTTTGTATGCTGTAGACTTTTAAAGCATGACTGCTGGAGGAGTGAGACGAGAATTCTGTACGCTTTTTCCTGGAGTGTGAATGCCTAAGCATTACAGAAGTTAAAAAATAGTGAATAAATTCAAAATTGTGAGTTCACTGCTAAACAAAAACACGTAACAACAAATTCTCTGGACAGATGAAAAAAGTCAGGATATTTGTTATAAAGACTTAAGTGATCCCCCAAATTGTTCTTAAGGAAACTGGCTCAGCAAAGGTAGATTTTACATTCTTCTGCATGGTTGCTGGCAAGAAAACTGAAATTTAAGCCTTACAAAGTCACAGAAATGTAAAGTTTTAGCCCAAGAGATCCAATTGCAGTAAAACATTATTACAATTATTTGTTTCTTCAGCATGTCAATAGTGGTGAATTAAATTCTGAAACAATTGTAGTGCTAATTTCTTTCGACACCACCATTAATTCTGACTGATACATAGAATTAATACAACAAGTTTTTTCTTAACTGACTGAACTGGAAAGGTCATTCAGATATTTCCAACAAGATGGGGCAACGGCACATACTGCTCGTAATTACAGTAGCTGAATGCAGTGAGTGATGTTTTTGGGGACAGAATAATTAGTGCAGGTTTATGGCCAGCTTGCTCTTATGATTTAACGCCCTTGTGACTTCTATTTGTAGGGTAGTTTAAAGAGTGTATACAAGTAACCCCTGCACAATAGAAGAACTGAAAAATGTAATTCACACCAAAATTTTGAAGATTCATAAGGTTAAATTGCAGAAAATTAACTCTAACTGAACGCCACCAAGGCTAGCCTACAGGCTGAGGGAGAACATTTTCAACACTACTGTAATGGAATAATTTTTTTAATGCTTTTTGAACTAATTATCAATTTATTTAAGTTGATGGGTTTTCTACAGATGTACACGAATAGTGTGATGGAGTCTGCACTCTTCTTAACCAACATGCAGCATGCATGAAGGATGGCAACGCTTGCAGGATTCGCCCTGAACAAATGAGAATTAAGGAGTATTTAGTACCTTCAAAACAGACTTATGGTAAAATAGGGTTCACAGCACTTTGGAGATAAATAATAAGTATGGTCTAAAAGTCTGCAAGTTTTTGGTGTCTGTCAATCTTCACAACAGACTTGGAGATAAATATGGCAATTCAAACTGATGGCTCACAAGTATTTAGTAATGTTCCAAGTGACATTAGGTTGATAATGCCTATGTAAGTGACTGTAAGAAAAGTAACAATCAACAGGTGGATCAGCAGAATACCATTAGCACAAGATCTGCCCCACCACCATAAACTGACACAGATTGGAACTGTCAGAAAAATACAAGGGATATCCTAAGGAATTTGTTAAAGAATAAATCAATTTCACACATTCATTTTTAGCAAAGACAAGCTGACACCTGTTTCTTCCATGCCTAAGAATAACTTGTGCACTCTTATTAAATCAATGCATAATCGATCCACCTTACAGAGATCAAAGACCTGCTGAAACCCACACGTCAGAGATCAAGTTTTATAATGTGACTAAAACATGTGCAGATATAAAAGACATGACCCAAAATTATATCATCTCAGTCATGAAAGCTAAGTGATATGACTGAGGATGATGTCACACTGACCATGTGGACCCCAATATCTGGATTCCATTTGACTTACAACAGTCTTCCTGGCAAATCGAGGCCTGTAATGGGCTATGTGTATTATGGGTTTCTCTTTACAACTATGTGCCAAGACGGAGATCCAGACATTGAATACTAGCTATATTTTACTTGTTGATAAACATGGGTTGCATGAATATGTAAGTATTAGTAAAAGGAAACACTGGAAGGAAAGTGATTAGCTGTTCCTTTCTAAAATATTTTGGAAGAAATCTACTGTATAGCTAACTCAGGAAAAGGATAATTATTAACACTTAGCTGAGACCTCTCTGGAAAAAATAAAATACCTGACTGGACCTAGGGAATTACCTGAACTAGTAACCATAAGAAAAGGATAAATTTATCCAAGGACCAAGAATCATACCACAAGTGCCGTGCCAGCTGTGGGAAGCCAATCTGCAAGGATCATACAGTGGAATCCTGTTTTTAGCATTCCCCAATGGAGTTAAAATGTGTACCAGGTCATTGTGAAGGATTTGTGATCAAGATAATAAAAGCAATCGGGCGTACCCCGGGCAACGTCAGAGAATGAATAACCTGACGGCTGATCCTTTCACAACAGAAACATCCACACCTGAGCCCTTTTCAGGGCCACAGTTAACGATTATCTCTGTTAACATAGAAGGCATTACACCAGCCAAAGAAGAACTGCTACAAGAACTATGCAGGAAGCACCAGTGCCACATACTGTGCATACAGGAGACACATAGAGGTTGTGATATTCGCAGGCCAAAAATAGATGGAATGCGTCTCGCCATTGAAAGACCTCATGATAAATATGGAAGTGCTATTTTTGTTCATCCAGATTTCCAGATTTCATCCACAGCATTCACAGAGGAAAACAACATTGAAATCCTTACTGTAGAAACAGCTAATTGCACCATTTCATCCCTTTATAAACCACCTGGTGCTCAATTCACTGTAAACCTACCATCCAATTACGGAAACAAGCATGTGCAAATTGTGATCGGTGATTTCAACAGCCATAGTCCTCTCTGGGGCTATGACCATGAAGATGAGAATGGGACAGCAGTACAAGAATGGGCAGAAATAAGCCAGCTGACTTTAATCCATGATGCAAAACTACCTGGATCCTTTAACAGTGGCAGGTGGAGAAGAGCTTACAATCCTGACCTCATATTTGGCAGCAGCAATATCAACCAACAATGTGTAAAATCTGTCTGTTCCCCAATACCCAATACACAGCATAGACCAATAATGTGCCAAGTATTTGCTGCTATAAGACCTCAGATGGTATCCTTTCGGAGGAGGTTTAATTTTAAGAAGGCAGACTGGTCAAGATTTGCGGAATTACTGGACGCTGAAATATCTGCTATAGAACCAGTACCCAGTTACTATGACACCTTCACCACAGCTGTAAAGAGATGCTCAAGGATGTCTATCCCCCGTGGCTGTCGAACATCTTATATCCCCGGGCTTACTTCAGATCAAGCCACACTACTTGCAGAATACAAAAACTTATTTGAAGAAAATCCTTTCAATGAAGTAACTGTGGAAGCAGGGAACAAGCTTATTTCCTCTATTAGAGAGACCAAAAGGGATCAGTGGATACAAACTATTGAAAACTTGGACCTGAAAAGAGACAGTCATAAAGCTTGGAGACTTCTGAGACGTCTAAGCAATGATCCAACCAAGACCACCGCACATCATAATATCACTGCTAACCAAATAGCACATCAGTTACTGCTGAACGGGAAGGCAAACCACAAATCACAAAAACCGAAACTGCAAAGAGAAGAGCATGAAGAGAGCGACGACCTAACATCATCACTCAGCATGGAAGAATTAGAGAAGGCTATCAAACAGAGTAAAAATGGAAAATCAGCTGGCTTGGATGATATACGAACTGAGCAAATTAAACACTTTGGCTTAATGACAAAGAAATGGATTCTCCAACTCTTCAATAACTGTTTGAGCAGAAACCAAATTCCAAAGATATGGCGGAAGAGCCGAGTGATTGCCTTGCTGAAACCTGGTAAAGAAGGGAATGATCCAAAGAATTTTAGACCAATTGCGCTACTATGTCACCTTTACAAACTGCTGGAAAGATTGATCTTAAATCGCCTATTACCTGTAATTGACCCATTACTTATACCTCAGCAATCTGGATTTCGTCCTGGTAAAAGCTGTACTGGACAGTTATTAAACCTTACACAGTTTATAGAAGATGGGTTTGAGGCTCGTAAGGTGACAGGAGTGGTATTTGTTGACTTATCAGCAGCGTATGACACTGTCAACCACCAGCTACTATTAGTGAAGGTCTACAATCTAACCAAGGACTTTAACCTAACAAGACTCATCGCCACTCTTTTGCAGAATCGCAGGTTCTTTGTTGATTTCCAAGAACAGCGTAGTCGATGGAGACTACAGAAAAACGGTCTTCCGCAAGGAAGTGTGCTGGCTCCAATTCTGTTCAATATATACACAAACGACCAACCCATAGCCCCCAATTGCAGTAGCTTCTTGTATGCTGATGACCTCGCCCTAGCCACTCAGAGAAGAGATTTTGAAACAGTGGAGATCACCCTCACGGATGCCCTTAATGATCTTTCTAGATATTACAGCACAAACCAGCTTAAACCGAACCCCTCAAAGACACAAGTGTGTGCTTTTCATCTGAGAAACAGGGAAGCCACTCGCAAGTTAAAGATAGTATGGTCAGGAGTCGAACTGGAACACTGCGAGTCTCCAAAATATCTAGGAGTGACACTTGATAGATCTCTTATTTTCAAGAAGCACTGCATGAACTGCAAATCAAAAGTCTCCACCAGGAACAATCTTTTACGGAAACTGGCCGGATCACAGTGGGGTAGCCAACCTGAAACCATCCGAACTTCTGCAATGGCACTATGCTATTCTGCAGCAGAGTATGCGTGTCCTGTCTGGTATAATTCAACATATGCCAAACAGGTGGATATAGCTCTCAATGAAACTTGCAGAATTATAACAGGTTGTTTGAAATCCACTCCAGTTGAATGGCTCTACCACCTTGCAGGAATAGCACCTCCTTCTGTTCGAAGAGAAATAGCTGCGAACAAGGAAAGAAAGACAGTGGAACAGGAAAGGACCCACCCTCTATATGGGCATGCACCGCATCTGCAACGTTTAAAGTCAAGGAAGAGTTTTCTCAGAACTTCAAAGGAACTTAGAACCACTACTGAAAAAGCCAGGTTGCAATTATGGAGGGCTACATCCTACCTTCCTCCTGGCTGGATAAGATTTTCTGAAACTCTACCTCCTGGCTACAATGAAGAATGGATGACCTGGAAGTCCCTGAATAGACTGAGATCTGGAGTTGGCAGATCCAAAGTTAATTTGGCAAGATGGGGCTATATAGATCAAGAAAAAATCCAATGTGACTGCGGAGAAGACCAGACAGTCCAACATATGCTCCAGTGTCGTCTATGTCCAGCCTCCTGCACAGAAGATGAACTATATCAAGCATCAAAAAATGCTTTGGAAGTGGCCAAGTTTTGGGCAAATGTAATATAGTAATTATAACTGTGTACAACATGTATGTTTCTGATACGAGAATAATAATAATTCAAATGAACACACATCTATAAGTCCATTCATTTAGTGATGTATATAAATAGAACCTATGTGTAATGACAAAAATAATAAAGTAAATAATAATAACAAATAATAAAGAAAAATAATGAAAATAACTAAATGGTACAACATTCTCACATGAGTCTTTATTTAGGTCATGCAGAGCTGGGATTGGACAGAGAACAGCTATTTGCTTTACGTTGCACCGTCACAGATAGGTCTTATGGCGACGATGGGATAGGAAAGGCCTAGGAAGTGGCCATGGCCTTAATTAAGGTACAGCCCCGGCATTTGCCTGGTGTGAAAATGGGAAACCATGGAAAACCAACTTCAGGGCTGCCGACAGTGGGGCTCGAACCCACTATATCCCGATTACTGGATACTGGCCGCACTTAAGCGACTGCAGCTATCGAGCTCGGTGACAGAGAACAGTCATGTCCATCACGTAAGGCAACATACAAGCATTTGCCACGAATTAGATGCAGAAATCTATGCAAATTTTTTTTTTTGACCTCTCAAACCATTCTTAAATTTATTGTGACAGATCCGGAAATCGATCCCAGATCAAATGAATGTGAAAGTTCAGTAAAGTAAAGGAGGACATAGATGAATTAAATCAACACAGGGTCAAAACCAAGGAATTCCACAAGGCAGAGAAATGTAGTGGTTTATACAAATAAAAATAATGAAATAAAGCCTGAGAAAGTGGAGTGGTAACATACATGATAAGAAGAACTTTTAAATTAACATTACCGAGTTACTGTATTTGTCTTAAGGTATTTTTTCATGGTAAAATATAGCTTGTATTCATCCATTATTTTTAAAAAAGTAATAAAAGTGTCAAAATACATTTTACTTCCAGCACAGTGGAATCAAGTCACAATTGGTACTGAATTGTTGTAACTTCAAGGTCCATCAGCTACTTGAGAGAATCTTGATAACACTCTTTGCATTATGCAGAATATGACTGATTGAATATTATTAGACAGCTCAGATTTTTAGTAAAAACATACAGTACAAAAGTATGACAGGAAATAAAAAAAATTCAGCTTAAAGCTCTACAAAAAGATTTGTGATATTGCTCATTTAAGGACAGCATTTCCCCTGTTCACTAACTGTGAGGTCAAACATTTTTTATACTTTATATTCCATTGGCTGAACTACTGCTTCCCTGATTTTACACAGGCATAGAAAGAGAGAGTTCATGTTTGAAACATTACAAAGATACAGAGAGAGAGAGAGAGAGAGCACTTAATCTTAGACATCAACAGGATAAAATACTATCCCTTACATTTACAAAGAGCTTGCAATTCTCTCCCATCTTTATCATGTTAATTCCTAACACCACCTTCCTTCCATCATTCCACTGTCCTTACCATTGTTTTTACTAATTATATAAAATAAACTGTGCAGTTTTTGTATCATATTAACATAAATCTACTTTCATTTCTCTTTTATACTTGTCAAAAGTTAGAATTGCATAACAATAGTTTGGACTTGGGTATCAGCTTTACTAGGAGTGTATTCATAGAAACAGCGATCTTGTAATTATATTTTTTTTCAGCTAAATTTCTATTCTAACCTTGAAACTTCAAAGCATTCATTCCTTCAGTATTGAATACATTGCAATTTTGATTTGTCAAATTTCATTGTAAGTTTTCAAAAGATTCCATTACTACAGTTAAATTGTCATTAATAACCAGAATTTCCGTATATTTTCTATACGGTACTTACCTGCAACCTACCCATGCAGTGAGTGACAATTATCTGATAGATTTACAATGATGTGTGGAACTATTTCTACAAAGTCTGCCCTGAGTTACAAAAATTATCTACTGACATAGCATCTGCTAAGACATGGTGAAGTAAGAAGGAAAACTTAAACTTAGAGGAGCCTCTAGAAGCTCTGAATCTTGTATGTTGGTCCTTTCAAAGGTACGTTTGAATATGCATGCCCATAAAACAAAGGGATAAATTAAGTCTTTTAATAAGTTTCACGTATAAAATGAGTATTTCTGTAGATACTATGAACCAAGACTGATATAGTCATCAACTTTCATATCAGATGATTTTTAACTTTAGTACCCCTCATTGCATATAAAATATTTTATAAACTACAAAAGTTCATTCGGATAAACAATTGCTTTCTTAGTAGAGATTCTTCAGCTCAAATTACTTTTAAATAATCTTCACTCAACTCAAATGCTATAAATTAAATAAATGTTGATATGTGAGCCACTACAATTACAATTACCCTTAACATCACAGTACTTCAAACACCGCAAAAATATTTAGTGGGACATAACAACATTATTATTAAAAAATCACAGTAACACTGATCCATGCTTTTTTTTGGTCTCTCTTACTATACTTTTATACACTCACCAGCAAAACAAGTGAAACACTACGTATTTCAGACAAAATTTAATGTTAGTCCATTTGAAACATGATCATGACATTAGAATATGGCAATGTATCATAAATTAATTAGCCCATTTGAGAAGTTTCACCACAATAATATTGATGAAGATTGTTGATTGTGACAGTTACAACAGTTTATCAACAAGAATTTGGAAATGTCAAAACCTGGAGCTCTACACAGTTTTGTATGCAGTATATCAGTATTATAAATTTACTCATGCAATTCATTTAACCACATGTTTTCAACACATTTCCATTGCCTCAGTAATGGGTATTTCCACCTCTGGCTGCAGTTACAGCTGTGATTCAATCAGGCATGCTCAGGATGCAATCTCGAATGTTCTCTTGTGGTATGAGCTCCTATTCTGCCTGGAGCACAGCCCAAAGTTGAGCCAGTGTGTCAGGGGAATGACTCCTAGACATGCTCTATCGGGTTTTGGTCGGGACTAAGATCAGACCACACCATGCGCTCAATTCCAACTTCATCCAAGTACTCACGTACACAAATGGCAACATGTGGGGGAGCACTGTCATACATCAATATAAGTTCTCACCGATGACAGGTGCAAAAGGCACCACGTGATACACTAAAACCTACTTGATGTATCGATGGGCTGTCAGACTTCCATTCTTGATGAACACAAGCTCCATGCATGTATCAGTAGTAATCCCAGCCCAAACTATCATAGAGCCTCCATTGCATGGTGTCCCTGCAGAGAAAGTACAGGGTAAATAACGTTCCTCAGACCTTCTCCATACTCACTCCCATCATCCGGTGCCCTCAAGCTCTGTGAACTACACTGAGCTCCACTGCTCAAAAGTCCAGTTTCAATAAGCATTGGCGAATTGCATCCGAGAGGTGTGGTGTTCATGTGTAAGCAGAGGTCCTGTAGCGGGCCTCTTGGACTTTAAATCCGAGTCATACAACCTCCTCCTTACTGCCCTTTTGCTTATGTTTGTGCTCCATACTTGCTGCAAACGATTTCTGGCCTTCACAGCTGTTATATGTCGATCACGAAGAACTTGCATTATGAGAAAGCGATCATCGCGCTCAGTAGTGCTTTTCCTGCGACCAGAACTGGACCTCCCGGTGTAGATATCGTCCTCTCTGTACCTTTAAAATGTTCTGATTATGTTAGAACAAGATGTGCCTATAATGTCTGCTACAGAGAGTATACTGCGCTCATCCTTCACAAAAGCTATGGCCCTTGCTGCGTTTTCAGGTGAAAGAGCTATGATGACATGACTTACAAGCAAGACTAACTGGTGTAGACAAGCCATAATGTTCCAGGAATTCACAACAATAAATCTTAAGACAGTTGTTTGTGGTTATTCATGTCAAAAGGCGGCATTGTGATTGTCACTGTCAGTAATGTTTATCAATTATTGCGCTGAAACATCTTAAATGGGCGAATTAACTTACAATACATTGCCATATTGTTGTAATGTCATAATGTTTAATTTATACAAGGTTTCAAATGGACTAACATTAAATTTTGTCTGAAAAATGTATTAGCTTTTTTTGCCGGTGAGTGTATTATCAAGTTTCAGAAATGTCCACTGAGATGGTTATCCAGATGAGCTGTTCTTTCCTGCAATGTTTCATTTTTCACAATTCCTCCCTGACTATCAAACTCTTCATTAATAATGAATTTTTAAAATGTGAAACAAAGTTCAAAGCACTTCTGAGTGGGCTATACAACCATTTACTTAAATATTCCAGCAAGAAGGATTACTTATAATTTAGGACCATTAAACCAAGGAATCCATAATACAGAGCATATATGGAAACAGAATATTACAAGAAAGAAGATGTCTCAATAGTTGGTAAAATTACAGTAATGATCTTATTGCAATTTGTAATGTCTAGCTGAGTGTAAAGTGCAATTCAAGAGCAGAAAGGTAAAACTGAAAAACCTTTTATATACACAGTGACTATTGTAGTTTTATAAAATGTTTATGAAAGTAAATTCTATTGGATAAATATTCCACACAGAATGCCTTCAGGTCAATCCCAATCAGTGCTTTAAAAAAATACAACATAGGATGAACAAAATATTTGGGAAGATTAATATATCTGAGTAGGTGGTAATAAGAATGAGGAAATGCAACATTTTCATATAGAGTCTTTGTTATGATTGTCTCATCAAGTTTAGACAGAAAAAGGTATTTTGAGGGTTCGACAAGGAAGCATCAAAGATGCTGAAGTTACATGAAAATCGTCATAAATCTACTCAATACCATATTATCCAACGGACTAGAATATAATACATAGAGTGGCTATAGCAGCTCGATTACCTAGCGCTCTGGGTGGATGCAAACAGGACTATGGCCATCATGATATAAATGTACTAGCTGACAACAGCCATCTGAGTCATTAATAATCTCACATGTGTGTCAAGTTCACCGTTGACTGAAATTATTTATAGTTTTGCTTTAGTTATTGAAAAGTGAATATGCCTGCATTCTGTTTTGCATGTTTTTGTTCGAACAAAGCACAAATTCTCATCACAGGTTCCCACTAAGAGGCAAATATTTGGCTAGGCAGTAAGTGAATAACATAAAGAGAGAAAAGTGGTATCACAAGCAGCAAAGTACTCTCTGTTCAGAACATTTTGAAGAGCCCTATATGCATGCACGCGCGCGTGTGCCCAACCCTTATCCCGTTTCTCGATGATGTTGGGTGTTTAGTTAATGAGAGGAGAGAGGAGACCTTTGCTGTTCAAGGCAGTAGGCCTACTGAAAATTGAAAATTGTAAACCACCAGGAAGTGATGTGCTTCTTTAATCTATTATAGTTCCTTCTCAAGAAAGCACCTCTAATGACCATAATTACTGTGCTACAAATTACGAGTCACTCACCAAGTACTCTGAAAATGTTGATTATATAGCAGTAAATGTCATCCGTAAGTTGGGAAATATATTAAATGCCACAGTTTTCTGGAGGTTATGTTTGCTGAGCATTCCAAAGAGAAGAAAGAACTTATTGCCTAGAAAAATGTAAAACAGTCTCTCTATCCAGCTCATGATGTGAAATTATGTCACGTGGCTGAAAAAGTGTTCAGAAAAGAAAACAGTCGCTGTAGCAAAGATGTAACAAAAACCTTATGTTGAAGTTACAGACTGAAGTTCTCTAATCAGGTGCAGGGCAGTAGTTTTACAGTAACCATAATTTATTTACTGCTTCTGAGCTCAGTGAGGAATCCCGTTATGCCATCCCGACAGAACTTCTCTTAAAGCAGTTTTTTACAATTAGACTGCTACACAGATGCAGAGCTATTATGCAAAAACAGGAAAGGAGAGACCTTAAGGCAGATGTACACAAAATAACACTTTTCAAGGGGCAATGAATCAGAGCTAGAAAATAGGTATCAGTTCATGTGAATGAGAGAGCTGTTTCAAATTGTAAAATGTGACTGTTAATCAGAGTTAGGAAATAACTGAGTAAAAGTAATCTGATTACTTGTAACAATTATATTCTTAGTAATTTTTACTTGTAATTGCTACTTTATACAAAAAGTAATTTTTACTTATAATTTACTTCTTGAAATAAAATTGCAATTGCTACATTCTAGTAACCATTACTTTCTAGTAATCAATATAAATCAGATGGAAACACGGAAAAAATTATGAAGGTAATCCTTTCAGTTCTACTGCAGCAGAACTTTACCAGTTCTGGATGAGGCATGTTCTTATCTCTCTAGTACTTCCAAATACATCGTACTAATTCCAATGAAGTTCTTAAAAATAAACACAGGTATTCCTTCAGGTGCTTCTATAGGGTGTCTTTTCACTAAATATGAAGACGTACTTTCCCTCAAAGAGGTCGGGGCTTACCGATGACAATTTTAAGAACCAACTCTACATGTGTAGAGTAAATGGCAAATAATTTGAAATGCTAAAAGTCATTCACTAAAATAAAAATGATAACATTTAATGTGGCCATTGTTAGCCTGATGCAGACCTTGTAAGGCAGACTCTCCAATGAGAGTGCGCGACATCTGCCATGTATGGGAGACTGGTAAGTTATAAATTTCATTATGGTCAGTATTGACAACTGATCACCCCTGTTATTGAATAGGTGGATGAGGCATGTTCTTTGATAGTATGGGAGAATGCACATTATTGTAGTGGAAAATAGTGTGACGTATGAGTTGCAGAATGTTGGGGACATTACAAATAGCTAGTCCCTGAGACAAGGGAATTAACCGTTTAAGGTTTAAAATCTTCGATCCACTCAGGAATTGAACCAGGGATCCTCTGAACCAAAGACGATTACGCTGACCATTCAGCCAAAGAGCCGGATATTAAAAATAATGGGAAAAGATCATTTTTTAAGTTTAAAGCTATCATGTTTAGTCTCACCTGGTGATGATAGTCACTTATTTCTAGGCCAAAAAAAAAAAAACAACACAAAATGAATAAGAAAACACACCCCATGAAAAAAAAAAATCTCAGAGATTTATTTAAGACTAGCATTCTGTAAAGTAATTGTAGCTGTAATTTTAATTGATTACTCATTGAAAAAGTACTTGCTAATTGTAACTGAGCCACATATTTCTCAGGTAACTGTAATTCAGCCCAATTACTTTTTCCTTGCGCTCTTCCTATCACTGCTATTAATAAATAAATATAAAATGAAATTTGCTGATAGTAAATTTTATTTCAAGTCTATGTTATAAAAATGTTTGTGTAGAAACTTGTACCATAGGCCTACACTCCTCTGTATGTTGATAAATTGGAGATGTATGGATATCTCCACATCTTTGTGATAAAACAATGATTGACATAATCATTTTCAACAATATATTGCTGCAAGCAAAGGCAAACTGTTACAAATTTTGTTTTCTTCAATTTTAAGTTACTGGCTTAACATGCTTATTTGCCTACATTGCGATTCTGTACAGAACTCTGCTTACGGAAAACTTATACGCAACAAACAGTTACGTTTTCTGTACGATCAGTATTCAGATATTTTCATCATCAACTCAAATGATCTCTAACTGTTATACCTAATGAATAAGATCTGTGTGAAAATATCTCATTTTCCCGCTCTGCTCCACACTTCTTACCCACCACATCTAACTACTGAGGTACATTTAAGACATGATGGCCGCCAGTTCAATTTTCTTCAAGGATGGCAGCATGATAACCATTCTATGTATTATAGTTTGTTAATACTACTAGCTACAAGGAAAACATCCACATTTTTAATTACAAGAAAATACAAGAATACCTCCCTGGTGTAGATTTCGGAATAGCAGACTTTGATATAGATGTGATTCCCATAGGGAACCTGGAATGTTTGTCCCGAATGAGTAAATTTATAATACCAATATAAATGGTCCGTTATTGGACACTATAAATTTTCCAGCAAATTCATTCCTGGTTGCCAGCATTTTGCCCCAGTGTGCTAAGTTGGGCTCATTAGTTGGTAAATAGCACACCCACCAAGACGCATGGCTAGTGCATACCGTGGACGCCACTGTGTAGGCTATTTGGAGCCACTGGCAGTGCCAATGCACTATGAGAGACTGTCCCATTACCAGAAATTGATGCCTGCCTGGCCTCTCTGGTAATGAGACAAAGTCTCTCATAGTGCATTGGCACTGCCGGTGGCTCCAAACAGCCTACGCAGTGGCCTCCACGGTATGCACTAGGCATGCGTCTTGGTGGGTGTGCTATTTACTAACTGATGAGCCCAAACTAGCACACTGGAGCAAAACGCTGGCAACCAGGAATGAGTTAGCTGGAAAATTTATAATGTCCAATAACGGACCATTTATATTGTTATTATAAATTTACTCATTCGGGACAAAGATTTCAGGTTCCCTAAGGGAATCAACATCTTTATCATGTGATGGCCAGGCAGGCATCAATTTCTGGTAATGAGACAAAGTCTCTCATAGTGCACTGGTACTGCCAGTGGCTCCAAACAGCCTATGCAGCGGCCTCCACGGTATGCACTAGCCATGCGTCTTGGTGGGTATGCTATTTACCAACTGATGAGCCCAACTTAGCACACTGGGGTGAAACGCTGGCAACCAGGAACAAGTTAGCTGGAAAATGTATAATGTCCAATAGCGGACAATTTATATTGGTATTAGAGCAGACTTTACCGACAAGCAATGAGTTCAATGTTCAACTGAGCAAAGTCTTGGTAGAGCTAAGTTAGAATTTGTTGTAGCAGAGGAGTGGAAAGGAAGTGACCAACGTACATCATAGAAACTCAGGCCTATTCAGAGACTAAATGTGGTATTGTAGATTGACAAATAAGAGTTTCATTGGTAGAAAAAGAAGACCTGTTAAAATCAAGAAAAAGATGATTTTTGAGAATGTCTTTAAAATTTACACTGAATCAAAGAATTAAGATGGATTTCTCATGGAGTAGTAAATGTTCATTGAATATTTTTTGCCGTATGCTTTTAAAGAAAATTCCTAACAGTACAGTACTGTACTGTACTAAAGCAGGAGAAAGTTTAAATAAAAATGAAAGAAAACAGCAAAAATCCCCAACATCTCCAGGCAGCTGAGAGGATAATTTCTCAGAATAAAAAAAGAAAACTAATCAAACAGAATTTCTCTTCCTCACAATGGAATGGGTCATGTAACTAAATATCTGTTCAGAAAGTATAGTAATTTGAAGGCATAATATGTATATTTTTAAGCAAATATTTCTGAAAAATAAACTGCAATAGTCAACAAATATTTCTGATCATATAATAAATACCTTTATTGCTTGAGATATTAAACATAATATCACTTTGCAACATGCCATATTTACTTACGCTGAGTCATTATTCACTGTCATGGTGGTCCTATAAACAAAATGCTGTCTTATAAAATCAGTTCTAATCCTGGTGTGTTATGGAATGACCTATCACCTATCAGGATATAACACAGAATTACTTTACCTTGAGGGTAAATTTTAAATAAGTCTTAGTGCTACTTCATGTATGATTATTCACAAAGTACAAGACTAAGAGATATATATTGATAAAATTAAATGAATTCAATATACAGTAAAAGTATTAAATACTGGAATACAAATTATTTATGCAAACAAATGGAATGATAAATATTGTGAAATCACAATGATAGTATATATATGATTAAATGCAAATATTAACAATCATTCAACATGTCTCAGTCAGAAAAATCACAGTTATTTACACCCAACCATAGCTGCTTGATATTAAGCACCATACTGTTCACAACAAAGATAAATTTTAAACAGAAAATATTGTACCTGCAAACTAGATTGCAGTAGAAAAAAAGATTTGAAATAAAGGACAAAATAAAAAAATAGCATCACCAACAATATATACAAGTCCTAACAAAGAAACCAAACAAATACTACTCAACACAATATATTGGAGAAGAGGTGCCATCACTCATACAGTAACCTTTAAGAAAAAATATTTTTCTGCTAGATGGTAGTCATTTACAACTGTGAATATAAGAGTATTCTGGTCTATGTATTCAAGATGGCCATAGGGGTACCTGTCCAGCCAGTGACAAGAAATTTATCAAAATAAAGTTACTTACACGAGGACTCATTAATTTACTTATACATAAGAATGTCTTCAAATATAATCATATTTAACGGCAGTGTCATTTGTGATGCAGTTAAACTAACAACAGGCATACACAAAAATATTTCCTAGCAAACTGACGGGCACATTATGAAAAATGGTAAGAATGCAATGATATTGCACAAAAGATAGTAAGTAAAATTTGTAACCTGTATGCAAGTAAATATGGCATGTTGGAATGATTTGAAAAAAATATCACATTGTTATTAAATATATACAACAAAACTGTAAACCGGTGGTAATAAAATGACTTAAAACTTGTTAATTACTTTCTTTGCACGGCAATTCACAGGAAATTCATCATTACTAAGGAATTATTGGCACAGCCATTATGTAATTAAACTCTTGAATAGAACAGCAGATATGGAGTTAAGGCAGAGTTCTTGGAAGGTTTTGGTGCCAAGATATCCTCGAACTCTTTCCGTGTCAAGAGACGTACCGTATCGTCATCACATTCTAACCACACAGGCTCAGGTACTGAGGCATCAACTACTGCTGATGGAACACTATCAACTGTAATATTATTAAGAGTTTTCAGTGAATTCAATCCATCCCTGTCTTTTCCATTGGAATAATTGTGTGCAGAATGATCTCCAATTCCATTTAACATATGCATTCCCATCAGAGAATTGTTCAGTTTCACACCACAGCAGTCAATACTCCTGCATGTATTCCGATAGTGGAAATTGAGGTTGCTTGAGTCCAATCCACTGTTGTTTGATTTATGCCTGAAAAACTTTAGAATACCTCCCATTTTGTCTCCTGAGCTTCCTCCACTCTTGCTTCCACTTGAACTAAGACTAGAAGCTTTCCGTTTGTCCCGACAGCAATTCAGATAATCATAACAGTTCTCTGATGCCTTCACATAAGCAACATAGTGACCTGATGCTATTGTCGCACCCAGATGCATTATTACACCATACAATTGATACTGATGATTTCGCTTCTCCTCTGGCAAAGAACAGCACTGCTCACAAAAGCATGCAAGCACTAAAGGAGTTGGCATATAGTCGTTAACCTTAGACATGCACACCATTGACCTGTAAACAAAACAAAATTAAACACAATCTAGTACCACAGTACACAATTTAATAAAGAGTTCCTTTACATAATTTGCTCTCTCCCCTTGACAGTAGAACAATGATAAACAGAAAGAAGAATATAACTATGAAATAGCAAATTTGTTTATACAACAACACTGAATCAACCAGCAAAGAAAATAAATGACCTAGCTCATTATGTATTTCTGTACAAACAGACTGGAATTTATTACATATCAATAACACTTTTTCAACCTCTCTCATTTTCCAGAACCAATAATAGTTTGTTTTTTCTTATCTTGCTATGGGACAGGACAGGGCTAGGACTGGGAAGGAGCAACCATGGCCTTATTTAAGGAAGATGGGAAACCACAGAAAACTATTTACAGAGCTGCTGACAGTAGGGTTCGAACCCATCATCTCCCAAATGCAGGTTCACAGCTAAGTGATCCAAACCAAGTAGCCAACTCACACAGTCAACAACAACAAGTTAAAAGTGGGTCTTGATGCTTTGTTTCACTGCACACAATGTTTCATCTAGCAAATGATGATACGTATGATGATGTGTACTTGTTGATTAGAATAGTTATAGAGTACTGGTATATGCATCATACATTTATGCATGGAACAATTTATAAAAGTCATCAAAGAGGATTTACACGATTGTTGCAGATCTGTGAAAGTTCATCTTCTAAGCAGAAGCAATGTCACTTGTTTATGCTTAAAATATATGATGTTTATATTCTTTTTCATACATGGTGTTTAGGAGATAAGTACAAATAACTTTATGGAAGAACCGTAGTTCAGAAAATGTTATTTTTTTACATTAAGCAAATATTTGCTTGAGGGAAGAGCTCGAAGTAGAGCGAGACATTGTGAGGTAAGTAGTAGCTTCATTTTCTCTTTGGCTTATACCACCCACTGTACCATGGTTCAGGCAGTATGCACACATAATGTATAAGAAGCAATTCTACATACATCACTTAACTGCATCTTGAGGAAGTACTCTGCAGGTATAATGTGTACGAAGGAATTGTACGTACATCACTCCACTAAAGCTTCAGGTAATAGCATGTGTACCTTGCATGAAAATTTTCTACATACAAGAAGCAAATGTTTTCACACTGGAAAATATTGTAATATACAAGTATGTTAGCAAAGCTGTAAGTCATTCATCATTAAATACTACCTAAGCTACCAAACATCCAATTTTCAACTTAATTTTTTAGTTTTGAAATAGGACATTATCTTGACATCATATGCAATTTAGGGCCCTACCAATAACCAGCAGAAAAAAATTTGCACTTATCTCCCAAACAATCTACATATGTAACTACACAACACCTGAAAACGCTAAGTTACTTTGTCACTAACATAGCGTATGCAACTCAAGTGGATGATTTGGAATGGCTTAGTTGAAATAGCCACATAGTGAGTCTAAACATATACTGTATTTCTCCAAATCCAAGATGATTTTTTTACTCAGTATCTCATGTGAAAATCAAAAATCTTGCATTCATGACCTAACAGTAATGAACACAACTGGCAGCTAACACGGTAACCATGCTGCTTCTCACTCTGCGCACGCGCGCGCGCACGCACGCACGCACGCACGCACGCACGCACGCACGCACACAACTCGTTGACTATCAACGTCCGCATCTTTATTATTCAATATAAATGGTCCGTTATTGGCCATTATAAATTTTCCAGCTAACTCATTCCTGGTTGCCAGCGTTTCGCCCTCGTGTGCTAGGCTGGGCTCATCAGCTGGTACCTAGCACACCTACCAAGACGCTGGCCAGTGCATATCATGGAGGCCACTGCATAGGCTAATTGCAGCCACCAGCAGTGTCAATGCACTATGAGAGACTTTGTCTCATTATCAAAAATTGATGCCTGCTTGGCCATCAAATGATATAGATGTTGATTCCCATAGGGAATATGAAATATTTGTTCCGAATGAGTAAATTTATAATACCAATACAAATGGTCCATTATTGGACATTATAAATTTTCCAGCTAACTCATTCCTGGTTGCCAGCGTTTCGCCCTCGTGTGCTAGGCTGGGCTCATCAGCTGGTACCTAGCACACCTACCAAGACGCTGGCCAGTGCATATCATGGAGGCCACTGCATAGGCTAATTGCAGCCACCGGCAGTGTCAATGCACTATGAAGACTTTGTCTCATTATCAAAAATTGATGCCTGCTTGGCCATCAAATGATATAGATGTTGATTCCCATAGGGAATCTGAAATATTTGTTCCGAATGAGTAAATTTATAATACCAATATAAATGGTCCGTTATTGGACATTATAAATTTTCCAGCTAACTCATTCCTGGTTGCCAGCGTTTCGCCCTCGTGTGCTAGGCTGGGCTCATCAGTTGGTACCTAGCACACCTACCAAGACGCTGGCCAGTGCATATCATGGAGGCCACTGCATAGGCTAATTGCAGTCACCGGCAGTGTCAATGCACTATGAGAGACTTTGTCTCATTATCAAAAATTGAGGTACCAACTGATGAGCCCAGCCTAGCACACGAGGGCGAAACGCTGGCAACCAGGAATGAGTTAGCTGAAAAATTTATAATGTCCAATAACGGACCATTTATATTGGTATTATAAATTTACTCATTTGGAACAAATATTTCAGATTCCCTATGGGAATCAACATCTATATCATTTGATGGCCAAGCAGGCATCAATTTTTGATAATGAGACAAAGTCTCTCATAGTGCATTGACACTGCCGGTGGCTGCAATTAGCCTATGCAGTGGCCTCCATGATATGCACTGGCCAGCGTCTTGGTAGGTGTGCTAGGTACCAACTGATGAGCCCAGCCTAGCACACGAGGGCGAAACGCTGGCAACCAGGAATGAGTTAGCTGGAAAATTTATAATGTCCAATAACGGACCATTTATATTGGTATTATAAATTTACTCATTCGGAACAAATATTTCAGATTCCCTATGGGAATCAACATCTATATCTATATCTATATCTTTATTATTCATCGCTAGCAGCGGCAACCAGTTGTACAGTGCCTATGTGTAACGTCACTGGATCCCGGGAAATAGTGAAGAGAGAATTAGCCTCTATAAAATCATTTTTCAAATCCGCATAATAGCATCAAAACATGCAAGCCCTCAAATTCTTAGAGATGCAACAGCTACTCAGCGGCAGTAAAATGAAGTTTTATAGACAGCAGGAATATTTTCGTGATGGATCGTCATATTATAAAGATACATGGAACAGGTATTGCCAGCAAATTTTCAATGGGTTCTTGATACTGATAATGCCAATTTTAAGCTAATGGTTATTAAACACATGGAAATGAAGAATAATTGTGCAGCCACAAGAAAATATGGCAAAAGCCTAACTAAAGCCAATATTCGGTGATAGCGTGAAGATAGCTTAAAAATGCGTACTGTACAAAAAAAATGCATTCAGTGGCCCACAACAAAGAAGCTCTAAAGAAGCTGAAGATGAAGATAAATTTTGTTGTTGAAGGTGAAATAGTTATTGTTCAAAACAAAGCTCAATAATTTAATGAAGTCAATTATTTCAAATTTGCTTAAATTGCTGTGTTTAGAAAGGTTTGTTTTTATAATATTTATAGTATCATTTACAGGAATGGTTGAGTACATATTGGTAATGTCACATGTACTCCAGCATCCCTATAAATGATACTATAAATATTATAAAAATGAACCTTTCTAAACACAGTAATTTA
Source organism: Anabrus simplex (assembly GCF_040414725.1). Lineage (NCBI taxonomy): Eukaryota > Metazoa > Arthropoda > Insecta > Orthoptera > Tettigoniidae > Anabrus > Anabrus simplex. The sequence goes on along the minus strand of NC_090265.1, from coordinate 97,917,530 downwards.
AGCAAATATGAAATAACTGACCATTAAATTATTGAGCTTTGTTTTGAACAATAACTATTTCACCTTCAACATCAAAATTTATCATCAAAAGGGACTGGCAATGGGTGAACCCGTTGTTGGGCATTTTAGCTAACATTTTATGGATAATCCAGAGGCTAATAAAATAGTAAATAAAATCAATGGTCTCCACCTATGGATAAGATTGTTTGCCATCATTGATAAACAGCAAAACAACAGCGATAACATTTTAAAATTCCTTAATGGACTCAATTACAACATTACCTTCACTAAGGAAGATGAAATCAAAAACTCTTTAAATTTCCTAGATGTAACCATAAACAAAGTCAATAATAAATTCTCTCTTCAATTCTATAGGAAACCCATATTTACTCCTTTGACTATAAAAAAAGAATCTTTACACCCACAATCTCACAAGTTAGCGCCTTTTACAGCTTGATCCCTAGAGAGTTCAAAATTCCTCTTTCTAACAACAGCCGAAAAAAAGAACTACAATATACTGTATTAAAGAACTGGCTAAACTTAATGGCTGCAAATCAGACATGGTTAACAAAATTATGAACAAAATCAAGATAAAACCTGCAATTAATTTAACCCCTGAATGATAAAAAAAAAACCCAGTTCTGCTGCTTTTACATTCGCAAATTCAGCTCTATATCAGATCACCAACCCAATTAAGAAACATGGCATTTAAAACCCATAATACAAACAGAAATATATTCTGTAACTCCCATACAGCAAATTTAACACACAACAGATACTCAAACTCAGGGATTTATAGACTCAAATGCGCCCACTGTAAGTTTTCTTACATGGGAAAATCTGGACGCAGCTTTCAAACGAGATACTTAGAGCATTACAATGCTCAGTTTAGAAACACTCCGCTATGAGTATTCATATGAAAGAAATGGGACATAGCTTCACCACTATAGACCAGGACCTTCAGATCTTAAATATTAATAAAGGCATTTAATGACTGAATTCAAAAACACCTACATCTCTTTAGACCAGCATTTAAATAAGAATCAAAATCTAAATGACACCGTAGCAACAAAGAGCCCAGTCACTGAACAAATTCCCAACTTATTATCATCTCTCAACATAAACAATAACTATTTTTTTAAATCATCAACTATAAATCTAGCATTAATACCCCTATATCAACAGCAACTAATGTCTCATCGCCTTGGCCACACCCCTTCCCCTATGCGTAACAACAGCCATCTTAACGCCCCACCCACCCCTTTCCACTCGACACACTCCCCTTCCCCTACATGAACCAACAGCGATCTCAATGCCCCGCCCACCCCTCTCCACCCAACACACTTCCCGCCAACAATGACACATCCCCACAATATGAGGAGTAGAGGTAAAGCGACTGTCAGACCACCTCACACAAGCAACGCTGTCAGACATCTCTCCTACAGTCTAAATGGGTAAGTGTTAAGAAGATTAATTCCATTAGTGAACAATTCCAATATCGCAACTCTCACACTTTTTCGTCTTATTCCACGGACTTCAACATGCATCACAGGCCATTTCATTTACACCTAGGAATCCAGTTGAACTCCTCTTTAGACTTACACTGATGATAACTTCATAAGCTTCACAAGCTAGGCAGTATATTTGCATATTTAAAAAGAAGAAGAATTAATCTGTTATTTGAATGAGACTTGATCAAGCATCCTCTACTAGCTATACTTGCTGGCTAACCAGCATCTTCATTTCAAATATTATTAATAAAGACTCTCATTCAATAAAGAAAAGATTTAAATCTATAGAAGATTTTAACTAATCCACAAATCATTTTAAGCTAAATGTACTGATTTCTTGTATATGCTGACAAATTCTGCATAAATATTTTGATTCCCACTTGACTTCAATTGTCAACCCAATATAAAGATTATGAGTGTTAATATTATTTTTTACCGAGCTCGATAGCTGCAGTCGCTTAAGTGCAGCCAGTGCCCAGTAATCGGGAGATAGTGGGTTCGAACCTCACTGTCGGCAGCCCTGAAGATGGTTTTCCGTGGTTTCCCATTTTCACACCAGGCAAATGCGGGGGCTGTACCTTAATTAAGGCCAAGGCCGCTTCCTTACAATTCCTAGGCCTTTCCTATCCCATCGTCGCAATAAGACCTATCTGTGTCGGTGCGACGTAAAGCAAATAGCAAAAAAAATTATATTATCTCCATTAGATGTGTAGATATATATATATATCCCAACAGAACTTTAAAACAGGATTAACCAATTCAATCCATATGACTATAATGTCCTTATAAATCAATGTAAATTATTGTAAACAATTAGATTTTAAAAATAATTTTAATATAACATCCACTTCAGAGCTCTGACTTAAGAGTATAGAATGTATGGCTGATGATGCCTGCAATGACAGGTGAAATATGTACCATTACAACTTTAAAATGATTATACAAGTCTTAAAGACTGTAAAATATTGAAGAGGTGGTTTTAAATAAATTTTTTGTAAAAAGTTTTATTATCTTCAGAGTGGTGTCGAGGAACCCAACGGGAACAAAACTTTGAGTACTGCAACTGGCGTAGGAGAAAAGAGAGGAGGGAGTAGCTTCTGCAGCTGTCAGGAAAGATAGGACTGACCAGGAGGTGAGGGGATTAAATGAGGTGGGTAGGGTTGAGGCTCTGGTCATGGTGGATTCCATTGTTAGACATGTCAGGAAAGTGTGTGGAGGAAAGGGTACCAGGGTAGACTGTTATCCAGGAATTAGGTTAAGGCAGATGTTGAGGAGGAGGGAAAGGAGATTGTGGTAGTGTTTCACATTGGTACTAACAATGTAAGACAAGCAGGTATAAGTACCAACATAGTTGGGAATGTGTGGGACCTGGTAAATGCAGCAGGGTGAAGTTTAAGGAAGCAGAGATTGTTATAAGTGGAATACTGTGTAGGAGGGATACTGACTGGAGGGATATTTGGGATTTACATGACACTGTGGAGTGGGTATGTGGGAAACTGGGAGTGAGATTTCTAGATCCTAATGGGTGGGTAGGAGATAGGGATCTGCGCTCAGATGGCCTTCACTTAAATCGCAGTGGTACATATAAGTTAGGAAATTTGTTTAGAAGGGTTATAGGGAGTTACATTCAGGGAAACGGGGTGGCCTAGGGAGCGGTGATAAGGGAACAGGAAACTGGAAATCAAGTAAGGATGACATAAAAATGTTAGTGCTCAACTGTAGAAGTACTGTACTGTAAAGAAAGGAATAGAATTGAGTATTTTTTTTTTTTTAAATTTAGAAATGCATCTATTTCTGCTTCCTCCATTTGGAGGCTGCCAAAAAGACAAAGCTCAGATAAAAATTTTGATTAGTAATTACAAGGACCGTTTAAAATGTGTCTATAAATAGGTATACTACAGTAAAGCCTAAATAATTCAGTCAATAGTTATGAAATCCATGAGAAATTCCTCATAGGACAAAGATATAACTAGGAGTATAAATGATTTTTTTACTATTGCCAACGATCCTTTTAGGGCTGCTAACCCAATGTCCTTAATGAGTTGGTTATGCAAATTAAATTTCTTACACATAACAGACATATACTTGCCAGATATTGTAAAAAGAGTTGAACCATGGCTGAGAAATGATATAATGGATGCAGAAATGTTCTTGCGTAACTGGAGTGCTTTTCGTACAAATAGGATAGGAATGGTAGGAGGGGGGGTATTCATTCTGATGAAAGATGAATTTGTAAGCTACGAAAAAATTAAAGATGACAAACATGAAATTCTACGTTTAAGGGTCATCTCTCAAGATAATAGGCTATTTGATGTCTTTGGAGTGTACAGACCGGGAAAGGGTAGTGCAGACACTCTTTCAGAATTATTTGATAAGATAATCAGCTATATGGGAAACGATAAGGAAAGGAACGTGATTGTAGCGGGTGATGTCAATTTCACTAAGTTTACAAAGGGAGTATTTTTATTACCCCACCTATTCAATACAATTAATTCCATGGTTATGTGGTTAAATAAACACAGAAATTACTAAATTTAAAGGGACATGTTTTGCCCTTCTTTTATTGGACATCATCAGCCTTGTTTAATCTTAAAACAAGCATTGTATTGAATAGGTGGGGTAATAAAAATACTCCTTTTGTAAACTTAGTGTGATAGCTGTTTTCAATACGGAACAAAGATGAGAGTTATGGTTTGTAATGATCTCAATTTACCAAATGTCAATTGGGAAGGTAATGCGAATGACAGGAAGCATGATCAACAAATGGTAAATAAGTTAATATGGGAAGGGCATCTGATTCAGAAAGTGATGGAACCAACTAGAGGGAAGAATATTCTGTATGTGGTGCTGGTAAAACCAGATGAGCTCTATAGAGAAACTGAACTAATAGATGGTATTAGTGACCATGAACCTGTTTCTGTGGTAGTTAAAAGTAAATGTGAAAGAAAGGAAGATATTAAAATTAGGACTATTAGGCAGTACCATATGGCTGATAAAACAGGCATGAGGGAGTTTCTAAAAAGTAACTAAGGTCGGTGGAAAACGATAAATAAAAATGTAAACAGAATCTGGGAAGGGTTTAGAGCAATTGTTGATGAATGTGAAAATAGGTTTGTGCCTTTAAAGGTGGTCAGGAATGTTAAAGATCCATTATATTATAACAGAGAAGAAAAGAGACTAAGAAGGAGGTGCAGATTGGAAAGAAATAGAGTTAGAAATGGCTGTGGAAGTAAGGAGAAATCGAAAGAATTTACTAGGAAATTGAACCTCGCAAAGAAGTCAGCAAAGGATAACAAGATGGCAAGTATAATTGGTGGTCATACAAATTTTAGTGAAAAATGAAAGAGTAGGTATAGGTACTTTAAGGTAGAAACAGGTTCCAAGAAAGATATTCCAGGAATCATTAATGAACAAGGGGAGTGTGTATGCAAGGATCTTCAAAAGGCAGAAGTATTCAGTCAGCAGTATGCAAAGATTGTTAGTTACAAGGATAATGTCCAGACAAAGCAGGTGACTAATGCTAAAGAAGTACTAAAATTTACCTATGACAACAATGACATTTACATTATGCTACACAGGTTGAAAACTAGAAAAGCAGCTGGAATTGATAAGGTTTCGGGGGATATACTAAAGACAATGGGTTGGGATATAGTACCATATCTGAAATACTTATTTAATTATTGTTTGCATGAAGAAGCTATACCAAATGAATGGAAAGTTGCTATAGTAGCCCCTGTGTATAAAGGAAATGGTGATAGGCATAAACCTGAAAATTACAGGCCAGTCAGTTTGACATGCATTGCATGTAAGCTTTGGGAAGGCATTCTTTCCGATTATATTAGACATGTTTGCAAAATTAATACCTGGTTTGATAGAAGGCAGTTTAGGTTTAGGAAAGCTTATTCCACTGAAGCTCAACTTGTAGGATTCCAGCAAGATATAGCAGACATCCTGGATTCGGGAGGTGAAATGGATATGACGATTGACCTATCTAAGGCATTTGATAGTGTAGATCATAGGAGACTACTGCCAAAAATGAGTGCAACTGGACTTGACAAAGGAGTGAGTGAATGGGTGGCTAAGTTTGTAGAAAATAGAAATCAGAGAATTAGAGTAGGCGAAGCTTTATCTGACTCTGTAATAATTAAGAGGGGAATTCCTCAAGGCAGTAATATTGGACCTTTATGTTTTCTTATATATATCAATGATATGTGTAAAGAAGTGCGATCAGAGATAAGGCTTTTTGCAGATGATGTTATTCTGTACAGAGTAATAAATAAGTTGCAAGATTGTGAGCAACTGCAAAATGACTTTGATAATGTTGTGAGATGGACAGTAGGATGATAAACGGAGTTAAAAGTGTCCTGTTTTCGGCTTTAACCATTATTTTAAAGGAACTGGCTATTGGCCTCTACCTATGAGCAGCTTCAGGCGTGATCAACTACAATATGTGATTTCTCGTACTCGACTCACGTGTCTATGCAAGAATGAGATTTAATTAGTTAACCATTCTAATTACCTTCTTCATTCCAATGAATATAATAATCATTTTTATGTATGAACATTCTTATTGACCGACTGATAGCAATGATATCCTATATGATTTTAATTACTTCACTACCAGCTCTATGTTGTACTTTATGTTTTTAACCTCTGTCAACACGATAGTGTTTTTCTCTTAGCCATGATGAACACTGTTATATGTTTTTACACTAGTTTTAAACCTATTTTATTTTCTATAATGTAAATGTTGAATCGTAGGGTACCATATATTTTAAGGACAGTATGTTCGGGGCCCTGACCTAACTTTAGGCTAAGATTTATTTCGGCTGATGATGTTTACGACAGTTAAGCGAAACATGTCCCAACTTACAACACCAGTTGTAATGTTTCTATCCTAATATAAGGAAAGGTAAGTATTGGAAAGGTGGTGTAAATTATCATTCTTATTTTAATGTTCATAATCTGATGTCCAATACTGTCTACAATGAGATTTATTCCTTGTAAGTCGTATGTTCCGAGCTATCAGTGGAGAGATGGCGTGGAATGACATCAGTAGACGAGTAAGTTTGAGTGATGTCTTTTAAAGTAGGAAAGATCACAATATGAAGATAAAGTTGGAATTCAAGAGAACAAATTGGGGCAAATATTCTTTTGTAAGAAGGGGAGTTAGGGATTGGAATAACTTACCAACGGAGATGTTCAATAAATTTCCAATTTCTTTGCAATCATTTAAGAAAGGCTAGGAAAACAACAGATAGGGAATGTGCCACCTGGGCGACTGCCCTAAAGGCAGATCAGTAGTGATTGATTGAGCACTACCGACAGAGATGTCAAGTTCAGCAGTGAGGTGTTTGAGTGTGATCCGTCGACCACCTCGATTGAGGGTGTCCGCACATCACAGCTTTGTACGGCTGACCGGCACACGGGAGATCACACAGGTTTGCTCGACCTTGTTGTGATGATGAAACACTCCTCGCCCAACAACTCACCATGCTTTTGTCCATTGTCAGGTCTCCGTTGACATTCGGCAAGCGCCTATGAATATCTGTGATGCCCTGGTTTTCCGCCAAAAGAAATTCAATAACTGCTCTCTGTTTGTAAGCACCTCCATTATGAATGCCATTTTGAAGGCTAGTTATAGCGCTGCTGCCCATCAGAAATTAATGAAACTCTACTACGAGACGAAGCGGGAAAATTCAAAGATGTCCCAAACAAAATTATAATTTTTAAAAACTGAAACTGGTCGAGAAATAAAAGGTGTTGTATTATATATTGAGCGCCCCTCGTATTATTATCAAAATCATCCAAGTATTCTGATGTTTCCGCAGTGTTCAATTACATAGGCGGAATTAATATCCAATCCGAGTGAAACATTATGCATCCTCTGAACTTCTCCCATTATAGATCCTTCAAATCACTATTCAACACTTTCCTCAAAATAGTGCAGATTTTAACAACCACTAACTTCTGAAATTAAATGTATATGTTCTACCTGAGGTTTAGGTGAAGAAATGCATAATGTGGCTCATGGAGAAGTTGTGCTAGTTCTCGCACAACTATTTTAACAACAAGCTATCTGATTATGTCATAGAAAGAAAGAGATCCACCTTATCAATACTAAATTTAATAATGTTTTTTAAAACAGGACCGGTTTCGACTTATCACAAGTCATCCTCAGCTGTCATTTACATACACATTAGAATACATGTTTTAACAGTTGTATCTTACAAATAAACATGTCATGTTTGATAGACATTAGGTAGTATGTCTAGAAGTGAAATTCTGCTTCTTACATCTAAGTTTAAAGGATCAAGAATATTAAAAAGATATCTATCTTTAACACATTAAAAAAATTTATAACACATGATAAAATTTGTTGTTTACACCTGACCTTGAATATAGCATTAACGTTCAAGTTTTACTAGTAATAGTTCTTTAAAAGGACTTTCATATTGCGTTGTTTTTAGTCGACTAAATATGCTTAAATGTAGCCGCATGTGCTTATACAGTATACTTCTTATTAGGCTTAGACTTTGTCAAAATGAGTAATGTGAATTCGAAGTTGAAATTACAATAACAAAGTGAAATGCGTTTGAAATAATAGTAAGCTAGGTAATTGTAACCTCTGTTGAATAACTCCTGCAATTATATGCTATTTAAAATACATTTCATGCAAAGAAGACATTAGCACACTTCAATATATAAAAGTTGAAAGGTATAAGACAATCATATACGTTTTGTGAAATTCATATGAAGTATTGTTCTTTCCTCATGCGTATGTGTCAATTTCAAACGGGGTAGTATACTTTATATAAACTTTGTCAAATTAAGTAATGTGAATCTGAATTTGAGATTGTGTTGAGAAATGAAATGTCAGGTAATTAAAACCTGTATTGAATGACCTCTTCAAATATATATACTGTGTAAAATACATTAAATGCAACATAAGACAATGGTACATTTCAATATGCAAGTTAAAAGGTAAGAGGCAGTCCTGCAAATTTGTAAATCTTCATATGAAGTACTGTTCTTCACGTGTACATGCCAAGTTCAAATGGGGCACTATTGGCCACTATTTGCTAAAGTCCAATCACTATAAACTTATATTGACTTGTTAAATATACAGATTGAAGATGAATGTGCTGCTGGGGTTATGAAAGCTGTTGTTGTAGGTGGTTCTTTTTCGGTCTATGATACTTGCTAACTATCTGTAAAAAGTAAATGAAATCAATTAGAAGCGTATTAGAATGTTAAAGTGTTAAACTTGTGTGTGTGTGTGTATGTGTGTGTGTATTGTAGAGATTACTTACTGTCGTGAGATGATTGGGAAGTGTATCGCTTGGCAGCTTGGCGTGTACTATATCGTGAACTTGTGGTATTAGTGTCTGTTGTCGTGAGGGGAATGGAGGGGTGGGGAAGGGGAGTTGCTAACTGTGTAGAGGTGGAGTTAGTTGTGTCTTTCTCCTGCGCTGTGGATTGCGCGTGGTGTTGTTTATTGACTGTTCTCAGATAATAGTTTTTTATAAAAGGGATGATTTTATTAAATAAAATATTGGTTTTATCTGTTATTTCATTAATATTATAATTAGGGTTGGCATATTGGTCTACTGTTATATATAGTTCTTCAGTAATATTGAGTAAGGGTCCTTTGGGGTTTGTGCTTAATATTATCATATCATTATCTACATTAGTAAAGTTATGTTTGTAATCAACCATGTGTTGTCCTATTGCCGAAAAATGGTTGTGTTTTATGGCATTGACGTGTTCGTTGTATCTGATAGTAAAGTTTCTGCCTGTACGTCCTATGTAGCTTGTTAGGCAGTTATTGCAGCGGATACGGTAAACTCCAGAATGAAGGTATTTGTTGTTATTGTTGATAGTTTTTGTGTTATGTATGATGATGTTGCTGTTATGTGTAGTCCTGTAGGCTATTTCAAGGTTATGTTTTTTGAAAATGTTGGTTAACGAGTATATGTGCGTGTTATTAAATGTAAAGGTTGCGTAGTTTTTCTTAGGTTTGTCCATTTTTGATAATTTAGTTTTGGGTTTTGATTTGAATTTATGAATGATTGAATTGACTGTATCTTTCTTGTATCCATTTTTTCTTGCTATTTCTTGGATTAAATGTATCTCTTCATTAAAATCTGTTTTTGAAAGCAGTATGTTAAAGGCTCTATAAACCATACTGTAATATGCTGCTTTTTTATGGGAGCTAGGATGAATGGAATCTGTTGCTATTGTATTTATTGTATGGGTGGGCTTGCGATAAATTTTGAAAGATAAAAGATTGTCTTGTCTAGTAATGGTCAAATTGAGATAGTTCAGTTTGCAGTTGTTTTCTGATTCTTTTGTAAACTGTATATGTGGGTCTATGGTGTTTAATGTGTCTAACAAAGTGTTGTCATTAGTTAGTCTATTATCGATGATAGCAAATACGTCATCAACAAAACGGCACCAAAAGAATATTCCGTTTATTGTACTGATTGAGTTGTATTCGAGGTGGTCTAAATATATTTCAGCAATTATACCGGAGGCGGGAGAACCCATTGGTAAGCCTAGTTGTTGATAAATTGTGTCACGGAACTTAAAAAAGTTGTTATTGGCGGCAAATTCTAAAATTATTATGAATTCCTCGATTTCTAAATTACTTAGTTTACTGTAAGTTTTGAGGTTGGATGAGATTATATCTATAGTTTTTTTAGTGGGGATATTGGGGTACATATTGGTAATGTCATATGACGCTAAGGAATGGTATCGTTCTAGTTGTAGCTCTTTAGTTTTGTTGCAGAAGTCTACTGAATTGTGTATAGTTTTATTGGCTTGAAATGAATGTTTTTTGAGGAATTTTTGGATGAATTGCGATAATTTATATGTAGGACTTGCTCTGTAATTTACTATGGGTCTCATGGGTATGTTGTCCTTATGTATTTTTGGAAGAGCTTTTGCATTCGGTAGTTGGGGGTTCATAACTATGAGATTTTGTGCTTCAGTTTCGGTAAGTAGTAGGTGCGTGTTTTTAAGTAGAGTCTTGAGATTTCTTTGTATTATATTTGTAGGGTCCTTGCGTATGATCCGAAAGGTGTCGTTATTGAAAACTTCTTTTGTTTTTTGAATGTATACATTTTTGTCAATGACTACTGTGGTGTTGCCTTTGTCTGTTTTAGTTACGACCAGATTGTTTTGTTTTATCTTGTTGTTTAGTCTATTTATGTGTGTTATATTAATTTTTTTATTGTGTGAACTATTTTCTTGTAATTTCTTAATATACTGTGGTAGTCTTTTTGCGATGTCGTGTTTTACTTCATCTCGTAGGTCATATGGAATTTTCTGTAATGCAAGTTCAGTTTCTGCGGTGGTAGTTGTGATATTTTGCAAAACTGGGGTATTGCCCCAATTATGTTTCGGACCCTTACTCAAAATTTCAGTTTCTGTTTCATCAAATACTGTATTCGTGAGATTTTTGATCGAAGGATGGAAATTATGTTCAAAGTCAGAATTAGGTTGGGATGAGGTAATCTTATTTATATTAGGAATCATGGGTTCCGTTCTTCGTGTCTGTTTTAAAGACTCTAATTTTTTATTATGGCTTTTTTTTAATGGCTAAGTTCTCTATTTTGTCGTTAGTGATACGTTGAAAGTGATCTATGACATACTATAGATATCAATACGGAACATCATGAAATTTATTAATCAAGCTATCTGATTTACAAGCACTTTTCCCAATCTATCCTTCCTAATAAATTTAGTTCCTACAACTGTCATCCCCAACAAATGTCTGTTGCCGAGTAAAACATTTGCTAACACACTTGTTAGAAATGTTATATTATGTCCAATAGCTTTTAAGTACAATCAATATTGTTGGAATTTGGGAAGCAATGTTTAAAATGTAAGACTCTTGTAACTGCTAAACGACAGCATTGCGAATTCCGCACTGTTTTACCAAGCTGTAGTTGCCATTAATAAGAAATTCATCTGAATGTTTGTCAATACTGATCACGAAGTTTATATCGTACGAAGCTGAGTTGGTTCAGTATTGTTTCAAGTGTCTGTGTGTTCCTTTTGTAGTTCAGTTAAGAAGTAATGAGGACTTAGATCAGGGCCTCTCAGGGTGCATGCGCCTGGTGCATGCACTGTGCATGGTGCAAAAGGCAACTTCACTTGGTTGCCCAGAGTGAAGACCCCCACTCCTTGATTTTGAGCAATAGCGCTGTCTCTCTCGCTCCCCGTCTCACTTGCTCCATAGCACTCCAAATCCAAGCCGAGTTGCCCAGTAACGAAGCGTCGGTCTGAGCCGAACCGATTGGAACCGATGCACTGTGCACAGGAACTCTGGCCGCTGTCTGCACGTGTGAGATTTTGGGCATTTGAGAGGCCCTGACTTAGATGATGTCATCCTATAACAGTTTGTAGGCAATTACACTACCTTTTGGAAATGTTATTAATCCTCGAAAGTTGCTTCTTACTGAATCATATTGGTTCTATCGTTCTACTGGATGTCTAGGAGGAATTGCTTGTTCTTCTTCTTGTGTGAATGTGAGTCATTTCAAAATATTCGCAAATTAGAAGGAATTCCTGTAGATCGTCGCCAGCAAAAATTCTAGAAGTGTTGGACAACTTCCGATTGGGGCACAAACACTAAATCACATCTCTTTTTTCCCTCTATTTTATAATCACAATCAAAAAACAATAATAATCATAAAAATAATAATTCAAACTCGATACTTGCATCATTTACCCATGGGTTAAAGGATATTGTTTTCAAGTTATTTCAGTCTATTACACTTGCGTAAATGTATCTCTCAGCCCTTTTCATGAGTTGTTATATAGATTGACCTTACAGTCTTTCACTTTGCAAAAATGTCTTCTCAGAACTAGTCAGATAGTTGACGAAATAAATGTCAGTAGTTCATCTTGCCTTGCCTTAACATAATTTGACAGGAATAAAAAGGGACATATATTTTCTGTAGATGAGCTTTTTTGTTCTCTGGGAAGACTCTCTTTAATAGCTTACAACTTTTAGAAATAAAAAATAGGAAGATTTTTTAATTCTTGGATTTCATCACATATATTGCGCCACGGTTAAGTGAAAAAAGAACAGGATAAAAAGCATACATATCTACAGTTACAATGTGAATTGACCCTTAAATTTAAACTATGAAAACATTTAAATGGTTACAAGAATATGTACCTAATCACTCTCATTTATGACACATACATACGAATAATATTACAGTCGAACCTCGATGCCTCTAACCTCTATTACTCGAATTTTCAGTATCTCGATTTTCCGCCCGTTTGTCCTATTCTTGATGTGTATTTATTTCTCTATTCTTGAAATTCGGTTATACGGATTTCTCGAAGCAAACATTTCCTCCCTTGAAGCAAAACATACTCTGTAACTCGAATTTTGTGCAACATTAACTGTGCAATACGGCATTCGGGGTTTGTGAGGAACAGTTAACAAGTACTGTATAGAAAGGGTTCTCTAGTGAAGCTAGAAACTAATATGACGGCAACCGAGAAACTCGAATTTCTAGTGATCGGCAAATCGACAAAGCCTCGCCGTTTCTCGGGTGTCAATTACCGAATGTAACAAAGGCTTTTCAGTCTGTCAAACACACAGCAAATACAATGTAAATTATAACGCTATAAACATACCTGTAAAAAACATACTAACATACAAAGAATGACATGTTTCGTTCTACAAGAACATCCTCAGATTCTATCAAAACACTTTAAAAACAATCTTATATATGTGCAGTATTGTTTACGTAGCGTAAACTTGTCAATGATAGATAGTTTAGTGATAACATGAAACAGCAATGACAAAAATAAAAATATATACAGGTATTAATAAGTTATATTAATACTAGTATATTAATAAGTTATATTATTACTAGTATATATTTTTATTTTTGTCATTACTGTTTCATATATTGCGCCACGGTTAAGTGAAAAAAGAACAGGATAAAAAGCATACATATCTACAGTTACAATGTGAATTGACCCTTACATTTAAAATCTTAAACTATAAATTAATATCAATTATATTAATACTAGTATATATTTTTATTTTTGTCATTACTGTTTCATGTTATCACTAAACTATCTATCATTGACAAGTTTACGCTACGTAAACAATACTGTACATATATAAGATTGTTTTTAAAGTGATTTGATAGAATCTGAGGATGTTCTTGTAGAACGAAACATGTCATTCTTTGTATGTTAGTATGTTTTTTACAAGTATGTTTATAGCGTTATAATTTACATTGTATTTGCTGTGTGTTTGACAGACTGAAAAGCCTTCGTTACATTTAGCTAAGTCAACACTGGAAAACATGGCTTCATTCTTAACAAATGAATTACCGGTCACGTACGAAAGCAAGCCCAGAAGTCGTGGATGACAAGCTCCATTTACGAAGCTCGGCTGCGTGATATTGACGAAAAGTTTCAACATGAAGGGAGGAAAGGTTAACCGCAACAAACAGAAGAGACTAACGGATTTTTTTCAAACGCGTTAACGGAGCTATGTTTCTTGTTTCACTACTGCATGTACAGTGTCCTGTCTTCTAAAAAGTTACTATAATAAGTGTTATAATTAAAGTGATGCCGTAAAACAGAGTTTCTTTGTATATTTTTAAGTACCGTTAAACATAATGCATTCCGTAAAAGACCGTAGATACATATGATTCAATTACGTGCTATACATGCTCAAAAACGGTATTCTCCATATCTCAAAATCTCGATAACTCGAAACAAAATTTATCTCCCGAGGTGATTCGCATAATAGTTTCCTTTATTAGACTGTAAAATGAACGGAAATTTAATTTTATAGGTGTATCTGAACATTTGGAGATAACGTTTGTTATTTTTTTTGGCCATAACGTGAAGAGAAAATACCACTGTCACCGACACAACTCCCTGAAATACATTCAACTAATTAAAATTATAAAGTAAGAATAAACCAAAATGCACTGAAATACGCGAAACTACCACATACAAAACAGATCGGTATGTCTCATACATTATTGATGACGATGCTTGTTGTTTAAAGGGGCTTAACATCGAGGTCATCGGCCCCTTATACATTACTAACATACGGTACGACTTTGACATGAGGAAAAGCACCGAACCGCTAGAAACAACACGTGGCATAAATTCCAAAGAAATTACGCACAGAAGCGATGTTAAGAGTGCGCGAACCAAACAATATGAAACTCATTCGTTAGCGCGCACTCGCCTTTCTTGTTTGTACGACGATTGCCGTCCCCAATCCCCAGCCGTAAAGCACACATGCTGCTGTAGTGAGCAGGAAACACAATGTACGAAGGCGACGGACGATACACTCGCGAAATAAAGCATCAAATAAAAACGCTTGAAAATGAAGTTGGGTAAATTACACAAGCACATAAGAATTTATCCCTTATCCTAGGGAAAGAGTAATGACTGTACTGGAGGTTATATTGGTCAAAAATAGGAAGAATTAAAAATAAATTGGAAAATCGGAAGAAGAGTTAAAAACGGAAAGTTTCCGGGTAAATCGGAAGGGATGGCAGGTATGCTTTACTGTCGACGGTGTCCTCGTTCCCGATGATAATGATTCGCAAGTCCTCGCGTGGCAGCCGGAACTTTGGTGGTTTTCATTCTGTCCACGACCCCGTCTACTTCCAGGGCCTGAGCGCCTTCGTAGTCCTCCGGTGTGATGCACGGGACAGGTTTGCTCATCTCAGACTTGGCCCTGCTGAATTTCCTCTTCTTCCAAGGTAAAGAATTCAATGTTCATACCGGCACGCAGCTTCTCGCCGGAACGAGTGTCCTGGTCAGGTGGCATCCTCATTCGGTGGTCATCGGTTCATCTTCCATTGGTGCTCCGTCTCCTAGTGGGGGCCCCTCCAGCCGTGCTGTTGCCGTGGCTGCCTTAATCTCCTGGGACATCGTCAGAGCCTCCTCGAAGTTCTGCTTCCCGCTGATCATCCTCTCTGGACTAGTGTTGGCTACTGAATGCATGATTCGAAGCAGTGTATCGATTCACTCAAGTGTCCGAGTGAATCGATTCACAGGAAAGGCGAGCTCACGGCACACAATTCAGCTTACTCCCAGCGGACAGTGCTGAGTGGCGCACTCACTGGACGTTGACGGGGAGCCGAGCTTCCGCTGCAGCGAGACAGTGTATCATGGCACATCGAAAGAATCGTGAACGAGCGCGGCTCAGTGAGACACATGATACACACGGCTCCTTATCGGCTCACTGGACACGCGAAGAGCCGAGCTTCCGCTGCAGCGAGACATACAGTGAGCCATGCTAGACTGAAAGAATCGTATGCTATAATGGACTCTCGAGCTCAGCTCATTTGTAAATAATACCCATTTGCATTCACTGTCCTCTTCTTACAGGGAGGTTTAAATAATAGATGGATTTATTTGCAGTGTTAAAAAGGTAGTCACAACATAATTCTGAAGTAGCTAGTAAGTAGGTAGGCTATTATGTTATACTATTTATTAGTTTAATGAATCTTAGTATTATAACTTAGTTGACATTTGACAGTTAAACTCGACTCTAGCCTGCCCTATGACTATGAGTCATGCTCATGAGTCATGACCACTCAAAAGTACCCATTTTATATTGGGAAGAACGGCTCAGTATTCTCTCAGTTCATATGTCACATCGTTGCACAATACTTCAGAATCAGAAAACCAGCGGGCTACTGTACATCTCGGGTAGCCTATACAAAATATGACAATTTAAAAAAATCCTCAGCTGATAGAAAAATACTTTTAAAAAAAAGACTGAGCGAGTTGTCTGCGGTTAATATCGCGTGGCTATGCGCTTGCATTCGGGGGATGGTGGGTTTGAATCCCACCGTCGGCAGCCGTTAAGATGGTTTTTCCGTAGTTTCCCCATTTTTACACCAGGAAATGCTGGGACTGTACCTTAATTCAGGCCATGGCTGCTACCTTCCTAACCTTTCCCACCCCGTGTCGCCGGAAACCTTCGATGTATTAGAGTAACTAGCATTTTTTCTAAGAAAGGAGTTCATAGTATGAAGACCAGATGGCAGCTGCGAGCACTGAATGCTGTTGCTGCTGTCTTACCAGCACATACTACACAGATGGAGTAGGAGCGGTGACCAATGAGCCGTGAATCGGATCACTGTATCGATTCAGTAACGTGAACGGAATCAAATGAATCGATTCAGTAAAATGAATCGAATGTCCCATCACTACTCTGGACGGATCTCAAAGCCGCATAGTCTATCACAGGTGTCAGTCGTCTCGCGCTTGGTGTATCTCAGGGTCGCTCATCCATAATCACTTCGCCTAGTCGCTCGATCTCGGCATCGAATACACGCGGCATCCTAGTGGGACAATGAGTCCTCTCCTGCAGCTGGACTCTGTAGGCGGCTCTCGACTGTTGGATACTGCAGGACCCGTCGAGCAGTCCCACAACCTCCTCGTAGGTCGAACATGGCTGGGGGCTACGTTGAATTGTCATCTTCTGTACACGTAGTCCAGCGATTGGATATTTGGCTCTCTTCTTGGTCATCGATCCGGTCTCGAACTGGGTCCGGCATGTTCTCCAAGAAGTGATCCCGTCGTCCCGTGAGGTTTCTACCTTCACGACGCTGGAGCTGCCATTGCTGCTAGCAGGATTCATTCATGTCTCCACAGTCATCGTGTTCGCACGTAGGGCACTCACTGCTGGGCCTCAAACTCGGGACTCCACAACCGCGAGCATCACTTCGCACCGCTTCTCGTCCAGTTCGTTGTTGTCCTGAACAACGTCATTGTTGACCTCGGTTTCCAGAGAGCGCTCTTCATTTTCTGACTTCAACTGCTCGCTCTTCCGTTCATTTAAGCCTGTTTTTAGTTGGTCCGGGTTAGATCTCTGTTCAGATCTCAGTTCACCAATGAGTTTGTCATAGCTAGATAAGATTGTATTTTAAAGTTCACTAAACTTGCTTAGAAAAATTTGGAGCGGTTCGGAATTCATTTTACTTGCAGAAATTTCTGCCAACTACAAAATACGCTACCGGATTTTCGATTCTGACACCAGTTTTAACGTAAGACATTATCCACTAGTTTATCACACTTGTCCACCCACTCATGACACCAGTTGTAACATGTTGGTGGGGTAAATAAATAAGACAGAACCTGGTGGCTTCCTATTCTAAGATTTATTAACTAAGCACTAAAACTACACATGTACACACACGATTGCCGAGCTCACAACTTACATAAGTACACAGGACACACACTTACACGGTTTGCGATCTCCCTCTTAGTTTCTAATGTTTTAACTACACACACACACACACGCACGCACACGCACACTCTCTCTCTCTCAGCTGCTCAGTCTCACTTGTAAGGCCTGTCATGGTCCGCAGTCCACATGTCAGCCTCCCAGCTCGGGGTAGTATCCGCTGTCCACTCAGTCCATTTGTCGGCATCCAGTGTTGACGTCCACACTGCACAGGACAGGGCACGACCTCTTCCAGCAGCTGGTCCTGTAGCTGTAGATTGAAGTTCTGTAGCTTGTTTAACAGAACTTCAATCTACTGAACGCTACGTTCCCCGCAAAATTGCGGCCCAACAATGCACCTTGATTCCATCTATACAACAGTTGGACGTAATGCTGGCACACTGCATAGATATTTGAACTTGACACCAAACCTCAGTGACCCTTTATTCTGTAAGAACTAAACCCTATTTTTAACTTCAGCTATACAATTTTTTGGAATATGTGGCATTCATGAGACTCCAGCATGCCAAAGCCCTTCATTGTACCATATGTATATATCTTGTTTGACGTAATGTTGGCAACAGCATAGACATTTGAATAAGACTCCAAGAAGCCAAAACCCTATAATTGTACCATATGTATATATCTTAACATTAGTATTATATTAGAATAAGGCATTCTTGTTTAATTAGTTTTCAGTAATGTTTTTATTATGTACAATCGCTATTAAGCAGGTTCACCAACAGCTGATGATGACTTACTTACATATCGAAACCTGTACTGTTTTAATGTAAATAATACTAAACATTTTGTAAATTAAAGTATTGATTAGGTGGAAAACTCACCCTTCATACTTGTGTGTTTCTTAGGTTTAACACAATGTTTGGTTTCAATTATGTTTTAAATTAACCCTTTGTTCACTGAATTTGTCTTAGCAAGTTATTTATTGCTCCATCTGGTGATGTAAATATTCTATATTGTTACTATTTTTATTTCCATGTCTCTTTTGTTTTTCATTTGTCATTCATTATGTTTCTAGCACATATTTAGCTTATATGATGTCGATTACTTCAACCCCCCTTATTTCACTGAAGATGGCTCAAACGAGTCGAAACATGTTTGAATTTTATTGCTCCATCTAATGATGGAATTATGTTCTGTATTGAATTAGGAGGATACATTTAATTTTTTACTTTGTAAAGTGCTTATAAGGAACCAAATTCAAAAACTTCGATATCAAGGGAAGCCATGGAAGCCCAGTAGAGCAGATCCGGGAGCAAGCCCAAGATGAAAGATGGAGACAAGAAGTCCCAATTGGACAGGCTGTCGCCGACTCAAAACAAGAAATGGCAGCAGAAGCTCCAGTGGAGCAGACTGCCACCACAAGCAAACCAGGAATGTCCGTAGAGACAGAACTGAGATTTCTGCATCGAAAATTAACAGATTTCATATCGACAGACCACCTCGTAACAGTGCATATTACAAGGAAAGGAAAAGAGCGAGGAAGGAAGACAAAATAGCGGCTGGAACTTGGACGGAGAAAAAGCCAAGGAACAGGGATCGGCGAGAGGCTATCCCTCCGACAACGCCCAAAAGGCCAAGATCGGGGCAAAGTAGGCCATCAAGATCGGCTACAAAACCGCCTGCCAAGAAACAGAAAGAAGAGACGGTCACGTCCTTTTCGGAAAGATTAACTTCAATCAAGGTAGCAATAATATCTAAAATCTTTCCAGACGGGAAACAGAAGGAGGAAGACGTGAAGGAACTTTAATTTGCTCTGATAGCGCAAATGAAACCGTTGTCGGACGGATGTCTAATGTCTTCCAGGCTTCCTCGAGTCTCCAAGGCTGGAAAGTGGAGAAATGGTACTGATCTGTGCAAATCCAGAAACTAAAAGCTGGCTGGAACAGACAGTGGCCAATTACAACCCTTGGAAAGTGGAGAATTTTCTACGTGGTAGAAGCCAAGAAGGTGCTGTATACTACAAAGGTAATCACAAAGTTTCCTCCTCTATTTGACAAGATGAAGATGAAGATAAAGATTGATGATGTGCTTGTCAGGATACATCAGCATGACACCAAACTTCCGACGAAAGAGTGGAGAGTGCTGAATGCAACTAGCACTGATGACACAGGAAGGATATTTGTTTTGGCCCTTAATGAAAGAGATTTTGAAGAGCTCAAGAAGAGAGGGCTTAAGACCTAGCTTGGTCTTGGGCAGATCAAATTTCAAGTAAATAAGGGAAAAACAAAACCTAGCGTTGGCAAGGATGGTACAAGTTCTAAGGCCAACCTACAACATACAAAATCAGCTGTGGTCAATTTCGTCAGGAAGTTCAAGTCCGAGGCTATCGATGTGGCTCTTATACAGGGAGAATAATTTAAGTGTTCAGACTTCTCCTCGCATGCCGTGGGAAGTCCCGAATGAGCGCCATATGGCTTCTGTCAACAATGGCGAGATTAATTATTATTAATTTCGTGTTGCTATCCCTAGCCGAGTGCAGCCCTTGTAAGGCAGACCCTCCGATGAGGGTGGGCGGCATCTGCCATGTGTAGGTAACTGCGTGTTATTGTGGTGGAGGATAGTGTTATGTATGGTGCGTGAGTTGCAGGGATGTTGGGGACAGCACAAACACCCAGCCCCCGGGCCAATGGAATTAACCAATGAAAGTTAAAATCCCCGACCCGGTCGGGAATCGACCCGGGACCCTCTGAACCGAAGGCCAGTACGCTGACCATTCAGCCAACGAGTCGGACAATGGCGAGATAAGAAGTGTTCACTGCCAGCGCACAGCTGTTTAGCACTCTGTCCCTCAGTTCGCTGGAAACTATTGGACTTTTAAGGTGTGTTGTGAGGTTATTATTACGATGGTTAAATACACTATAAAATATGCCTTCGCTAGCGGGACGTGTGTTTACAGCGTACAGCAATATTGTTACTTTTGTTACTTTCATTTATCTGTCTCTGTCGTATCCTTGACTTTGACAATATGAAAGTGACTGAGGTATGAGCGATGCTAGTAATGCCATTCCTCATGCAGCCAGTCCCTGTTAGGAATGGTGTGAAAATGTTGCTCATAGGGTCGGTTGGTGCATGCATTTCAGTGGGCTTGGCAGACTGATGTGTAATAACTTCTGACTCGGTGAGGAAAGCAACGGGAAACTACCTCACTCCTCATTTCCCTAGGACGCCTCTTCAGTAATGCCTAGGCCATCTATGACAGCCGATGGCGGAGCTGTTGAGGATCCAACCAGCCTTAGGGCTGAGGACTGAACATACATACATAGAGCAAAGAATATTTTTAGTCGAGTGTTATTTGCACAAGAAAAAGAAACCGGTTAAAAGATGCCTTCGAAAATTCCGTAGACAATTTCCCGGCGCGACAGTACCATTAAAACGTTACGTCCATCAGCTCGTTTACAAGTGGCGTAGTACTGGTTCCGTAAGCAATAAGAAAAAGAAGCGAAGGAGAACATCTCTCACACCGGAGAGGTTAGACGATATACAGGCAAGGCTCCAGTTCAATCCACATAAGTTGCTTCGGAGAGCAGCTCAGGAAAGTGGTATTTCACCTTCTTCAGCACGTAATGCAACAAAATTGTAACGTTTACGATCTTATCGGACTCATTCAGTCCATAACATACTGCCTACAGATTTCAAGGCAAGAAAACGATTTTGCAACTGACTAATGAATAGTGTCCACGACGGTACTGTGGATCCGAACTTTCTTTTTATGAGATACAAAGCCTGGTTTCATTTGAGTGGATATGTCAATTCACAGAACAATAGAATCTGGGATACAGACAACCCGCACATTTTACAGCCGAGACCTCTGCACGATGTGAAGGTGGGTGTGTGGTGCACTATCAGTGCCCGACGAATTATCGGTCCGATATTTTTTTCAGGACACGATTACTTCTGGCCGTTATATTCGCAACATTCTGGAACAATTTTTTGCTGAACTGACTGAAGAAGAGAAAAGGTACGGCTATGTCCAGCAGGATAGTGCAACGGCCCATACGGCGCTTAGCTCTATGCGACGGTTACGGAAAATGTTCGATGATGATCAGATCATCAGTAAAGGCCTATGGCCCCCTCGTTCGCTTGATTTAAGCACGTGATTTTTATCTATGGGGAAATCTGAAAGGAAAAGTGTATAGGAATAATCCTCGAATTGCAGAAGAATTAAAAACTGACATTAGGAACATTGTGCATTCTATCGGTGTCCATGAAGTACAAAGTGTGTTTCGAAATCTCATTACAAGATTGCATTGCAGCTGAAAGAGATCACTTTCAGCATCGTCTGTACATACTGGTGAGTTCAGTTTAATTTCCTAGTTGATTTATTTATTTGTTTATTAATTTACTTATTTGTCTAGAACACCTATGTAGCAGGTGAGTTCGGTTTCGTTTAGTTTCTATAGGCGTAATCATGCCGCTTCTTTGAGTCGACTATGCCTGCTTGTCATGGCGGGCACTGCGCTCGCTGTCTCCGCTTCCCAGCGCGCGTAATCCTCGGCCTCCGGTCTGAACTTTCAAATTAATCACCCTGTACAAGAGCCATGGGTAGTTAAGGGCAGAGTAGCAGAACTGGCGGAATCTGCAGGTAAGCTAGTGTACGATACTACATCGAATATGCCTCGAACATGTTTACTTGTGAGCAGAAAACTAAAATGCCTTCTGTTGCAGGAACATTGTTCAAAGGACTTAGTGGCGGCCAAGATAAAACTTGGAAATTGGGAAGGTCCCAGGGAAATAATCATAGGCTCTGCATGCCTCCCATATGACTCAACTTATCTGCCCCCATCAGATGAAGTTGAGAACCTAATTTACAATGCAAAGAAGAAAGGCGAACACTTAGTCTTTGATGCAGATGCAAAATTCACACCAGACGGCATTGGGCAGCACGAACTGCAATGCACAAGGTGAGTCATTATTAGAGTTTATTATTGGAACTGAGTTGACGATACTAAACCTAGGAAACAAGACTACATTTATAAATAAAAATCGTAGGGAGGTAATAGACATTACACTAAGCACTGTGCATATTGCAAACTTTATTAAAGACTGGAAGGTGCTGGAGGAACCATCATTGGCAGACCACCACCACATCCAATTCGCAATACATGTAAGATTTTATGGGATTGAGATGTACAGAGACCCAAAAAGAATTAACTGGGATAGATATAGAGAAGTTCTAGGGAAGGCTGTACAAAAAATTCCAACTAACGTGAGAGGACAGAAAGAATTGGATGAGGCAGTGGAAGTATTACAAGAGGCCATTAAAGACTCATTCCATGACAACTGTCTTCTCAAAGAAAAGAAAAACACCAAAAATGTAAGGTGGTGGAACAACAAACTAGCCAAAATGAAAAAAAGAGGTTAGGATGTTGTACAGAATATCATCTAGAAATGGTATGTCGGACGTATATCACAGGAAAAAAATTCACCTAGTATAACCTAGAGATATGGAAAGCAAAAAGAAAATCTTGGAAACTGTTCTGTGAAAGTGGAATCACACACTGAAACAGCAAGGCTTAAAGCAACCCATATAAATCAGGTGGGGACACTGGAGAAACCAGATGGGTCGTTTACTCAGGCGGAGAAGCACACGCTGGAGATGCTAATGGCGTGTCACTTTCCTGAGGCTGACGAGATGACAGAAGATGAAACGGTTAGAACAGAGACCGGAGCTTGAAGAGCAGACTGGAACTGTGCCAACAGAATAATAAAACACAACCATGTAAAATGGGCAATGACACGTTTCACCCTATAAAGGTTCCGGGGCAGATGAAATACTTCTGGTACTCCTACAGAAAGGATGGGAGATACTTGTCAATGCCCTGATGGACCTCTTTGAGTTAGTCTAGCTTTAGGGTACATGCTGAAATCATAGTGTGAAGCTAAAGCAGTATTCATACCTAAACCTGGAAGGGCAAACTATGCCCAAGCCAAAGCATACAGAACATCATTTTTAACCTCCTTCATGCTGAGAGCAATGGAGAAAATTCTGGATAAATACATCAGGAGAACTGTGAAACTGAACTCAATGTTGCATGAAAATCAGTTTGCATACAGATCCGGCAGATCCACTGAAGTAGCATTTCACCAGTTGGTTAGTAAACTAGAGGAAAGCCTAGAATATAAAGAAATTGTACTGCCAGCATTTCTAGATATAGAAGGAGCCTCCAGCAAACAACCTATGACTATGATCAAAGCATTGGAAAAGAGCAAGGTAAGTAAAATCGTTGTCAAATGGATTAAATCCATGTTAGACGGAAGGAAGATAAAAGCAACCCTGTTTGAAGAAACGCTGACGGTTAAGGCCATCCAAAGCTGTGCTCAGGGAGGAGTTCTTTCGCCTCTGCTGTGGAACCTCGTGGTGAACAAAATGTTCAACGAACACGGTTTCTATACACAAGGATACGCAGATGATCTAGTGATTGTGGTAAGAGGTAAGGTGATGAGTGTTATCCAGGACCTCATGCAAAGATCACTCAACCTTGTTGAGAACTGGTGTCAGGAAGAACAACTATAAGTCAACCCGAACCAGATAACTCTGGTCCCTTTTACAAGAAGGAGAAAATTAGAGGGAAAGAGATCACTGAAGCTCTTCGGGCAAGATATATATATATATATATATATATATATATATATGGAAGAACAGGCACTGCACCTAGGTGTAGTGTTAGATAAAAATCTAACCTGGAATCCACATATAGAAAGGAACATAACCCGGGCCAAAAACTTGCTGTATGCATGTAAAAGAGCCGTTGGGAAGACATGGGGCCTAAGACCATCAATGGTAATGTGGATATACACAATGATCATTAGACCGTTGATGGCCTATGCTGAAATCATCCGGTGGCAGAAAGTAAGTCAAGGAAAAGTCGGCAGTAGATTGGATAGCCTACAAAGAAAGGCATGCATAGCCATAATTGGGGCTATGAGAACTACGCCGACAGAAGCCTTGAATACTTCAATTGACCTCCCATCACTATACAATTTCATAAAAGGACAGGCTAGAATGAGTTCATATAGATTGGCACAATCAGAGTGCTGGAATGCAAAACGACCCAATCTAGGACATTTGTAAAATTAACAGAGTAATAACAGAGTTTCTACACGTCTTCTGATCATATGATACCAAAGTAAAACTTTGAAAAACTGTTTGAGACCCAGATAATAAAAAAAGAAGACTGGGATATCAACCAATGGAATACTAAAATAGAAGATATAGTGTGGTGGACTGATGGCTCAAAGACTGGGGATGGCACAGGAGGAGGGATCAACCTGAGAGATCAATCCAGATGAGCCTGGGCAGACACACTAGTCTTTCAAACTGAAATAATAGCTATCACAACATGACTTTAAGAAAATCTGAAAATGAACTATAGGAATAAGAACATTTTCATTTTTATGGACAGCCAAGCAGCCGATAAGGCACTAGAGGCAGTCCGGATAATATCCGGAGGGCATGCAGGTAAAGAAGGAAATGAAAAGGCAGATAAACTGGCCAGGAAAGGGGCAGAAACATATTTTGTAAGCCCAGAGCCTGTATGCGGGATTTCCTATGGACAAGCCCGATACTACATAGGAAAATGGGTACAAAAGAAACAAATGGAAAACTGGAAAAATATTCCAGGTCGCAGGTCTGCAGAGGAACCTACACCCACTGCATCTGCTATTATTCGTAAGGACAGCTTGTTGTGTTTGCTCTGCAGCCTGTTCCATTAAGTTTGTGCACAATATTTTTCTTTGTTTTTATATTTGCTGCAGTATTACAGAGATGTTGTTTATACGAGAGTGTCCGATCCATTGTGGCTCCCAGATATATTTGACAAGGGTTATATTTTACTAGTTGACCTTTGAATTCCCCATGTGGTATGTAATTGGCTTTTTGATTATCTTGATGGAACCAACTAACTTAAATTTTGTTTAAATTAAGTTTACATCAACATGTAGTGAAATATTTATTCAAGTTATGGAGATCCTTTATGAGTACAGTTTCAAATGTTTTGAAATCAGTGGATTGGGCAGTCAGAGATATGTCGTCTGCATATATGAATTTCCTGGAAGCAATGTAGATGCTGAATAGTAGTGGGGCAAGAACTAATCCTTGTGGTAAACCATTTATTTACCATTTATGTGTACTTTGAACACACTATTGCACAGCATGTTTTTAAGTAGTGTTGCGAGGGTCTTATAAGGAATAATCTTCCAAGAATTTCAGAACCATTCCCCTGCCACCATACTGTGTCATACGATGACATCAAGTCTGTAAAAACTGCAATGGTCATTTTGTCTTGAAATTCATTCTTCGATGTGGCTGGTGAGTGCCAATACCTGATCACAGCAACTTTGATTTGGTCGAAAGTTAGTTTGTTTGGCTAGTATCATTGGCTTCATGTAGCTGATCTCACTGGATTTAAAATAATACAACCGACAACCAGGAGAAGGAAACCTAAGCTTAAAGACTGGAAACTGAAGGAATACTGGTATATGTTGGAAGGTTGTGGATGAAATTCTGTTGTAAACCATTCTTTCAATTGGTTTGTAGCTTATGCTTGAGTAAGTAATTGATAAGTAATCAGAATAAGTTGTAGGACAATAGACATGGTTAAACATCTATCAACATTCCAAATGTAGTGGGAAAAGTTTTGTTGGCATTGCTAATCCAAACCGTATTAATGCTCATTTTCACACTCGATAGCCATTACAGCAGTGCATCGTATATGTATATACTCCTCACACTTTCATGCCCTGCGGATGCTCATGGAGGAGTACAGGGAAAAGGGAAAAGACCTATTTGTAGTCTTCTTGGATTTGGAAAAGGCTTAACACAGCATTCTATGAAATTTCATCTGGAGAAGCCTAAAAAAAAACCAGCCGTACCAGAATACCTTATAGGCAAAATTAAAATGTTATGTTGCGTCAGAATTTGTGATGGCCATTCAGAATGATCTGAGACAACTCGGGGAGTACAACAGAAGAGTACTCTTTTACCTCTGCTGTTTGTGACAGTCATGGATGGCCTAATGAAGGACATGAAGAAAGAACTAAACGCTGAGTTAAATGCCTCGGTGTGCACTGATGATGTTGCTATCTGGGGGAAGACAGAAAAGGAGGTGCAAGACCAATTCAACAAATGGGTAGCTAAATTCAATGATTTTTAAGATGAAAGTGAGCAAAACAAAAACTGATGCCATGAAAAAGAGTAGAGATAATACTGATTGCCAAATACAACTTTATGGACAATACATTACAATAGTATAAGAATTCAAGTACCTTGGAAGTGTGGTCTCAAACAATGGAGGATCAGGGCAAGAAGTACCGTACTTAACAGAATAGCCAATGGGTATAAATTCTATAACCTCATATGTCCCCTGATTTGGGATACCCCTACAAACTAAGATGTCCTTGTATAAATCATATCTTATTTGTATACTTGCATATGGCCTAAAAACCTGCACAATGTACACAGCAGTCCTGTGAAATTAAATAAAATTAATAAAAACACAACAGGATCATGTGAGAAATGAGGATGTTGGACCATCTTTGAGAGAGGAGCACCCCCTGGAAGAAAGACTAAGGTCTGTTAGGCTTGAAAAGTTCGGGCATGTAAAGAGAATGCAAGCCACTTGAACACTACATGTATACATGGAACAGTCACCAGAAGGAGACCTGTTGGATGACCAAGGAAATGGCTGGACCAACTGAAGATAGACATCAAGAGTAGAGAAGGGGACTGGAGAGTGATCATGGAGGGAAAGACCTACATGGACAGACAATGCTGGAGAGAGCTCATTCAACACAACCCTACCTGGCAAGCTGGAAGGATTACATGATGATGTTGATATGTGATAGTGTGAGTATGGATGCACCTGGGTGTATGATGTTCGCAGATGACAATGTATTATACAGAGGCGAAGGAGGAAGAGTGAAGAAAAATTGAAAGACGAGGCATGAAGATTAGCAGAAGTATAACAGAGTTCATCTCAAAGGAGTCCCAGTCTCAGCATCTACCTTGGGTTATCCCAAACCTGGAAACAAGTTCATGGACACATGCACCAGCAATGCTGGGACTGCTGGGATGCTGCAAAGAACCAAGACGGACAGGAAAATGTGATAGCATAATATAGCAAATTGTTTGCTAAGGCCGAGACAAACTACTGCATGACATGCTGCGAACTACTAGTTGTCGTAAAGACAATGTAGCACTTCCACATGATGATGATGATGCTTGTTGTTTAATGGGGCCTAACATCTAAGGTCATTGGCCCAGCACTTCCACAAATACCCCATAAGTATTCAATCCTAATGTGAGACTTCTTGCATGGGAGACCTCATATTAGCTGAATGGAGAGGCGTAATGTGAAGAAACGGTGTATATCAGATGTTAGAATGTGCAGCATTAGACATATGTTAGTGCTAAAATTAAGAGTATCTGGACCATGTGTAGTTATGGAGGTCCAAGCGGCAGGAAATAATGCCATCAGTTATTGTGAAATATTCCATTTACTTAATGTGCAATGATAAACACGTATCAGTGCCAAGATTAAGGGTATTTACACGGAGTATCCGTGTGGTATAATTGCAATTAATAAAATTGTAGCAGCGGAGAATAAAGGTTTGAATCATTGTGGAGTAATGAGCACTCAACTATTGATACCAATTACTAAGACATCAGAAAACTGTTAGATTTTCGCGGAACATCCAGATTCGATGTGGGAAACAAATGGAACATGGTGAACATGGAATGGGAGATTGTCGCCAATGGTGAAATGGAGATTAGCTGCGGTACATTGGACATCGCCATGGAAGGATAAAATGGAGCAGTAATCTGACTCAACCTGATAGACTGAAGACAACAAGATGAGTACATAATCTTTAATTTAATTTTGTAAAGGATATTACCAGGAAGTGATTAAGGGTGATGCAAGTGAGATAAACTGATATAACTTGAAAACAATATTCTCTCACCCATGGGTAAATTGGGTAAATAAAGCCAGTAGCAAGCTTGAATTATTATTATTATTTTATGATTATGATTATTACGAAGGCCATCCGGAAAGTGGTACCCGTTTGCGCAATAAAGACACAGGAGTAAATATTAACAAATATACACATTTTTATTGGAAAGAGCATACTTTACTTTACTTCTCCACATAATCTCCAAGCAAATTTAGGCATCTGTCATAACATGGGACGAGTTTTTGTATTCCAGCGTTATAGTCCTCCGCCGCCAGTGTATTGATACAAGTAGTCACGGCTCGCGTAAGTTCTTTATCGCTGTCAAATCTTTTTCCCGCCAGAAAGTCTTTAAGCTTCGTAAAGAGATGAAAATACAAAGGGGCCAAGTCCGGGCTATACGGGGGATGGTCGAAGGTTTCCCACTTGAATTGCTGCAAAAGTTGTGGTGTTATCGCAGCTGCATGAGGCCTGGCATTGTCATGAAGGAGAATGACGCCTGTAGACAATAGACCTCGCCGTCGATTTTGTATTGCCCGCTGTAATTTCTTTAATGTTTCACAATATGCATTAGCATTAACTGTGTCTCCACGGGCCATAAAATCAATGAGCAGTACACCTCGGCAATCCCAGAAAGCGGTTGCCATGAGTTTCCTGGTGGACAGAACTGTCTTGAATTTTTTTGGCGAATGAGCATGATGCCAGTCCATTGACTGTTGTTTACTCTCAGGTGATGCATAACAAACCCATGTTTTGCCCCCAGTAATGATGCGAGTCAGGAAAGAGTCTCCTTCATTGAAATAACACCCCAGAAACATCAGTGCTGCAGCCATACGCTTGGTTTTGTGTTCCTCTGTAAGCATGCTAGGGACCCACCTTACACAGATTTTTTAATAATGCAGATGGTCTTTGACAATTTCATGAACAATTGTTCGAGACACAGTAGGAAAATATTCACAGAGTTAATCAATTGTGACGCGCTAATCGTTCCTCACGCATTCGTCTACTGCGCTCAGCAGTTGATCTGTAATGACAGATGGTCTCCCTGAACGGTCCTCGTCGTGTGTATTCCCCCTCCCCAGGTTGAAGTTGCGACACCAGCGTCGAACAGACGACTCATCCATCACATTGTCTCCACACACCTCTGTTAATTGGCGATGAATATCACAAGGTCGAACGTTTTGTGCATTAAGAAATTTAATCACGGCCCTCACTTCACAACTGGCGCAGTTCTCAATTTTAAACGATCACAGACACAACACAGGCAATGCTAGCGTCACACAACCTCACACAGAGCAGGCAGACAATGGCCCTCGTATTATTATGACTTGTGATGTACATCCACTTATTAGTATCATTATTCGTTTACGATCGCATTATTTGTGAGGTTATGTCATGAAACATTTGTTGTATATAGATATTTATATGAGTTTAGTTAATGTAAGAACCTGTATATAATTTATTATTACCTGTATATATGATTTGCAATCCACTACAGAATTGTGGAACACACTGTAACATCCAGAATGGCACTCACTGACAAGAACTCTGTAGAATATTCTGTACATTATATCTGGGCTTTAAGCACTCTAGAATTTACGAGAAATGTATCTTTCTAGAAGGCTGGCCAGGCACATATATAAAGAGGTTGTCTTGATGGTAGAGACGAATTACTGTTTAGTTGGAGTTATGGTTTAACAGGAGTCATACTTGTGACCACGTGTTATGACATGCTTGTAAGCAGTCAATTGTATTAAGATTGTGATTTCCGTGTGATTTAGTGACAGCCATTGGTTAAAGATGGCGGTTTGTTGATGTGTGTATTTTGTTTATGACAACAGTTGATTAGGTTATGTGTATGTTTATGTGAAGTTACGGTGAAATAAGCATTCTGTGTGCATCTTTGTGAATACATCATTGGCGACTGTGGGTCAGGACGTAAGAACTTATGAGTTAATACGAGTGTAGCGCAAAATAGATCAAAATGCAAGTGATATTAGAAAATATGTTGGTGAAACAGCTCAAAGACAAACTCACCAAGAGAAATCTCCTGATGAACGGGAAGAAGAAATCGCTGCAAATGCGATTATGGGAAGATCTCGCTGAAAAAGGAGAAGATCCCGAAAAGTTTTTAATCGAAGTCGATGAAGATCCAAGTGAGACATCTGAAGATGAGGTAAATATGCCCAAAATATGTTCTAACTTAATAACCATGATGCAGGCACTAAATGACAAAATTTCAGATGTCAATTCCGGCCTAACAGGACAGATTGCAGATCAAATTTCCAAAGTAAATGACAAAATTTCAGATGTAAATGACAAAACTTTCAGACAAAATTCCTCAAGCTAACTCAGTTTCAACCAGACAAATATCACAAGTGTACACGCAGGTTTACAAAGTTAAACAGGGCCTAGAATAAAAAATTTCAACCGTAAATGACAAAATTTCATTGCAAATTAGCAAGATCACCAATCGATTAACCCAGCGGATATCAGAGATCAGGTCAAAACTGGGACAGGTCGACCAGATCGAGAGTAGAATAAGCCAGCTGGAAGGGGATATCTAGAACCGAAAGGAGGAGGTGGAAATTCTGGTTTCCGGCATGAAGCAACACGTTGAGGGGAGAACTTCTACCGTTGAGGGAAATTTTGAAAGCCGTATCTCTGCCGCCGAGGGAAATCTTGGGAGCGGTATTTCTGCTGTTGAAGGAAGGTTAGAAAACCAGAAGGGGGAGATGTACAGAATATAAGTGAAAGCATCCTTCACGCAGTAGAAGATAGATTAACTCAAACAGGACATACCGCCACACCTCTAACCCCCTCAAACCCAAACGGCAATACGGAAAACCTAGACCCAAAGATGATTATAGAAAGCCTTCCGGAATTCCACGGTCGACTTGATGAGAACCCGACTAGGGATCGGTCAGACTGTTAGGAAGGACTAACCTACCAGAGGACATCTTCGTGCAACTCATCACACCGCGACTAAAGGGGCAAGCCGCTACTTGGTGGAATAACTTGCAGGATCTAAATTTAAACTGGACGGATTTCAAGAGGGAATTCCTTGCTAGGTTTAATTCTGAAGGGGTGAAGAGCTCTGTGAAAAGGAAGCTACTAGCTGAGGCACAACCCATTTGTTGGGGATCTTGCCTAACATTTCTTCTTTTACTCCGTGAACGATGCATCTTTGTTTGTGTTCATTTGTTTATATATTGTCTCTGTAAGTAAAGAGAGGAATTGCTACATTTAGGTGTGTTTCATTAACCTTGCTCTCCCATCACGATCATGAATCATGACATTTTTGGTGCCGAAAACGTGGGAAGTCAGGATATTCAAGTCACGAAACACTTAAGTTTTGCATTGTGTTTAGAACATTTAAACTTTGAGGAGCTAGTAAGTTTGTAAACAGTTTAATGCCACAGCAACGCGTCACAAACAACAAGAAAAGAGCATACTTCATCACGAGAGATAAGATCCCAGCTAACACTACATTTTATTTTGAACCCTTTGTAGATAAATTTGGGCTATATCTTGAATGTCTGAAGTAGCTGTAGAATTAGAGGATGATTAGGTATATGGTTAGATTGCATCGGACCTGCATGGAGCCATCTTGTTAACGCATCTCCAAAGAGGTTATCTGGTAGAAACTCGATGCACTAAGAGGATTCTAACATGGTTGAATTGACACGCGGCGCTATCTATCGGACAATCGATGGACTATTTGTACATCAGTCATCTTGTCTGATATCAATCAGCTGTTAACTTCAAATCTAATTTCCAAACGTATCATTCTATCTATCTATCACACATAATTATGGCTCAACCTACGCAGCTGGACAAACTGAAACAAAAGCGCTCTACTCAACATTCCTTCTCTAGGGAGATAAGTAAATTTAAAGATTCCTCACCAATTGACGAAGTAGAACACAATTGGATCGACTACAGGAAAGTTTTAAGAATTTAACGCTTTTGTCAATGCCATTTATGATCTCATTGCCAACGATGAATATGAAAACGATGTCCAGATATGCGAAGAGTATATAGAAAGTGCCAAGTGTGCAATCCGCAAGGCTAATAAACTCTTAGCAGCAAATAACTTCACTGATACATGGAATTTAGGTCCACAGTCAGCTTCATTCAGGTTAGAACCGTTTACATGAAACATCGAAGCGTGGCCACGTTTCTGGGAACAATTCCAGTCTTCCGTCGACAAAAATCCGACAGTATCTACTATCAACAAACACGTCTTTCTACGGGGATACTTGAATGGCGCACCAAAATGTTTGGTTGATGGAATATCCATCACAGCGGAAACGTATGAACAAACTAAAAGAATTCTTCAATCACGTTACGGAGACAAAAACAGAATAATTCAGTCTCACTTAGGTTATCTCGAAAACCTTCAGCCCGCAATTTCAGACAACCCTGATGTTCTCATTCCACATTTATAGAATGTCACCGAAGAGTTCAAGTCCTCGCCTCGCTAGGAGAAAACATGGACGCGTATGGAAGAATGTTAGCTCCAAAAATCCTTCGTGCCTTCCCCGAAGATCTTTGTCGACGTTGGCTTCTTCACGCCAAAAGATCAGAATTCGAGGAGAGCAACATTTCACGACTAATGGAATTTCTTAATGATGAGGTTCAGAGTGCCTTGACAACTCAAAAGATACGAGGGGATTTTTCTGTAACTACTGTTTGCATACTGACAGCAGCCAATTTCAATATTAACGCCAGAGCAAGTAAGTCCAAATCTAACAACAAACGACCACCAAATTCATACTGCATGTTCTGTGAGAATAGTGGCCACTGGGGACAAGACTGGAAGAGAATGACGAACTTCAAGGAGAGAACTGAGAAACTGAAGGCTACGAACAGATGTTTTCTATGCCTAAATCGAGGACATAATGCATGACAATGTGTTAAATGAGACAAGGCAAAGTGCACAAAATGTAAGAAAAAACACCATGTGTCCATCTGTGACGATAGAGAAACTCTGCCTACTTCCGTAGGTAAAATTGACGTCTACACTCCAAACTTCACATTTCTTCAGACCGCTCGAGTATGGATAACGGGACCAACTGGGAAAAGTAAACTTACTCGATGCATTCTAGATGCCGGAAGCCAGTAGAGTTTCATCAACACATCCTTGGTTGATTCACTCCATCTTGAGGTTACTGACAAAAGAAATCTTGTAGTGACTTCATTCGAGACATCATCTTGCATCACAAGTTCCAGACGACAGATAAAATTTGATATTACAGGATTTTCTAATAACGCCAACCTCGAACTCTCGGCTTTTGAAAGCAATAATACGTATTCACGCCATCCAACAGTACCACATGACATGAATGCACAGGCATTAGTAGGTAAATTGAGACTAGCTGACCCAAAGGACGATTCATGTGAGCTTCTTGATTTATGAATTTCATTTTCCGTATTGACATTTACCAATTGTCATAAAAGGAAAGAAAAATTCCACCTAATCAATATATTTATTTTCTTGTAAAGTATTACAATCTAGGACCGGTTTCGATCCTTCATAGGTCATCCTCAGCTATATCAGAATCACATTTGCATTTCTATCTTATACCTCTGAAAGACCTTCATGATATATTGTTTCATAATTTTCAGTGAAAACTTATCTTAAAAACTTACAAATTTCTAAGCGTTGTGTTAAAATTAAAAATTAAAATTACAAAACTCTGTCTATTATATACATGCCCTTGGGCTGACAGAATGCATCCTTGGGTTGATTAAGCATCTATCTTAGGTATTGTTGCTCCTATTACAATATCTGGTATATATATATCTATTAAATTACTTAATTCTATTCCTTTCTTTACAATACTTCTACAGTTCAACACTATAGATATATATTTACCAGATATTGTAATAGGAGTTGAATCATGGCTGAGAAATGATATAATGGATGCAGAAATTTTCTCACGGCACTGGAGTGTGTATCGTAGAGATAGGATAGGAAAGGTGGGAGGGGGAGTTTTCATTCTGGTGAAAGAAGAATTTGTAAGCTACGAAAAAGTTAAAGATGAGACACATGAAATTCTAGGTGTAAGGCTCATTTCTAAAGATAATAGGCAACTTGATATATTTGGAGTGTACAGATCGGGAAAGGGTAGCACTGATGCGGATTCGGAATTATTTGATAGGATAGTCAGCTATGTGGGAAACGACATGGAAAGAAATGTGATTGTAAGGGGGGATCTGAATATGCCAGATGTCAATTGGGAAGGAAATGCGAACGACAGGAAGCATGACCAACAAATGGCAAATAAGTTAATATGGGAAGGACAGCTGATTCAGAAAGTGATGGAACCAACCAGAGGGAAAAATATTTTGGATGTGGTGCTGATAAAACCAGATGAGCTCTATAGGGAAACTGAAGTGATAGATGGTATTAGTGATCATGAAGCTGTTTTTGTGGTAGTTAAAAATAAATGTGATAGAAAGGAAGGTCTTAAAAGTAGGACTGTTAGGCAGTACCATATGGCTGATAAAGCAGGTATGAGGCAGTTTCTAAAAAGTAACTATGATCGGTGGAAAACGGTAAATAAAAATGTAAACAGACTCTGGGATGGGTTTAAAGAAATTGTTGAGGAATGCGAAAACAGGTTTGTACCTTTAAGGGTGGTAAGGAATGGTAAAGACCCATCTTATTATAATAGAGAAATAAAGAGACTAAGAAGGAGGTGCAGACTGGAAAGAAATAGAGTTAGAAATGGCTGTGGAAGTAAGGAGAAATTGAAGGAACTTACTAGAAAATTGAATCTAGCAAAGAAGGCAGCTAAGGATAACATGATGGCAAGCATAATTGGCAGTCATACAAATTTTAGTGAAAAATGGAAGGGTATGTATAGGTATTTTAAGGCAGAAACAGGTTCCAAGAAGGACATTCCAGGAATAATTAATGAACAAGGGGAGTGTGTATGTGAGGATCTTCAAAAGGCAGAAGTATTCAGTCAGCAGTATGTAAAGATTGTTGGTTACAAGGATAATGTCGAGATAGAGGAAGAGACTAAGGCCAAAGAAGTAATAAAATTTACGTATGATAACAATGTCATTTACAATAAGATACAAAAGTTGAAAACTAGAAAAGCGGCTGGAATTGATCAGATTTCTGGGGATAGGCTATACTAAAGACAATGGGTTGGGATATAGTACCATATCTGAAGTACTTATTTGATTATTGTTTGGTCGGAGGAGCTATACCAGATGAATGGAGAGTTGCTATAGTAGCCCCTGTGTATAAAGGAAAGGGTGATAGACATAAAGCTGAAAATTACAGGCCAGTAAGTTTGACATGCATTGTATGTAAGCTTTGGGAAGGCATTCTTTCTGATTATATTAGACATGTTTGTGAAATTAATAACTGGTTCGATAGAAGGCAATTCGGTTTTAGGAAAGGTTATTCCACTGAAGCTCAACTTGTAGGATTCCAGCAAGATATAGCAGATATCTTGGATTCTGGAGGTCAATTGGACTGTATCGCGATTGACCTGTCTAAAGCATTTGATAGGGTGGATCATGGGAGACTACTGGCAAAAATGAGTGCAATTGGACTAGACAAAAGAGTGACTGAATGGGTTGCTATATTTCTAGAAAACAGATCTCAGAGAGTTAGAGTAGGTGAAGCTTTGTCTGACCCTGTAATAGTTGAGAGGGGAGTTCCTCAGGGCAGTGTTATCGGACCTTTATGTTTTCTTATATATATAAATGATATGAGTAAAGGGGTGGAATCGGAGGTAAGGCTTTTTGCAGATGATGTTATTCTCTATAGAGTGATGAATAAGTTACAAGACTGTGAGCAACTGCAACGTGACCTCGAAAATATTGTGAGATGGACAGCAGGCAATGGTATGTTGATAAATGGGGCTAAAAGTCAGGTTGTGAGTTTTACAAATAGGAAAAGTCCTCTCAGTTTTAATTACTGTGTTGATGGGGTGAAAGTTCCTTTTGGGTATCATTGTAAGTATCTAGGTGTTAATATAAGGAAAGATCTTCACTGGGGTAATCACATAAATGGGATTGTAAATAAAGGGTACCGATCTCTGCACATGGTTATGAGGGTGTTTAGGGGTTGTAGTAAGGATGTAAAGGAGAGTGCATATAAGTCTCTGGTAAGACCCCAACTAGAGTATGGTTCCAGTGTATGGGACCCTCACCAGGATTACCTGATTCAAGAACTGGAAAAAATCCAAAGAAAAGCAGCTCGATTTGTTCTGGGTGATTTCCGACAAAAGAGTAGCGTTACAAAAATGTTGCAATGTTTGGGTTGGGAAGAATTGAGAGAAAGAAGAAGAGCTGCTCGACTAAGTGGTATGTGGAAATTCCAAGTTCCCATGGAGGGAATTAGATTCTTTTCCACCAATAGAGCATATCAAAAATCAGATCAAAAATTAGATGGATGGCTTTTCCGGCGTTTGCTCTATTAACCAGCGTTTCGTCTTAGGTCTGACACATCCCACTCTGAAGAGTCTGGTGTCAGACCTAAGACGAAACGCTGGTTAATAGAGCAAACGCCGGAAAAGCCATCCATCTAATTTTTGATCTGATTTTTCTAAGTGGTATGTTCCGAGCTGTCAGCGGAGAGATGGCGTGGAATGATATTAGTAGACGAATAGGTTTGAATGGCGTCTATAAAAGTAGGAAAGATCACAATATGAAGATAAAGTTGGAATTCAAGAGGACAAACTGGGGCAAATATTCATTTATAGGAAGGGGAGTTAGGGATTGGAATAACTTACCAAGGGAGATGTTCAATAAATTTCCAATTTCTTTGAAATCATTTCGGAAAAGGCTAGGAAAGCAACAGATAGGGAATCTGCCACCTGGGCGACTGCCCTAAATGCAGATTAGTATTGATTGATTGATTGATTGATTATTCTGTTGAATCGAATCCCTTTTATACTTATGTACAATCGTGAAAAGGCTATCAGTAAAATTTGATAAATAAAGCTTGCGTGATGATTATAATAAAATATCATGTTACATCTTTATACCATATTGCTGGAGTGATATTATTTTAGGCAGAATATAAATGCGTGTTGACCTCTATAAAATATTTTTACATAAACACACTAATATATTTTAAAGTCTAATCATTGTACTTTAAAGTCTAAAATACTTTTTGCTTTGGATCTTGCGTTGTTAAGTGGTAAAATATTGTAACAATTTGTCTTATATAACATCAGATATTGATAATATTTAAATATGCCGTGTATGGTTGGCTTTTAAATCTAATGATTAAATGTCAGTTCCTTCTTGCATAAAATTACAAGTTTCATATTATGTTGATTATGTATTGTATAAAACATAAATGTCTATTAAATAGAATGCTTATCATTTACTACAGAAGTTTTTTTAAAACACTTGAATGTCTAGTAATATAGTCAGTGTATTAGTGACACTGAAACGTGTTGGCCTTGATTCTTGTGTTATATTTCCATAATTTGCCTTTTTTTAAATATATATATGTCGAATGTTGGTCTTTATATGTTCCATTTGTAAATAACAGCACTTTCCTATAATTGTGAAATGGATCAATTTAAGCTTGATATGTGTTAAATTATGGAATATATGTGTGATTCAGTTCTGGCCTAACTTCTGGAGTTTTCTCCTATCAAATGCTGTAAGAATGTGGTGGTTCCTTTCCCTTTTTTAAGGCTGGTAAAATCTGTAAGCCAAAATGAATGAAGTGAGTTAGATTTCAATAGAAGTGTAATATTGTGTGAATTTGTAAAGCCTGAATTAATTTACTTACTGCTGGATGTTTGAAATGCGAGTTTCTTGGCCGTTTGACGAGTAATGTACCTCGTACTGATGGTTCTAGTGTTGTCTGTTGTGAGAGGGGCAGAGGGATAAGTAGGGGAGGTTGTTACGTGTGTATGGGCGGAGTCACTGAGGTTCGCTGTCTGCGCCGTAGCTTGTGTATGACGTCGTCTGTTGATTATTTTGACGTAGTCGTTTTTTAAGATAGGAATGATTTTATTGAACAAAATATTAGTTTTTTCAGATAACTCATTTATGTTATAATTAGGATTTGCATACTGATCTAGTGTTATATATAATTCTTCACTTATATTAAGCAAAGGACCTTTAGGTTCTACATTTAATATTTTTAAATCATTGTTTATGTCCGTAAATTTGTGCTTATATTCATGCATATGTTGCCCTATTGCCGAGAAATGATTATGCCTAATTGCGTTTACGTGCTCATTATATCTAGTCGTGAAATTCCTGCCTGTACGTCCCACATAACTTGTTAAACAGTTGTTACATTCCATTCGGTAGACTCCTGATTGAAGATATTTGTTACTACTATTTAGTGATTTGCTATTATATATGACATGCCTATTATTTTGTATAGTCTTAAATGCTATTTTAATGTTATGCTTCCTCAGAACATTGGTTAGTGAATATACGCCTGTATTATTGAAAGTGAAAGTTGCGTAATTTTTTCTGAGTTGATCTGCTTTCGTCAGAGTGGTGTTGGGTTGTGATTTGAACTTACGAATGATGGAATTAACCATTTCTTTTCTATAACCATTTTTTTTAGCTATTTCGTGAATTAGTTGTAGTTCATCTTTGAGATCTGCTTTTGACATCGGTATATTAAACGCTCTATAAGTCATACTTTGATTTGCTGCTTTTTTATGTGGATTAGGGTGATTAGAATCTATTTTTATGGTGTTTATTGTATGTGTAGGTTTCCGGTAAATTTTGAAGGCGAGATGTTTTTCGTGTCTAGTAACCGTTAGATCTAGGTAATTTAGTTGACCGTTACTCTCGGATTCCTCGGTGAATTGTATACATGTATCTATGGCATTTATTTTATCCAATATTGCATTTTCGTTGGTTGTTCTGTTGTCGATGATGACGAATACATCATCCACAAATCTGCACCAGAAAGATATTCCTTCAATTTTACTAAATGCAGTATGTTCTAAGTAGTCTAAGTATATATCTGCTATTATCCCGGAGGCGGGTGATCCCATAGGTAGACCTGTTTGTTGGTAAATTGTATTGTGAAATTTAAAGAAATTGTTATTGACTGCAAATTTGAGTAATATCATAAATTCCTCAATTTCCAATGTGCTTAATTTACTATGTGTTTTGAGATTAGTTCTGATTATGTTTAAGGTTTTGTCAATGGGGATATTTGGATACATGTTTGTTACATCATAGGAGGCTATGGAATGATATTTATCTAACTTAAAGTTCTTTGTTTTGTTGCAAAAATCTATGGAATTTCGTATGCTCTTATTAGCCTGAAAGGAATAGTGATTTTTTAGAAATTTTTGAATAAATTTAGAGAGATTATATGTGGGACTAGATCTATCATTTACTATGGTTCTCATAGGGGTATTTTCTTTGTGAATTTTGGGAAGAGCTTTAGCATTCGGTAACTGGGGGTTCATTATTATTAAGCTATTTGCTTCTGCTTCGGTGAGTAAAAAACGTGTGTTCTTAAGCAAGTTTTTTAGATTTCTTTGTACTGTAATTGTGGGGTCTTTACGTATTGTGCGGAATGTGTTATTATTGAAACATTCTTTTGTTTTTTGAATGTACATATCTTTGTTCATAATTACCGTTGTGTTCCCTTTGTTGGCTTTTGTTATCAGGAGATTATCACGTTTGACCTTTTCTTTTAGGCTATTAATGTGTGTGTTGTCCATTTTATTGCTATTAGATATGTTTTCTTGTATTCTGTTGATGTACTGCGGGAGTTTTTTTACAATATCGTGTCTAACTTCCTCGCGTATTTCATGCGGAATTCTCTGTATGGCTAATTCTGTTTCTGATATTGCGGTAGTAACGTTCTGTAGTATTGAGGCGTTATTCCAGTTATGTTTTGGTCCTTTGCTTAAAACTTCATACTCTGCTTTACTGAATATTGTATCCGTGAGATTTTTTAATGGTGGGTAAAATTGATGCATTCTATCTCCTGTGGACTGAGCTAAGTTATTATTTTCTGTAAGGTGAGTTACCTGTTTTTCTTTCCGAGTTCGTTTCAAGGTTTCTAATTTCTTGTCTAGGGTGTTCTGTTTTTTTTATGGCTTGATGTTCAATTTTCTCATTCGTAACATGTTGGAAGTGATCCCAATAGCTACGTGGTAGCTCTTGGGATACTTTCAAATGTAAAGGGTATAGTATATTATTCAAGTGTTGTTTTTTACGATAAAAATTTTTTTATTTCAGTTTCTATCCAGATTTTATTGGTTTTCTTTAAAGTGTCACGTGTCTGTCTTGTGTTTCTATGTTTGTTGTTATATTTAGTTAAAAACTTTGGAATTAGGTCACGAGCAAGGCATTCTTTCAAAAATGCGAAGTTCTTAATTGTATTCATTAATTTAATTCTGATATTCCTATATTTATATGCTTGACTCTTTGCCTGGTTGGCGTTAACATCTTGATTTTTGAATTTCATTTTCCGCATTGACATTTACCAATCGTCATAAAAGGAAAGAAAAATTCCACCTAATCAATACATTTATTTTCTTGTAAAGTATTACAATCTAGGACCGGTTTCGACCCTTCATAGGTCATCCTCAGCTATATCAGAATCACATTTGCATTTCTATCTTATACCTCTGAAAGACCTTCATGATATATTGTTTCATATTTTCATTGAAAACTTACCTTAAAAACTTACAAATTTCTAAGTGCTGTGTTAAAATTAAAAATTAAAATTACAAAACTTTGTCTATTATATACATGCCCTTGGGCTGACAGAATGCATCCTTGGGTTGATTAAGCATCTATCTTAGGTATTGTTGCTTATTTTGTTGAATCGAATCCCTTTTATACTTATGTACAATCGTGAATAGACTATCAGTAAAATTTGATAAATAAAGCTTGTGTGATAATTATAATAAAATATCATGTTGCATTTTTATACCATATTGCTGGAGTGATATTATTTTAGGCAGAATATAAATGCGTGTTGACCTCTATAAAATATTTTTACATAAACACACTAATATATTTTAAAGTCTAATCATTGTACTTTAAAGTCTAAAATACTTATTGCTTTGGATCTTGCGTTGTTAAGTGGTAAAATATTGTAACAATTTGTCTTATATAACATCAGATATTGATAATATTTAAATATGCCGTGTATGGTTGGCTTTTAAATCTAATGATTAAATGTCAGTTCCTTCTTGCATAAAATTACAAGTTTCATATTATGTTGATTATGTATTGTATAAAACATAAATGTCTATTAAATAGAATGCTGATCATTTACTACAGAAGTTTTTTTAAAACACTTGAATGTCTAGTAATATAGTC
The DNA here is from genome assembly GCF_040414725.1 of Anabrus simplex. Classification (NCBI taxonomy): domain Eukaryota; kingdom Metazoa; phylum Arthropoda; class Insecta; order Orthoptera; family Tettigoniidae; genus Anabrus; species Anabrus simplex. The sequence continues at coordinate 97,875,494 of NC_090265.1, read as the reverse complement.
AGTGTATTAGTGACACTGAAACGTGTTGGCCTTGATTCTTGCGTTATATTTCCATAATTTGCCTTTTTATATATATATATGTCGAATGTTGGTCTTTATAGGTTCCATTTGTAAATAACAGCACTTTCCTATAATTGTGAAATGGATCAATATAAGCTTGGTACGTGTTAAATTATGGAATATATGTGTGATTCAGTTCTGGCCTAACTTCTGGAGTTTTCTCCCATCAAATGCCGTAAGAATGTGGTGGTTCCTTTCCCTTTTTTAAGGCTGGTAAAATCTGTAAGCCAAAATGAATGAAGTGAGTTAGATTTCAATAGAAGTGTAATATTGTGTGAATTTGTAAAGCCTGAATTAATTTACTTACTGCTGGATGTTTGAAATGCGAGTTTCTTGGCCGTTTGACGAGTAATGTACCTCGTACTGATGGTTCTAGTGTTGTCTGTTGTGAGAGGGGCAGAGGGATAAGTAGGGGAGGTTGTTACGTGTGTATGGGCGGAGTCACTGAGGTTCGCTGTCTGCGCCGTAGCTTGTGTATGACGTCGTCTGTTGATTATTTTGACGTAGTCGTTTTTTAAGATAGGAATGATTTTATTGAACAAAATATTAGTTTTTTCAGATAACTCATTTATGTTATAATTAGGATTTGCATACTGATCTAGTGTTATATATAATTCTTCACTTATATTAAGCAAAGGACCTTTAGGTTCTACATTTAATATTTTTAAATCATTGTTTATGTCCGTAAATTTGTGCTTATATTCATGCATATGTTGCCCTATTGCCGAGAAATGATTATGCCTAATTGCGTTTACGTGCTCATTATATCTAGTCGTGAAATTCCTGCCTGTACGTCCCACATAACTTGTTAAACAGTTGTTACATTCCATTCGGTAGACTCCTGATTGAAGATATTTGTTACTACTATTTAGTGATTTGCTATTATATATGACATGCCTATTATTTTGTATAGTCTTAAATGCTATTTTAATGTTATGCTTCCTCAGAACATTGGTTAGTGAATATACGCCTGTATTATTGAAAGTGAAAGTTGCGTAATTTTTTCTGAGTTGATCTGCTTTCGTCAGAGTGGTGTTGGGTTGTGATTTGAACTTACGAATGATGGAATTAACCATTTCTTTTCTATAACCATTTTTTTTAGCTATTTCGTGAATTAGTTGTAGTTCATCTTTGAGATCTGCTTTTGACATCGGTATATTAAACGCTCTATAAGTCATACTTTGATTTGCTGCTTTTTTATGTGGATTAGGGTGATTAGAATCTATTTTTATGGTGTTTATTGTATGTGTAGGTTTCCGGTAAATTTTGAAGGCGAGATGTTTTTCGTGTCTAGTAACCGTTAGATCTAGGTAATTTAGTTGACCGTTACTCTCGGATTCCTCGGTGAATTGTATACATGTATCTATGGCATTTATTTTATCCAATATTGCATTTTCGTTGGTTGTTCTGTTGTCGATGATGACGAATACATCATCCACAAATCTGCACCAGAAAGATATTCCTTCAATTTTACTAAATGCAGTATGTTCTAAGTAGTCTAAGTATATATCTGCTATTATCCCGGAGGCGGGTGATCCCATAGGTAGACCTGTTTGTTGGTAAATTGTATTGTGAAATTTAAAGAAATTGTTATTGACTGCAAATTTGAGTAATATCATAAATTCCTCAATTTCCAATGTGCTTAATTTACTATGTGTTTTGAGATTAGTTCTGATTATGTTTAAGGTTTTGTCAATGGGGATATTTGGATACATGTTTGTTACATCATAGGAGGCTATGGAATGATATTTATCTAACTTAAAGTTCTTTGTTTTGTTGCAAAAATCTATGGAATTTCGTATGCTCTTATTAGCCTGAAAGGAATAGTGATTTTTTAGAAATTTTTGAATAAATTTAGAGAGATTATATGTGGGACTAGATCTATCATTTACTATGGTTCTCATAGGGGTATTTTCTTTGTGAATTTTGGGAAGAGCTTTAGCATTCGGTAACTGGGGGTTCATTATTATTAAGCTATTTGCTTCTGCTTCGGTGAGTAAAAAACGTGTGTTCTTAAGCAAGTTTTTTAGATTTCTTTGTACTGTAATTGTGGGGTCTTTACGTATTGTGCGGAATGTGTTATTATTGAAACATTCTTTTGTTTTTTGAATGTACATATCTTTGTTCATAATTACCGTTGTGTTCCCTTTGTTGGCTTTTGTTATCAGGAGATTATCACGTTTGACCTTTTCTTTTAGGCTATTAATGTGTGTGTTGTCCATTTTATTGCTATTAGATATGTTTTCTTGTATTCTGTTGATGTACTGCGGGAGTTTTTTTACAATATCGTGTCTAACTTCCTCGCGTATTTCATGCGGAATTCTCTGTATGGCTAATTCTGTTTCTGATATTGCGGTAGTAACGTTCTGTAGTATTGAGGCGTTATTCCAGTTATGTTTTGGTCCTTTGCTTAAAACTTCATACTCTGCTTTACTGAATATTGTATCCGTGAGATTTTTTAATGGTGGGTAAAATTGATGCATTCTATCTCCTGTGGACTGAGCTAAGTTATTATTTTCTGTAAGGTGAGTTACCTGTTTTTCTTTCCGAGTTCGTTTCAAGGTTTCTAATTTCTTGTCTAGGGTGTTCTGTTTTTTTTATGGCTTGATGTTCAATTTTCTCATTCGTAACATGTTGGAAGTGATCCCAATAGCTACGTGGTAGCTCTTGGGATACTTTCAAATGTAAAGGGTATAGTATATTATTCAAGTGTTGTTTTTTACGATAAAAATTTTTTTATTTCAGTTTCTATCCAGATTTTATTGGTTTTCTTTAAAGTGTCACGTGTCTGTCTTGTGTTTCTATGTTTGTTGTTATATTTAGTTAAAAACTTTGGAATTAGGTCACGAGCAAGGCATTCTTTCAAAAATGCGAAGTTCTTAATTGTATTCATTAATTTAATTCTGATATTCCTATATTTATATGCTTGACTCTTTGCCTGGTTGGCGTTAACATCTTGATTTTTGAATTTCATTTTCCGCATTGACATTTACCAATCGTCATAAAAGGAAAGAAAAATTCCACCTAATCAATACATTTATTTTCTTGTAAAGTATTACAATCTAGGACCGGTTTCGACCCTTCATAGGTCATCCTCAGCTATATCAGAATCACATTTGCATTTCTATCTTATACCTCTGAAAGACCTTCATGATATATTGTTTCATATTTTCATTGAAAACTTACCTTAAAAACTTACAAATTTCTAAGTGCTGTGTTAAAATTAAAAATTAAAATTACAAAACTTTGTCTATTATATACATGCCCTTGGGCTGACAGAATGCATCCTTGGGTTGATTAAGCATCTATCTTAGGTATTGTTGCTTATTTTGTTGAATCGAATCCCTTTTATACTTATGTACAATCGTGAATAGACTATCAGTAAAATTTGATAAATAAAGCTTGTGTGATAATTATAATAAAATATCATGTTGCATTTTTATACCATATTGCTGGAGTGATATTATTTTAGGCAGAATATAAATGCGTGTTGACCTCTATAAAATATTTTTACATAAACACACTAATATATTTTAAAGTCTAATCATTGTACTTTAAAGTCTAAAATACTTATTGCTTTGGATCTTGCGTTGTTAAGTGGTAAAATATTGTAACAATTTGTCTTATATAACATCAGATATTGATAATATTTAAATATGCCGTGTATGGTTGGCTTTTAAATCTAATGATTAAATGTCAGTTCCTTCTTGCATAAAATTACAAGTTTCATATTATGTTGATTATGTATTGTATAAAACATAAATGTCTATTAAATAGAATGCTGATCATTTACTACAGAAGTTTTTTTAAAACACTTGAATGTCTAGTAATATAGTCAGTGTATTAGTGACACTGAAACGTGTTGGCCTTGATTCTTGCGTTATATTTCCATAATTTGCCTTTTTATATATATATATGTCGAATGTTGGTCTTTATAGGTTCCATTTGTAAATAACAGCACTTTCCTATAATTGTGAAATGGATCAATATAAGCTTGGTACGTGTTAAATTATGGAATATATGTGTGATTCAGTTCTGGCCTAACTTCTGGAGTTTTCTCCCATCAAATGCCGTAAGAATGTGGTGGTTCCTTTCCCTTTTTTAAGGCTGGTAAAATCTGTAAGCCAAAATGAATGAAGTGAGTTAGATTTCAATAGAAGTGTAATATTGTGTGAATTTGTAAAGCCTGAATTAATTTACTTACTGCTGGATGTTTGAAATGCGAGTTTCTTGGCCGTTTGACGAGTAATGTACCTCGTACTGATGGTTCTAGTGTTGTCTGTTGTGAGCGATGTGAGCTTCCCATCGAAATTCTCATTGGCGCAGACTGTTATTGGAAGGTCGTGAAGATAGACCAACCAATTCGAGTAACGTTATCTTTAGTCCCTCCCAACAATATTTGGAATACATCAGACACTACAGTCAACCAAATTACAGTTCAGCACATCTCTCTCTCTCTCTCTCTCTCTCTCCTCCCTTCTCTCTCTCCAACAAAATAACAACCAGTAAGATTTCTCAGGTATCAGATGATACCCTCCGAACATTCTGGGAACTGGAGGCCATCGGTATCACAGAAAATCAATAGCGTGTATTGACAACTAAAGACAGTACCATTCTTCAAGAATTTCATGAATCTTATGGGATTGAAGATGGCAGAAGAGTTGTAAAACTTCCCAGAAAGAAAGACATCCGACTCCCTAACAATCTATCCATCGCAGAGAGTCGCTTATATAGCCTGGAGAAGAAGATGCAGACAAATGAAGAATTTAAGATTATTTATCACCAATTGATTCTTAGTTACATTTCAAAAGGACAAGTAGAAACTGTTCCTGCCGACGACACAAGTAAAGAGATATTTTATTTACCCATCACGCAGTAAAGAAAGATAAGAAAGGTAGCACTAAATTCAGAATCGTTTTTGACGCTTCCTCACATGAAAAGGGTTATCCATCTCTCAATGATGCCTTAGAAATGGGACCAAACTTGCAACCTGAGATACTTGCCACATTGCTGTGTTTTCGGTCATATGCTAAAGCAATCGTTTGCGACGGATGCCAGGCATTCCTTCAGTTGAATCTTCACGATGATGACAGAAATTGGACTAGATTTCTTTGATACCAGGTGGAGCTGAATAACGAAGGGGATGATGTCACGAAGGAGAACATCATTACATATCGGTTTGCCTTTGGACTAACTAGTAGCCCATTCTTATTATCAGCCACTCTACGAGAGATAGCAGCACTGAAATCAGACAGATATCCGAAGGCATCCACCGTAATACAGAAGTCTACCGTTATGGATGACTTTACAGCTAGTGAAGAAGACGACAACAAGGTCATTACGCTTTACTACGAGCTCACTGCTTTACTGAAGAACATCAAACTTCCTCTCTCAAAATGGGCCACAAGTTCTATATCTCCTCGAGATATATGGAAAGGTGAAGGCCAGGATCATGAGTCACAGATGAGTGTTTTAAGAGTGGCCTGGAATTCCATGGACGACTATATCTTTACTAATCAGTCTGATATCAATGAGATCCTATCAGAAAAACCTGGAACTAAGCAAAACGTTCTCCATGCAACATCCAAATTTTATGATCCTCCTGGTTTGTTCGCTCCAGTCTCCATCATCGCTCAAGTTCTCTTCCAAGACATTTGGCTCAGAGGAATTGGCTGGGAAGAAATACTGCCATCAGATCTCACGCAACGATGGCAGTCCTGGATGGCAAAACTGCCCATTTTATCAGCATTGCATGTAATAGGATGGAATGGCATATCGAAAAGACAAAATCAGTCCGAAATTCACATGTTTTGCAACGCCTCCGAAAGGGCCTACGGAGCTGTACTATATGTGCGAACAACGACTGAGAACTCATGCCTGATACGATTAGCCTGCAGCAAGACTAGGGTTGCTGCTGTGAAGAAAATCGCACTTCCTAGATTGGAACTAATCGCCGCATTAATTGGTTCATGTCTTCTGAACTACTTCTGTAAGGTGACCAAAGCTGTCTTATGGAGTGACTCAACAGTGACACTTGGTTAGGTAATATATGATCCCAACAAATGGAAGACATTTGTGTGTAATAGGGTGACAAATATTGCGTACCACTACGTCGAGCCAATGGAGACAATGTCCGGGAACCCAGAACCCAGCAGATCATCTCACCCGAGGAATTCAAGCCGATGATTTTCTCTCACTTGATCGCTGGTGGAATGGACCACATTGGCTGATTCAGGAACGATCTTCCTGGCCTCATGACATCAGTGACTCCGACATGACACTACCAGAAGAAAAGAAATCACCCACACAAGTTATAGAGATAACAATGAGAGAACCACTTGTGAACGTTGAACGGTTCAGTTCCTACTGGAAAGTACTTCACGTCATGGCTTACGTCTTTCGTTTTATCGATCCAGCGAAGGAGTAGTAAAGAACATCCCATACTTTGACAGGTGCGGAACTGGAAGTTGCTTGAAACTACTGGATTTGAAAGGTCCAAGAAAAATGCTTAGCCAACAAATTGACAGCGCTTCGGACAAGTATTCCCCTTCTCTCATCATCTCCAATAGCACGCTACCACCCCTTTTTAAAGAATGATCTTATTCGACTTGGAGGAAGACTGGAATTCGCCGACTTGTCTATGACAGAAAAACACACAGTACTCCGAGAGGGACGTCATCGTTTCGCACAACTCTTGATTATGCAGACGCACGTAACACTTCACCATCTAGGAGTTCGGGTCACTCTAGCAGAACTTTGCAGTGAATTCTGGATTCTGTGAGCTCAGCAGACAATCAAGAAAGTCATTCGCACATGTCTTCTGTGCAAAATAGCTCACAACGTTTCACTTCAGGAAGTAGAAGCTCCCTTACCTCTGGATCGCGTCCGACCTGTACAACCTTTCTCAGTTACAGGAATCGACTTCGCCGGCCCACTGTACATCAATGTCTGCCACCAGGTCAAGAAATCGTATTATTCACTTGCGCTACTACGCACGCTGTAAATCTGGAGCTAGCAACAGATATGTCGAATGACAGATTTCAGATGGCTCTTCAACGGTTTGTAGGTCGCCGTGGGTTACCGCACACCGTGAACTCAGATAAAGCAGAAACTTTCCACGCGGCTAACAGAGAACTGATGGAGCTCCTCACTATATTTGAAGATCCCAAGATATATCATTACTTTGCCCATCATGCTGTCACATGGAAATTCATACCTCCACGGGCAGCTTGGTGGGGAGGATGGTGGGAACAGATGATAGGTTCCACCAAACGCTGCCTCAGAAAAGTGATAGGCCGCGCACGAGTAGACAAAGAGGGTTTAAATAGTCTTAGTGAACATCGAATCCGCCCTAAACTCACGCCCCATCGTGCGCGACAGAGACAACTGCGGAGCCTTAACACCATCCCATTTCCTCAATGGAGAAAAGACTATGACTCTTCCAACAGGTCCGGAGCCAGAAACAAGGAAAGATCTAAATAAGGAGTTCCGTATGATGATGAAATTCACGGATGATCTCTGGCAGCGGTGGAAGAAGGAGTACCTCCTCCAACTGCAAAACTACCACAAGGTTAAGTGTACTCACAGCGGGAGGTTAAGTGTACTCGCAGTGGACATTCAAAACTCCGAGTACGAGATGTTATTTTGTAACAAGACGACGTGCTGCCCAGGTTGATGTGGAGAAGAGCTCACATTGAAAAACTCCTCCAAGGAAGAGACGGACGGGTAAGAACAGTCATCCTGCGTCAGCCAGGTGGATCCAGAATTAGCCGAACAATACAAGTGGTCATCCCTCTGGAGATTAACCAGGGTGGGGAGGATGTTGGGGATCTTGCCTAACATCTCTTCTTTTACTCCGTGAACGAAGCATCTTTGTTTGTGTTCATTTGTTTATATATTGTCTCCGTAAGTAAAGAGAGGAATTGCTATATAAAGGTGTGTCTCATTAATCTCGCTCCCCCATCACAATCATGAATCACGACACCATTGGCATGAGAGCTAGCGCCTTCATCCTACAGAAGTAGCAACTCTTCAAGCGTCTGCACCCGGAAGGAAGCGAAAATGAGATCTTGCCAGACATCACAGAGCTACTCCACGACAAGATTTGACCCCTAGTGAAAGTATCACAACCAAGATCCTTTGATCTACGCAGAATCATCACCCAGCTGGAGGAGGAACACAAGAGCCAAGCTATGGAAGAGACCAGTGCAGTTAGGAAGTGCTACCAGTGTGAATTAGCAGGACATCTGAAGAACAAGTGACCAGCTTTGACGTCTGAGAAACTAGGACTGGCCCATTCTGGATTACGGGGATTTGGGACCGGGAACAGCAAGGTGCCTCAAGACCTGAGAGACGAGCAACTCTGGTCAAGTAGGAGAGGGATTGGTCAGATTGTGAGTAGACCAGGCCAACCCCGCCCTGCTATCATCATAAGGATAGGCAACGAGAATTTTTCAGCCATACTTGACAGCCAAGTAAGCCATTCATTCATTTGTCAACGGGACTGTCGCCAGATTACCTTCGCCTATGAAGTCTCACCGTCTTGGAAGGGTAGTGGGAGCAGTGGACGGGTAACCTATTCCATTCCAGGACGCCTAACCTAACCACTAAATTCATGAACATGGTTATTGTAATTGAGTGATTCAGAACCTGATACCTGACATCATATTAGATCAGGTCTTTCGGGTGAAATACAAGGTGATCCTAGACTATGCAGCTCATGAAGTCTTTTTTGGGAAAAGCCAGACGTCTAAGGGTCGGCTGGCACAATAAAATCTCCGAAAGCCCAAGGATACAGAAGTCGGCGTAGACCTGGGAGCTATCCAGTTAACACATCTTCGACTGAGTGAAGAAGAGGAGCTGAGACACACCTTAAAGGACTTTCCGGAAGTCATCACCAATAAAATAGGATGGACTAACACGGTAACGCACACCTTTCTTGCAGCGCTTCCTCACCTATCAAGCAACGTCCATATCCAATCAACCCGGATAAGCGCAACTTTGTTATCCAGAAGATTCAAGAGATGGAAGGGCAAGGTCTCAGCGAACCCTCAACATCCTGTTGGGCTTCACCTATCGTCATACCAAATTAGAATAATAATAATAATAATAATAATAATAATAATAATAATAATAATAATAATAATAATAATAATAATAATAATAATAATAATAATAATAATAATAAGAAGAAGAAGAAGCATTGATTATGTGTGGACTTCACCAGGGTGAACGAGAAGACCGTTAGTGATGTCTACCCTCTGCCCAACCTGCAAGAATCGCTGAAACAAGTAAGTGGGTCTAAGGTTTTCAGCACGCTGGATCTTAACTCCAGATACTGGCAAATGGAGGTTGACGAAAGTTCTATACCACTGACCGCCTTCATGACACCGAGAGGATTGTACCAGTTTGTAGTAATGCCTTTTGGATTTGAAGAATGCTCCTGCCACCTTCATGCGAATGATGCATAAGGTATTATCAGGATATATTGGAGATTTTTGCCAAGTGTATCTCGACGACGTTTTAATTCACAGCAAGAATTTTCAAGAACAAATTGTACATCTGAGGAAAGTACTGGAACGACTGAAGATTCATGGACTGACTTGCCAACTGGAGAAATGCCACTTCACCCAGACCCACGTAGAATATCTTGGCCATGTCCTAACATCTGAAGGCTTAGAAAGGCAACCGGAGAAGAATAGAGCTATCGAAGAAGATGAATGCTCGCGGACCAACCGACAAGTACGTCAGTTTCTCGGCTTGTGTGGATGGTATAGCAGCTTCGTGCCACACTTTGAAGAGAAGGCAATACCACTCACCGATCCACTCCATAACAACCGTCCGTTCCGATGGACCAGCAAGGAAGAGGCAGTATTCCAAGGCATTAAGGCTGCGATAAATAACGCTCCCAGTCTAGCCCACCCCAACCCTCAACGGAAGATGTGCCTGCAGACGGACACCAGCGACTCCGGCTTAGGAGCAGTGTTATTCCAGGAGAGGAGTGACGTGGAAGGGACATCGAGTATGCCAGCAGAAAGCTATCTCCCACTGAACAACGCTATTGCACTGCCAAGAAGGAAGCCTTAGCCGTGGTGTGGGCCATGGGCAAATTCAGAGGCTACTTGGAGGGAAGGAAGTTCCAGCTCTACACCAATAACGCTGCTCTCAAATGGTTAAACTCAGACTCTGGCTCAAAATCTAAACAGCTGTGATGGGCTCTATTAATCGCAGAATTTGATTTCGATGTGTTTTACATCCCAGGAGCTACGAACATAGGAGCAGACAGCTTATCCAGGCATTCGGCGATGGAACCTGAAGCTAGGAGCACTAATGTCGATAGGGAGTTCCCATAAAAACACCAGAGTGAGCCTAAGGAACCTGTCCTTATGACCATCAAGAAGGAACTTGATCTGGGAGTAATCAAACAGTGGCAAGAACAAGACAAGCCCTGTAGGACCATGTCGCAGTGGATTAGGAGATAGAACACCGATAGTCGACTCGTCCCGATGAAATTCAATATGTGCTACAAGAACTTTCGTGTTGACGGAGGATTTTTGATGTACAGATCTTACCTCTCCGACATGCCTGCAGTAGTGGTGATCCCTTGACAGCACATGATGGACATCCTCGAGAAGTCTCACGACAGCACTGAAGCCGGACATCCCGGAGGCAAAGAGACATATCAGTCTATCAGACGAAGATTCTTCTGGGTCAACATGCGGAAAGACATCCTGGATTATGTGAAGGGGTTCTACATCTGTGCATGCACCAAGGCAAGCAACGGGAAGGCAGATTCTAGTAAGCGAGGAAGACGGCTGCAATGCCCTTGGGAAGTCATAGCCCTGGACTTGATGGGTCCTTACCCTAGAACACCATGAGGTAAAACAGGACTCCTAGTAATCACTGACCTCTTAACAAGATGGACTGAGGCCTTTCTGATACCTGAAGCCATGACGGGACGCATCACCAGCCTGCTACAACACGAGGTAATCAGCCGCTGTGGTTATCCACGGTGTATTCTGTCAAGACAACAAGAGTCAGTTCACGTTGAGGAATTGACAGCAAATGATAGCTGAAGTGGGTATGGAGCACTGGACCACCCCTATCTACAACCCAAGGGCCAATCCAACAGAACGATGAAACCAGGAGATGAAAAGGATTCTACGGGTCCACCTGGTAGGCAAAGAACATCGACTGTGGGACCGACAGATATCGCAGTCACTCTTTGCCCTGCGACAACGCATCAACCATGTCACTAGCTATGCCCCAGTGGAGCTGTTCCTTGGTCAACAGCTATACGGTACTGGGGATTGGGAGATTCGTCCACCGCCCACTTCTAGTCAATATAATGCAGATGTTTCCCTAGCACAGTGGCAGCAGCAACAACAACAGGACATCACGGAGATGCAAGCTTTGGCCGAGAAGAGATCTCTTACCCAGGCCAAGACTCTAGATGTTGAAGAGACCCAGATCTTCCTACCATGCTAACAAGTACTGCGACATAACCACCCAGTCAGTAATAAGATTGGAGGGTTTCACGCACGTCTCGCACCTAAGTGGGTTGGTCCTGTCAAGACGGATAAGTAGCTTGGCCACGGGGTCTACTTACAAAAGATCAACCCTCCTGTCAAGGTACAAGCATCAGAGTTGCGGCGAGTCACCCACATGCTGCGCATACAGAGTAAGCCTGGAGGAGAGGCTACTAATGACACAGCACATTCTGGTCATCATGAGAATGCATCGACTATCATCGAGGAAGAGACTGGCAGCGAGGCAACCCCAATCTACGACCAAGGCAAAGTCGAAGGGTGGGACAGTGTGGAAACTGTTTCAAGTTATATGGGGGATATCGACGCAAGTGTGATAAACTGATATAACTTGAAAACAATATTCTCTCACCAATGGGTAAATATTGCAAGTATTGAGCTTGAATTATTATTATTATTATTATTATTATTATTATTATTATTATTATTACTTGTGATGTACATCCACTTATTAGTATCATTATTTGTTTACGATCACATTATTTGTGAGGTTATGTCATGAAACATTTGTTGTATATAGATATTTATATGAGTTTAGTTAATGTAAGAACTTGTATATAATTTATTATTACCTGTATATATGATTTGTAATCCACTACAGATTTGTGGAGCACACTGTAACATTCAGAATGGCACTCGCTGAGTAGAACTCTGTAGAATATTCTGTACATTATATTTGGGCCTCAAGCACTCTAGAGTTTAAGAGAAATGTATCTTTCTAGAAGGCTGGCCAGGCACATATATAAAGAGGTGATATTTATGGTAGAGACGAGTTACTGTTTAGTTGGAGTTATGGTTTAACAGGAATCATACTCGTGACCACGAGTTATGACATGCTTGTAAGCAGGCAATTGTTTTAAGATTGCGATCTCCGTGTGACTTAGTGATAGCCGTTGGTTAAAGATGGTGCTTTGTTGATGTGTTTGTTTTGTTTGTGACAAAAGTTGATTAAGTTATGTGTATGTTTATGTGAAGTTAAGGTGAAATAAATAAGGGTACCAACTGACAGCATTTTGTGTGCATCTTTGTGGATACATCAAAGGACATAATTTGTTTTATGTAGGTTAAATTGTAAAATAGTTTATTTTTCTTTGCTTTGAAGGCAAATTAATTAATTATTTAGAAGCGATGTACAGTGTAGTAATCAGAAAACCTATCACTTAATTTCTTTTGGAGTATATTTTGTTTGTGATAGTATGTGTAATTTCTGGAAGTTAACTTTATTTGTTGGTTTATGATTGATGTTATCTGACTTACATCTTATATGCTGGGTGATTGTAAGGTAGGATTTGTTATCCTGTTAATTAATGCTAAGTTACTTTATAGTCGAATGCAGTTGTTATCACTTGTATCTGTAGATTTAACAGCGTCTTCAACTTGTCCGTATGGTGACTGGTTGATTGTCGTAGATATCTCTCAGCTATTTAATTAATCTGGTCCTGTTACGTTAGAATTACAGTATTTGAATTAAGTTGCAGTGCAAGCAACAATATATTAGGGGTGGCGCAAATGGTTGTGATACTCTTGTGTGGAATGAGCCTGTCGATGCTCATGGCAGTTGGGAGTTGTACGGGACACGACGATATTCCTAAGTTTGGAAGAGTCTTTGCATTCGGGAGTTGTATGGAACAAGACAATTTTTCCCAAAGCGATACGAAGGAGTAGCACCGTGTTGCGATTTGTCAGCAGATACTACGTTAAGAGTTACAGTTGGAATGTTCGCCTTATACCTCATCTATTCAATCATATGTTGTGATAATATCGTATTACTGCGAATCCAAGGCGACCCTGAATGCAAGACGACTCCCACTTTTTCCTTCAAAAAATTAAATTAGGATTAAATCATAATTTTATTTATAACAAATTTCAAATTTAACTTGAGAAATAAAATAAACTCACACAAGTACTACCTACTTCCCATATCATTTCTATTAGAGGTATCTAATACTGCCTTTGAAAGTTCAGTGAATTCCTATTCGCAAGCTTGCATTTGTATCACATCTCATGTTATGACCATTCCGACCTTTAGTTTTTTGCGCATATACCTCAAAATTTCATGTTCGACTTCTTTAAAGCATCCTCGTTGCAGGTCACTGAATGCCTTTCTTGTACAGTACGCATTTTAAGACTACCTTTGTCTTACAAATGCAAAGAGGATAAGAACTCCACCTAATCAATACTTATTTATTATTATTATTACTAATAATACAGGACCGGTTTCGAACCTAACGGGTCATCTTCAGCTGGACATACTTATACATAATACATCGTACAATTGTAAACATTACCCTATTTAGAAAGGAATGTCTTGTGATGGTAACATGAGTAGGTCATTCGTCAAATTACGCATCTGAGAAATGTGAATATTCGTAAACTTAAAACTAACTTATAAGTATACATGAGATAAAGCAACATATGCATAGAACACTTTCATATTTGTAAAAGTTCACGTTTATGACTTGCACTGTTTTCTTAGTTCTTCAATTTGACTAAAATTTAAAACTATCATATAAGTATTCATAAAATAATAACATGTGCGTAGAACACTTTCATGCTAGTGAATGTTCGAGTTTCTTGCATTATTTCTTCATTCTTCAGTTTAAGTGTTTTAATAAGTCCAGTTGTCCACAACTGTGCATTATGTTAAAAAACTCAGTAGCTTGAATTGTGATATGAGTTACATTTAAAATACCAATATCACATTTAAAAAATATTTTGCCACATGTACACAAAGGATAAGAACATTTTGCATCCCTAAAAGATAAAATATAGACGTATTGTAAAAGGCTTGGAAGGTAGTGTAGAAATTACAGCTTGTCAAATATAAAATCCAGTTGTTTACATTAAAGGATGAGTCGTAGTGTTCTTTGCCATATTAAGATGTTGATGTGTTACAATAAACCAGAGTGGAGGTTCCTTCTCTTTTGTAGTTGTGTGATATTGTAGAAATTATCTGTGAAAGATAAGAATATGAAAAATGCGACGAGAGGAATAGGCAGTTGTGTTTATGTTTCGTAGATCTAGAGAAAGCATATGACAGGGTACCGAGGGAAAAGATGTTCGCCATACTGGGGGACTATGGAATTAAAAGCAGATTATTAAAAGCACTCAAAGGCATTTATGTTGACAATTGGGCTTCAGTAAGAATTGATGGTAGAATGAGTTCTTGGTTCAGGGTACTTACAGGGGTTATACAAGGCTGTAATCTTTCACCTTTGCTGTTTGTAGTTTACATGGATCATCTGCTGAAAGGTATAAAATGGCAGGGAGGGATTCAGTTAGGTGGAAATGTAGTAAGCAGTCTGGCCTATGCTGACGACTTGGTCTTAATGGCAGATTGTGCCGAAAGCCTACAGTCTAATATTGTGGAACTTGAAAGTAGGTGCAATGAGTATGGTGTGAAAATTAGCCTCTCGAAGACTAAATTGATGTCAGTAGGTAAGAAATTCAACAGAATTGAATGTCAGATTGGTGATACAAAGCTAGAACAGGTCGATAATTTCAAGTATTTAGGTTGTGTGTTCTCCCAGGATGGTAATATTGTAGGTGAGATTGAATCAAGGTGTCGTACAGCTAATGCAGTGAGCTCACAGCTGCGATCAACAGTATTCTGTAAGAAGGAAGTCAGCTCTCAGACGAAACTATCTTTACATCAGTCTGTTTTCAGACCAACTTTGCTTTACGGGAGCGAAAGCTGGATGGACTCAGGATATCTTATTCATAAGTTAGAAATAACAGACATGAAAGTAGCAAGAATGATTGCTGGTACAAACAGGTGGGAACAATGGCAGGAGGGTACTCGGAACAAGGAGAGAGAGAAAGGCTAATTTAGGAATGAACTCGATGGATGAAGCTGTACGCATAAACCGGCTTCGGTGTTGGGGTCATGTGAGGCGAATGGAGGAGGATAGGTTACCTAGGAGAATAATGGACTCCGCTATGGAGGGTAAGAGAAGTAGAGGTAGACCAAGACGACAATGGTTAGACTCGGTTTCTAACGATTTAAAGATAAGAGGTATAGAACTAAATGAGGCCACAACACTAGTTGCAAATCGAGGATTGTGGCAACGTTTAGTAAATTCACAGAGGCTTGCAGACTGAACGCTGAAAGGCATAACAGTCTATAATGATAATCTATGTATGTATGTAGATAAGAATAAGGTGTAAGTGATACTAATATGTTGAAGGAATGTCTTATTAGTAATAATAATAAATAAGTATTGATTAGGTGGAGTTCTTATCCTCATTGCACTTGTGTGAATTATCAATACGGATATGAAGCTTACAAATTACAATACCTTTGTCTTCACGCCAATGCTGAGCAAGGCTTTTGTTATACCGTGTTTTCTTGTGGCTGAACAATTATTCTTTATTTCCACATGTTTGATAACCATTAATTTAAAATTGGCATCATAAGCAAGTATTTACCTTTATTTTTTGGGAAACGAATTTTTAAGACCGTAGATCAAGGTTGAAGTGAGAATTGGGGAAGCCAAATAATTTATAATCAGTCTGTTCAATATTCTCAAATGGTTCAGAACTGACAGAATAACAGTATTAAAATTTATTTAATTAGTTTTGTTTTATTTTTTGCTAGTTTGCTCTATGTCGCACCGACACAGACAGTTTTGTTTTATTTTTTGCTAGTTTGCTTTATGTCGCACTGACACAGACAGTTCTTATGGCGACGATGGGACAGGAAAGGCCTAAGAGTGGGAAGGAAGCGGCCGTGGCCTTAATTAAGGTACAGCTCCAGCATTTGCCTGGTGCGAAAATGGGAAACCACGGAAAACCATCTTCAGGGCTGCTGACAGCGGGGTTTGAACCCACTTAACTCCCGGATGCAAGCTCACAGCTGCGCGACCCTAACCGCACGGCCAACTTGCCCGGTTGTTTTCTGAATGATTATGTTAATCATATTGATTTTATACTTAGATAGCTTATGTAGAGCACAACACTGAAGATGTTGGGGAAGTTTGATTAACTTCTAGGTATTTATAAATATTAATTATATATTATTTATAAAATGAAAATGTATTGTTTTATTGAAACAATATAAATTGAGAAATGTTAATGGAATTAAACCATTAAAATAAAAAGTTAGCAGCTTTAATTTGATCAACACATTTCTTTAATTGTAAATAAATTTCAATAATATTATTAACAGTAATATACCTCTACTTTGGTTTCAATTAGAAAGGTAAATAAGGATATAATCATCTAAGATCAGGTCGAAACTGATTGCAATTTATCGCTTCTTATATAAGGTAGGTTGAAAAACCAATACTTATTGAGTGCAAATCAAATGTTATAATAGGACCTGGGATTTTAGGCTCTAAAAAAAAAATAGTTTTAGGTGCCTAAAATAGGCTTTTAAAACAAGTAAACAGGGTTTTAAAAGAGAAAATGTGCACTTAAAATATGTTTTAAAAATGTGTGGATAGGCAGGAAATAGACTTTAAAATATTAGAATATACACTTAAACTGTAATGTGATTTTTTTACTTTAACAGATATGGTATCCCTATTCTTAACCAAAATAACTGCAAAATTAAGCCAGAATAAGAAAGACATTTATCAAAAACAATATAAAAAAGTCATGTGTCAAAAAAAGTTATGGATTATATATCATTATCAGTACAGATCTAAAACCTTAATACTAAAATCACTGTACACAATTACAGCACTGTAGGCATCCAATAATGGTTAAAATGCAAATGGAGTATGTGTTTATTATTTGTGAGGAACATTCCTACAATACTTTCATTCGTAGTTTGCTTTACAGTACATAACAATAATCTTCTCCAAATTTTCCACAATCAGGCTGTGTCTTTTGTCTGTTAAAATCATTTTGAAAACATAAAAAGAACGCTCCACACTCACAGATGTTAGAAGGACATAGGAAAATTTACCTACATTTTTCAATTCACTTTCACTTGGTAAGTCTACCTTTTCCCCATCCATTACCTGATGTACCCTTTTCAGTACTGAATAACCTGGGTTCTTCTGCAGTACACTAGACCACTTGTCTCTTATTTTATCCCCTACCTTGCCCCTAGCACTTTGTATGTTATTCTCAGCTTCCTTAATTACAGAAAATTGCTGTTTGAGACTGTTTCCTTTTTCCTCCATTTTTGTAATGGTTACTGGAAGAAATGAAAAATTTGCCTGAATATACGCAATGTCTCTCTGAACACTGGAACAATCATTTAACAGCTCTTTGACAGACGACACACATGCAGAGTTGTCCGTTAAAGGCAAATTGTCTATCATAGTCATGATTTCCTCAAGATGTTCTGCATAATACAGGGCAGCTTCCATCCAGGAACTGGCTGTGGTGAAAGGGGAATAGAGGGGAGTGTCTCTCGAAAGATGGCTATTCTTGAGGGAGCCTTACAGAACACTTTCTTCATTGCTGAAATGAGAGTATTTACTGCAGGAAACTGCCCTAACTGTTTCTGCGAGTCTATGAAAGGCATGGGCCATGCAAGTAACTTGAGTTAAAGAAGGATAGAAAATTTTGAGGAGAGGTGCAGTGGCAATCATGTAGGAAGCAGCATTGGAGACAAGGAGAAGGACTTTGGCATCACCAACACTCCCAGGATACAACAATTGCAACCCCTTGGTGATGAAGTATGCAATGCTTTGACTATTGACTTTCTCAAGCTGTTTAGAGCAAAGAAGGTGAGCAGTAAATGCCTCATTGGGTTCCAGTTTTCCTACTATAAGGTTAGCAATGTACCCGCCCACAGATTCGGTGGTTTTGTCCCTACACAACCATATGCAAGACTCCTCAATATCCTCCCTGATTGACAAAATGACCTCATTGTAACAAATATCTAAGTAGTTTTTCTTTAATGTAGATGCTGATGAGATGTGCTGCTTGGTGTATTTCTGAAAAAAATCTCTGAAAACCGGATTATGCACAGCATTCTAGGGGATATTTGCTGCAACTAGGGCTCTACACATATCAGCATAGAAACTATTATGGGTTGTAGGAGATATAGTTTGTGTGAGCAGAGTCTGTCTACTGTTACTTTTCATGGCTGCTTTCGCTTTCTGGCAGTATCTACATGCTGCTGAAGGTGGCATTTTTTCTCATGTGAAATCTAAAACACAATAAAGTGATGTCAATTAGAGACTAAGATGAGGAATAGAAAAGGTGAGCTACTGAATAAAATTTGTAATTTTGAACGATTTAAATTAAGCCATTATTACTCTAAAGTTAATTAAGAACAAGAACACTACAGTTCTCGAAGGGCCTTGGCTTTCAATAACGGTTGCTGCCCAGCTCATGGCCTGCAGATATTGGGTGGCGTGTGGTCAGAACGATACATTCCTCAGTCGTATTGCCTTACCTCCGTGAACCCTGCCCACTGTAGCTTCTCAATTGTCCTCACGATGTTGGGTCAACACCGTTCCAGACCTCATAGATTTCTAAATTACTGCCAGTACTGGAAATCGAACCCAGGTTGCCTGGACTAGGCCTCTACAATTAATTAGAAGAGCCAATATCAAAACATTAGTTTTAGATTAATATAAAATTTAAGATATATGCACAAACCTGTTTATTGCAGTATTGGCAGAAAATAATCTTGCCATCAAAAGTCATCCCTGGAAACTGTACAAGGCATTGTTGTATAAGCGCACTCTTAGATGATTTCGTTTTAGGCATGATGAACTATATTCACCTAAACAGACGTTCTTTCACTGGCAACTTGACACAGTACGTCCCTTCTTACTACCTGCCCCTTGTTCCTCCCCCTCATCCCGTCACTCGACACAGTACATCTTTTACTACCTGCTCGTTGTTGTTCTGAGCTAATCCTCCACCTCCGCCCTTCACTCTGCATTCCTTTGGTAACAGTTGTCTGGGAAGAGCACATTTCTGTGAAAAACCCACCCTCTGCTGTTCTGCTCGTTCCAGGGATGTCCATTGTGTGATTGTAAAAATTACAGAAGTTGAATTTTATTTTGAATGTAGAAAATAGGCATTTTTAGGCACTTTAAACTAGGCTCTAAAGGTCCAAATAAGCATTTTATGGCACTATAAAACTATTAATGTAAGGGATTTATCATGAAACGTCAACATATTTTTAAAAAATCATGTTATTTCGTAAGGAATGAAATAGGCATTTGACTTAAAATACCAGGTCTAGTTATAATTAACTACAACCCTAATGTGCTCATTCTAAGGCACCTTAATTCCATTCATGATATAATCCTAATAGTAAAATAAATAATGTGCTAATAATTAACCATGATATGATAGCCTATTTGATCAGTTTATAATAATAACTGGAAGAAGTATTATTGGTGAGTGGTTCAATCTTTAATACATTTTATAACCTTTTTTTTGAGGGTGTATTTTAACCAGCGATTTTGGTAATTTAAGTTATTATTTTGGATTGATATTTTATCTTATGGGCTTATTTTATTAAGTTTTTGAATTTGTTCCACGTGTCTCTACAATATGACGATCCATCACGAAAGTATTCCTGTTGTCTATAAAACTCTTACTAAGCATTAGGTACAATCGGCTGCCGCTAGGCGCATGTCTCACTTGCCGGCTTCAGTAGTTAGCGATATACTATATAATAAAGATGCAGATGTTGAAGGTCAACGAGTTTTTGTGTGCCATGATATGGCCATCCTGTCCTTGCGTTTTTTGCGCACATACCTCACAATTTAATCTTCGACTTCTGTATGTCCTTGTTGCAAGCCACTGAATGCATGTTTTTGCACAGTACGCATTTTTTAAGCTATCTTTGGCTTCCCGCTAACGCCGAACAATGGCTTTAGTTATGCTGTATATTCTTGCGGTTGCACAATTATTCCTCAATTCCGCGTGTTTAAAACCTTTAACTTAAAATTGGCATAATACTGATGAGAATCCACTGAAAATTAGCCGACAATTCCATAATAATAATAAAATTTGGTTTACACCCCTCTAACTACTGTTACGGTTTTTCGGAGACGCCGAACTGCCGGAATTTTGTCCCGCAGGAGTTCTTTACGTGCCAGTAAATCTACCGACACGAGGCTGACGTATTTGAGCGCCCTCAAATATCACCGGACTGAGCCAGGATCGAACCTGCCAAGTTGGGGTCAGAAGGGCAGCGCCTCAACCGTCTGAACCACTCAGCCTGGCGCCGACAATACCTGTTTCATGTGTGTCTACGATAGGATGATCCATCTCGAAAATATTTCTGCTGTCTATAAAATGGTTACTTTTACTAAGCATCAGGTAGAGTAGACACGTTATAACGCTGTCACTGAGTAACCGTGGCCTTCCTAAGAATTCTAAGGATCACACCCTTACTATCCCAATTCAAATGACATTTCCTGCACAGCTCGGGCTCAGAAGTACATTATGGTCGACCTTCCAATTAATTCAAGAGAGTAGGCCTAATGTTTTGATGCCATTCTGCAGATTTGAGAAACTTTTTGTACAGGCTAGTAAAATGTCATTCTGTCTTCGCTATTTTCCGAGAACCAGTGACGTCACATGGAGGCACTGTACAATCGACTGCCACGGCTAGCAATGTATAATAAAGACGCAGATGTTGACGGTTGAGTTTTGGGTGGGAACGGCAGGGTGAAGGGAAGTAGTGAGGTTACCGTGGTAGCTGCCGGTTGAATTAATTACTGTTACATTGTGAATGCAAGATGACCCTTGACTTTTCACATTAAATTCTGAGAAAAAAAACATTATCTTGCATTTGGAGAAATATGGTAAGCAACCAAGTCAGCCCAAGTTTGGATCAGCATGTTTTATTCAAAATATTCGAATGCATTTGAGGCTCAGCGCAGGACGACTGCCAACGTAGTGGCCACTGGGAACAGGTCAATAATTGTGAAGTTTCTGCGATACCATCAGCGGGACCAAGTCTGGCGGGCGAAGCGACTACTGAAGGGCACAAACATCATGGTCACAGAATCCCTCACAGCAACGAGAAAAGGGATTTTGAATAAGGCACGCGACGCATTTGGACTGTGGAATGTGTATACACAGGATGGACGTGTGACTGTAATTACACCAGACGGCAAGAAAACCACTCTGATCACTCCTAGGGACCTAAACGTTCTCATCAGGCAGCGTAGCGGAGCACAGAATCAGTGACAATGAGTGAATGTGTTATAACAGGGCCAGTTTTAAAATATGTAACGGGACTCCTGTTTACCATGAGTTTCAAATTTGCCTCAAATAGTGTTAGTTATGTGTATATTTTTTTGAAATGTGAGTGTGAATGTGTGTGTGCAACAGTCAACAGTCTCATTCAACGGGAGGCAGCGGTGAGTACCCATTGTTTCTGTCAATCTAAGTTAAACATAATCCCCTTGTAATGTTAGCTCAACGCCCGCTACCTGAGTCTGGCTCCGGTCCGCAACCCCCTGTTGCAACAAGTGTCTTGTTGAGACAGGCTCTCTCCTCTATGCCACATGGTTTGCAATGTTGCCATGTGAACGCTCTCTCTCTCCCTGCTCACATAGATGAAATACATACAATTGTTAACGACAATGACGTACATGTTTTTTGTATTAGTGAAACTTGGCTAAGGCCTACTATCCCTTCCGCTATGGTAAATATTAATAATTACGAATTCGTCCGCTGGGATAGAACGGATGGTAGGAAAGGTGGCGGTGTAGCCCTTTATTTCAGAAATGACTTGAGAGGTAGAGTAATATGCACATCACAAAATGCCACTCAACCGGGACCAGAGTTCATGTTCGTGGAGATCACCGTTAAAAGGACGAAAGTCCTCTTCGCCGTAGTTTATAAACCTCCATATATAGTGAACATGACGGAGTTGGAAGCTTGTTTATTCAACCTAGTACCAACTTATGAACATATCGTACTATTAGGAGACTTAAATATAAACTTACTGAAAGAATCAGCTCAGAAGGACAAACTACTTGATATACTATTTTCCTGTAACCTTACAATTCTCCCATTAAATCCTACCAACCATATATATAGCAATAATCACACTTCACACTCACTAATCGATCTAATCATAACAAACAATCCCCAGAAAGCCTTAAATCACGGCCAAATTCCTGTTCCATCGATCTCAACACACGACCTAGTTTATTTATCCTATTCTCTTCGCATACCCAAATACAAACCTAAGTTCACCACTTGTAGGAATATAAGAGATATTAATTTAGATCAACTGAAGTATGACGACTACAACCTACCCTGGAATGATATTCTACTACTAGACAATATTGACGCAAAAATAGACAAACTAAATTCCCTCATTACTAGTCTATACGACAAACACGCCCCCAAACGACAAGTGAAACCTGTCCATGGTTAAATGACGAAATTAAGAATTTGATGGCTCGCCGTGATTCATGGTTCCGACGGTACAAACGTACCCGTAACGAATCCGATTTTGAAAACTACCGGGTACTTAGGAACAGAATTAAGCAAGAAATCAGAAATTTAAGTACTTAAACTGTCTTTCAGGTAAACTGAATGCCAGGAATTCCTGGAAAGAACTACGCTCTCTTGGTGTTATAAAAGGCCAACAACAGCAACGTGAACCAACTGTTCCCCTAGACGAGCTTATTACATATTTCTCTGAAGAACGAATCGCGTTTAAACCAATCAATCAGGCAGCATTAAATACGAATCCACCAGCCATCCCTCCACTTAACCGTCCACAATTTTCATTCCAAGAGGTCACTAGCAACCAAATTAAAAAAGTACTGTACTCTATTAAATCTAAAGCAGTAGGAGTAGATGACATCCCTATACATTTCATACATAATATAATAAGCGCTATCCTCCCGATTATCACACATATATTCAATTACTGTCTTAGAAATGGAACTTTCCCGGCACTTTGGAAACAAGCTAATGTCATCCCAGTGCCCAAGATAAACGATCCTAAACTGACCTCTGACTATCGCCCAGTTTCTATTCTTCCAGCGCTTTCTAAGATTTTGGAAAGACTGGTGTACGAGCAAGTATTGAAATATTTAAATAACTATTCTCTCCTTGACCCATTACAATCGGGCTTTAAGAAAGGGTACAGCACTGCCACGGCTCTCCTTAAAGTGACAGAAGACATCAGACTAGCTATGGAACAACGACAACTTACAGTACTAACGCTACTGGATTTCAGTGGTGCATTTGATACAATAGACTTACAGCTACTAATTAAGAAAATGGAATCTTACTTGTTTGACCCTTTAGTACTGAAGTTTTTTACGTCATATTTGAAAGATCGGAGGCAGCGGGTGATAACTCGCGAAAGAAATTCAGAATGGCGTACAAGGAAAGTTGGCACACCACAAGGTAGTATTTTAGGACCGTTGCTTTTTACATTGTATATCAATGACATTTCATCTTCTCTAAAAATGTGTAATTATCACCTGTATGCTGATGATCTCCAAATTTACTATCATTGCAGCTTAAGCGAATTACCGAACGCAGTAAAATGCATAAATGATGACATGAAAAAAATCAGTGAATATGCTCTCGCAAACAGACTTCTCATAAATCCATCAAAATCGCAAGCTATCATTGTCGGTTCCCAGAAGCTCCTACACAAGATCAACGATTCGATCATTCCTCCTTTACAAATAAATAATAGCACAATTCCGTACAGTAAAACTGTGAGAAATCTTGGGGTGACTATAACTGAAACTCTAAATTGGACAGAACATATCAAAAACATAAGTCATAAGGTGTTTGCTACTCTACACCCACTGAAATTAAACAAAGATATTATACCACTAAACATGCGGCAAAGAATAACACAGACCCTAATTCTTCCTATCCTTGACTACTGTGATGTTATCTTGGTAGACGCTACTAAAGAACAAACTAGGAAACTGCAGCGTATTATGAATTGTTGCCTTAGATTCATTTTTAACCTAAGGTATGATGTGCATATTACTCCTTATTATCAAGCACTGCACTGGTTAAAACCTGATAAGAGACGTGAATATCATATACTTGTCTTAATACACAAACTCCTGCATAGTAACTCCCCCCGGTATGTTTCATCTAAACTTCACTTCCTCTCTTCCTTCCATAATCGTAACACTCGCTCGGGCTCCACTTTAGCTATTCCTCTTCACCACTCTTCTGTGTATAATAAATCTTTCATTGTAACCGGTTCCAGGCTTTTGAATTCCCTGCCAGTAAGTGTCAGGGGCATTGACTCCTTCCTCAAATTTAAAATATCTTGCCGAGACTTCCTGTTGAGAGTTACCAATTGAAGTGTGTATTGTGTGCGTGTGATTGATAATTGTAAAATTAAAAATTGTTTCTGTTAGTTTTATACAATATAAATGTAAGGGTAGTTGATAAGTGTGTACATTATAAGTGTATGTGCAAGTGTCTGTGTGAGATAGAAAAGAGGACTGAAGTAACGAGCTAATAAGCTAATAAGCTGCATATTGTGTGGATGTGTAACTTAAGCTTAATTTAGGAAATAGTATAAGTAGTGTAATTAGTATAATTAGTAATAGGCAACCTTAATATTATTTGTTGTATTGTGGTTAAGTGTAAGAGAGGGCCGTGTGCCCTAACTTTGCCACATGAAAGAAGCCATAATAAATAAATAAATAAATAACTTATTCATCTCATAATTTATAGCCAAGAAGATGGTATAATTATACAGTGACACATTTATGCTTCGTGTTGTGAAGGCTGTGGCATTATAATTTAAAATACTTTCACTCTATTCAATTACCTCAAGCATATATTAGTGTTCAACTTCTTTTGTGTTGTAAATACAGTAATTGGAATTATTGTCAGTCTTCTAATTGAGATTAATACAATTATGGGACATCTTTGCACAGTTAGTGGTTTCTATTAGAAAGTGATACATTTACATATCATACGATTGAAAGTAACATTATTTGTAAGTTATATTTTATTTGTTGCAAGTAATGACATTTTAGTTAAGAAATCAACTACTTCTTATACTGTGTCCTAACTCATGTAATACTGCCAATGTCTTGGGTAAGAACTTAATATATCACAGTCATGATTTATTATGATTTATTTTAGGTCATGAAGTCATTTTTTATTTTGCTATTGGCTTTTCGTCGCACCGACACAGGTAGATCTTATGGCGACAATGGGATAGGAAAGGCCTAGGAGTTGGAAGGAAGCGGCCATGGTCTTAATTAAGGTACAGCCCCAGCATTTGCCTGGTGTGTGTCATTAAGTAATAATCAGCACGTTCCAAAGTCACAAATTTTTTAATTGAATAAATTACTATGGCAGGGGTTTTAGTTCCACCTAATCAATACCAATTTTTTTTTAATTTAATCATTTAATAGTTGATGGGATAATTGATTTTACAGTTACCTTATGTAATATCAGATGAAGGTAATTCAGTGTTTGAATTTATCAAGTTAATGATGGTAAAACTTATTAGTGTTATGAAATGTTGTTAACCCTTTCCACTCGTATGTCAACCCTGAGTCAACACAATGTTTCACCGCTCGTTGCTAGGTTACTTGGCATGCCAGAGCTTTTGTACTTCGTTTGGTAAGTGCTGGTCCCTTCTGGAAACCAAAAGAAACCAAATTGGAGTGTTTTAGTTTCTCTTTGCTCGGCAAAATTGCTCCGTTTCCTTGACAATGGAAAGCAGTCACTGTGAAGCAACATAGTGGCACACATTCTGACCGAAGCTGAGATTCTTGCATCTATTTCAGCTGATTTTGAAGATAGTGAACATGAAAGTGATGAAACTTTTGAATCTGGGGATGAAAGTGATTTATCCGTGAGCGATTCAAGTGACGATATTGATATCAGTGTTGCAAGAAATCATTATGTCTCATCCCAGTCCCAGTCACACAGTGCTGACTTCAAACATACCTTGGAGATCGTGGAGAACGGGTGATGGTGGATTACCCAAATTTACTTACAGGTTAGTCAGTGGATTCATAAGTTGTGGCCACAGACCTAAAATAGAATTAGAGTACTGGCAGCTATTTTTTTCTTATCAGTTGCTAACCTCTATTGTCTATGTGACAAACAAATTCGCTGAAACAAAAATACAGCAAATTACTCCACTTCAGAGGAGATCAATCTGGTTTTCTTGGAAAGCTGTGACTTTAGAAGAGCTGAAGGCTTTTCTTGGTGTAATTATCAACATGAGGATGAACAGTAAAGCAGAAATACAGTATTATTTTAGTAAAGACTGGTTGGATAAGCAGGTGTTCTACAAAGATGTGTTCTCTAGAGACAGATTTCTACAGATATTCTGCAATCTCCACTTTTCTTCCCCTGATGCTGGTAAGGCAGGCCCACAATCTAGATGTTCGAAGGGCAGAAATATAGTGTCATACCTGGACATGAAATTCAGCAAACAATTCATTCCAGGAAAGAATATGAGTGTTGATGAAAGCACGTAGGCTTCAAGGGTCCTGTTGTGTTCAAGTATTACAATGAGCAGAAACCAATAAAGTGGGGACTCCATCTTTATGTACTGTCAGACTTGAGTACTGGCTACGTATGTGTGAGTGAACCATTTAGATAACCACGTAATAACTTGTTAGGCCCGATTTATGATTCACTTGCAGGATAGTTATTCATTTGTTACAAACGTTTTGCAAGCCGCCAACGAAACTGGGTTTCATGTCGTTACGGACCGGTTCTATACTAGATACGACCTGGCGGCTGAGCTACTGAAACTAAAGGTCCATATACAGGCACTGTAATAGTAAATAGGAGAGGTGTGCCATTACAAGCGAGAAAAGCTGCAACAAAGAGATTGAAACTTTTTCTTCTTCCTCCTCCTCCTCTGCTTTTCCCACATCTGTGGGGTCGCAGGTGTGAACTGTGTTACATATGTGGATTTGCCATGTTTTACGGCCAGATGCCCTTCCTGATGCCAACCCTATATGGAGGGATGTAATTACAGTATTATTGCACGTATCTGTGCAGTGTATTGTCTGAATATGAAGAGGAAAGTGTTGGGACAAACACAAACCCCAGCCCTCGGGGCCAAAAGAATTATTCAGACGTGATTAAAATCCTCGACCCGGCCAGGAATCAAACCCGGGACCCTCTGAACCAAAGCCCTCAATGGTGATCATTCAGCTAATGAGTCAGAAAGCACTCCGAACCGATAACGCTTCATGCTTGGTTTGGAAGGACAAGCAGATTATTGGTATGCTATCCACTTTCTATGACAATTCCACTCAACCTGTGCAAAGAATAAGACGTCAAAGTGCCGAGGAAATTGTACACAAACCTACTGCCATATGTGCTTATAATCAATACATGGGGGGTGTGTGTGTGTGTGTGTGTGTGTGTGTGTTGATCTTTCTGACCAGTATGCTAGCTCATAACGATTCACACGTAAGTCAGTGAAGTGGTGGAGGAAAATGTTCTGGCTTCTGGAGATCACAAGAGTGAATGCCTGCCTACTCTTCAAAGAAGGTAACAATGGAATGACCCATCTGAAGTTCAGGAAAAACTTGATAATACAACCTGTAGGAAATGTGCAGAATACACAGAATGGGACAAAGGGAAGACCTTCCTCAACAGATGAAGAAGTGAGGCTCAATGGCAAGCTGCACCTGCTGTAACCCCATCCCGAAGGAAGAACTAAGGAGTGCAAGGTTTGCATTGTCAGGAAAGTTGTTGGAGGGAGGCAAGAAACAGTCCACTACTGTAAAACCTATGAGAAGCAACCAGGGCTCCATCCAGGCATTTGCTTTGAACGCTTTCACACACTTAAGACATACCGTTAAGAAAGTGAAAAATATTTTGTGTCGTGTAAATACGATACATTAATTCATTTTGTAGTTCCTTCCTGTATATATTGTTACAACCAGTACTTAATACAAGGTTTTAAAATATGAAGAATGCTGACAAAAATAAATATGAGTTGGCAGAAATCAGGACTTACAAATAATTCAAGTGGAAAGGGTAAATGTTAATCTCCATCTGGGTTGGTGGGTTATGTACAATCATTTTGTATAAGTAACGATCATTTATCATAATCATCCATTCTAATGGCAGGAACGTTATATCTCAGAATAAATAAGATTTTTAAAATGTTAATTCTTATTTTTATTCTCCTCTTTGGGCCAAGTTATTTCTACTTATTTATTTTACCTGATACCTCTAAAGTACAAGTCTCATATGGATTCAGTATGGAAAACAAGGTGGCTGGCTCATGTGGAATACCTGCCAAAATTTACAAGGATGGATATCATTCAGTAGCTAAGTATACATACTGCCAAATTTCTAACAATGAAATCTGACCCTGAAACCAGTATGGAAGGACACAACCAAGAGTAGTCCAAATTACAAGGACTACTGGGCGTGGAGGAAATTCCTACAGGTCTGTTGACGTGTATACAAAAGTCTGCCCAAAGCAAAAAAGAGAATTGCCCAGCTGGAAATTTCTAGGGACAAAAGGATGGAAGTGGTGGCTGAGCTATATAGAGGCATCACTGCAGGCCATCTTAGGACTAATAAGACCTTGAATCACGTCTGGCAATGCTACAACTGGGTGCACCTAAGGACGAATATCAAAAGATGGTGTCAAATATATGATACTTGAGCAGCGAGCTCAGGCCGTTGTACTGAGATGAGAGGAGAGGATATCCAATGACATCGCAGGACATTTTCCAGAGTTGGATGCAGAAAATTACTACCAGCTTCTAGTCATGGGCTATTTCACCCACTGGCCTGAGGTCTATACCAACCCCAATCAGGAAGCATCAACAGCAGTCACACGGTGACTAAGACAGGAACTTCGAAACAATGCTGATGATGAAGTTTTTCAGTGTCTCGTATGCAAGACCTGAATGACACTTCTCCACTCACAGCCAGACAGCAAGGTAGAGGAATTTGTTAAGACCGTCAAGGAACATCTGAGGAAGGTGGTGTTAGCGCACCAGAGGGAGTGGGATGAGAAGATGTCCTTTTTCCTGATGGCATATTGTGGATCTACTCACAAGACAACAGGCATGACACCTGCCACGATGGTGTTCACGAAGAGAGTTACACCCATCATGTGACTGATAAGTTCAGGATGACCCCGGAGCAGCAAGAATGACCGACAATGACGATGATGTTGGATAGATCTTGTGGAAATGCTTTGAGACTATCTTCAAAACAGGAAACAAGGCTCAATAAGGAACTATTGAGAAATATTACTACTTTCTGTTGTTGGAATTTTTTTTTAGCAACTGTCTACTACCACTTGTGGAAGAATCCCTACCGTAAACCCTGTAAACTTTTAGACCCAACCAAGACACAATTAATATGATGATTGATTGGTGCTTGTTGTTTAAAGGGACCTAACATCTAGGTCATCAGCCCCTAATGATACGAAATGAATTAAAAACCCAAAATCCTCCACTGACCACAATTCAAAACGTGAGGACGGACGGACGGATGGGTGTGAATTTAAAACGATCAGTGGAACCGACCCACAGTGCTTCACATGCGGAGAAGCTGGCGTAGAACAATAGTATTACTGACCAAGGGACTGCCTCTATAGCAAGATACTGAAACGATGATGCTTATATTCGAAAGGAGTCCAAAATCCAAGTCATCGGCCCCTCATAATGGTACTTATTGCTAGAAAAATAGAACCATGGTATTTGTCATGTTGCGGTACTATTCAAGAGCAGCGTAGACTCGTGGTGTTCCACACATTATAGTACTACTCACAGGTAATGAAATTCGCACATGTATTACAGACCTAAACTGTGTTTCGCACATTGCGGCACCCTTGACAGGCAACGCAAACCTATAGTGTTCATCACCTCAGTGTATTAACCACAGGGTCTCGTACTATCCCGTGGTGTTCCTCATAGAGTGGGTACTAATCACAGGCAACCCAGCACCATGGGTTCCGTCATCCCATGGTGTTGCTCATATAGAACGACTAATTACAGGTAGGCTACTCTAAAAGCCGTCGAGCCCTTGTGTGCTACTAATCACAAACCTATTTGGTACCCAACAGAGCGGTACTATGCGCAAGTAAAAGCGACCCATGGTGTTCCCCGCGTGGTGGCACTAATCACAAGTAGTTTCATGGTTCTAATTTGATCGTCCCTTGGTCGCCCCTTTTAGTCGCCTCTTACGACAGGCAGGGGATACCGTGGGTGAATTATTCGCCTGCGTCCCCCACCCACAGGGGGTACAATAGATATGATCTACAATGTTAGACATAAGAAAAATTTAAAAGGAAAAATACCATCCTCTTTATATGGCTTTTATAGAGCTTTTGAAATCCTTCAATTCTGAAAACTGAGAGGTTGTTTGGAAAGTCCTAGCTTTAAGTGGGTGTCCCCTTATTACACCAAAATATTAAAATACAATACTTTGCCTGCTACACAACAAAATGAATGCCTCTTCTCAGAAGCAACCGTCCTGGAGAGCCCTTTTAAGGTAACCAAGGGGGTCAAGCAGGGATGTGTAAACACTCCAACTTTGTTATCCATATTAGTGGTGACTACATTGCATCTTTGTTAAACGAAGACCTTTTCTGGAAATAGTGTATACAGATTGCCAGCCAAGACCAAAGTACCGGGCGAGTTGGGCGTGTGGTTATGGGCATGCAGCTGTGAGCTTGCATCTGAGAGATAGTGGGTTTGAACCACACTGTCGGCAGCCCTAAAGATGGTTTTCCATGGCCTCCCATTTTCACACCAGGCATATGCTGGGGCTGTACCTTAATTAAGGCCACGGCCGCTTCCTTCCCACTTCTAGGCCTTTCCTATCCTAACATCGCCAGAAGTCCGACTCGTTGGCTGAATGGTCAGCGTACTGGACTTCGGTTCAGAGGGTCCCGGGTTCGATTCCCGGCCGGGTCGGGGATTTTAACCTTCATTGGTTAATTCCAATGGCCTGGGGGATGGGTGTTTGTGCTGTCCCCAACATCCCTGCAACTCACACATCACACATAACACTATCCTCCACCACAATAACACGCAGTTACCTACACATGGCAGATGCCGCCCACCCTCATCGGAGGGTCTGCCTTACAAGGGCTGCACTCGGCTAGTAATAGCCCTATGAAATTATTATTATGCGATGTAAAGCAAACTGTACTTTCAACTTCAGTTGTCAAACTCCAAAACACAGACAATGTTGTTCTAGCCAAAAAAGAGAATGACTTACACAGTGTTCTGAATGCATTTAACCAAATATACAAGTATCAACTTAGAACTCAACATTAACGAAACACAAGTTCTTCATCAACCTGCAGCAGTCTCCAATGAGGCACTTCCTTCCATCACTGCCAATGGCGTAGGCAACAGCTAACACAGTCATTGGAATACAGCATCACCTCATATGAGCTAGTGCACCATTTGGTTGCCTCTTTAAATGGGTCTTCGACAACCATGACCACAGCATCCAGACCAAGCTATAAGTTAGAGTCATAGAGTCATAAGTCATAGTTAGAGATGGGAATTTGCCTATTTTATTGTGTTAACGTAGGCTTTTGAGATATAAATCCGTTTTGGGGTCCTTTAAGCTAGATTTTGATGGTTTTATTGTGCCTATAAATGCCTGTTTCAGGGGTTAGTGCCTATTTTGAGTATATTTGCCTATTTGATGCCTTTTTAACCTATTTTAAAGAAGCCGATTTTCTTCCAGTAACTGATGTGCTCGACAGAATTATCTTCTCATTTCTCAAGATCTGTTTACCCCACGAACAAAAATGGGAACTCTCGGAAGTCACCAGAAATAGTTCTTGGGAAATTTCCGTCAGGATAAACAAGGAACAATTTGACAACGTCGAACTACGTTGCACAACCCATATCCCTTATACCCCCTTCTCGATGTGAACTGTTGTACGCGTACGCTTTATCTTCAGAACGTGTTGTGATTTATTGTGAAGAAGAAGTGTGCCTGTGGCAATGCCCCAAAAAAATCACCGGGCGAGTTGGCTGTGCACATGCATCCGGGAGATAGTGGGTCCGAGCCCCACTGTCGGCAGCCCTAATGATGGTTTTCCGTGGTTTCCCATTTTCACACCAGGCAAATGCTGGGGCTGTACCTTAATTAATGCCACGGTCGCTCCTTCCCACTCCTAGGTCTTTCCCATCCCATTGTCACCATAAGACCTATCTGTGTTGGCCTGACGCAAAAAACAAATTGTAATTGCAAAGAAAAATCGTCGAAGTCCTACTGGCTGAAGCGGTGGATCACAAGTGATCCCAATTTCACTACGGATAGAAGGGTAGTCTTCTGCCAAGCTTGCTGTAAGGAGGTAAGTTTGTTTGTAACTTTTATCCTTTTTTGTAACCGAACTACGATCGCATTTCATTGTAGCATTTACAGGCTTATTAAATTACATATTGTGGAAAGTTGTTTTGTTGCAATGCTGTATTAGTCGTGAACTTTCAACAATTTATATTGCTAAAATTTAAATAATCATTTAATTACTGAACGAGGAGTTAGAATGTTGGTGGTCTCTTGTCACAGAGTGGATGAAAATTAAAAATCGGTATTTTGAACTCTGATTCATTTCCTGTGAAAAATAGAGATTTAAAACTGAAATATTTTCTTTCTATCTATCTTTCTTTCTTTCTTTCTTTCTTAATTTGTTTACCCTCTAGGGTAGGTTTTTCCTTTGGACTCAGCGATGGATCCCCACGTCTACTGTCTCAAGCACATTGTCTTGGAGTGTGAGACGGTGGGTGGGGATAAAACTGGGGAGGAGGACTAGTACGTCACCCAGACAGCCTCACCTTCTATGCTGAACAGGGACCTTGTGAAGGCATGGGAAGATTGGAAGGGAACAGGCAAAGAAGAGGGAAGGAAGTGGCCATGTCCTTAAATTATCATAGGTAACATCCCGGCATTTCTCTGGAGGAGAAGTGGGAAACCACGGAACCACTCTGAGGATGGCTGAGGTGGGAATCGAACTCACCTCTACTCAGTTGACCTCCCAAGGCCGAGTGGACCCCGTTT
Source organism: Anabrus simplex (assembly GCF_040414725.1). Classification (NCBI taxonomy): domain Eukaryota; kingdom Metazoa; phylum Arthropoda; class Insecta; order Orthoptera; family Tettigoniidae; genus Anabrus; species Anabrus simplex. Next base: position 97,841,964 of record NC_090265.1, on the reverse strand, counting down.
CGCCCACGTGCCACTTTTCAAATTTCGTGGCAGAGCTGGGAATCGAACCCGGACCTCCGTGGATGGCGGCTAATCATGCTAACTACTACACCACAGAAGCGGACTACAACTGAAATTTAATTTTTAAAAATTGTAAATTTCACCAGCGCTATGTGTAGGCTCTAGTGAACTCTATTACGCTTCCGCTAAGCCTTTGAGAAACATAGGATGAAGATCGAATGTGGTGCAACTAGGACGATGTCACAGCGTGTTTTACAAGGCTGCAAAGGCTATCTTTACAAGATCAGGCCAGTGAAAAAACCGTTGGTCTGGATTGATGAGGTCCGGTTAGAAACATTTGCGCTAGGGGCGGGGCAACCAAAGAGAGTGGGGTGCATAAGCTCTAGCATCCCATCTAGAGTCTTGCTAAATTGTGACAAAAAGAAAGGTTATGGGTGCATGCCACGACACTTTCAAATCACGCGGTTTTCTAATTTTCACTGAGGGTGAAAGCCTTGTGGGAACACATGATGCAGGATCTATTGCAGGCAACAGAAAATAGTCTTCATACCGGGCGAGTTGGCCGTGGGGTTAGGGGAGCGCAGCTGTGAGCTTGCATCTGGGCGATAGTGGGTGCAAATCTCACTGTCAGCAGCCCTGAAGATGGTTTTCTGTGGTTTCCCATTTTCACACCAGGCAAATGCTGGGGCTGTACATTAATTAAGGCCACGGCCACTTCCTTCCTACTCCTAGGCCTTTCCTTTCCCATCGTCGCCATAAGATCTTCCGTGTAGGTGCGACATAAAGCCACTAGTAAAAAAAAGAAAATAGTCTTCATGACAGCTGACCCGGCTGACCAAAGCCAGCGAATAGCAACATACGTATAAAATGTTCACAAATCTGTAATTTATAGTGCCTGTGTTTTAATTCTTCTATATATGTAAGAATAGCCAGCCCGTGGTGTAGGGGTAGCGTGCCTGCCTCTTACCCGGAGGCCCCGGGTTTGATTCCCAGCCACGTCAGGGATTTTGACCTGGATCTGAGGGCTGGTTCGAGGTACACTCAGCTTATGTGATTAGAATTGAGGAGCTATCTGATGGTGAGATAGCGGCCCCGGTCCCGAAAGCCAAGAATAACGGCCGAGAGGATTCGTCATGCTGACCACACGACACCTCGTAATTTGCAGGCCTTCGGACTGAGCAGCGGTCGCTTGCTAGGGCAAGGCCCTTCAAGGGCTGTAGTGCCATGGGGTGGAGTTTTATACAAGTAAGAATACAGCTAGGGGCAGCTTGGTGAGTCCCTGGCAAGTATATAGGAAGGATCTCTCCTCTACACTACTCAGGTATCGTTTCACGTCATTTTTATTATTTTTTTACCCGGTGAACTCGACAGGAAACTGACAGATTATAGCTGAACATTTTTGAGGACATATTTCCATGTAAATTACGAATTCTCTTGTTCCTACTTCAAAATTTTGTTCTTCTAGAAACATCACCTCTAGTAGTCTTTTCTTTTTTTATGAAACAAACGCATGATTATACTAAGCAATATTGAAATTAACCCACCTGTAGAAATTTAAGATATAGAAACATTGTAATTTAAGTCAATTTTATTATTTTTCAGATCAAATGGGAAAAGATACCATATAGATCAACATAGAAATACTGCGATGCATTTGACACGAGTACAGAAAGCTGTGTCATCGCAGCTTTTCTACCTGTCCACTGTAAACAGCGATCAACAACAATTTTCTATAGACCAGTACACTGCAATGGTGGGAGCTAATATCCCCCTGCATAAACTGGAGCATCTTCTAACTTCAACAAGCTGCCGGGAGCGATCACCGAGTTGGAGACGAGTGGCATTCCCCTGGTGGTGTCATTTAAGATTGTGGGAGAGGTCAGGAGAAATTTTGACCGAACCTCTGGGAAGGTAGCTGCTGTCAGCAAAAACTTCAATAAGAGTCCTGCACCAGAATCCATGATGGAAAGCGACAGTAAAAGTAGCCAGAGTACTACGAGGTGAGGTAGATGAAGCAGTAGAACTAAAAACCAGATGAAGTGGCTTCATTGAAGTTTTGTCCAATCACTTCCTGTGATGTTGAGTACAAAACAGTCTGCCTGACAGGAGAACAAGATTGCTACTGGAAAACATTGAAAATTTGCTTGTGAATTTGTTTTATAGTAACTGAGTGAGTTATTAAATTATAAGTATTTTTTCATGCCTATTTTGTTGTCTATTTTACACGTTAGTGCCTATTTACATGCCTATTTTGGCTAATTCAAGAGCCTATATGCCTGCCTATTTTAACTGTTTTTACTGCCTATAATTCTCGTCTCTAGTCATAGTCATACCAACACTTACTTATGGATGAGAGACTTAGAATACTTACAGAAGACACTGGAGTAAAAATGGCAGGACCTTTGAACAAATGTCAGTATCCTGGAAAAGGACAATACCGCGATTGAAGCAGAGATCATCAAACATTAACTTGACGGACCAGCGACGTCACATGCCTCATGCACGACTTCCAAAACAAGTGATGTATTTTCAGTTGAAGGAAGGAGAACGCAATCAGGCAGCAAAATTGATACAAGGATGTTCTAAAGTCTAACATGAAGAAATGTCAAATTCATATTGGCAACTGGGAGGATGTAGTGTTTGATCAGCTGGTGTGGCAATGTATAGTTCATGAGGGCTGACAATATTCTGAATATCAAGAAAGTGTCCCTTTTCGGCCATTTCATGTCATTTCTGCTACCATTATATTCGTTTTCCCAAAAACGTGCCAAGCAATATTTGCCAGTCATTGTTTTCTCTTTCTAAGGTAACTCAATCAGGAGAAATTACATTTGCATCCTAAAAACTGATGCTATCACCATTTCTCTGGATGAAGTGCTTTTCATCTTTTCGTGGAGCTAATTCATCTCATGCAGTCCACTGTTTTATTCCTAAATAGTAGTGGAGAATCCAAGGTTTGTCCACAGTCAAAAAATGCCGCAACAATTTTGGCCTTGGACATCTTTCGTGGCTATCTTGGAAGTTTATAGTTATGGCTATAATCAGCAGATAACAGGAGTAAGACGTTCGAAGACAATGTGTCCGGTATGCTACTCACTTGGTGCCTAGTTGCTCCCCTGTGCTGATGTGCTTGTGCTTCTCAACATGGTTCTCAATCGCTTTAAACTGTGAAAGGCCTGATAAGAGAAGACAGATATACAACGGCGGAAGCTCTTGCCCTCATATTGAGTACTGACTTTGAAGAAGATGATGATGATAGTGATTTATCATCTGATTCTGGTAACAGAACGACTTCAATCACACCTTCTACTTCAAGTACGTTTTCTACGCCAGTTGTTGCTTCGTCACCTAAAAGATTGGTCTACATCGATGATTCAACTGAAGAAAATAGTGAGGATGAAAATCAGGTGCCTGAAACACCAAGCAGAAAACTAGACACAGCTAATTCTGGACTGAAAAGTTTAGTGGACAATGCTAGCATGTTATGTTTCTTCCCTCGAGACTGACAGCAGGACCTCATCTTCCTGATGAGTGGAGTACAGAGAAAACTTGTAATGTCTTCAAAGTGCAGAAGAATAGGAAGAAGACGGAAATGTGTTGTAAGGAATGCAATGTAACATTATGTGCCTTTCCCTGCTTCAAAACTTATCACACACAGAAGAACTTCTAAAATCTTTCGTTAACTTTGACATGCAAATTAATGTAGGTAAACAATTTGTAATCTGAAATTAATGTTTGTGTAAAATTATATGTAATTGATAAAACTGAAATAGAGGTAACTGAAGATAAAATTTACAATAAAAACAACACATACTTTTAACTCCACCAGAACTTCCAAAAAAAATTGTTAAATGATGTATGCAAGTTAATGTAGGTAAAAATATTGTGATTTAAAGGTAATGTTTATGTAAATATAGAATATGTTATTAATAAAATTGAAATAAAGGGAACTCTAGATAAAATTTACAATAAGAAACAAAACAAGCTTTTAACTCTGCCAGTGCCGTGACCAAAGCCATGGATCTAAAAGGAGAATGGGAAGCTTTGCCTGGATTAAAAGTGCTAAAAATATAATCAATAAGCATTTCACCGAATATGCATTAAATATACTTTTAAACTCTGCTTGTCCTCTCTTCATGTCACGGGACGACTGCGGACGGGAGAGTGGAACGGGGCAAGTTTCCATACAGCGGGCTCGGTGAACCACCCACTGTTCACATCCAGAGGGTCACACCACCACACTCGCTACACCGGAGTGAAAGGGTTAAAAATAAAACATACCACAAATTCCTATTTTATACACTTTGCACTGTCACCCAACATGCTTGTCTTGAAGCAACGATCAACTAACGAATTATTGTTAGAATGACCTGTAAATATAAAATATTCACCAAAAGGAAACAAACTGCTGCCTTCTATTAGTATCCAAATCAAGTTACTCTTGAAACTGCACTGGTACTAACCGAAAACCCATTACAAAGCCCCTTAAAACAACAATCATCCATTCTATCATAAACAATAGAATAAAGAAATCACTAACTTTGAAACATATATCACTCACCCAAATGTTGATGAAAATCTTTTAAGCTGCAACACAAGTAACCTTGGAAGTGTCTCATAGCGTATTGATCTCCGAGCCTCATTATAACGTAAACATTGTTCACACCAATACTTGTTGAGGTCCCTTAAGTTCTCACTTGTTACTATTGCAGATTGATACACTTCACTAACTCTCTGAGGTAGTTCACCTGCGGACAACAAACAAGATTAAATTTAAGTTATGTATGATACAATAAAGAGACATAAAAACAAAAATTACATCAACACTAGTATAACTGATATGTCAAATTTTAGAAATGACAATCAAATTATACAGAAAAATAAATATTACTAACTATTTGTGGGTACTGTGCACTTTTCTCGTGGTCTGAAGATACACATTCTTATAAAATGTTTCAATTCCATATTAAGTCATGTTACAATGCAAAAGATTATGATTGTGAATTTACTGTATCTTTTTTTTAGTACATGCTCCTTCAAACAGTTGCTTTCCAGTCCAGTAAAGTGAACTCTAGGGGCCTAAGCTACTGATGTTGTCATAGCAACAATTTAGCAAGCCCTTAAACATTAACACATCATCATATAACAATTGTTGGCATATATCACTGCATAGATACAGACTTCAGTGTAAGTGCACAACATATATGAGAAAAATTGATTCAATATGACACTTTCTTTTACTTTTAAAACTACTTTTAAATTGCTCGTTTAATTTAGAGAGCTTTTACTTTTAAAAAATGTAGGTAACACAACACAAAGAATTTCAGTGGACTACTGTATTGCAGACGAAGTGCTGTTCTGATTTTTGTATGGGATACATAACTAACTTCTAATACCTCTGCAGCCAGGCACTAACTCAGGATAAACTTTAGACGGTGCAGTTAGTCCTCCATTATAGAATTAGGTATAGCAATATATTCAGTGGACTGCAGAAATCAATAATCGTTTGCAAAAAACCATAAACAATTACAAGCTGTGTGATGCAATACAAAAGTGAACAGCAACTTTTAGTGAAAAGTAAAATTTGGCAATTAGTGGCACTACAACTGTAAGATAAGAGGATTGAAATTTTTAAGATAAGGTCAGTCAAAGTACTGTTGCGTGCTTACTTCGGCAATTCCTAGAAATGTAATTAAATGTAAGTAAGCCTTCCTAGATACGACTTTCATAATGCTATTTTTGTTTGGGTCATTAGTCCACACACTACTTCATCGTATGCTCACCTCTTTATTTCTACGTAACTACTGTATTCAGTTCCACATCTGTCCTAGTCTAGTCTGTTCTTTAGAATGTCTTCATCTCTGTCTACTGTTCTCATCCATTATATTTTTCTCAACAATCAACTGAAGTGTCTGGTTAAATTTTGTCAAACTGTCCTTCTTACATCCAATTGTACCTCTTCATTTGTGATCTTCATTATGCAGTCAGTCCTTGGGCTGAATGGGGTGAAAGTGCTGCTCATACGGTCAGTTGGTGTTTGCATTTCAGTGGACCTGGCAGACTAAAGTTACAGCACCTTCTGGCTCGGCGAGGAAACAACCTCACTCCTTGTTTTCCTAGTAACACTTCTTCAGCAATGCCTAGGCTGTATGACTGTGTTGTAATGTTAACCTTCTAAATAGTTACAAATCTAAACCCACATGGTTCATTGAAATTGAGAAAGACATGAAAAGTGCTGGAATTAAAACAGATACAATCAAAAACAGAACAGTTTTTAGAGAAGCAGTTCAAAAGAAGCACTTCAGGAGCGGAAGAAAGCAACAACTAGAAGAAGAGAAGGAACGACACTCTAAGGATGAAGGAAATTTGGAAGCAAAGGAAAACTAATACAATGAAAAGTAACCAAAGTTGATTCATCGGACCCTCCAAATGGGTTATTCGAAAGAAGAAGAAGAAGAAGAAGGAGAAGTTCAACCTATAGTATTGTAAGCCGTAGTATTAGCACTGGAAATACTTAAGTTGTGTGTGAATTTGTATATGATGATGCTGGATTTAGAATGTTAAACTAGTAGTATTTCTCGTAATATTTTCTTTCCATGGAATTGCTTGTTGTACAAGCTTGCTTGCTGTTTATTGTTGTTGTTGCGTAATTATGTTAACTTTACTTTATTATTACACTACTGTAAGTGACCACTGCTACCAGGATATTTCCAATTTGTGATGTATTTGGTGGAAGAGCCACTAGATGGCCAACGGCATAGGATAAAAAAAAATCCAGTAGCGTCTGTTCACCTATTTGGTGCAGCAACTGGTCAGCGTCTGTACTCAGAGTTGGAGCGGCTGCCTCAGAAAATCTTCAGGAACTCACCCACCTGATTGTACTCCGATCCCTCAGGATCAACCCAGTCGCTTGAGAACAAGCACACCATGATTCGGCAAGTAAGAACAACATTACTCCAAGTGGTAACCAATCCACCCGCCAACTGAGAACAAAGGCGGCAACCGGTCACTCGGATTCTGCAGGAGCAGGGCTGACACACAAGAGAGAGTCGGAGCTCTCTGGCAAACTTCCCACTAAAACATCCCGCACATCGGCACGCTAAACATAAACACACTCCTGCAAGTAGGCAAACTTCTCAGATTAACATCAAAATTAGATCAGCAAAAAACCCAGCTACTCGCCATACAAGAGACCAGACTCACTGAGTCGGAGACATCAGAATATGGTAACCACCGCATTTTCAAGAGCAAAACTACACGAACTGTAGGAAAAGCCACACCAATGTTAGGCATGGCCTTTTTCGTACACAAAAGGATTGTGAACTCCGTACAAAAGATCACACCCATAAACAACAGACTAATGACCTTGCGACTTCGCTGTGCAAATCGTCACTACACCTTTGTAAATGCCCACGCACCCACCAAAGACTGCAAAGATCAGTCACAAACAGAAAACTTCTCGAACAAACTTGAAACCACACTCATCAAAATGCTCGAAAAAGACACAATCATTCTCCTCGGCGATTTCAACGGTAAAATTGGTAAAGAAAAGTGCTACAGAAAAACTGCAAGAAGATTCTCAGCACACAAAAAGACCAACAAAAACGGCAAACGCCTCATCGAGCTCTGTCAACAACACGACCTGAAAATCATGTCAACATCTCTACAGAAAAATCCCAATAAGCTCTTCACATGGGAATCACCCAACACCTGCTGCGGCGAACACCAGATCGATCATGTCGCCATCTCCTTCCCAGCACAAAAAGAAGTACACAACGTCCAAGCCCGCAGAGGAGCCAACATTGACTCGGATCATCATCTAACGAGAATCAAAGTGAAATTTACCCCAAAACACTTCTACCAGAAATCCAAGGCAAACAAAAAATTGGACACAACACAAATAAAAACATCAAATCTCAGGGAAACATGGGAAAAAATCCCAGCCAAAAGTTGGAACGAATTCCACGACAAAATCATGAAGAGTGCATCAGAGCAAATCCCACTTCAGAAAAAGAGCAGACACCCGTTTTGGAACACCGAATGTGACCAAGCCATATTGAATAGAAAACACATACCAGAAGTTCATCAGCAACCGTACACCTGAAAACGAAAAAAAATTCCGCGAAGTCCGCAGACAGACCTCTAAACTCATCAGACCAACCAAGAGGAAATACCTGGAGGACAAATTTAAGTCGGCTGAAGAGGACTTCCGCAATTACAACACCAGAGATTTCTACAGCGTCTTCCGCAGCAGATTAAATGGGTACATGCCCAAGAATCTCTGCTTCAGAAAACAAAACGGAAAATTGGCACTCACAGATGACGAAAACACCAAGGAACTCGCGAGATACTTTGAGTCGCTACTCAACTGCCCAGAACCAATGGAAAGGTTTCCACGTAAACCCCACCTGAACCCAAACCCAGACTCATCCCCACCTACAAAAGAGGAAATACACCAACACATACAACGACTGAAAAACAACAAGGCATCCAGAGATGATGGCATCGTAGCGGAGCTTCTTAAACATCTAGGAAAGAATTCTCTCCAAGAACTCACACAAATCATACAACAAATTTGGTCAACATAAAAACTACCAGAAAATTGGACAAACGCCCTCCTGGTTCCACTTCACAAAAAAAGGAGACCGAACAGATGTGAACAATTACAGGGGAATTTCCCTGGTGCAAGTCGCATACAAAATCCTCTCCGCAGCCCTCCTCCATAGAACACAGGAACAACTAGAACCACTCATAGGCGAATACCAAGCGGGCTTCAGGCCCCACAGATCCTGTGCAGAACACATACTCAATCTGAAAACCATCTTGAAACTACGACACACAAGAAAACAACCCACAATCTGCACCTTCGTGGACTTCCAGAAAGCATACGACTCCATTGACCGGCAATCCCTCTTCCAAACACTGAAGGAATACGGACTGGACAACAAGACTCAAAAAATCATCAGACTAACTCTCACAAACACAACCTCCCAAGAAAAATTTGTGGGAAATATATCTGAAAAAATTCAGAAAAAATCGGTGTGCGACAAGGAGATGAACTTTCCCCACTACTCTTTAACATAGCCCTGGACAAAATCATGAGAGAATGGGAACAAGCTCTAAAAGCAAAAGGAAATTGACAACCATTAAGTATGACAAGAAAACATGTAAAAATCTCCTGTCTCGCTTTCACAGATGATCTTGCGATCCTCACAACAAACAAACAACAGGCAATCAGGCAAATCGAAACCCTCAAGAAATGCTCAGAAAAATTCGGCCTACAAATCTCCTCCTCAAAAACCAAGGTCATGTGCAATCACTGCAGCCTCCAGAATTTGAACACGAAATTTGGCACAATCGAAAAAGTAACTGACTGAGCTCGATAGCTGCAGTCGCTTAAGTGCGGCCAGTATTCGTGAGATAGTAGGTTCGAACCCCACTGTCGGCAGCTCTGAAGATGGTTTTTCGTGGTTTCCCATTTTCACACCAGGCAAATGCTGGGGCTGTACCTTAATTAAGGCCATGGCTACTTCCTTCCCACTCCTAGCCCTTTCCTGTCCCATCATCGCAATAAGACCTATCTGTGTCAGTGCGACGTAAAGCAACTAGCAAAAAAAAAAAAAAAAAAAAGTAACTGAGTTCCGATATCTCGGAAAAATTGCAGTACCAAACAGAGAAAGAACAGAAGGTCCTCGAGGTCCGCATCCAGAAAATGAAGAGAGCCCTCGGCCAAATGCAAAACATTTACAACAAAAATGCCTTTCAATCTTCACCAAAATTCGACATTACAACACTGTGATCAAACCTGAAATACTATATGCGAGTTAAACACTGGATCTCCACAGAAAAACAGTGCTTGAAGACATCCTGAAAGAGGAACGTAAAATCATCAGAAAAATTCTCGGCCCAAAACTGACTGATGAAGGATACAGACTGCAATCTCGTACAAAAACTGAGGAGCTTTCAAACCTTGCGGCCGACATCAAGAAAAAGACGCCTGAAATTTTACGGACACATCAAATGCCTTCCAGAAAACAGACTGACAAGAATCTTACTTGAGGCAACAGAAAACATCAAAACAAATAGGTGGACAACGGAAATCCGCCAAGACCTGGAAAAGTCAGGAATCAAAGTGGCCGACATCGTTGACAGAATCTGGTACAGAACGTAAATCAGCAAGTGGGAAGTAGAGTCAGAGAGAAACCACAAGAAGAAGACAGGAGCTACGTGGACAGAAGAACAAACAACCACGATGAGAGAAAAATTGAAGGCTGCCCGGCAAAGAAGGAAATGCACAACTTCTAGGTGAGCTTTGCGTGATCAGTTTTCTGGTCTTTTTTGCATCTAATAATAATAATAATAATAATAATAATAATAATAATAATAATTGAAGGTGGATCTGTCCAGGATCCAACCAGCCCAAAATCTGAATATAAACACTGATATGATTCATCCATCTCACCTTCAACATTCTTCAGCAATATCACATTTCTCTTTCTCGATGGACCAGTTTTCCTTCAAGTTTCACTTCCATACATACCGGTGGTTATGCTCCATGAAAAACCCTTCAGGATCATCTTTCTAACATAAGCATTGGAAAGAAACCAACAAACGTAAAATCAAGTCGTAACTATTTTTCTAATATACATATCTACATTTGATGTAGGCAGAAGAATGATGTGGGCTAACCTACATTTGGTGTCATCTTTACTTTTGCCAGCACTGGTTATTCTACTACTCAAGCAGCAATCGTCTACTTCTTTAAAATTTCATTTTATTAATGTAGCATTTCCTGCTTCACAAATCATTTCAACTGAATTCTATTATTTTTATTTTAGATTTATTTTTCATCTTTAAGTTATCCAAGACTGTGTGCTCATACCCTTTAGAAATTTCTCCAGATTCCTAACACACACATACAATTAAAGGCAGACTCAGATTTTGCAGAATTCTGGGTATGTTGTAGGGTATAAAAATGCATACAGTGTACAAATTCTTCTCCTTTTAGGGAAAACTGTATATAAGAGATGAAATCACCATCTAAAGAAGTGGATGTTACCATACAAATCATATTTCCCAAACAAGCTGTTGGTAAAAATTATTTCCTTTGATGAGTTAATAAAAATATATTTTAGTGTTGGTTGTCATTTGAATTTATGTGCAATGAAGCACCCCTGTTAAATATAATAATTAAGAACACACTCAATCTCCGCTGGCACTAACATGTTGTTAATAGGGCTTGTGATTTCACTCTGTGCATTTAATTGGAAAACAATATCTTCAGTCATTTTAATGATATTTTGATTAAATTAAAATTACAGTGACTGAGAATCATTCCTCCATGTACTTAGACAGTTACAGACATTACATCAATATTTGATATAAATAGTTTTATATCAGAATTTTTTTTTTTTAGGTTAGTTGCAAGAAAATGCCAAAAGAAGTTAAAAATTTGTGTTAGAACTGTACAATCTATGTAGCCAGACATTTCTGCTTGCAGTATGAAAGTAATCCGTATACAGTTTAATGTCAGCAACATCGTTTAGTCATTCACAATTAGATATGCTGGCTAGCTCTCACTGTCTGATGCATCTGCTTATCTTTTAAGAATAATATGGATACAGACCTAAAAATAGCACATGAGATTACAAAAATAAACATAGGACCTATGAATAACTCATGAGATTATACAAATAATATGCCTTAAATATTTAGGCTGGATCACTATCACTCGTTACTATGGCTTCAGTGAAGTCAAGGCGAATCAAGCAGTTTGCAATATTTAGCAAGTATTAGTGGTGCGGAAATTACGACGGACTTTGTTGAAGATGTACTAGACAATGACAGTGATATTGCTTTCAGCTTTGGTGATAGCAATTTAGAAAACAATATTGAAAAAGCTGTTAGTTCAAGTGGCGAAAGTGCAAGGGATGAGTATGTTCCTGTAGGGTCGAGGGAGGAGTCAGATATTATAATCAGAATATATATATAAGAGCAGATCCAGTGACAAATTTATTTCCATCTATGAGAAACACTGAAAAGTGGTATACAAAATAGTTCCTTCACATGTTGGACATTGCTATTTACAACAGCCTAGTCATTTGAAGGGAAGTTAGAAATGGAGAAGAGCTTGACACTTCTCAATTTACATCGCCAAGTAGCATGCAGTCTGACAGAACAGGATCATGTGCAGCGCCCCATCCACACAGGGGATTAAAAAAAAAAAAAAACAAAGCTCTCACCTTTTAGGCTAAAAGAAGCATTTCATCTCCAAGATTTCATCCACAGACAAGAAAAAATATACTAGATGACGATGTGTGTTGAAAATAGGTGTAAGGAAAGATGTAAGAGCAATGTGCACTGCCTGTAGAAATGTGCCCTTGTGCTTCAACCCCTGTTTTGAGGCATACCATACTAAACCCAGCACGTAAAGATAAGATACAAATACATTTTATTAGTATTTCCAGAAAAGTATATTTTCCAAAACATTCAGTAAACATGGTATCATCATCATCATCATCATCATCATCATCATTTTTCAGCTTCAGTTTCCCAGGTGCGGTGTACAAGTGCTTGCCACTTCTTCCTGTCAATGCATAGTTTATGTTCCTCTATGTCATCCCACTTGATATTCGTCTTGCTGATCTCCGATTTTACTGTGACTATCCATTGATTCCTTGGCCTCCCTACTGGCCTCTCCCCTTTCACTTCTCTGTTAAAGTATTTCCTTGCTATTCTCATTCTGTTCATGCTCATAACATGTCCAAACCATTGTAGCCTGAGTTTTCCTAAAAGCTTGGTAACAAGTATTTTGATGCCAGCCTCCTTCCTGTTTGCTTCAATTCTAATCTTGTCTTTCCTGGTCTCTTGGTTCATTGTTCTGATGAATTTAATTTCTGTTGACTGAATTTTACTATTAGCCTTGTTATATAGGGTTCATGTTTTGAGTCCATAGCTGAGAACAGGAATGAAGTAGGTATGAAACATGGTCACTTTTGCTTTCTGGGGTGTTTTATCATCCCAGAGTAGATTTCTCACTTGAAAATAAAATTGAGATGCTTTCTGAGTCTTATTACATATTTCTTGTTTTATTGTGTTTTCTTTTGAAATTATACTTCCAAGGTATTTGAAGTCAGAAACAGATTGTAAAAAGTTCCCTCCAGGAAAGTGTTTGAATCTGTGCCTTTCCTGTTGATAGTCATTTCAACAATTTTCATTTTACTGATCCATATTCTTTTAACTTGCCATTCCAAAGATATACTTTCTCCTGTACTTCTGATTCATTTTATCCACAAATCAGAACATCTACAAATATTCGAGTGTTAGACTCTTTACAATGCTCTTTGATGGATTTTATGATCCAATCCATGATGATGAACAGGAGGGTGATAAGGTACTTCCCTGCTAGACTCCTGTTTTGGTTTCAAACCAATCCGATCTTCCATCCCCTACTTGGACACAAAACATCTTCACTTTATCAATCAGGAAGTTTGGCACACCTATGACTTCTAGGTATTCCCAGATTATCTCCCCAAGCACACTGTGGTAGGCCTTCTTGAAGTCCATAAAAACCACCACTAAGTTCTTACTATATCCCCAGTGCTTCTCTCTTAGCATTCAGACAGCAAATGCTTGTTGTGCTTGTTGTTTTAAGGGGCCTAACATCGAAGGTCATCGGCCCCAGACAGCAAATATCAGGTCTCCTGTGCTTCTGCTTTTCCTGAACCTGGGTTGCTCCTCCTCCAATAACGGTCTACTATATTCCTGGTTATCTTTCAATTATCTTCTCCAGAAGTTTAAGTGAGAGAGAAAGTAGAATTGTGCCACTATAATTTCCACATTTCTTCCTGTTTCCCTTTTTAAACATGGGGATAATGATACCTTTCATCCAGTTCTCTGGTATCATATTCTCTTTCCAGATGACAAAGATTACTCAATACAACCAATATATGCTTTGTGCCTTGTACTCCAGCTGCCTTTATCATGTCAACAGTGAGCTCATCAAACCCTGAGCACTTAACATTTTTCATGTTCTTCAGATCAGACTCCACTTCTAGCCATGTTAACTAGTGTTGTGCTCCTTCACTCGCACTTAACTGCAATCTTCAATGATATCATTTTGAAGACTTTCATTTACCGTAATATTGCATTAGTTCATTTCTTCTTCCTTTGTTTCCAGTGCAAAGATATTGCCACGCTCACTAATTCTATTCTTGACTACTTCATAAAGCAACTTCCTATTACTTTCATAGTCTTCCGTTAGCCTGATAGTGAACTTGTCCAAACACTTTTTCTTTTCTTCTTTAATCAGTCGTTTCATAAATAGTTTCTTGTTCTGGTACTCATGTGCCAGGTACTGAATTTCATCTTCTTGGTGGACTGATTTCTGTTTTTTGTTATCTAACCTCTTCTTTGCAGCATTCTTTCACAGCAGTTTTCACCCTCTCATTCCACCATGGTGTTTCTCACCCCTTGCATACTGCGCTTGTCGTTCCACATAATGATTTGGCTTCTTAACACATTGGAGACCATGTCTTAAGGTGGCATATGGGCAGGCAGACCACCATATTTTGAAGGTTTGAAGTCCATTTTCTTCCAGTCGCTGTCATAGCATTATATATGTCTGATTCTGTTGATGTCAGAGGTAATTCCTTGCAGGATAGGAACCGTCCAATGTCTCATTACCCAAAATTGATGCATGCTTGGCCATCAGATGATATAGATCTTGATTCCCATAGGAAATCTGAAATATTTGTCCTGAATGAGTAAATTTATAATACCAATATAAATGGTCCGTTATTGGACATTATAAATTTTCCAGCTAACTCATTCTTGGTTGCCAGTGTTTCACCCTCGTGTGCTACGGTGGGCTCATCAGTTGGTACCTAACACACCTACCAATACGCTGGCTAGTGCATACCGTGGAGGCCACTGCGTAGGCTAACTGGAGCCACCGGCAGTAGGTGGTAGGTGTGTTAGGTACCAACTATTGAGCCCACCCTAGCACACGAGGGCGAAACGCTGGCAACCAAGAATGAGTTAGCTGGAAAATTTATAATGTCCAATAACGGACCATTTATATTGGTATTATAAATTTACTCATTCAGGACAAATATTTCAGATTCCCTATGGGAATCAACATCTATATCAATAAGTGATTCTTTGTTTAAAATTCTTATGTAGCTCATTAATTGACTTTTTTTTTTTTACTTATGTCTGTTGATTCCTCCGGTTGAAGTGCAAATATTTTACCATCATGTATTTTTCCACTGCTCATTTCTTAATATCAGCTGACATGTCTTCTATGCGGCGAGCAATTGTATCGTTTGACAAAGGTACTTTGGATACCTCCGTCTCGCTATTTAACTATTTCTTTACAAGCAGGTAAAATCAAAGTTTCTGCTGCTGTGTGTGATTGCATATTCCTGGCAATTATTTCTGCTACTTTATATCTAGCTACTAGTACTTTTTCTGAAGTTGTAATTATTTGATTTATTGTCTTGCCTTCCTTAAATCGAAAAGGGAGTAAACAACGACTGAAATAAGCTTTATGTTTATTTTCAAAGTGACACTGTTTCGTTTTCAAGTGTCTCTTTAGTTTGCTTGGAACCATACATTCATTACTTAATTTTTTGCCACATACATCACATTTAAGATAAGAATTAGGTAAAAAATATTTTTTTTCACACATTTGAACACATTTTAAGATACATGGAAGTATTAGAAAGCAATCGAATACGCCCAGTGAAAGTAGGAACCTATCACAAAGCAGCTACGTCACAAATAGAAACCAATCCCCTTAACTCGACAACAAATGACAACACACTCTCACTTCCCCTTCCCCCTCTAAGCCAAGCCAGTAAAACGCACTCGTCACACAGCTATTACACTAGGTCGAAGACGGCAGAGACAGAAACAAACAAGTAAACTTCGTAACCAGAATAAATTGGACAGGGGTAAGTTTAAAATAGTTTCTTTACGGCATAATAACTCCGTGCAAGAAACATGTCTCCAGATTCTCTTAAATAACCAACACGTTCTTCTGCCGGTTTTAGGTCACACCAAATGTGCCAATCTTTTAAAGATTTAGAATAAATTTACACAGCGAACAATTGAACAGGGGTAAGTTTCGGCCTTTACAATTCTTTTCAAATACATGCAATTTATTTGGATAACAGAATCTCAAACAAAACTCTTTTTAATTACTAATTATATCTTTCCTGCCAGTTACAGTTACTTCAAACTATCCGTCTAAATGAAAACTGAACAAATTCGACTATAGTCAGCATAAATTCTTCTAGAGGACAATAAGAATGATCTAGAAAAATGAAGGACAACATATAATCAAGACAAGTGAACTGATCATTGAGTGAAACACAGTTGAACCTAATGAAGAACTAGTGTAGTGCCATAGAAGGAATTTTAGGAAGTTTTAGTTTAAAAATAGCTTTTTAATTTGTATATCTAATTTTAACATCCCCACCCTCCCTCAACATTAAGTGTCCTTTACCAACAAATTTTAATTATGAAATGTTTTATGCTTTTTCGCCTAAGCTTTAAGATAAGCAGCTGATGATGATTGCCAAGCAATTGAAACGTGTACTGCAATTTTTAATGACATAAAATTTAGCCTAAGGTTAAATAATAAAGTATCGATCAGGTGGAATTTTTTTTACTTAATTCTT
Source organism: Anabrus simplex (assembly GCF_040414725.1). Classification (NCBI taxonomy): domain Eukaryota; kingdom Metazoa; phylum Arthropoda; class Insecta; order Orthoptera; family Tettigoniidae; genus Anabrus; species Anabrus simplex. The sequence continues at coordinate 97,825,279 of NC_090265.1, read as the reverse complement.
ATCTTAATTGCAATATCGATACTGAATGAAGTGGATAGTATGTAATACATACATCACACTCAGGAAGTTCACCTGATCCGGCTGATTCATGTGTTCTATTTTCACTCTGATGTTATTCACTGGTGTTCAATCATTGGCGTTTCATTAACAATTCGCCATTTTAAAATACAATATCTGTATATTTATTTCAGTTGTATAATAACACCATATATTGCGACTTATTCAACAATCAATTGCATTAAGTTGTGTACTACATTTACACATCTCTCCATTTTCAACTGAAGTACTGAACTGTCTGCATGAGACCACTGATTAGTTTATATATGCTCCACTAGGGTTTGGCAGTGATCAATATGTTTCCCTACTAACGTTCCAGTGGTTCGTGTACCCTCCACTAGGGTTCTCAATGTTTCGGGACTGCTCTGTAGCATTCGAAATTCTTCTAAAGCAGACATTGTTACTTGTACGCTGGGGTGTGTCGCTATATTCAGCATAGCGAAACAGTGTGCCGCTAACGAAAATAGTTTTGAGAAGCCCTGTTCTATATGAACACTGCAGAGAGGTTTGGAATTGAATCCAGGCTTTTGGCATGAAATTTAGTAATTAGAAATTGTACATCACCATGTCTCCTACCCTGCCGACCTACATTCTGGTGGTGAATTTTTTTTCGATCAATGGGACTTGAACCGGCTAACCACAGTGTGTCAGATACTTGATGCCTTAATGATCATGACCACCAGGCGTCGACATCTAAAAATACATGAATCTCTGATTAATGACTATGAACTTTCTTTGTTATTGGTTTTACATCACACCAACTAAGACAAGATTTATGTGACAAAAGAAATGGGACAAGAGTGGATTTTTTAAGAAAATGTTTCCTATTGACACATTAGACATTATTTCTGCATGTCTTATCATAATAATGCTTTTGTTTTGAATGCTACTGACTGATTTTTTTTATTACAATCAGATTACTTGGTACAACAGGTTTTAACTTCGCTTTGAGAATCTGTAACTTCTCTAAGGTTCCGTTTATTCAATCTCAGTTGAAAGAACACTAACACACTGTTTGTTAACATAGCATTAAAAATTTAGCAGCATGTTAAGAATACAGAAGTTCTGCATCTGATGCACCTGCCATATTTTGAGCTAACAGAGAATTTAACTGCTTGAACCTGGGCAGTTAATTGAGAGTTTAACAGATTGTTAGTCTTAACCAATGTTGATTAAATGCTAATTTGGTTAAGTTCACTGTTAAAATATTTTAACAGGCAATTAAATGTTAACTGAGGTTGAATAAACTGGACCTAAGCCTTTTATTAAACAACATCTGGGCTGGTGAGAAACCCAATTCTGACAACACATTATATGTAATATACCATTAAGCTGATACATGAACTTCCAGTACACCATTTCTATTCTTAACAATCAATACAATATACTGCCACCTAGATCATATATGGCACTATTTTATGTAGCACTTTCGGCTCCAGAAGTACTTAAATCTAAAATAACCCTTACCATCTTCAGAGTCTTGGTCTGTTGTGATAGGAACACATATATCGCAGAATGTCTCCTTCCTTTCAGTTACATGTTCACATTCCAGACAAGTTGTACGTAAAACGGCCACACCTTCAAAGTCATCTGATACAAAATTATACCCTATACTTCGTTTCTTAGCATTCTTGTCAGTTCCCGAACCTGACTCCGGTTCTACTTTGACACTGTCAGATGACGATGACACTGTAGTACTCGGCCCTTGTCCAAATTCAGCAATGCCTATCAAACAAATGAAAAATGATTATGAAACAGATCACATCAGATGCCAGGAAAGTAAATTTAGTTAACATTAACTTGTGTCAGAAATATGTCTTTTAACTTGAAAATACTGATGGACCAAATGAACTAGTCTCATTCCAAGAATAGATTCATTACATTAATATTTACAAATTCTAAGAACTGAGAATTCTAGACCTGTTTAGGACTTATACCCATGACTCTTTACTTGCCCTTTTCTACTTTTGTGTTTGTCCTATGTTCCTAACCTTTTACTATCTTTCCGTTTGTTATTGGTTTTACCACACCAACTAAGACAAGTTTTATGTGACAAATGGAATGGGATGAGAGTGGATTCTTGAAGAAAATGTTTCCTACTGACACGTTAGATATTATTTGTACATATCTGGCTCTCTTTTTATCCTACACTTCCTGTATCAAGAATGAATATCTGTTAAAATGGCCCTTAAATGAGTACTGAGGCCCACCCTCCTAACAAAGCTGAGAAGCAGAAACAAGCTAGTCGGAGGCTGAGAAGAGATGGCTGTAGAAGAACTGGAATGGATGAGGAGAGAACTAATATATCTGAAGACAGCAGTGTATGATGATGTGAGATTGTCTTCGTCGCTTTGTTTTCTTGTCCTTATATCCTCTTTCTATGCTCTTTCTTCCCACAGACTTGCCATTATATTCATCCTATTATGTATTCTTTTTCTTGTCCTCCCCCCTTTCTCTCTCTCTCTCTCTCTCTCTCTCTCTCTCTCTATATATATATATATATATATATATATATATTAATTGCAAGCTGGACATTCATTAAACTGAATAAAGCAGTGAGACCATTTAAAAAATATTACCAAGCAAGTCAGTTTTCACTGTCATAGATAATAAGCTAAGGAAATGAAATGCAACTGGGTGAGGAAAGAAACTACACGTATAGTTGCTCAAAAAAATGAATGATGCATGGTAATGCAAAAGTTCCTCACAGGTATACATTTCTCAGAAACAATGAACCTATAGATGTTTGCTGTGTGTTTCCACCGGGTTTGTATCTCCATGAGAGATGAATTATATTTTATATATATTATTTGGCCAATTTAGTCCATCAAAATTTTCAAGTTATAGACACTTATAACACAAGCTAATGTAAACTAAATTATATTTTGATAACAATTAAAAGTAAGTCTGATAAAATATTAGATGCAAGGAACATACAACAGGAACAGATCAGCATATCTACTACCAATCAAGAACTGATAAAATTCAGAGTGCTGTACAAGTTAATGCAGATTTAAGTCTTATAAGTAATTTTGCATTGAGTACCAATCTCAAACTTAGTCCTCTTAAAACCCAAGCAATAATCATAGGCAATTTGAAAAACTTACACGTCTTAAAACAACACGATATTCCTCATGTAGCAATAAACAACACCACTATTCCGTACTGTGAAACAGTTATGAATCTTGGCGTGGCTATAAGCGAAATATTAAATTGGACGCAACATGTGACAAATATGCTTACAATACTATGATTTTTTATTCCACCTTTTCAATACAATATTGGTTTTATGTTGTTGGATCATAATGCTACAACACTATTTTATAGGGACATGTTTCACTTTAATTTCAAGCATCCTCAGCCTATATAATCATCTCAAAGTTAAGACCTGTCATATTTGATTTGCTTTGACAAATTTGTGCTTAATTATAATTCTAAAATTAAGTAATAAAATATATAAACACAGGAATTTATGAACACATTAATAGTTTAACAATATGAATGACTATACGAAAATTGGAATAACCGTTAATTCTAAAGATATTGACGTCCAAAACACAGTATCTTCAAATGTTGAAAATTTGGCTAAAATTGTTTTCTCAAAGTTCTGGTTTATTAAAAACATTGTAATTTGAGTCGTAATTATAGTTCAAACTTATAGGTGTCTGAAGATTAAAATCTTGGCTACGTTGGAATTCAGCTTTAGGTTTTAATTTTGAGGCTTGCTACTGTAATTTAATAGTTTTGAACAGTAAAATGTTGAATTAGTTTCATCGAACTAGTCTTGTTTTTACAAACTACTACCAACGGAAAATCTGATCGTAAAAACAAGACTAGTTTGATGAAACTAACTAATTCAACATTTTACTGTTCAAAACTATTAAATTACAGTAGCAAGCCTCAAAATTAAAACCTGAAGCTGAATTCCAACGTAGCCAAAATTTTAATCTTCAGACACCAATAAGTTTTAACTATAATTATGACTCAAATTTTAACATAGAAGTCAAATTACAATTGTTTTTAATAAACTAGAACTTTGAGAAAACAATTTTAGCCAAATTTTCAACATTTGAAGATACTGTGTTTTGGACGTCAATATCTTTAGAATTAACGGTTATTCCAATTTTAGTATAGTCATTCACATTGTTAAACTATTAATGTGTTCATAAATTCCTATGTTTATATATTTTATTACTTAATTTTAGAATTATAATTAAGCACAAATTTGTCAAAGCAAATCAAATACGGCAGGTCTTGAACTTGAGATGATTATATAGGCTGAGGATGCTTGAAATTCAAGCGAAACATGTCCCTATAAAATAATGTTGTAGCATTATGATCCAACAACATAAAACCAATATTGTATTGAAAAGGTGGAATAAAAAATCACAATACTGTAAGCATATTATAGCAAATTCAATACGGGTCTAATTATGAGATTAGTTACATGTAACATGTGACGACTGTATGCAAAAAGATATATCAATTCCTGAATCCCCTGAAGGGGTTTAAAAATATATTTCCTTGGTCCCTGAAAAAGAAAAAAAAAAAGAAAAAAAAAAAAGCTCATTCAGTCCCTTTTGTTCTCAATTCTTGAATACTGATATACAGTTTTATTGATATCAATAATGGGCAAGGCATGACACTGCAACATGCCCAAAATGTATGCATCAGGTATGCATCCGACATATGCCCATGTATCCCCATACACGGCTACAGTTATCTTGGTTACGACTGAATGACAGACGCAGACCCCATGCAACTACTTTGGTGTATTATGTGCTTTCTAAAAACACTCCACCTTACCTATCCCCAAATTTTGCTACCTTAGTTCACTACATCTGTTCAATACCAAGTCAGGCTGTACGCTTAAAATTCCTGTACATCGAACCACAACCTGCAACAAATCATTCACAATCACTGCCACGAGCTGATGGAATGAACTCCCAATGACATCAGGGGAGCAAAATTTAAGACAAGTTTTTAAAACCCTCAGCCAGCGTTATCCAGGCTTTTTTGAGTGTGAATGGGATGCGTGAATGAGAGTGAATACGGTTGTTTATTGTAAGGTGTTATGGAAGATAGGATAAAATATCATTAAACATAAGAAGCTGTAATGCATCCTGTGTTTGTTGATTTGTGTTATCAAGCATCCGTTGAAGCAGTGACTTTGAATTCTTTGAAGTTAGGAGACTTCTAATATCTGCACTCAACTGATTGTCAACTGTTTTCTGGGTCATAATGGTGTGTCTACAACTTCTCACCAGTGACAAGCTGGTGAGGGAAGTCCTAAAATTCCACCATACATCAAGCCAGGAGTTCCTCACAAACTATTTTCAGCTGCTGTTTCATTTCAAGAGTCAGCATTTCTGGCACTACTATGCATAGAGCTTCCCATAGCTATGCAGAGCATGGATGATGTGATAAGATTCGCTCAAGTAAAACCCTGATTGCAGTGATGTCTTTCTGACTGACATATTGATTGGTGCGAATCTGCTCATCCAGGCTTATTGTGACTGCATTATTGTCTTTAATACTCATTGCCAAACATCTGACAGTACTTGCATCCACACATGCATTATCACAGACAACATTCATTCAGTGGTTGATGATTATCCATGAGAGTACACCCATCAGATGTAAGAAATTCAATAACAGCACATGTCCATATACCCAAGTCACCATTTACACACCAATTCTACGCATGCATGATGCAATAGATGCACACCGCTGTGTTGTCATAGTAAAACAATGAGATATTTCCTTTGTACCTGTCTCACGTCCGTAGCTCACACGTTGATGTTATCACATAGAATTTACTAACCGTCGCCACAATCCTCTATTTGCGACTGGTGCTGTGGCCTCATTTAGTTCTATGCCTCTTATCTTAAAATCGTTAGAAACTGAGTCTAACCATCATCGTCTTGGTCTCCCTCTACTTCTCTTACCCTCCATAACAGAGTCCATTATTCACCTAGGTAACCTATCCTCATCCATTCGTCTCATATGACCGCACCACTGAAGAATGTTCATGTGTACAGCTTCATCCATTGAGCTCATTCCTAACTTAGTCTTTATCACCCTGTTCCGAGTATCCTCCTGCCATTGTTCACACCTGTTTGTACCAGCAATCATTCTTGCTACTTTCATGTCTGTTACTTCTAACTTACGAATAAGATATCCTGAGTCAACCCGGCTTTCGCTCCCGTAAAGCAAAGTTGGTCCGAAAACAGACCGATGTAAAGATAGTTTCCTCCGGGAGCTGATTTCCTTCTTACAGAACACTGTAGTTCGCAACTGTGAGCTCACTGCATTAGCTTTACTACACCTTGATTCAATCTCACTATATTACCATCCTGGTAGAACACACAACCTAAATACTTAAAATTTTCTCCTGTTCCAGCTTTGTAGCACCAATCTGACGTTCAGTTCTGTTGAATTTCTTACATACTGACATGAATTTAGTCTTCAAGAGGCTAATTTTCATACCATACTCATTGCACCTATTTTCAAGTTCCAAGACTTCAGGCTTTCGGCATAATCTGCCATTAAGACCAAGTCATCAGCATAGGCCAGACTGCTTACTACATTTCCAACAGAATCCCTCCCTGCCACTTAGTACCTTTCAGCAGATGATCCATGTAAACTACAAACAGCGAAGGTGAGAGATTACAGCCTTGTCTAATCCCCGTAAGTACCCTGAACCAAGAACTCATTCTAGCATCAATTCTCATTGCAGCCCAATTGCCAACATAACGATTTCAATAATCTACCCTATACTTCATAATCCCCACTGTATGGCGAACATATTTTCCCTTGGTACCCTGTCATTTGCTTTCTCTAGATCTACGAAACAAACGCAACTGGCTATTCCTCTCGTAACATTTTTCAATTACCAGGTGCATACTGAAAATCTGATCCTGACAGCCCCTCTGTGGTCTGAAACCTCACTGGTTTTCATCCAACTTCCTCTCAACTACTGATTGCACCCTGCCTTCCAAGATGCCAGTGAATACTTTGCCAGGTATACTAATCAATGAGATACCTCAATAGTTGCTGCAGGTGCAGTTACTGTTATTTTCCAATCTGAAGGTACCTTACCAACATTCCATGCTAATCTTACTACTCTATGAAGCCATTTCATCCCTGCCTTCCCACTATACTTCACCATTTCAGGTCTAATTTCATCTATTCCTGCAGCTTTATGACAATGGAGTTTACTTACCATCCTTTCCACTTCCTCAAGCATAATTTCACCAACATCACTTTCCTCTTCCCCATGAGCTTGGCTGTTTGCAACACCACCAGGAAGATTTCCTTTTACGTTGAGAAGATGTTCAAAATATTCCCTCCACCTCTGCAGTGATTCCCTGGGATCTATTATGAGTTCACCTGGATTACTCAAAACACTGTTCATTTCCTTTTATCCCTCCCATCCTAAGATTCTGTATCACTTTCCAGAAAGGTTTCCCTGCTGCTTGACCTAGCCTTTCCAGGTTATTACCAAAATCTTCCCATGACTTCTTTTTGGATTCAACAACTATTTGTTTCGCTCTGTTTCTTTCATCTACATACAATTCCCTGTCTGCAACGGCCCTTGTTTGGAGCCATTTCTAATAAGCCTTCTTTTTATGCTTTTTCCCATCTTTACAAACACAGTTGTTCCTAGGCATTCCCTTGCTGTTTCCACTACAGCATCCCTGTATGCCACCCATTCTCTTTCTATATCCTGAACCTGCTTACTGTCCACTGTTCGAAACTTCTCACTAATCATATCCAGGTACGTCCGTCTAATTTCCTCATCATGGAGATTTTCTACCCCTATTCGTTTGCAGACAGATTTCACTTTCTCTATCCTAGGCCTTGAGATACTTAGTTCAGTACAGATCTAATAGTGGTCTGTATCATTGAAAAATACCCGAAAAACCCGTACATTCCTAACAGACTTCCTGAATTTGAATTCGGTTAAGATAGTCTATTATGCATCTGGTACCGCTACCCTCCCGTGTGTAGCAGTGAATAGCCTTATGCTTGAAGAATGTATTCGTAACTGCTAAACCCATACTAGCACAGAATTCCAGCAAACGCTTCCCATTCCCATTAGCTTCCATATCTTTCCCACATTTACCAATCACCCTTTCATATCCTTCGGTTCTATTTCCAACTCTCGCATTGAAATCGCCCATTAGCACTATCCTATCCTTCCTGTTCACCCTGACAACAATGTCACTCAATGCTTCATAAAACTTGTCAACTTCATCCTCATCTGCACCCTCACATGGTGAGTAACTGAGACAATTCTCGTCCTAATTCCTCCAACTGCCAAAGCTACCCACATCATTTTCTCATTTACGTTCCTAACAGAAACTATGTTGCGTGCAATAGTATTCCTGATAAACAATCCTACCCCATACTCTGCCCTTCCCTTTTTAACACCTGTCAAGTACACTTTATAATCTTCTACCTCCTCCTCGTTATCTCCCCTTACCCGAATATCACTTACTCCTGCTGACTCAGCCAGTTCTACTTTCTTTCTTCCATAAGCCCCATTAATATTGATAGTTCCCCATCAAATTCCATTTTGTTAGCCAAGTTGTTTCCAAGGAGTCCCTCGCCTGTCAAATGAGAGTGGGACTCTATTCCTCCCATAGGTCCGAGGCTTGCTTAGAATGTTTTGAGCTTTGTAAATTCATGAAGCAGGATGCTACCCTACTTGCACATAGTCCAAGTGAGGATCTCTTCTCTAACGGGTTAGGGACAACCGGTGGATTGTATAGTCCTAGCTGCCTGAGCACAAGGAGGGCCACAACACAGAATATGTCCGAGATTCCTACCCCCATTCCATAGCAACTGGTATCGTAACTCTCAGGACCACTTACTAGCCACTCAGCCGTTGCCCATGGTTCACGAACTAGGACGTGACTACAGTAACCCACACCATTATACAGTAAGATAAAAAGATAATCTAAATATACTTCATGATGTACTTGTAATGATGTCTAAATACAGATAGTCATAAATATGTTGGCAAGATAACATCTAATTCCTTAGCAATAACATTATTTTGTAGTTATATTGATTATACAAATTACATAACACACAACATATATTGTACGCAGTGAAACAAATGACACTGCAACGTTATTTAATTGCAATGGTACATTGTGCATTCCAAATATGTACCATCACATGCCACACATTGTTCACAACATTTCTGAAGATAATTGAACAAGCTGATGAACAAACATCATGGTAAGGACACAAAACAACATTATCTTCTCGCATAATTTGGGAATATTGTAGGAAGGTTATCTATCTTGGAAACAGATTCTTTTAACATGCCCTCTATGTAGGCATCTGGGGCAATGATAATCCAGGGAGGGGGGAAGGATACGGGGAATGGAGAAATCAGGCAATCTCCAAAATGTTGTTGCAGAAGGGTAAATGACTCTCCCCATAATGTGGGCTGTAGCACCATCCTGCTGCACAAATAGGGTAATAACAAGGTCTATGAAGACTACCTGGTCCACCCGTTTCTGGATTCTGTACAATATCCTTAACAAAATAAGGGGCCAATATTCCACGGCCGGACACTTAACACCTTTTGGAGAAGTTGTCCATGATTCTCATTTATAGTGATGGTTTTTGGTCGCTCTGTTGTCTCCTTTCGTTGACATAAGACTGATAATGGTGGTGAACTACAGGATCCTGGATGCAAGAGGGAAAAGTACATGTGACAATTTGAGGTTAGGGGTCACATTAAGTGAATTGGTGTGAATATACATTGAGGCAGGTGGTGGTACCTAGTCCTCATAAACTAGAATTCAAGTGCTTTAAAATGTGATGTGCTAGTGCAATAAGGAATATAAACCAAGGTACAGTATGTACTGTAAATATCTCAACTGAGAAGAAGTTATTTTATTTGTGTGTATTGTACCGGTTACGGCCTGTACATGGGGGTTTTGATAGTTAATTGCATTTAATCATCACGCGTAATATTCCGAGCAAGCCTGGTTTGTTTACATTCAGTGGAACGAGCGAGCGAGTCGAGGACAGCTGTGTGTGTGACGTAGCGGCAGGGGCAAGATCGATCACCCGCCTGACACGCCAAGTGTAGCTGGCCTGACCTGGTATGTTCTGGATTCAAGCATCACACCTTCACGAACATTCGATTAAGAAACTTTTAAAACTCCTCTAATAATTATGGTAGCGACTTGAGCGACATGTCATTTTGAAGGGAATCACATAAACAAGTTTATGCGGTCACGTATTAATCCGTTATCTAACAAATCTTGATCAAACTCTCTAACAGCATTCTCGCCTTTCCACTTTAAGACACCTAAATATTGATGCTCATTCTTCTAAGGAGTGATACTGACCTCCAAAATAAAACATATAAGCTGAACATGTTTCAATGTCCTACAAATATAAAAAGGTATATTTAAATGCTATGACTTCAATAGACTATAATGCCATCCCAGCATCAGCATTTTCCCCATTTGACAGGATATGAATAAGACATTCCATTGAAACTTCAAGACAAGTTCAACCAGTTCAGTTCCAATATGTACCATAAGTTTGTATATATATTATGTAAATTGTTGTAAAAAATAATGTTTAAGAATAGTTCTAGCATATGTTAATCTCCAATAAGTTGTAAAAATGTACAGATGATTTAATTCCACTTGCAGCAAGCCGTTCTCATTACTGACATTATGAAAGTTAACAGTCAATATATTCCATTAAATGTGAACATGAGTAGAATGTCACTTTAGAACTTTAAAACATGTACGGCTTAATCACTCCTTTGTAATGTTATGTAAATAATATTGACTATGATTAATCCTAAAATAACACCCACTCAGAGCTCTGACTTGGAGATAGAATTAATGGCTGATGATGCCTGCTATGCCAGGCGAAACATGTACCATACTCAAAGTTAACGTAATGACATTGTTATAGTCATAAAGACTTAACCAGTATTGAATAGGTGGTTTCAATAAATTAATGTTCAATATTTAATAATCACATAAACGTCGCAAAGCATGAATCTCAAGTAAATCCGTCAAGGGATTCATGGGATAACCCCAGCTTCAAGGGATCACGCTATATGATGACGTAGAAGCCCCCAAACTGAATATAAGGAGGGCTCACTTTAGCCTGATCAGTCAGTCACAGCTGAGTATTCAGCCTGGCTCTATACGCTGCCGTAGTCGTCAGAGGCTATCTTCGAGTAGTTACAGTCTTCATGCGGAACTTAGACCATCACGGCCATATGGGACTTATCAATTGTGGGTGCGTGAACTCTAAAATTATTCAAAGTCTTTCTGAACATGGACTTGTAATATCTGTGAGTGTTAAGGAACAAATTATTCTAAGTCTTTATGAACAGTGACTTGTAATTTTCGCCAGTGATGAACTCTAAAATTCTTCAAAGTCTTTATGGACATTGACTTGTGATTTTCGCCAGTGATTATTCAAAGTCTTTACAGACATTGACTTGTAATTTTCGCCAGTGATGAACTCTGAAATTATTCAAAGTCTTTACGAACACTGACTTGCAATTTCTGCCAGTGATGAACTCTAAAATTATTCAAAGTCTTTGTGAACATGGACTTGTCATTTTCGCGAGTGTCAAGGAACAAATTCTTTAAAGTCTTTATGGACATTGACTTGTGATTTTGCCAGTGGTGAGAAACCAATTATGCAAGGTCTTTATGAACTTTGACTTGTAAATTCTGCGAGTGAAGAAGAACACATTTTCGATGTCTTTGTGGACATTGAGTCCATCAGCCATATTGGACTTAGGTGATGAGTGATTACCTGCAACATCGTCAGAGACCATCGGAGATCATCCAGAACATCGGAAGTTCGAGACTTACTCATACACGACAAACCTGGGTGTACTATATAGAAATAATATGAGTCACCACCTTATCAATACACTATTTTATTTACTACCAAACTGGTAAATAGGGTCAATACCGGTTTCGACCCCTAAGGGGTCATCCTCAGTTGACACATACAAAATATCTACAAAAACATCACATATAATGGTTAATGTTTAAAATTCTTATGTCATTAATATGCTGGTAAGTACATCTTAGTTTGGATATGCATATATTATGGAATTTATAAGTTTGCTCTGTTGAGCTATTATATAGGTTTTCTATTCCCTTGTATACAGTGTCAAAAGTATTGTATTGAATGTAATTCATCCATTTGACAAAATGCTAGTGGATTGACTATTAAATATGTACATTTACTGAGAGGTACATGCTATTCTACTTTACAATTTTTGTTTTACACAATGTGAAGTAAAATTATTGCATTTGCACACGTATGATGATATTGGGTACAATGTAGGGTCTTAAAGATGTACTATTTGGATTTTCAGTATCCTGATTACATTTCATGTAGTGGTTGTAAGGTTTACTTATTCACTTATTTAGTTCAGTTAAATACATAAAGAACCTTGTTGATTTGAATTCTTATGATTAAAATATTGGTATATAATACCTAGTTGACGTGGATCCTTAATACTAATGTATAAGTTTGTAGCACCTTTTATTCTTGTTTTTTGTCTTAAAATAGAGTTGTGTCTTGACACTGTTTATTTTATTAGGTATATAAAAGTCTTGTTAAAATGAACCCTTTGGGGCTAAAACACTGGTATGAGATACCTGTTAAAATACTTTAGATAAAAAGTATTGATATATGGTGCTATGTGCATATTCTAGAAATATAAATGAATTTAAATATAGTTTAGTAACAGTACTGTAGGTTATTGTGTTGTAGTTTAATGACCGGTCCATTAGAAATATATAAATGTTTACTTGAATAGGATCGATCACATGTTCATGCTGTATGCATTATGAGTAAAACTGCATAATATATGATAGTAATAACTGGTAATTTTGTTGGATACTGCTGTTGTTGTAACTGGAAATCTTGAATATTATTAAGAAAGCATTCTCATCTTGTCGCGTGTCGAATACAAAAAAATTACCAACAAAATCCAACAAAATTACCAGTTATTACTATCATATATTATGCAATTTTACTCATAATGCATACAGCATGAACATGTGATCGATCCTATTCAAGTAAACATTTATATATTTCTAATGGACCGGTCATTAAACTACAACACAATAACCTACAGTACTGTTACTAAACTATATTTAAATTCATTTATATTTCTAGAATATGCACATAGCACCATATATCAATACTTTTTATCTAAAGTATTTTAACAGGTATCTCATACCGGTGTTTTAGCCCCAAAGGGTTCATTTTAACAAGACTTTTATATACCTAATAAAATAAACAGTGTCAAGACACAACTCTATTTTAAGACAAAAAACAAGAATAAAAGGTGCTACAAACTTATACATTAGTATTAAGGATCCACGTCAACTAGGTATTATATACCAATATTTTAATCATAAGAATTCAAATCAACAAGGTTCTTTATGTATTTAACTGAACTAAATAAGTGAATAAGTAAACCTTACAACCACTACATGAAATGTAATCAGGATACTGAAAATCCAAATAGTACATCTTTAAGACTCTACATTGTACCCAATATCATCATACGTGTGCAAATGCAATAATTTTACTTCATATTGTGTAAAACAAAAATTGTAAAGTAGAATAGCATGTACCTCTCAGTAAATGTACATATTTAATAGTCAATCCACTAGCATTTTGTCAAATGGATGAATTACATTCAATACAATACTTTTGACACTGTATACAAGGGAATAGAAAACCTATATAATAGCTCAACAGAGCAAACTTATAAATTCCATAATATATGCATATCCAAACTAAGATGTACTTACCAACATATTAATGACATAAGAATTTTAAACATTAACCATTATATGTGATGTTTTTGTATATATTTTGTATGTGTCAACTGAGGATGACCCCTTAGGGGTCGAAACCGGTATTGACCCTATTTACCAGTTTGGTAGTAAATAAAATAGTGTATTGATAAGGTGGTGACTCATATTATTTCTATATAGTGATACCAATCAATACGGATATGAAGCTTATAAATAATAATAGAACAGCCAACCAGGAAAAAAGAATAGCACACATATATAAAAATCTGAAAATTAAGATCACTAACATTGTCAAAAACATCACGTTTTTAAAACAATGTCTACAAAATAACTTAACCCCTAAATTTCTTAAGAAATATAATAACAAACATAGAAGCACCTATCAAACTCGAAATACACAAAACAAGACAAATCAAATATGGCTTAAAGAGGAGATCAAATTCATGTACAGAAAGAAACAACACCTAAACATGCAAATGTATGAAGCACACCTAAAAGCCTCACATGAATTACCATATACATACTGGATTAACTTCCAACAAATAACCTATGTAAAGATAGAAAACTTAGCGATACAGAAACAGAATACCCTAAATAAGAAACTCAATGCATTGAAACAATCACAAAATCAACATACACACAACTACACACAGAACAAACAACATACTACTACACCTATTGAAAGCAACCTACATGAATTCCACCCACCAATCAAAAATCTAACCAATACAGTATTTAATGAAGCAGAAACTACTATACTGAGCAAGGGACCCAAACATAACTGGAAAAATAACTCAATTTTTGAAAATATCAACACTATCATTACTGAAACAGAAGATGCCTTAAACAAAATACCTCAAGAACAACAAAATGAAATCAGATATGAAATTAAAAAAATATTACCACAATATATCAATAGAATCAACCAAGAAACCTACAAACAAGATATTAAAGACCTAACACAAATTAAGGAACTCAAAAACAAAATCCAGCATAACAACTTACTAGTAACAAAAGCAGATAAAGGAAATACTACAGTCATTATGGATAAAGAGGAATACATAACAAAAACAAAACTTGTTTCCAAGATGAAACCTTCCAAATTAAGAATAAAGATCCAACCAATAGTATCCAGAAGAACTTAAAAACTCTTTTAAAAAACACCAACTTCCTTTTAAATGAACAAGAAACTACAAAACTGATCACAATGAATCCAAGTATACCTACAGCCAAAGCTTACCCTAAAATTCACAAAGATAATATTGTCATTGGAATGTAGTTGACCTTGATCTTTCCTGAGCAATCATACTTCGTTTCGTCGTTCTACCTGCTTCAGTTTGCGTTTGAGACTTGGTTGTAGCGGACACTGTTGTGTATTGCAGGTTATAAACTTCATTTTCCTTGTCCGTATTGAAGATCTACTTGTGATACAATTCGTTTAGGTTTGCCAACTGCCACCTATTCAATACAATAAAATTCTTTTATTTTATTGTATTGTATTGTATTGAAAAGGTGGCAATACAATAAAACTGTTTTATTGTATTGAAAAGGTGGCAATTGGCAAACCTAAAGGAATTGTATCACTGTTGTGTAGTCGTGCCGCGATCATGGTGGACATAAAACTTGAGCAGCGCATTAACCTGAAATTCCTAGTGAAATTAAAGAAATCACCCACAGAATGTTTTCAAATGTTAAAGGAGGTGTTTGGTGACAATGCTATGTCACGTGCACGAGTGTTTGAGTGGCACAAACGGTTTTCTGAAGGTTGGGAAGAGGTTGAAGATGATGAACGTCCCGGACGACCTGTGACTGTCAGAAGTGAAGGGTGTTCTGATGATTGAATGGGTTCCTGACGGTCAAACTGTAAATCAGCAATACTATAAAGAAGTCCTAATCAAGCTAATGGAAAGAGTAAGGAAGAACAGACCAGATGTATGAAAGAATGGCTCATGGATTCTTCACCACTTTAACGCACCAGCCCACAACGCCCTGTCTGTGAAGCAGTTTTTAGCTAACAAGCGCATTCCTGTGCTAGAACATCCTCCGTATTCGCCTGATCTTTTATCCGTGTGACTTTTATCTCTTCCCAAAAGTGAAAAGTGTACTGAAGGGAACACATTTTCAGTCTGTAGAACACGTAAAAGTAAAAATGGCAGATGTGTTGCGCAGGGTGACAAAGGATGACCTACAGCATTGCTTCGAACAGTGGAAGGCACGTATGCAACGGTGTATAGATAGGGGAGGGGAGTATACTGAAGGCAATAAAAGTGTATTGTAACTTTGTTTGCAATAAATCACATTTTTCACATCAGTCACGTTATTTAATTGCCGCACCTCGTATATAACAAAACAAAACAATGAGATAAAATTGATGTCCACTCTTCTGTTAATATCAGTGGAGATATATAAGTCAAGGTCGAGTGTTGTGTGTGGTTGGCAAGGCCATCAAATATTTGTTTATGGCTGGTACGCCTAAAGTTGGGTGGTTGAATAAGGTTGAATTTTAAATTAAACTTGTCTCAGCTTAACACAGGTAGTGAAACCTAAAAAGAAAAGAAAAGAAAAGCTAAGTTAATCAAGTGGATTGCTTGAGATAGGGTAAAGTAAATTCACGGCTGCATGTGATGGAATATGGGACTCACCTTGTTCAGCGTACTTGTTGTGTGTAGTAAGAAGAGGTGCGGACTGAACGTGAATGGGTATGAGTGAGTTGGGTGTGTGGTGGAGGGGAGATGGAAGGGGCAGGAAGAAGAGAGGGGAAGAGGAAGGGAGAAAGGAGGGGAGGGGAAGGGATGAGAAGGCGGAGTTTAAGGCGGGTCAGGGGATGAAGTGGTGTTGGTGTGCGACGTAGGAGAGTGTTGTGCAGAGCGTAAAAGATCGATTTCTTCTTCGTGGATTTGATGCATCTGAACACTTCGATTAGGAAGTAGAAAAGTGTTGGCTTTTGTTAGTTATGCATTCAAGAAATATGTTCTTACTATTCTGGAAATGGAAGGATCGCGATCGTTTGTGTTCGAGAAAATGGTTCAAAAATCGCGACCGCTGAAAGAGTTGTGATTGGTCAATCTGGGCAAGCTCCTGTGCTCTGATTGGCTACTCCAAGGCCATTCCCTTTAAAAGGGGCTAGGCAGCATTTCGTGTGAGGTCTTAAGTCTCTGAGCTGTCTTGGTCTTGGCCTGCCGATCCCGCCGAAGTTTTTGACGTTGTGAACGTCTCCTCGGTACCAGCATGGGTTGCCTTGGGGTAAGCGCTGTTGTTTCCTGTCCGGTTTTAAGTTCCATTTAGTTTTCGTTGGTGTATTACAGGAGTTTGCCCTAATCGCCACTCTGTTGATCAGATGTGAAAAGCAAGTTTTTATATCACTCTAAAATGTAATAGTACTTTGTGCTTCCTCTTACCTTCAATATTGTATTTGTGGAATTAGTTTTGTACTGAGATGTATTTGCTTAACTCTTTGAACTTAAGGCAAAGCTCTTGTCTAGGAACATCTAAAACTGTATTTATCAAAGAACGTGTATGTCAAGATTTGGTGTACTGGCGAATTTGTTTCGGAAGTTCATTTGTATTGCCGATCTTGTAAATAATATTTTGAAAACAAGAGATCACTGTTGGCTTTTCGGAAAACCGCAACCTTTGCACCTCCATGGCCCTTGGTAAGGTTTTCCAGTTTCCTTTCCACGTTCCTGGTTTATTACCATCAAGTTGCCCCAACTGATATTTACCAGAGCCAGTATTCGGGAGATAGCAGGTTCGAACCCCACTGTCGGCAGCCCTGAAAATGGTTTTCCGTGGTTTCCCATTTTCACACGGGGCAAATGCTGGGGCTGTACCTTAATTAAGGCCACGGCCGCTTCCTTCCCACTCCTAGCCCTTTCCTGTCCCATCGTCGCCATAAGACCTATCTGTGTCGGTGCGACGTAAAGCAACTAGCAAAAAAAATTACCAGTGTTGTTATCGGCGTAGTTCATCAGATGTTTTATTGT
The DNA here is from genome assembly GCF_040414725.1 of Anabrus simplex. NCBI lineage: Eukaryota > Metazoa > Arthropoda > Insecta > Orthoptera > Tettigoniidae > Anabrus > Anabrus simplex. Next base: position 97,807,383 of record NC_090265.1, on the reverse strand, counting down.
GTGTGCAGTGTCTTAGGTACCGTGCAATTGCACTTATTTTCCTCCCTTTAACTGTGTTTGTGTAGCCGCTGTAGTGCCGGTTACAAAAAGAATATTAGGTTTTTCTGATATTTCATTGAGGTTTAGATTGGGATTGAAAAATTGGTCTAAATGAATAAAACAGTTTTCTGTAATGTCAAGCAAAGGGCCTTTGTTTATGTTCTTGAGAATTTCTAGGTCTTGTTCTATGGTACTGCAATTATGTTTTGAGTCATGGATGTGTTGGCCTATTGCCAAAAACCTATTATACTTAATGGCATTGACGTGTTCTGGGTATCTAACTTTGAAACTTCTTCTGGTTTGTCCGATGTATGAGGAAAAGCAGTTATTGTATTTGAAACAATAAAAAACCTGACTTGGCAAAAATGTCTAATTTGTTTATTGACTTGGAAGTGTGCACTATTTCTATATTTCTATTGTTGGTTCTATATGAAATTTTGATATTATATTTCTTAAAGATGTTGATTACACTGTATATATTTTCATTGAAGGTGAAGGTGGCATATAGGGCAGGATTTGGTCTTTCTTTGGTTAATGTTGACTTTGGTCTATGATTACATTTGTTGATAATGCGTTCTATGAATGAGGAATTATACCCGTTATATTTAGAGATGGCACGTATAGTATTCAGTTCTTTCTTTAGATTTACCTTAGATAATGGTATTTTTAATGCTCGGTCTACCAAACTGTAGTAAATGGCGCACTTATGTGTGTATGGGTGTGTGGAGTCTCTTCTGATAGTTGTCGCTGTCTGTGTTGGTTTTCTATAGATATTATATTCTAGTGAGGAAGGCAGTCTCTTAATTGTGAGGTCTAAAAAATGTATTGAATTATTGGACTCAGACTCCAATGTGTATTTTTATACTGTAATCTATATTGTTTAAGTTGTTAAGGATGGTTGCTGCATTTACCATTCTGTTATCTAGAATAACCAGAGTGTCATCGACATATCGGGACCAAAACAGTATGTTTGAGAAGATGTTATTGTTATTAATTGCCATTTATTCTACGGAATCTATGTATATCTCCGCCAAAATCCCCAAAGCCGGCGAGCCCATAGCCAGTCCATCATGTTGGTATATGCATTTGTCAAATGTGAAATAGTTGTTGTTAACCACTAGTTTTAGGACCTGCATGAAATCTACACAAAGAGATACGTAGAAAATGCAGAGAAGCAAAGGAATCTTGGATGTCTGACAAATGCAAGGAAATCGAGGAACTTCAGGAGAAACATGATCACTATAAACTATATAAAAAGGTGAAAGAGTGACAAAAGAATCAATGAAGCCAGTCCTGAAATCACAAAGAGTGAAGTATTGAATGCCATTTAACTTAAGAATGGTAAAGCCACTGGTCCAGACAGAATTTACGCTGAAGTTGTTAAAGTTATAGCTGAACAGGACCCAACCGGCCTCAGTCTACTAACCTCGTTGTCCAAGATCATCTATACATCAGAAAAGATACCTTCTGACTGGCTGAGATCAACTTTCATACCAATACCGAAGAAGCAGAACTCCTCCCAGTGTGATGATTACCGTATGATTAGTTTGATGTCCCATGTCCGGATTTACAAGAAATGTGAATCTCGTGTGGATCAGACCCAGTTTGGCTTCCAAAATGAGGTCGGCACAGGTGTAGCACTCTTCTCCTTAAATGTACTAGTACAGAGGTGCAGGGACATGAATGTTGATGTATATACTTGTTTCATTGACTACAAAAAAGCCTTCGACTGTGTGAAACATGAAAAGATGGTAGAGATATTAAGATCGACTGGTATTGACCAATAAAGAAGTTAGTAAAATAACCCCCTAATCGATACTTTATTATTGCCTGAGAGAACCACCTAATCGATACTTTATTATTGCCTAACTTCTTGATTATATTCATCGATACGGTCATGAAATGGACAACTTGTAATGGTATTGACCAATGCGATTTACGCATTATCAGCGCACTGTACTGGAATCAAACCGCAGATGTCAAAATCGACCAAAGAACATCAGAAGCGACTACAATCAGAAAAGGTGTTCTCTTATTCAACATTTATTCTGAGGAAATATTTAGGGAGGTGTTGGAGGAAAACAGCGGGATAGTTATAAATGGACAGGCAATTAACAATATCAGGTACGCAGATGATACTGTTGTCATAGCAAATGAATTACCTGTGCTCCAACTCATGATAGACAAATTAGTCCAGCGCAGTAAAGAGTTTGGGCTGTTTGTCAACGCTTACAAGATCAAAGTTGTAGTCTTCTCTAAAGAAAAATTCCAGCAACCCTGTCAATAAAAGGCAGTAAGATTGAACAAGTATCCTCCTTCAAATACTTGGGTACTGTGCTAGATGAGGAATGTGATTCCAAGAGAGATAAAATCTACAATAGAACAGGCCAGGAGACAATTTTTTACTATGAAACAGCTATTTACAAAATCGGATCAAAGTGTGCAATTAAGAATGCGAATGATTCGGTGCTATGTATTCCCCATTTTTCTCTTTGGATGTGAAAGCTGGACCCTTGACCAAAGAACTGATGCTTTTGAAATGTATCTATATCGCCGCCTAGTCCGAATACCTTGGGTGCTGAAAATTTCAAATTACGAAGTTCTTCATCGCATGAAGAAACAAAAAGGACTATTACTTCCTGTAAAAAAAAAAAAGAAAAAAAGAAAAACCCAATATCTAGGGCACATAATGAGAGGTGAAAAGTACCAGCTATTACAACTCATCATTGAAGGTAAAATACAGGGGAAAAGGTCTGTTGGCAGGAGGAGGAATTTATGGCTGAAGGACATCCGAAGATGGCACAACTGCACTTCAGAAGATGCTTTCCATGCAGCAACATCACGTCCGAAGCTGGCTATGTGGACTGCCAACCTCCGCAAGGAGAAGGCACCTCAAGAAGAAGATGATGCTGGGATACATATTGTTGATATCAAATGAATGAAGGGTGTGAAACGGTTCTATTTTAAATTTGTCCAGTTTTTCGATTAATTCAATGGTGTTTTTTTTTTACGGATTTATTCAACTGGAATTTATAATTTTTACTAAAGAATTAGTGAATGAATTGGCCCAATTTGCATAAATGGCTAGGTCTATAGTTAATGATGGGGCATATGGGGAAGCTGGTCTTATGGATTTTGGGGAAAGCTTTGGCGGTAGGCAGACCAGGTTCATATTAAGTAATCATGTTTTTTCTTTATTTAATTTAATTTCCGGGTTGAGCCGTGCTGCAGTTGTCTGCACATCACGTACAGTTTGCTGACGTTTCAAATACATTGCAGTATTGTTTGTCAAGGGGACTGAAATACCCCTATTGATTATTTTCACCATGTTGGTCCGTATTGACTTATATTCAAATTTCTGTAAAATATTTTCACCGCCTTGTCAATACTTATACATTTTATTTTATTTAATTACCATACATGTACATGTTTCGAGAGCCACCGCTCTCTTCTTCAGCGGTGCCAAACATTAATTGATCCTTGGACTATGGTACCATGGTATAATATAAAAGTATATATGAATTTTGAAAATTGTTACAATTTCTCTTAGTTTCACCTTTCCTATTTACTATGTCATTTGTTGCAGATTTTACTGGAAATTTCCTAACTAATGTAATCTATTAAATTAATCTCTATATGTTAATTTATGTCCTTATTTACATCTGAAAGAATAATTATTTCTTCTTGTTTAAATTTAACATTTACTTATCATTTAGTGGAAATCCTTAAATAAATCAATTTGTAAAATAATAGATAACATCTATAAATAGTCTTTATCCTAAAATCATAAATGATAAATATCAATTCGTAAAATAATAAATAAATAACATCTATAAAATTAGTTATCCTTTAAAATGTTTCTGCCTTCTTCTTTCTTAAAGTCTGCTATAATTTTCTAGACCTCTCATATCAGAATATCTTCTCTTAATCTCGTCCAATTCCTTAAATAAATAAACCAAACAAACTAACTTTAGAGACCTTTTGCAAAAAAGACGGTTACTCAGATGTCTGGAGAAATTATTTAGGCCTACTTACCTCATTCCATCTAATTTATCCAAAAATTAAAATGATGTGATATTGGTCTGAACTCAAACAATATGTCCTCCTTCCTTCCTTGTTGTCAATCTGCTACTCTGCTACTGGTCACGCGGGGTTTGACGGTTAGAAAGCGACCAGCATGGTCATCACAAAAATGTTTCGCGGATGACAATATCTGTGCCAGTTTTGATGCAATCTAGCTGCAGCCCTAACCTCACTTTTAGTACACCCACCCTTTCCCAGGAGCGTTCAAATCAAGATTTTTATACAACTGTGATGCCTTCTCTTAACCAATCCAGTGCTGTTCAGGTACCTACTACACCTGCTGCTTCTCAAATTTTTTCAAATTTGCCTCACCCATTAATTGCTATATTTAAGGGTGTATCCAAGTTCACCGCTAATTCGATTGACGAAATAATTGTGTTTCTACATTTTTTCGGTTGAATTTAAAGATCGGGGTATAGTGTATTCATTAAGTAGTGACAATTTCTTCCAAGTCTTATATCCACATGTATCTGGAGCTCTTTCTGAGCATGTCATAAGAGCCATTTCAGAAAAGTGGACAGTTGACCAATTTCATGCGCAAGTGCTTGAGTTCTTTATTCCGTCCCGTGCTTTGTCTTCCTTGGTGCAGAAGTATTATTTTCGTGTACAGCATTTGAATGAAACATTGTCTGAATACATTCAGGACATTAAGTTCAATGCTAGGATTTTTATGCTCAACTATTCTGAGTCTCAAATGGTTGCTAGCATTGTTGAGGGTCTTGAACCAAATTATCGGTCGTATCTTGCTCTGTCACCACAACCCGCTACGTTCGCTCAGTTGGAAGCTATCATTGTTTCTGCTGAAGGCATTAGGTATGCCGACCAGTTACACGTTGCGTTAGCTCCTCCTCCTATGAGCATGTCTTCTCAGGTCACTAGTACTGTTTCAACTTCTTCCAAGCCACATAATTCGCGTGCATGCTATAGTTATGGTTCCACTGATCATTTCCAGTGGAATTGTCCTAAGATTGGGCCCTTAGGCAATTCAGAACCTGTCATGTGCGGTCAACTTCAAAATTTCCACAGGAATTGTCCTAAGATTGAGCCCTTAGGCAATTCAAATCCTAATGTGAGTAGAGTTTCTTCCTCCACTAATTCGTGCAGATACTGTGGGTCAAATAGACACTTTACTAGAAAGTGTCCTCAAAATTCTTCCGGCTGTGGGCGTTCTGGTAATGGCAATGCCAGATGACTAACCGCCGATTCTTATGCCAAACCTTATAATGTACCTTCATGTTTCGTCTGTTATCGCTGTCAGTTAGATGATGACTTACCCGATCCTGTACTTAATTATAAGCCTCAGTCTGACCCTAGTGTCAATTTTCCACAATCTTGTGGTATTTATGCTATTCCTCCGTGTAAATTACCTTACATATGCCTAGAAGTGAACAATGAACCTGTTTGTGCTTTAGTTCATTCTGGAAGTAACCTCACCTTGATGAGCGAAAATTTGTTTAAGTCTGTAAAATCTGTTTGTAAGTTCCCTGCCTTAAAACCTCTGTCTTTAACCTGCCATACGGCTAATTCTAATTCCTTGAATATGATTGGAAGTCTGAGTGTCAAAATTAGAATACGTAATTTCACATGGAAAATGCCTGTGCTAGTGGCGAAAGATTTATCTTGTCCTTTCATTCTCGGTGCAAATTTTATTGCCAAAACTGGTATGATTTTGGATCTTCAATACAATGAATTCCAGTTTAGATTTTCCGTTAGGATCTTTAAATTGTGCAATCGTTTTCCTATCCTTTCTTATCATGTCAATGCTATCTCTGAGAAGACAAGTGAACCAAAAGCTTTTGACTTTAACCCCTCCGCGTCGCAACCATTTTAGGAGCTTCCTACCCCGCGGCCGGATGAGATTTCAACTACGCGCGACTGAAATACATTGATTCACTTATAGCTTTACTACAAGTATAAGAGTAGCCCGATATTCACGAAATTTTGAATTTCTTATGATAGAACTATGTACATGCAGATAATGACATAATTATTTCACATTACCTTAGTAATTTAGTTTCATGTGATAGAGTTCGAAGCACTCTTCGAGACAGAGACCCACGTCATACTCCTGGCAGCAGTACACAGACGTCGTCTTTTCTCCGTGTTTTGAACACACGATACGTCTCTGAGGTTTGTATTTCTCACCCTTGTGTGATAATTTCATGATAAAATGTCTTTCCTGCAACCTTGGAACTGTATTATCTGATGCGTGCCGGCCTTGAATATTTCGTTTCCCGGCTGAGCAAGCTTATTATGTAAACAAACCTTCCTCCAGCTGAACCCGATAAGATAGGCCTAACTGCTCAGTGTTTGTCGCTATGACTTGTCTGGATATTATTAGAGAATTTAGGAATCCGAATTCACTGTTGAAAACTTCCCTTTGACCTGTATAATTATCAATAGTCCCCTACACGAAATTTCCAAGTACTGGTTCCTCCCCATCGTCACTCTCATCATTTACCACTGCATCCGCCACAGCCGCATCATTTATTCAATTATCACTTCTGCTAATACTGTCACTACTACTTCCGACTAAACTTTCATCTAAATTACACAATATTTCAAGCACATTACTGTCAGTCAAACCACGGCTGAGCGCGGCGCGCCACACGGACTGATGAAGCTGCAGCGAGGCCGAAAGCAGCAGGACGAAACTGAATGAGGGGAATAACATTCATGACAAAACAAACCAACTCTATACATATTTCAGATAAAAGGTCAAGACATCGTCTTTCAAGCGAGATATGAACAACTGGTTCTCGTATCGTATGACAGAAAGCAGCACTAACTGATGCCTACACAGAGCCCTCGTGGAGATTTACGAAAATATTACAATCCGAGAAATAAAGACAATATGATCAATATTTTGCACTCTCAATGTACAAATAGAGCAAAGAACATCACGCGAAAAGACACACTTCTCATATCATCATTTCTTTATTTTGTTACGTGGGAAAGAATGAAGCAAACAGGCTTTAAAAAAGCAGAGATTACTAGTGCTCAGACTTACTTGACAAATATTTACCCTTACAAAAACAACTACATTTTAATGATCTTCATTCTTATTTTACAACATTGATAAACCCCAACATTTCTTCTTGGAAACAAAACAATTTGCAAATCCATAACTCCAAAACTCTTCGCACTATAGCCGTAAATGCGAAACCATGCATGGGTCTATACCACGTATATAGGTCGGCGGCTACGGAAGAAAAGAGGGTCTATACAACATATAGAGGTCGGCGCTGAGGGGTTAATCATTTGCCTGATGACCAGGCCAACCAACTTAGGAATCTTTGTGATAAATTTCCTGATGTGTTCATAGACAAGTTAAGTGTGACCAATGTTTTGGAATATAAAATTGAAGTAACTGACAATGTACCTGTTCGTTCTCATCCGTATGGTTGTCGCCTCCCAAGATGAAAGCCCTTAAGGCTATCATCGACCAAATGCTTGCTGATGGTGTAATACGCCCCTCTAAGCCTGCAAACTCTTCACCCATATTTCTGGTCCCTAAACCGCAGGGTGGTTTTCGGCCTGTAATTGACTATAGAATGTTGAATACGAGAGTTGTGCTTCAATCCGTTCCTCTTCCTGACTTACACTTTTGTTTCTCTTGGTTTGCTAATGCCAAACTTTTTACCATTTTGGATTTGAATCAGGCATATTATCAGATACCTCTTGCTGAGGAATCCAAGCATCTCACAGCTTTTGCCACTGACTGGAACCTCTATGGATTTCAAAGAGTACCATTCGTACTGGCTACGGGAGCCGCAGTCCTCACTCAGCTGCTGGATAACGTGTTGTCAAACATTAAATTCAAATTTGTTTACAATTATTTGGATGATTTGGTTATACTGAGCGAAACTTTTGAAGAACACCTTGTTCATCTCAATGAAGTCCTTGAAAGACTCTGTAAAGCAGGACTAACCCTTAAGGCTAGCAAAGTCACTTTCGCACAGCCTCAGATGTTCTTCCTAGGGCATATCGTGTCCGAGAAAGGTGTTTCTGTTGACCAATCTCGTACTGCAGCTATTCAAAATTTTCCAACTCCTAAAGATATCAAGGCTGTCGCTAGGTTCGTTGGCATGGTTAATTTCTTCCATAAATTCATCCCCAATTTCGCTGAAAGAGCAGCGCCATTAAACGCTTTGAGGAGAAAAGATGCTAAATTTGAGCGGGGTGATGCCCAACTTGAAGCTTTCTATGATCTGAAATCTGCTTTATGTAACGCTCCTGTGCTGGCGATGCCAGATTTTTCTAAACGTTTCATTCTCCAAACCAATGCCTCATCTACAGGTATATCTGGTGTCCTCCTCCAGGAATTTGAAGATGGACGTTCAGTCTGCACCTCTTCTCACTACACACAACAAGTACGCTGAACAAGGTGAGTCCCATATTCCATCACATGCAGCCGTGAATTTACTTTACCCTATCTTAAGCAATCCACTTTATTAACTTTCCTTTTCTTTTTAGGCTTCACTACCTATGTTAAGCTGAGACAAGTTTAATTTAAAATTCAACCTTATTCAACCACCCAGCTTTACACGTACCGGCCATAAACAAATATCTGATGGCCTTGCCAACCACACACAATACTGGAGCTTGATTTATATATCTCCACTGACATTAACAGAAGAGTGGACATCAATTTTATCTCATTGTTTTGTTTTAAGATATATACCAAGATTTTTACTCTCATTCATCAGGCCAATTTTATTGTATAACATCAATGTACCATACTAGACTATAACACCTGTTATGCATTACATTACTCCACCATATTTTACCCATTGTTCATATAGCTCTAAATGTAAAAAAAAATTGTTAACCATTTGTACTTTGCATTGCATGTATTATGTACACAGTTTTATGTTATGTACCCTGCCCACTTTGCAACTTCTAGCTGAAGATGACGCCACTATATGTCGAAACCAGTACTAGAAACAATAAATAACATGTTGTAAACATCTTATACAACATACTTAGTATTGAAGAGGTTGAACCTTTCATGAATTCTAATTGTGAATCTCAGTTCAATATGGGAAAATGAAGTTCTTAACTTATAATTTGTAACTTGCTCATTTAGCACCCAATTGTTTATTCCTGGTAAGTGTAGAATGTAACTGAATGTGTATATAATGACCACCTATGTGCAGTTGATTTGACAGTATACTTTCTGGATATTTGGTCCAGAACATCAACACTATACTTAGTTCCATTGTAACATGTTACAGTATTTAGCTTCCTTTTTCTGTCAATCCCTACCTGGACATCTGGTGTAAGAAAACAGAGAACCAGTTCATTCTTATCAACTGTATCTTGATAAATAGAGTTATGTCTTTGTTCTTAAGCACCCAGGAGTCACAAAGAATGGAATGAGAAATTATGACCTCCAGTGGAACCTCTCTTCTTACCAGATTCAATGTAGAAGACTGATTTCTTAGGATTTTAGCTTTTTAGCCAGCAGCAATAATATGAAAAAATGTCACATGTAACATCCTCCCCTTATGTAAGGAAGGTACAATCAACTTCTCTACAACAGTCATCCAAATGCACATTTTCTGGGTGTTGTTCATCCTTTCCTAGATAAGGAAAGGCACTCTCTGATTTAGACAAAGAATCTGAAGGAGGTTTGAGTGGAATAGTTGTTATTTAATCTGCTGTTCTCTTGCCCTCTTCCCCAGTTGTCTTCGCTTAGCTGCTGGAAAGGAGCTATATCTTACTGTCGCAAATTCCTTCTGTGCTCCATATTTGAGGAATGAGTCATAAATGCAACCAACTACACAACAGTTACTGCCAATGGCGCATTTACACACTCCATTCCTGACTCGTGCTGATGCAGCAGGAACTTTGGGTACCACGTGACACAGAGTGAGGGAAGACTCAAATCGTGAATGCCGTACATAGGACACAAAAGTGAATCAAAATTATACAAATAAGAAGCATGATTTTATAAAATCCAGTGAGAGTCAGAAATGGCTCTTTCACCCTTCTAGGTTAATTGAATTATGGGGGCCAAGAGGATAGGGCTGGGGCATCCAAATTTCAAATATGGTAAATAAAACCCAAATGGTGAAAATTCATATAGTCTGAACAAAAAGCAGTGTGCTGAATTCAGAAAAGGGTCAAAAATGACTCCTCTGTCTTTCTAGACCAGAAGTGAAAAAGATAAGAGGGCCAACCCTTAGAAGAATGAAGGTATCAGAAAAGGGAAAAGGTCCACGAAAGGTGTGAAAATAAAAGATTCACTGGACTTCCCAAAACTAGTACTGTTAGGGTCAGAAGAGAAGAAGAGTTAAATGATGCCAGTGAAAAACAAGATTTCGGGACACAAGTTTTGCTTCCCTCAATGTAGGCACTATGACATGAAAAGCATGTGAACTAGCTGAGGCATTAAACAGTCAAAAGACAGACTTCTGGGCGGTACAAGGGACCAGGTGGAGTGGTGCAAAAGCACGTGACATTGGGGAGGGATATGAGATCATATATAATGGTAGCCGTAGAATTAATGGCATTGAACTAATTGTCAGTAATAGATTTTGAGACTTCATTGCTGAAGTAGAGCAATATGACAACCACCTCATGAAGGCAATTATTGTGCCTACAGAAGCTATGTACAACAAATAGACTGCTCTCAGATTATGAAGGAAGGCTTTAGAAACATGCTTGACAGTAAAAGTAATAGACATGTCACAGGGAGACATGCTTATCACCTGCGGTAATTTGAATGGGCACAATGCTTCAACAACAGAAGGCTATCGATGTCAAGGAAATCATGGAATTGGCAATAGAAATCAGGATGGTGAGAGAATCCTGAATTCAGAGAGGCCAGTGATTTGGTTATTACCAATTCATTTTTTAAGAACCGGCCTTCCTATCCGTGGATATACTACAACGTTCCACAACAAGCCAGATAGATTTTAATCTTGTCCAATGTCGTGACCTAAAATTCACTGATGATGCCAACGTCATCCCTTATGGAACAGTGACAGCACAGCATTGTCCACTGTTGTTCGACTGCACACCAAATGATGATGATGATGACAATTGTTGTTTATTATTAATTTTTTTTTTTGCTATTGGCTTTACGTCGCACCGACACAGGTAGATCTTATGGTGATGATGGGACAGGAAAGGGCTAGGACTGGGAAGGAAGCGGCCGTGGCCTTAATTAAGGTACAGCCCCAGCATTTGCCTGGTGTGAAAATGGGAAACCACGGAAAACCATCTTCAGGGCTGCCGACAGTGGGATTCGAACCTACTATCTCCCGAATACTGGATACTGCCCGCACTTAAGCGACCGCAGCTATCAAGCTCGGTAACTGTTGTTTAAAGGGGCCTAACATCCTGGTCATCGGCCCCTAATAGTACAAAATGAGACGAAATGTAATGACAAATTAAAAATCCAAAATCCTCCACTGACCAGAATTCAAAACATGAGGATGAAGAATGAATGGATGGATATGAATTTAAAACAATCAGTGGATCCGACCCGCAGTGCCTCACATTCACAGAAAATGATGTAAAACAATAGTATTACTGACCATGGGACGGCTTCTAAAACACAATACTGAATCAATGATGCTTGCAGCCTAAAGGGGTCCAAAATCGAAGTCATCGGCCGCTCATAATGGTACTTATTGCTAGGAAAGTAGAACCATGGTATTTGTCATGGTGCAGTACTAATCAAGAGTAGCGTAGACTCGCGGTATTCCGCACATTATAGTACTAGTCTCAGGTAATGAAATTTGCACATGTAATGCAGACCTATGGTGTTTCACACATTGCGGTGCCATTTACAGGCAACGTAGAACTATGGTGTTCATCACATAAGTGTACTAACCATCGGGACTTGCACTATCCCGTGGTGTTCCTCATATAGTGGGTACTAATCATAGGGAAGCCAGAACAATGGCGTCGCTCAAAGTGGTACTAATCACAGGTGCTGTAAAAGCCGACAGTGCACTCTAAGTGGGGGGCTGACTGCACAGTGCTCCTGCGTTCTACTAATCACAAACCTATTTGGTACCTAACATAGTGGTACTACACGCAAGTAAAAGCGACCCATGGTGTTCCCCATGTGGTGATACTAATCACAAGTAGTTTTATGGTTCTAATACAATCATCCCTTGGTTGCCCCTTTTAGTTGCCTCTTACAACAGGCAGGGGATACCATGGGTGTATTCTTCTGCATACCTCACCCACAGGGTGTTGTGTGTTTGGTCCGGGAGAGGTATTTTATTTCCCTCAAGTCCGCCAACAAGCTGGTTAGTACCCCCCTATCCACCACCTAGGACATGCCACGAGGGAGTATCACCTATCCCCCTGCTACGCCAGCGTAGTAGGTTCGTGGCACACCGAATGTCCACCATGAAAGAAAGAAGAGCAAAATGGTCCAAACTTGATGTCTGCCAGGCTGAGTGGCTCAGATGGTTGAGGCGTTGGCATTCTGACCCCAACTTGGCAGGTTCAATCCTGGCTCAGTCCAGTGGTATTTGAAGGGGCTCAATATGTCAGCCTCATTTCTGTAGATTTACTGGTATATAAAAGAACTCCTGCAGGATTAAATTCTGGCACCTCGGCATCTCAAAAGACATTATTATTATTATTATTATTATTATTAAACTTGATGTCCAAAGCAGTTACTTTAGCTCTTAAGAAACTAAGGAAGCCACTACGCTGTCCCTTCACGGCCACTACACCATCCGAGGTCACTGAACAAATGTAAAGTAAGCGAGGTCGAGACACAGGGAGTTAGACTGACTTGTGCAACTCCTGCATGCTGCTGCACCAAGATCATTGTTTGGACAACTCTGCACTAGACCTTACCACTAACAAGTCTTTCACAACGTACGAGTAAGATATAAGAAAGTATCTTCAACTACAGATCTGGATGTACTAGATTCAGAAACTGTTTATGAAGGATCAACACCTCATGCAACAAAAAGAGTCATGATGCAAGTAAGAGATATGTGGAACTACAATATGATAATCATCTCTCCTTTAATTGGAAAGGTATCCCTCTTAAAGAAAAAAAAGTATTACAAAGGCGCAGGTCATGAAAGGAGTGGAAACAAAAGGCATGCCAGATCTCACAAACCTAATAACATAGGTGTTGGAAGAAAACAGAACTTGACCAAGGAAGGTCATGTAAGAAAGATGAAACAGATGAGCCTGGCAAAAATAAGTGGAAATAATGACAATGTCAGGTTCAGCTAGTGGCCCTGTGATTATCATTCCATGATATGAATTTAAAAAAACCTGGAGGAAGAAAGAGGAGATTATTGCACTACGCTGATAAGTTATTCCTCCCAGGCGATAATAATTCAACAATTACAAAAATCATTCTATACCTGGCTGCAATAATGACTACATTTCTATACACTGTTGTAGGGTTTTGCTGCTCAGCTTTTATGATATTAAGGTAGGGATGCATAAATTACTATAGGAAGTATTGGTCTATTGCTGCATTAACCTTCTGAACTTCTATGTCGAGTGGCGCTCAACATTAAAATATTTTACTTGCGCTCAGATGTCAAGCCCCACTCGACATGACAAGACTTTCAGCGCTAGTATGACGACTGCGCTGTGTTCCAGTATTGTAGAGCTATCTAACTGTCTCCAAGAGAACACTTTTCCCTATTAACTGTAGTTTGTGGGAACTGTAATGACATTGTAACCTCTGTTATTCTTGAATATTTGTGAAAGTTTACTGACGATATAAATTGAATATAAATTGAATGTAAACATGGCTTCTGCTTCATCTTGCTCATGGAAGTGGATATTCCAGAACAGTTAGTGGACAGTGACAGTGATGAACCAACAACTGACTTGGCTGATTTAATAGTGAATAATACAACTGAAAGTGAACAGAGTGATAGTGACAATGAAATTGGAGGTGGTGATACTTCTCAAAATCCATGGTGCAAGTGGAAAGACCTGGAAAGCGCTGTCCCGTAGAGTGCATTCGTACAAGACATACTGGCCCCACCCTAGGCCTTATGCTCCAATGTGCGATAAGCTACAACTCTCATTCACATTTGGAGTTTGTAGAGGAAACGCTGAACGGCAATCGGTACGTACAGAATGTTGTAAGATCCATTCTGTTGTTTCAACAGGATAATGCTCGCCCAACTCAACGGGGTCTGCAAGACATGCAGCAACTTCCCCGGCCAGCACGATCTCCAGACTTGTCTCCCATCGAGCACGTGTGGGATATGATGGGATGACAACTGACACGTGCGACTCATCAACCCACAACTCTTGCAGAACTATGTGAACAGGTCGAACAGGCATGGAATAATGTATCCCAAGACAGTATTCGCCATCTGTATGATTGAATGGATGCCAGAATAAGCGCCTGCATTGCCGCCCGTGGAGGATACACCACGTACTAATATGGGTGTTTCAGCATGGATCGACACCTGGTACCTCAGTACCGCTTCAGCAATTGATCTGTAAATGTAATCATTTCATGTAAGCCATGCACTGTTTCAACAATAAATCTTGAGTGAATTGGAAAACTCTAAGAGAGTGTACTATTTTTTTTTTCCGGCAGTGTATTTCATCTAACATCATTCATTATATTTTGTGTTAGATTGTTTTGCAGTGTTCACTTCCTACAGCTGGTCATAATACAGAAATTAATTAGGAGTGGAGCAGGAAGCATACCCTAAGGGTAATGGAGTTCAAAAGGTTAACTTGGAAAAAAAATTAATATCTGATTCAAAATGCCTGAAATGGATTTTAAAGTATGACATCAAAAGAATATGTATATCCATATGTAAAATTCTTAACCAGTATTTAACATATAGTGTACATAGTGGTTTATTTGAAATAATGCTCCCCATTGGTAAACAGAACAGCAGTTAGAAGGATGTTCCCCAAGTAACAGATTAACCTGCTACCTACAGCTTCAATATCTAAGAGGGCATTTGAAGATTTTTTATCCCCAAAAAAGAGCAACACTATTCTTGACAGGGCACAAGCCCAAAAGCCTATACAATATCATGTCTATAAGTACGGGCCGTGAAAACATTAATGGCAACACTATCCTGTCCCTTCTTAATTCTCAAATGTATTGGTTTGTATTCCATACACTTGAACTCTTTTTAATCCCTCCAGAAATTTTCTGCCAGTCTTTTTACATAAATACAGACAAAGACTGAGAGAGATATTTCAACATCTTGTTAATACCGGTTACACAGATTTGTACTGAACAAAAACCACAGGTTTTTTAAATGACCCCCTTTAGCATTCATACAGTCTTAGTGGCCACTCATCAACTGCAGTACGCATCACATCAAGTGGGAATTCCACAACAGAGTACTTGAAATCAGCATTATTTGGGTGTCTTTTCTTGCAAGCCATGTCCTGAACAAAGGAGCATAAGTTACAGTTAAGAGGGCTACGGTCCAGAATTTCAGAAGGCCAATACTGCTGGACTGCACAAGCCTTATGAACTGGGGATAAATCTTACTGAAAGCTCCAGTTTTGAGTGTGGAAGAGGGTGGTGTTAAGGTTCCTGACCAGTATATCCAATACAGTCTCCTGATACACTTTAGATGATGGGCAATGGCCCCTCAGGGCCCTTGGAGCTTCATTGGCAACTTCTCTCAAACATGGTACATATACCCTGTAATTTTGAGCATTAAAAGACTCGTCAACGGTTTGACAGTGAAAAGGATTTGTCAGTGCCCATTTGCTGCGTACCGTGTAAGAAAATGCTTTACTTTTATGAGTCTCTGGTGCTTCAGTTCATTTGTGAGATGTCTTTTGTGTCATTTGTAAGCATGTAGCCCCAGGTCCTACACAAAAAATGAGACAGACATTTTAGAAATTTTAAATTCATGGGCCATCACTGTATGTCTTTGTACGGGATTTCTGCACAGGATTCACCATGACTTTCACTAATTCTGGAGTCCATATGTACGCGGCCTTCCTTTCCTGGGATTTTCACAGTTCCAGTCTATTAAGGAACACTGCGATACACAAACCTCTTGGAGATTTTGAGCTTCTGGAGCATTCTGAATATCTCACCCAGTGACTTGCCTATCTTATAAAATGAAATGGTGTATGGTTTTTAGTGGCGGGAGTGTCCGAAGACATGTTCGGCTCGCCAGGTGCAGGTCTTTCGAATTGACTCCCGTAGGCGACCTGCACGTCATGATGAGGATGAAATGATGATGAAGACGACACATACACCCAGCCCCTGTGCCAGAGAAATTAACCAATGATGGTTAAAATTCCCGACCCTGCCGGGAATCGAACCCGGGACCCCTGTGACCAAAGGCCAGCACGCTAACGATTTAGCCATGGAGCTGGACGCCTATCTTATGCAGTGCAATAATTACTGCATGATTTTCGTAATCGCCCCATTCCACGGTGAAAGCTAGTACAATCAACTTCCCGCATCTGCAGTGCAATTAACAATGGCTCATATCTCATGTCATGTCTTGAGCATATGCTGCCCTCTATGAATAGAAGTACAGTAAGCCCCCAAAGTTGAGACAGTATTTATGGTAAGATTAGGTATATTCAAACTACTGGAGATAGTTCAATTTCTCTCTTTACATTCTCTAGCATATTTGGTTCCAATTTTTAGAAGAAATGTAACTTTCTGATAAGCTCCAACCTCCAGGGAGATAGCTGACAGCAGAGGAATGGGATGCTTAAACCAGCAGCTACACTTGGCTTTCCTGTTTGACATCAGCCCTAGCAGCAATGGCCTTTAGCAACCCTCCTTTTCTCTCTTAGCTTAGGACCAGCAACGCATATCACAATGCAATACACACAGACAGAGGAGAAAGAGAATAGTTGCCCAGTTAAAATAACCATAACCACCAGCAATGAAGAGAAAACAATCAAGCAAGACTTTTCTTCCTTTTACTAGTGATTTGACAATGCACTAAGATTTGCAGATTTTCCATAAAACTGATATGGACAAGGGAAAGAACAGGGAAGGTAGCAACTATAGTCTAAATATATGTATGGCCCCAGCACTTGTCTGTTGTGAACATGGGAATGGAAAACCATCTTCAGGGAAATTGACAGTGGGGTTCAGATCCACCATTTTCTAAATAACACTTTACAGCTAAACAACCTTTACCATGTGGCCAACTTGCTTGGACTAGAAATGACAGTGGGGTTCGAATCCACCATTTTCTGAATACTACTTTACAACTAAACAACCCGTAACATTTCTAAAGATATGATCAGCAGTAAAATCGTACTCAAACAATGAAATCTTCCTAGCGCAATCAGTAAACCTCATGTCAGCCCTAGCACAAGTTTCAATACTTTCTGCTATTAATCTCAAATTAATCATGTTTCAGAGGATCAATTACAGGATATTGTCATTTTTGTAACACTTTTATCAGTCTAGTAATAAGCATCGAAGGAACTGGTGACATACAAAAGTAAGTATATGATCTCTTCACTTACAGGCCAGTAAGTTTGACATGCATTGTATGTAAGCTTTGGGAAGGCATTCTTTCTGATTATATTAGACATGTTTGTGAAATTAATAACTGGTTCGATAGAAGGCAATTCGGTTTTAGGAAAGGTTATTCCACTGAAGCTCAACTTGTAGGATTCCAGCAAGATATAGCAGATATCTTGGATTCTGGAGGCCAAATGGACTGTATCGCGATTGACCTGTCTAAAGCATTTGATAGGGTGGATCATGGGAGACTACTGGCAAAAATGAGTGCAATTGGACTAGACAAAAGAGTGACTGAATGGGTTGCTATATTTCTAGAAAATAGATCTCAGAGAATTAGAGTAGGTGAAGCTTTATCTGACCCTGTAATAATTAAGAGGGGAATTCCTCAAGGCAGTATTATTGGACCTTTATGTTTTCTTATATATATAAATGATATGAGTAAAGGAGTGGAATCGGAGGTAAGGCTTTTTGCGGATGATGTTATTCTCTATAGAGTGATAAATAAGTTACAAGATTGTGAGCAACTGTAACGTGACCTCGAAAATGTTGTGAGATGGACAGCAGGCAATGGTATGTTGATAAACGGGGTTAAAAGTCAGGTTGTGAGTTTCACAAATAGGAAAAGTCCTCTCAGTTTTAATTACTGCGTTGATGGGGTGAAAGTTCCTTTTGGGGATCATTGTAAGTATCTAGGTGTTAATATAAGGAAAGATCTTCATTGGGGTAATCACATAAATGGGATTGTAAATAAAGGGTACAGATCTCTGCACATGGTTATGAGGGTGTTTAGGGGTTGTAGTAAGGATGTAAAGGAGAGGGCATATACGTCTCTGGTAAGACCCCAACTAGAGTACGGTTCCAGTGTATGGGACCCTCATCAGGATTACCTGATTCAAGAACTGGAAAAAATCCAAAGAAAAGCAGCTCAATTTGTTCTGGGTGATTTCCGACAAAAGAGTAGCGTCACAAAAATGTTGCAATGTTTGGGTTGGGAAGAACTGAGAGAAAGAAGAAGAACTGCTCGACTCAGTGGTATGTTCCGAGCTGTCAGCGGAGAGATGGCGTGGAATGACATTAGTAGACGAATAAGTTTGAATGGCGTTTATAAAAGTAGGAAAGATCACAATATGAAGATAAAGTTGGAATTCAAGAGGACAAACTGGGGCAAATATTCATTTATAGGAAGGGGAGTTAGGGATTGGAATAACTTACCAAGGGAGACGTTTAACAAATTTCCAATTTCTTTGAAATCATTTAGGAAAAGGCTAGGAAAGCAACAGATAGGGAATCTGCCACCTGGGCGACTGCCCTAAATGCAGATCAGTATTGATTGTATTGTGTATTGATTGTATTGTACAGGTGATATTTGCTTCAAGTTCCTTCAATTGCTATATATATTAAGAGATGCTGAGATCAGAATTTTGTCCTGCTGAGTTCTTGAACATGCCAGAAGTCAACAACATGGAGTAGTCACATTTGAACATAATTTGAAGCCCAAGATCAAATAAAGAAATCTTATAACGGGCTCAACTTTAAGAACTATGTCAAAATATCTGTCAAAGGTACAATAAAGGTAAGCAAATTATCACTACGTGTTGACTCTGGTATCTGTAAATAAAGAAACGTTCACAGTATTAAGATTACGTTTATATTAACATTCAAGTAATTCAAATATAATTGAGGTACTTGAACCTAACACTCCATTGCATGAAATTTTATTTCTTCAGGCTCTTATTGTTCTTGTTGTTTAAAACATCATACCCATCATCACAACAAAGGCACAAATCAACCTCCCATGCGGAGACAGTCTCAAATCAGGTATGATCGGACGTGCAGAAGATAGTATACCTAACAGAAGCCAGCAGCAAACCATTACATCATATTATTCACTGAAGGTTAATACTCATATCCACATGTTACTGTGAACAAAACTCAACTGGCTGGTTTCAAAGGCTGAATTAATATTGTAGAGTAGATAGTGAATGTGCAACCAGAGGTCTTGAACATATTAATTTTAGCCTGTCCTTCAAAAATCAATGACCGGGAAGGAAGCAACCATGGTCTTAAGCTACCACCCCAGCATTTGCCTGGTGTGAAAACGGGAAACCAAAGAAAACCATCTTCAGAGCTGCCGACAGTGGGGTTTGATCCCACTATTTCCCAGCTGCAATTTGACAGCTACGTGACCCAAACCATGCAGCCACTCACTCACTCTGTCGCCCAAGAGAGATTTAGTTTACTCCACCGCCTGGAAGAGAAAAATAGAACGTCGAAATTCCCATGAAGGCAGCCTATATGGCATCAAATTAAAATGCCTGTACACAACAGTTGAGGCTATATGATTTTTATTTTATTTTTTAACATATTATTTCAGCCGCTTAGAGTCACGGTTAACACTCCTCAGCCTTTCTGGATTTCCAGTGCTCCTTCATCCTGATGGAGAATGCAGTTCTTCACTCTTAGAACCACTTTGCACCAGGTCATATTTTCACTCTTTTCAGAAGATCCTCCACTCCGAATACCCAGTTCCAGAACTAAGTTATTTCTTGAAAAAGTCCTCCAAGAGACTGGCCAGATCCTCCTTTGCTGCAGTTGCCCATAGAGTGGTACATTTCCAAAGTCATGAGAAGATAAAGAATTCTTTGAGATGTTCTAGTATTAGGCACTAAAGACAAATGACCATAAAACATTAATCATTGCACTCATAACAGGTGAGAGCTTTTCAAATTTAGAGTTCAGCACTGCATTTGACCTCAAGTGATGTTCACCCTCAGAATTTTGATGAGCGCCAAGGATCTTCCTTTGGAATATTTTCTCTTCCATTTGGATCCTCTCTATCTCACTATGGTGAGTGAAGGCCAAGCATTCAGCAGCAGCATATAAGGCTCCATGACATACTACTGTGGTATGAATGAACTGACCCTTTTTGGTTCCCATTAGATCCGTATTGACTGCTAATAATTTAACAACCTGTAAGAAAACAGGTCTAATAAGGGTCCGCCTGTCAATAAAATTGATATAAACTTCATCAAGGGCAACAAGACGGGGTGGAGCAAGGGGAGAGGTTGAGGAAAGGAGAAGGGGGATGGAGGGGAAGGCGGGTGGAGAGGAAGGGGAGGAAGGATGTGGGAAAAGAGATGGCTGCTGAGGAATGGTGCTGTGAATATTATGAAAAACTGAATTATGACTTGTTGGTTTGACGTTTCTAAAAATGGGAATTAGAAGGTCAAATACGATATTTGGCTTTTCTGAAATGTCATAATGACCATCTTAACTCAATTCATGTTAACAGTCAGTTCACAATGATCATCATCATCATTCTGTGTCCGGTCAGCATTTCCAAAATGTTTCTTGAAGGATGTCGCAGGTGTAGAGGGTGTTGGAAAGTGGAAAGTGTTTATTGAACACTTTATTTGTAAACCTTCCGTAGTACGTACTGTATGATCTGAAGTGTGGCGAGATGTTTTATTTGTAACGACCTAACCTGTACAGTGTAATATTTGATAACATATTGTATTTGTAAATAGTAGATTTCAGTTCTATATTTACTGGAAGTGTCCAGAAAAGTTGTGACGAGAATTTTTGAACAGGGTGTGTTGCCTTTTGTTGGTTATGTATTCTAGAAAGTATGTTCTGACTGTTCTGGAAATGGAAGATTCGGGATCGTGTGTATTCGAGAAAGTATGTTAAAGTTTGCGACTGAAGTAGGAGTTGTGATTTGTGAATCTGGGTGACAATAGACAGGCCCCTGCATTCTGATTGGCTACTCCAAGGCCAGGGTTTCCCTTATAAAGAGAGCGAGGCAGCATTTCTAGGTCTTACAAGTTGTACATTTCATGACTGTATCGATGAATATAATCAAGTAGTAAAATAATCACCTAATCAATACTTTATTATTGCTCCAGGCAAAATTGAATATAAATTAGCACTTACAGGACATATTTCGACCACTTAATGGTCCTCTTCAGCTGTATAAAGAAACAATTGAGAAGAAAAAACATTAGGACAATACCGTAAAATGGGGTAAATAGGATCACTGGGGTGAATAGGATCATAAAGTGATAAAGTTATTGCCTTCACTTTTCAAGGAGTAAACGACTTTCTTTTTAAATATTTCCATGTTTATACAATTATATGCTATTTTCTCCTTGGAATCCAGTAAATTTCATGTGTGGGGGTTGCCTGTCGTGACACCTGCACATTTTCCCGCCATTTGTGTCGCTGTGACAATATATGGGAGTGAAATAACTTTGTCTGAATCTCAGAAGCTATTATATTCCCCGAAATCACAGTTGGTATTTTGTATTCAAAATATATTCCAGAATCATGTGTGAAATAGGCAATATTGTGCGTCTATTAGAGTTTCTGGAATTTAGGTTAACCTCGCTTTGTAATTTTTGTACGCTTGTTTGGGGTGAATAGGATCACCATACCAAGAACTTTCAAACGAGATCGATATGCAAGGGCTTACAAGAACCATGATCCTGAGACCATACAATTGGCTAAGAATGCAATTAATAAGAAAGAGCTGCAAGTAAGCAGTTTGGGGAAGAGTTTTTTAAAAGTGTTGGCACTTGATGACGGGGTAAATGACCCTGATCACGTCAGAGAAGTGTTGGACGATTCTTTCAAGGCTTTTCTAATGAGCACCCAGCATGCGATATGAAGAGAACATAGTGCGGAAGCAAAACAAGAAGCTGGATTTGCTCCAGACAAAAGCGTGACTTGTAGGTAAGAGTGACTCATCCTCAAATCCTAACGTGAGTGAATCTCAATGTGAAGTGGATGTTCCGGCAGCTAACAGTGATATTTCCGAACGTCGTTTGCATGAACAGAATTCAGAAGGGAATGCAAATAACATAATACAAGTTCCTGCTGATGAAGTTGAAAATGGGGACTGACTACTGATTTCCTTTCTGACCAGTAAACCAGGCACTAGTTCCAGTATGAGTCACTCTTTTATTGGTCAAGTTCTAGAGAAGAAAGAGAAGGATCGATTTGTGGCCAATTTTGTGAGGCCGAAGGTTACTGGAGATTATGCTGGTTACATTTACACTTTTCCTGATGTTGAGGACATGTGGATTTTCCTATACTAAGGTAATAGGAAAACTGGACAATCCACATATAATGAGAAGGGGCCAATTGAAATTCAATGTGCACTCTCAGACTCTGCTTTCATAGAATGTCTTTCCTTGATAAAACAAAAACAAAGTTTCTCCTTCATATATGTTGTTGCCATTACATACACATTACAATACATTTGAACTATGTACTATAAATAGCATTTTTTTGTTATTATTTTATTTATGAAGGCACTATTCCTGCTACAATTTTCACAGATATTTTTTTACTTTGGCAAGAATGTTCTTTTTACCCTAATCAGTTTTGTTTTAGTTACTTCAGAACATTAAACTGTAATAGAAAATGTATTTATGTGTTTTAACTATCAAATAACCAATCCCATTGACACCAGTTCGATGTGAATCGAACGACTTTCATATTAGTATGCCTGATCCTATTGACCCCAGTCAAGGGGTGAATAGGATCACTTAACAAATTGGTTAAAATCAAGAAAATATGAAGGAATTCTAGAATATTTGTGGATAAAGTTATAATACATAGTAGGACTCATGTACTGAAACAAAAAAGGAGAATAATTCTGTATTCTTTCTGTTGGTAGGTTAATGTTCCTCGTGAAAGTGATCCTATTCACCCCATTTTACGGTAAGCACAAATAATAAAATTTCTTTGGAGAATCCTTTGTTAAAAAAATGGAGGTCATCAGAACAGGACATCTTGCCTCTCGTTCTTGATTGGAAAAGATGTTTATTCTGCACTGTCTAGAGGGTTTGTCTTTGAGCGCGACCTGGTGAGGTAACGATGTGACACAGTCTGAGAGTTCATGCAAAGCTCTGGAGAGAAGGGAAGTAGAGTTTTGTCGTCATCTAAAATATCATGTGAGGGAGGAGGAGATTGGGCTGTGCTTCTCCGATGTCATGTTTGATTATATCTCTTGTCCGTCTTGTCTGTTTTATGTCTACCCATTCCAAGTATTTACTAATGTTCTCATATAAGATGTTTTTTTGCTCATTGTTTTCGTTAAGATTCTCTTCACCGTTTTCTAATTTATCAAGAACGATGTGGATGTTTTCAAGGTTGTTCATTAGATAGCGCAGAATAAACATCTTTTCCAAACAAGAACGAGAGGCAAGATGTCCTGTTCTGATGACCTCCATTTTTTAACAAAGGAGTCTCCAAAGAACTTTTATTATTTGTGCTTATTGTCCTAATGTTTTTTCTTCTCAATTCTTTCTTTATACAGCTGAAGAGGACCACTAAGTGGTCGAAACATGTCCTATAAATGCTAATTTATATTCAATTTTGCCTGAGGCAATAATAAAGTATCGATTAGGTGGTTATTTTACTAACTTCTTGATTTCTAGGTCTGTCGGTCGGTCTTGGTCTGTCTGTGGTCTGTCAGCAGTCTATCTGGTTGTTCGATATTTTGACGTCGTCTCGCTACCAGGATGGCCACCTTGTTGGTAAGCACTCTTGATTTCCCTTCCAGCTTAAATTTCCTGTAATGTTCGCTTGCCTTTCCATATAGGAGTCTACCCTAACCTCACCTAGATTTGCCACTTAATTATTCATGATGCCTTAGCTTTTCAGCTGGGCTTGCCTGTTTGTTTTCGAGGCATTCCCCGTTTCTTGTTTCGCTAAATACGTAAATTGTAGTTTAATATATTTACCTTGGGGTTTTGCCTCTGGTAATTCATGTCACTTGATGCACGCCAGCGTTTTTGAAAAGTACATTTAACTTCACTGTAAATTGTAATAGCGTATTACGTTTTTTCTTACTTACTAAATTGCATTGTACAACTGGATTTGTAACTAGATGTATAGTTTGTTTGAATCTTTGAACTTGTAGGAAGCTATTGTCAAAGAACACATAGTATTATTAATTGGTGTGTGTCTCAGCTGAACATGTAGGTTGTATTTTATTATCGTTATGTGTCGGTACCTTCCGCATAGTGGAATTTGTTTGGAAGTTATTTGTAAAATCCATTTGTAAATAATATTTTGAAAATTAAGGATCACGGTTAATTATTTTTGAATCTGCGACCTAAGCCATATCCCTGCCTTTGGTAGGTTCCCAGCCTCTTCCCACCTTCCTGGTTTATTGTCATCTATAGTTCATTCCATGTTAAGACAACAGTATTGCTCTTATGCACCTACAAGGAGTGAACACACTCCCTCTGATACACCCATAATTCCTCGTGATTCAGGGATATTATACTGTACTATTTAATGTATTATAAAAGACAGATAAAAAGGATTAGGCATTTTTGCCCGTGAGTTATTAAAATAACTACAGAACATTTCCTTTTTCATAAATACGTTTGTAGGGAGGAAGCACAATGATGGCAACAGCCATCGCTTCATTGCCTTCCTTCATTTTTCTTCTTCTGTGTTGCTCTGGTACAAGCCTCACTCTGTGAACCGCCGGCAGTTCACTTCTGTAGTGAAGTCATCTGCAGTATTTATTTGTTGCGTGTGTGTTTTTAGGCTTTAAATCAGTGAGTACTTGTCTTATGTCGAGTGAGAATTGGTTGTATATTGCATAGTATTTGTGTGTGTTCTATTATTTTCGTACTGTACAGAAATTGGTACTGAAGATTTTGGTGCTGTGGTGTGCAGCGAAACGTCATGGCATAACTTGTACTGCTGAAACAATTTGCCGTGCGTCTTATTTGTGCTTGGTTTTGTTATTTAGCTGTTCTTTCTTAAGCGCATGTTAATTTTACCACTTTATTTTACGACCGCATTTAATTTTTATTATTGTTTTTGTGAGTGATACGACCGCACAGTAGTACACCTCGTTGCCTGGGTACATTTATTAAATGCATCCCTCACCCCACGAGACCATAAAAAATATGTTTCTATTTTCTGCCTCAAGTTGCCTTACACTTCAATGTTGAGGTTTGTTTATGTGCCGTAGTGTACCTCTGATTACGTACAACCAAAAATAGCCCCTGTAAACCCCCAGTCCCCTTTAGTTCATAAAAATAAATTGCAGCTTAGCTTCTACCACTTTTTATCTTGAACTTAATTACCGTACTGAATTTCAAAAAATAATATGCGGCCGTTTTCCCATGATGCAGTTGAGCAGAGCCATTCGATATGGCAACAATGTTGTCATAAGAGCAATACTGTTTTCTTAACATGGAATGAACTATAGTTGGCCCTACTGATATTTACTAAAGTTGTTATCGGCGGAGATCCACGTAGTTTCAGCTGATGTTTCTCTGAGTGTGTAGTGGTTTTTGGTATTGTGTAGTTGCTCTTACTTTCCTCCCTTTATTGAGTTTAGTGTTTTGTTTAGTGTAACCACTGTAGCAGCGGTTACAAAGGACAGTGTTCGGTCAAGAGTAACACCTAGATACACAGGTGTTGGACAATGTTCTAGTCGTTTGCCTTGCCATATAATGTCCAGTTCCCGCCGAGCTTCTCTATTCCTTAGGCCGCGTGCACACCGAGCGCGCTTCGCATAGTGTGTCGCGTGTTGCTCAACGCTAAGCATAACCAGTGCTCTGTTCGTAATCCAGGTGTTCACACCGTCCGCGCTCTGCTGCACTGAACGCCTATCTTACAGCTAAGTGAAGCGCCAGACAACGCGCAGTGCTGGTTAATTGCTTAGCGTAACCTAGCTGGTTCTGAATCTATGGAAGAAGAAATTATTCATGCAGTGTTTCAAAGAGAAGAAATATGGAACCCAAGACACAAAAACTATAAAAATGTAACAGTTTTGCAAAATAAGTGGACTTAAGTATCTACAACAGTTGTATCGCATTCCTACAGTAAACATATACAGTAATATTACTTCTACTGTCACACTTTACTGGGCTTAATATTGTGACAGGATGAAATTGAGTATGAATTTTAGTGCCGGAAGTGTCCGAGGAGAAGTCCGGCTTGCCAGGTGCAGGTCTTTTGAATTGACGCCCGTAGATGATGAGGATGAAATGATTATAAATACACACATACACCCAGCCCCCGTGCCAATGCAATTTACTAATTATGATTACAATTCCCGACTCTGCCGGGAATCGAACCCGGGACCCTGTGACCAAAGGCCAGTGCGGTAACCATTTAGCCATGTAGCTGGACACTTTGTGACAAAGTCATAGAATCTCCCAGACTATGTCATATCGGTTTATAATTTTGCCAATGGAGGGTGGTAACATGAAGAATATCACTCTGCAGGCTAGTAGTGGTCTTGGAAGTAAATATTTCTGTTTATTAATTATATTTGTCACACATTTACTCCACTTTTGTTACGATGATTAATTGTGTATGCTAATTGTAACAATATTGCAAAATACTACAGTATTTATAATTATTATATAAAGAGCGTGATTTAGTCGGAAATTTAATTTCCACGTGTTTGTTACACGGTGCTCCTAGATAATTCGGAAAATTGAATTTCTCCCAATACTTCTCTGCTACTTGACGCCACATTTCAGTTGCAGGGTTTGGAAGGTCAAAGGTATTTTTTGTCATTCTTAAGTAATCATAAAATTTATCGTGATAAAGTCTTGCATCTCTGTGCAAACGATGGAATTCTCTGAAAGTAATTCGTTCTTCATTAAATTCATGAACCCACTTTCGATTCTTTTTCCTAATTTTCAATTTTAGGTAACTGTTATCCATCAGTAAACTGTTTCTAGTGTATTTGGATAACGGCATTACTCTGTGACCACCCTAAAACGCCTCGCACCAACCTAAGCGGAGAGCACGGCGTAGAGTTTTCGGTGTGAACAGCAAGCACGCCTTGCGCTATGCATAGCATTTCACGCTACACACTATGCGAAGCGCGCTCGGTGTGCACGCGGTCTTAAGTGAAATGCGCACACCTGAGTCTTGTTGGGATTTGGCTTTAGATGATTGCCTTCATAGTAAGAGCCAAGAGTATCTAGTGCAGAAGTCAACTTTCCCTCCACCTCTTCAAATGTCTTTCCTTGGGCAGCCACTACAGTATCATCGGCATAGATGAAAAGCCTGGTATGTTCACAATGATATTTGAGCTAGATGGAAAACTACCATTCCTGGACGTCTCAGTAAAACGTAACACCAATGGAACTCTGAGTCATGCAGTATACAAAAACTCCCGCCCCCAAAACAAACACAGAGAAAAGTACCTGCACACCTCTTCTCACCACCACCCATTTCAAAAACAGGCTGTTCTAAAATCACTGATTAACAGGGCCATAGCGATATTGGATGCAGAACACCTCGAAGAAGAAAAAGAACTCCTTATGGAAACCCTCCGCAAGAAATGACTACTCGCTCAATAACATCAAACAAGTTTTTACAAAATTAGAAGAAAACAAAGAAAAGGCCACTGTAGAACAATTGACCTGCCCGAAAACAGCGATACTTCCTTACATTATTTATTTCGTGTCAGTGTGTTGAGAAACTTAAAAATATAAATAAGGTATTATATACAAATAAAACAGAATACATTTTATGTCACAAAACATGTTTCACACAATGTCTGCCCAGAAATGGGCAACAGAAATTCCCTCTTCAGTGGCTTGAAGCAAGTCTTGAAGTGTACAACGAACAGGGCAGGACTGACAGTCATACAGGTGTTGGGTAGTTTGTTGCTCCCCACAATCTCAGAAGTCTGACTGATCTTTCAGATAACCCCATTTTTTAAGGTTACCCTTGGATTTACCTACTCCACTCCTCAAATGATTAAGTGCCTTCCAGGTTGTCCATTCCAAATGATGACCAGGGGGTGGAGATTCAGAAGGCACCATCCAATCAGAAAGATGCTCCATTTTTGCTCGCCACATATCACAACGTGCTGTTCTTGCTGGTTTATCCAGAGCCTTGGAGACGTTGAGGAAACTTTTCCTGGACGTCAGTCTTCTGGGTGGAGGTCGATGTCCAAATAACGGGTGGTTGCTTGTGAGATCCACCTTCGACCTCTCTTGCCTTGCAAACACTTCTCGCCAAATGTCTGGAGGAGAAATACCAGCCAAGCAGTAGAGTTTGTCAGTGGGAGTAGGTTTCAGACACCCAGTTACTATTCTACATGTTTCATTAAGGGCTGCATCCACCCGCTTCGTATGGGCTGACCTAAACCATACAGGACACGCATACTCAGCTGCAGAAAAACTCAGAGCAAGAGCTGAGGTTCTTAACAAAGTTGGATGGGCTCCCCATTTGCTTGAGCCAAGTTTACGGAGGATGTTATTTCGGGCTGAGACTTTCTGTCCAGAATTAACACAGTGTTTCTTGTATGTTAAGGTCCGGTCTAAAGTGACACCCAGGTACCTAGGTGTAAAACAATGCTCCAGTTGCTTACCCTCCCACGTCACGCACAGATGTCTAGTAGCTTCTCGATTTCGAAGATGAAATGCACACACCTGGGTCTTAGTCGGGTTTTGCAGTAGCCGGTTCTTCTGATAGTACACTGAAAGTTCCTTAAGTGCATTTGAGAGTTGCATTTCAGTGGTTTGAAGTCATCGCACTGGACAGCTAAAGCCAGCTCATCGGCATAAGTGAGGCTTCTTGTATAGGAAGGCCTTGGCTGGTCATTTGTGTAGATGTTAAAGAGGACTGGCGAGAGGACAATGCCCTGGGGAAGTCCGTTCCGTTGGTCCCTCCACCTACTGCACTTTCCTTGAAACTCAACAAAGAACCGGCGATTCTGCAGGAGAGTTTCAACAATCTTCGTGAAACCATAGTCTCTGGTGAAGTTATAGAGCTTGGTGATCAAAGTTCTATGGTGCACTGTGTCGTATGCTGCTGTAAGGTCCACAAATACCACACCTGTGATTTTACGTCTTTCAAACCCATCCTCTATGTGCTGAGTTAAATTGAGCACCTGTGAAGTGCAGTTCCTTCCAGATCTAAAGCCCGCCTGTTCTGGAATAAGAAGGTGATCTACTTTAGATGTGAGGCGCTCAAGTAGGATCCTCTCAAATATCTTATATAGGTGATAAAGTAATGATATTTTTCCTGTAGCTCTTAGGATCTAATGGATCCTTACCTGGCTTCAAAATAGCTATCACTCTAGACTTCCTCCATACCTTAGGTATCTGTTTACTCTGCAGGCAATTGTTTAGAAAATCAACAACCCACTTCCTTGCTCTGGAACCAAAATGTTTTATTTGTTCCACTCTCATATCATCCAGATCTGTAGCCTAGCCATTTTTGGATTTGTTTATGGCTTTCTCTAATTCCTCTAGGGTGATATTATTAGTGAGGTCGCTAGACTCCTTATCTATTTGGCGTTCTATTTTAACTCTATTCATATAACCCCCTATTTTTCCATTGAGCAAAAGTTGATGAGCAATGGCATCTGGGGACAAATTGACGTGTACAGGGGCTTTTGTGAAGTCATTATTAAGCCTCTTTAAAAGTCGCCAGGCTTTCTGACTACTTTTAGACATGTCCAGCTCTTCAAGGGTAGATATCCAACGATTTCGTTTATCTTCTGCTAACATTGTTGTCAACTCTAGACCTTTTTGCACAGTCTCTTCGCCAAAGGGATTCGTCTCAAATAGATCAATGTATTCAGCCATCAGAGCTGAGGAATGTTGATTGAGTCCAGGAACATAATTCATTCGACAACCTCTGGGAATTGACTGTCTGGAGCTCTTGTTCACTGCATCTACAAACATTAGAAACACTACAGAAGGGATCGGCAAGATACTAGACAAATATGACAAAGCCCATCTATATACCACACCAGAAGTTAACTCGTCATCTACCTCCAGTAAAACACATAATAGAATTACAGGCTCCTGGAGTCTACCACATTGAATATAGATGCAGGAAACGTTACGTTGGGGAAACGAAGCATCTGATCACTACCCGACTTGAGGAACATATCAGCCACACCCAGAACCAAAACAAAATATTATTTGACAGGACTAAGATCTTAGCAGCTAGCCCTCAGAATCTTGAAAGGAAAATCAATGAGACTATCGAAATTAAGGAAAACCCAAACAATATGAATTTAGGAGAAGGATATAAAATCAGCAATTCTTGAATGCCTATCTTACATAGATTAAGAGATGCAGACAACAAAATAACATGCAGGACGAACCTCAAGTTACATAACAGCACTGGCAAATCCCACCACCTAGTCGTAACACATAATGTTCCAGAAGCCTCACAAGACTGCTAGGGGCTTACGTCAGCCAGAGAGAAAAGGGTATTTAAGGCCAGGGTCACACTGGCGGCATTTCTAGATATAGAAGTAGCCTTCAGCAATGCAACCTATGACTCTATGATAATAATAATAATAATAATAATAATAATAATAATAATAATAATAATAATAATAATAATAATAATAATAATAATAATAATAATACATGTAAGATGGAAGGAAGATAAAAGCAACCCTGTTTGAAGAAACTCTGAGGGTTAGGGCCACCCGAGGCTGTGCTCAGGGAGGAGTTCGTTCGCCTCTGCTGTGGAACCTCGTGGTGAACAAAATCATAGGAATACTCAATGAATAGGGTTTCTATACACAAGGATATGCAGATGACCTACTGATTGTGGTAATAGGTACGGTGATGAGTGTTATCCAGGACCTCGTGCAAAGATTGCTCAACCTTGTGGAGAACTGGTGTCGGGAAGAACAACTATCAGAGCCTATCTGGTCCCTTTTACAAGAAGGAGAAAATTAGAGGGAAAGAGAACACTGAAGCTCTTTGGGCAAGATATACATATGGAAGAACAGGCACTGCACCTAGGTGTAGTGTTAGATAAAAATCTAACCTGGAATCCACATATAGAAAGGAACAAAACCCAGGAAAAGAACTTGATGTATGCATGTAAAAGAGCCGTAGGGAAGACATGGGCCCTAAGACCATCAATGGTAATGTGGATATACACAATGATCATTAGACCGTTGATGGCCTATGCTGCAATCATCTGGTGGCAGAAAGTAAGACAAGGAAAAGTCAGCAGTAGATTGGATAACCTACAGAGAATAGCATGCTTAGCCATGACTGGGTCTATGAGAACTACACCGACAGAAGCCTTCAATACTTTACTAGACCTCCCATCATTATGCAATTTCATAAAAGGACAGGCTAGAATGGATTCATATAGACTGGCACAATAAGAGTGCTGGAATGCACAAAGACCCAATCTAGGACACTGTAAAATTAACAGAGTAATAACAGAGGAAGTTCTACACATGCCTTCTGATCATATGATACCAAAGTACAACTTTGAAAAACAGTTTGAGACCCAGATAATAATAAAAAATTTAAAAAAGAAGACTGGGATATCAATAAGTGGAATTCTGAAAAAGAAGATATAGTGTGGTGGACTGATGGCTCAAAGACTGTGGATGGCACAGAAGGAGGTATCAATGAGGGAAGACCTGAGAGATCAATCCAGATGAGCCTGGGCAGACAAACTACAGTCTTTCACGCTGAAATGATAGCTATCACAACATGTCTTGAAGAAAATCTGAAAATGAACTATAGGAATGAGAACATTTTCGTTTTTACGGACAGCCAAGCGGCCATTAAGGCACTAGAGGGAGTCCAGATAATATCCAGAATTGTCCCCTGAAGCTCTCAAAGTATAACATTGTCAAAATAATATGGGTACCAGAGCATGCAGGTATAGAAGGAAATGAAAAGGCAGATAAACTGGCCTGGAAAGGGGCAGAAACACATTTTGTAGGCGCAGAACCTGTATGCGGAATTTCCTATGGACAAGTCCAATACTACATAGGAAAATGGGTACAAAAGGAACAAGTGGAAAACAGGAAAAATACTCCAGGATGCAGGCTTGCTAACAAACTGATAAAAGGACCAAACAAGAAGCATACTAAAGAACTGTTGAAACTCAGCAGAGAAAATATAAGATGGGTAGTAGGACTGTTGACAGGATACTGCCATCTGAAAAAACACCTACACAGAATTGGAGTGATAAGAGACAACATATGCAGGAAATGCAATGAAGAAGAGGAATCAGCTGAACACACACTTTTCAAAAGTGAGGCGGTGGGTAGAATGAGACTCTCCACTCTAGGACTACCAAGTGAAAAGAGAGGAAAAATACAAGAAGACCCAATAAGAACAACCTGCAGCTTTGTGAAGGGAGCAGGTATATCTAGGTGAGAATGAAGGAAAAACATAGTAGCAAAAGATATTAGAGGTCGATGCTAATTAGGAACTAATATTTAGAGGCCCCTTGAAGAAAAGAAGAAGGAGGCCAGGGTCAGTAACTACTCTCATAGTTTGTTTGGTGCCTAGGAGACTGATTACCTCTGATGGAGTAGGGGTATTTCAGTTGCCTTGACAAAGAATACTGTACTGTGTTCGAAACGTCAGCAAACTGTACAGATTTCAATGTTATGAATTTCATTATTGGTTCCATATTGAATTAAGATTACATATAAATTACAAAGATTATTCCACCTACTCAATACTGTACAATAATTGCAATGTCTATAAATACTTTACAATATGTTATCAAGGGACTAGTTTTGACCCTATGTGGGTCATCATCAGCCTAACTAAGATACACTTATTGATTTGCTGATGTCCTAAAACGAAATTACATTGTGAAAATAAAAATGAAAAGAGTGAACTGTGTATGCGATGTGATAATGTACTTATCAAATGGTGGAGTGATGAAATATTGATAGATGAAATTATGTTGTACTGATCAATAACAAATAAAAGTTCAGGTTTCACATCAATTACAATTAGACTGTAAGAATAGTACCAGATGATTTTTTACAATGATGATAAAATATGCCCTTGTTTAGTGAATACTCTAAAATTGAAAATTAAAAGTATAAAATGCCGATTGAATGCAAAGTCACCCTAGTTGCACTCTACCGGTCAGGTCGTTCACATTGCGCGCTTCTATTGGTTCCAACTGGGATTGGGAATTTTTCTCATTTCACAGCAAGAATCCATCATATTATAAGAATGTCGTATGGTTTTTATCTATATTTATTTTCTGTATCAGAAATATTGGACCTTAAGCAAGATAGACACCCTCTGCACCAATGTTCAACATTCAATTCTCTACCTGAAGATGCACTTGAAATATAGAACTCAATACAAGTATCAGGACTACACCGTTCCGAAGATGATCGATCTCATTTTGTGGCAAATGTTTTAGTTTTCTTATTCAGACAGCGTCACCTAACCTAACCTAACCATACTATAAGTATCAAAAAAATATATTTCAACCGCCATATTTCAGCCTCACAAGTGACGTGCAATTCTTGTGACGCTACGAGAAATGTGAGAAATGGGCGACCAGCAACCAAATACATCAAGATAGCGACCATCAATGTAGTGACACTAACAGGGAAAGTGGAAGAAATTGTAGATTTTATGGTTGACTCATTGCTAGGAATCAGTGAGACCAAACAGAAAGGAAGTTGGTGTTTCAAACCGACCAAAGTACAACGGAACAAGAAGTGACAGTTGTACATAACCAAATATTCAGCTCAATTCTGCAGTTCAAAATACAAAGGCCATCCAGAAATTAAATTTCCCTAATTAAAACAAAAAAAAATTAAAAAGACAACACAGTTACATGAAAAATGTTATTGGCACCCGATACAGCAATTTTGGAGCTATTTTTCGACAGTCACCACCAGAATTGAGACACTTGTCATATAATGGGATCAACTTTTGTATGCCAGTGTCGTAGAAATCTGCCACCTGGAAATGGAACCATTGTGTGACATTCGTCTTCAGCTCTTCGTCGGTGTAGAAATGCTGACAGGACAGGAATTTCTTGACGTGCAAGAAAAGATGAAAATCACCAGCAGCAAGATCAGGACTGTATGATGAATGACCAAACACCTCCCATTACATGTAATAAATATCATTTTTGGTCCGTATTGATGATATTTGATTGAAATAATAACATTAAGTTATTTATTAGACCACCTAATCAACACATTGAAAATAAGCGTCTAAATAACATGTAATAATGAAATGAATTTTTAAATCTTGAAGAGATTTGAAGTAAAATAACATTAAAAATAACAATGATGGTTTAAAAATACAATGTGATGAGATATAATAGTGGAAGTATTAACAAAATTAACATTAGAAGGCTGCTAAAATAAGTGCAATGGATAAAACGACAGATTGTTATACAACAAGTAGTAAGATTGCATAAAAATGAAGTTGATAGTCTGGCGGTTATAATTAGACGATGGCGAAAAATCGTATATAATCGAAGTAAAGAAGAGAGAATAAAAGTCATAGTCGAGAGATCCGAAGTTAATCATGATCTTGAAGATAAAAGACGAAAGTCAGAGGCATATGGTGAAGTTGTAGAACACGTTGAGGATATGAAGTTGTAGAATAGAAGTTGAAGAACAGTTTCAAATAGGATCTCTATGGACCATCTCAAAGTTTGAAGTAATGCTCAAATGTTGTAAATTGTGAGTTTGTAGATATTCTAGTTGAAAAAGCATATAATAGTGGAATCTGTAAAAGGAAGCAAGAAACAGAGTTAATTGTGTGAAAAGATATTTGAAAATATTGAAGTAGAATCGTGTGCACTTACCATTTGACGGTGACAAAGATAGCTTGTAACGTTATGAGTTAGAAGTATTTGCAACAGTAGACTTCTTGCTACGTGTGTTATAGCTGAAGGTTTGTGCTGGAGGGGGATCTGTTTGCGTTGACGTAACTATTGGAGGGGGGCTGCTATTGGTGGGAGGGAAGGAAGAGAGTGTATTACTGCGCGTGTTGTATCGGTGTAAGGCTATTGGAGGGAGCGATGTTATGGTGGGTGTGGCTATGGGTTTATTGGTTGTATTTGAATTAGAGGTACTAGCGGCGGGGGGGGGGGGGGGGGGACAGGGAGGGGGGTATATTAGCTGTAGGGGAGGTGAGAACGCTAATTGATGTGAGGTTGAAGATTTTTAAGAATATGTTGGTGAGGGGAGTTGATTCTCGTAATAAAATAAGAAACTGTTCATACAAGGGGCTTTTTTTATCAATAGTGTCATTTAGGTTCTTATCTTTATTAAAATGTTGATCGAGGAAAATAAATAAGTTTTCATATTCTGTCATGAGTTTACTTTTATCGACTCTTTTTAGGATATGGAGGTCTTGTTCTATTGTGGTGAATTTATGTCCTGTGTCCCTCATGTGGTTGGCCATTGCGGAGAATTTGTTGTGTCTTTGGGCATTGTAATGCTCGGCGTATCTGGTGGAGAAGCTGCGGCCAGTTTGGCCAACATAAGAAAAATTACATGTAGAGCATTTCAATCTGTATATTCCTGATCCAGAGTAACTATTGTCTGTGATGTTAATAGAGTTGTGATTGAAGAATAAATTACGATTAGTGTTTTTTGTTGTGTAGGCTATTTTTATTTTGTGCTTCATTAATGAATTGGTTATCGGATAAATGCTATGGTTAGTGAATGTGAATTTAGTATATTTTGGTTTGACGGGTTTCAATGGAGTTAAATTTGTAGCTAGTTTCAGTTTGGTTTTATTAATGATTTTATCAATCATACTCGTGTTAAATCCATTGAATTTAGCTATTTCCTTAATGAATAGTAATTCTTTCTTTAAATTTTTTTTTTTTTTTTTTTTTTTTTGCTAGGGGCTTTACGTCGCACCGACACAGATAGGTCTTATGGCGACGATGGGATAGGAAAGGCCTAGGAGTTGGAAGGAAGCGGCCGTGGCCTTAATTAAGGTACAGCCCCAGCATTTGCCTGGTGTGAAAACGGGAAACCACGGAAAACCATCTTCAGGGCTGCCGATAGTGGGATTCGAACCTACTATCTCCCGGATGCAAGCTCACAGCCGCGCGCCTCTACGCGCACGGCCAACTCGCCCGGTTTTCTTTAAATTAATAGAGTACATAGGGATCTTTAATGCTCTATATATTAAACTGTGATAAGTGGCTTTCTTATGTGAGTTGGGATGTAAAGAATCATTTTTTATGGTTGTTGGGGAAAAGGTGGGTTTTCTGTATATTTGGAAGTCAAATTTGTTCAATGCTCGTGTGATTTTGATGTCTAAGAAGTTCAAAGAGTTATTGAACTCATCTTCTTTAGTGAATTTAATATTATTATCTAAGTTGTTGAGAAATGATAGTATGTTATTGCTGTTGTTGATTTGTTTATCAATGATAGCTATGGTATCATCAACATAGCGATGACAGAGTATGTTGATGTTATTAATAATCTTACTATGTTCGAGATTATCTAAGTATATATCGGCTAGTATTCCAGATAACGGGTCTCCCATCGCTAGACCTTCTTGTTTGTAAATTTTCTTATTGAAGGTAAAAATAGTTGTTGTCTAAAACGAAATTAAGTAATTTTAACCATTCATCAATTTCGATTTTACTCAATGTGCTATGTTTCAACAGATTGTTTTTTATAATAGTAATAGTATTGTTGATAGGGATATTAGTATACATGTTGGTGATGTCAAAAGAACATAAAACGTGGTTTGGTTGTAGACTGAACTTATTTAGGGAATTACAAAGTTCAATCGAGTTCTTTATGGGGTTGGAGTTGTGAAATTTGAAGTGTTTTTTCAGGAATTTGTGTAGGAATTGAGAGGTTTTATAGGTAGGACTATTAATACTATTAATTATAGGCCGAATGGGGACATCCTTTTTATGAATTTTGGGCAGTGATCTGACTGTAGGTAATTTTGGGTTCATTACAGTTAATTTCTGATAATCTTGATCATTTAAAATGAAGTTAGAATTTTTAAGAAGGTTCTTTAAGTTACGCTGTATTTTGTTTGTTGGATCTTTGTTAATTAAGGTATAGGTATTGTCTGAAAAAAAAGTTTGTTTTATTGATGTAATCTTGTTTGTTCATTATTACTATGGTGTTGCCCTTATCTGCTTTTTTTTTTTTCTGCTAGGGGCTTTACGTCGCACCGACACAGATAGGTCTTATGGCGACGATGGGATAGGAAAGGCCTAGGAGTTGGAAGGAAGCGGCCGTGGCCTTAATTAAGGTACAGCCCCAGCATTTGCCTGGTGTGAAAATGGGAAACCACGGAAAACCATCTTCTATCTGCTTTTGTAATTACTACATTGTTGTTATGGATTTAGGATTTCAGGTTTAGAATTTGTTTTGAGACGTTGTGGTTATTATTAGATGTTATTTCATTAATCAAAGTTGGGAGTTTCTTTTTTACTTCATAACGTACGTCATTCTGTTTATCAATTGGGATTTGTTTATCGATATTAGTTTCGGTTTCAGCGATGGTAGTGATGATGTCTTCTGCTTTTTTGTGATTAGGCCAATTACAATGCCCAAAGACACAACAAATTCTCCGCAATGGCCAACCACATGAGGGACACGGCATAAATTCACCACAATAGAACAAGACCTCCACATCCCAAAAAGAGTCGATAAAAGTAAACTCATGACAGAATATGAAAACTTATTTATTTTCCTCGACCAACATTTTAATAAAGATAAGAACCTAAATGACACTATTGATAAAAAAAGCCCCTTGTATGAATAGTTTCTTATTTTATTACGAGAATCAACTCCCCTCACCAACATATTCTTAAAAATCTTCAACCTCACATCAATTAGCGTTCCCACCTCCCCTACAACTAATATACCCCCCTCCCCCCCCCCCCCCTCGCTAGTACCTCTAATTCAAATATAACCAATAAACCCATAGCCACACTCACCGTAACATCGCTCCCTCCAATAGCCTTACACCGATACAACACGCGCAGTAATACACTCTCTTCCTTCCCTCCCACCAATAGCAGCCCCCCTCCAATAGTTACGTCAACGCAAACAGATCCCCCTCCAGCACAAACCTTCAGCTATAACACACGTAGCAAGAAGTTTACTGTTGCAAATACTTCTAACTCATAACGTTACAAGCTATCTTTGTCACCGTCAAATGGTAAGTGCACACGATTCTACTTCAATATTTTTAAATATCTTTTCACACAATTAACTCTACGTTTCTTGCTTCCTTTTACAGATTCCACTATTATATGCTTTTTCAACTAGAATATCTACAAACTCACAATTTATAACATTTGAGCATTACTTCAAACTTTGAGATGGTCCATAGAGATCCTATTTGAAACTGTTCTTCAACTTCTATTCTACAACTTCATATCCTCAACGTGTTCTACAACTTCACCATATGCCTCTGACTTTCGTCTTTTATCTTCAAGATCATGATTAACATCGGATCTCTCGACTAACTTTGACTTTTATTCTCTCTTCTTTACTTCGATTATATACGATTTTTCGCCATCGTCTAATTATAACCGCCAGACTATCAACTTTATTTTTATGCAATCTTACTACTTGTTGTATAACAATCTGTCATTTTATCCATTGCACTTATTTTAGCAGCCTTCTAATGTTAATTTTGTTAATACTTCCACTATTATATCTCATCACATGTATTTTTAAACCATCATCTTTATTTTTAATGTTATTTTACTTCAAATCTCTTCAAGATTTTAAAATTCATTTCATTATTACATGTTATTTAGACGCTTATTTTCAATTTAAGGTTAAGACTATGGCTGATGATGCCTTCAGGGAAGGCGAAACATGTACCACTATTAGTTAACAAATTTATGTAAATCATCCAAGACGATTTAAAAAAAAAAGTATTGATTAGGTGGTCTAATAAATAACTTAATGTTATTATTTCAATCAAACACCTCCCATACGAACTCCTGTAGAACAGTCACTCAGTGCCGAGCCGTATGTGGGCGAGCATTGCCATGGATTAGCACAATACCTGTACTGAGCATTCCACGCCTTGTTTTGAATGGCCCATCACAATTTTTATACAAACTTTATTACAGACCAAACTTCGCAGGTGGCATGAGAAAAAGTATGTAATAATAATGTTATTTGTTTTACGTCCCACTAACTACTTTATAAGGTCTTCGGAGATGCCGAGGTGCCGGAATTTAGTCTCACAGGAGTTCTTTTACGTGCCAGGAAATCTACCGACACGGGGCTGTCGTATTTGAGCACCTTCAAATACCACCGGACTGAGCCAGGATCGAACCTGCCAAGTTGGGGTTAGAAGGCCAGCGCCTTAACCGTCTGACCCACTCAGCCCAGCAGAAAAAGTATGAACTACCATTTCGAGCCTGAACTACTGACACCAGGAGGGACTTGTCCGGCCGGTATACGATTGCTACGTCACAGATCTGTCGCACATGCTGATATATCCCTGTTAAACACATTTACTCTACAAGAAATGAAATGGGGAAACTTAATTTCTGGATTGCCTACATAGTTCAGTGAAGGGTCAAAGGATGTCACAGTAATCCTAAAAGAAATGTTACAAGTAAAAATTAGATTTCTCAGATTTGTCAGCAAATGCCCGCAAGTGTACTATTTCCGAGGACTTGTCTTTCATGTGTTAAAGTTAGATTGAACTGTATAGTACTGGACATAACCAATTATACTCAATCTCAGCACAAAAAAACTGTGCAAGGTTTTTTTAAATTATAAATAGGCCTCTTGCTAAAATAAATGTTAATGTTAACCACTGTGTTGGAGACTTCTCAGAGACAAAATAAATATTGAAAAACCAGTCATGAAATGAACGAAGAATATTATAAGTGAAGATAATTGGCATGTGCCTTAAGAGTAATTATGTAACTGGTAAATTTCACATAGGTCCATCTGAAGTGAAATGAAACATGATTACATATAACAAACATACCTGAAAGTGGAGTATGTGAACCTATGCCACCATTCACAAGTGCAATTGGAGGATCCTGGACTGTTAAATCCCTTATGCCTGTTGCAATCCCATTGCTAAGGCCATTGCTAGAATTCTTGGCCAAGGGAGTGGTGTTTTTTCTTTTCTTCCAAGACTTACGAACACCCCATGACTTGCTACTTCCACTAGGGGGGAGGGTAGCAGTGTTTGTCAGGACCTTATTTTCTCCATCCACAATATCATTCATACCATTCAGAGCATCTAAGGCAGCTTGTCGAGACTCTGCCTGGCTGGCCAAGAGACGACATGTCTCTCTTATATTGTCTAACAAACATACCAAGAGCTCATGGGCATCATGCTGTTGGTTACCTTCAAATATTGGGTTCACCTCCCTGAAAACAAATACATATACCAATATACATCACACAAATAATTTACAGCAAAAAAAAAAATAAAAAAAAATTGTTAAATGCAATATACATGAGAGTTGAAGAAGTACTATCTTAACATAAAGGTCATCAATATTCCCAATTACTGTAAAACCGTTCAATAAAATGACCATGTATTTCCTTCTTCCAAAAAACTTCCACCATAAACAGTTACATTACACATCAAAGTTTTACAGGAAATGCTCTCAGAAATCCTTTATATCTTCCAACTACTATTACAAAAGCATGTTATTGAAGTATAACTTATTTATTTGTTCATCGCCATAAGACCTATCTGTGTCGGTAAGACGTAAAGCAAATTGTAAAAATAAAAATAAAAAAATTGTAGGATTTCCAAATTATTAACAATCTTACCCACATCTTTCCCAAATGAAGGTTATGTATGTTAGATGTGGGTGTATCACTGCATAATATATACACTTCAATTGTTGGTGAGAGAAATTACTGTACAGATTAATCTGTACATTATTCCTAACAAAGGGGTAATTTTGCTGATTACATAATCAATATGACTTTTCCAGGAATGTGTTGAGTCTAACACTACACCAAGATACATAGCTAAGTTGACTCTTTCTATTAAAATATTGAATAACCAAGCTCGATAGCTGCAGTCGCTTATGTGCGGCCAGTATCCAGTAATCGGGAGATAGTGAGTTCGAACCACACTGTCGGCAGCCCTAAAGATGGTTTTCCGTGATTTCCCATTTTCACACCAAGCAAATGCTGGGGCTGTACCTTCATTAAGGCCACGGCCGCTTCCTTCCCATTCCTAAGCCTTTCCTATCCCATCGTCGCCATAAGACCTATCTGTGTCGGTGCGACGTAAAGCAAATAGAAAAAATATATATATATTGAATATATTTCTGAAAAACTATGATGCTAACATGTTAAAAAACAATCTCTTCATTATCCAAAAATGTACCAGTCACTTTACTGACAAAGCTATACTATCTGTAATGTAATTATTGTGTCGCCTTAAAAAAGTATGTACCGTACTGTCCCTATCACGAGCCATACGCTCATGGCACCTTTTATCACCAATATATAAATAAATATGAATAAATAAAATATACAAAAGGAAAATGAATCTCAAAAGCAAAAGAATATTACTAATTACTTTTTGTCAAACGATAAAAACTGAAATTATCTATAATTTTTGTACCTCATGTGTTTTATCAACAATAGACTTAAGTAATTTTAATACTGGTCTACTTTATTAATACACATGGTTATTGAATGTGTTAATTGTTTGGTATTATTGCATTTCCAAACATTATTGTATGTTCTGTATTATTAAAACTTTCGTTGTGCATTAAAATGCACAAAGTCATATTATCCGTGTTTTCAGTAATCCAAGAGAATTTGTCCGATGATTAGCCCAGATAATGGAGAGTTCGCTGTAAGTATTGTGTTTTAGTTTCATTTAATGATCATTTCCTGAGATAAAGCCCAGTCCGACAACTTGTTCAAGTCACAATTTATATCTTACATAATCTGTGTTTTGCTTAGTCCTTTGCAAGTTATTAAGATATCATCGGCAAATAATTTACATTTTCCTTTTAGTGTAAAAGACCGTATGTCATTACTGTAAATAAAAAATAGAATAGGGCATAGTACCAAGCCCTGCGGTACTCCTGTCTAGTTTGTTGCTTAGAACTTATAGTATTAATCATCACATATTGTGTTCGGTTTGATAAATAATTGTGGAACCATTTGTGTGCTAAACCCTTAATTCCTGGTATTTTTTACTAGTTCAGAAGTATTTTGTGGTCAATGAATGAGTCAAACGCTTTTTCTTCCAGGTATGTATCGGACCTACTAATCTTCTAGAAGCAAATGTTTCAAACTAAGCCAATGTTTAGTCAAGAGGCTTGTGAGTAATAGTAAACAGAGCAGATAACTTTAGAAGAAGGTACTACAGAAAGTTATTTAAAAATTGTTGTCAGCAGATTTAAAAAATGAACTATCAAACCGTTATAGAGAATGCAAAAATAATTCATGAAAGAAGATGCTTCTACCACTTTGTACCTCAAACATATATGAAACACCATTCACAGTCAAGCTGCCTAACCAGAACAAAACCCCGTGTTTAATCAGGAGAGTCCCTGCCGTCCAAAACATGTACCACGACTGTGTATACTAACAAATAATTTAAAAAATACATTGCATACATCCATGATCTATTCTTAACCATTTTCAAAAAGCATGCATACTGTACCAGGAAGGCATAGGCCCTGGCACATACGAGTTATAAATTTTATTTATGAGCGTACAGTTAAGTTCTGATGCACGAACAGCTGTGTGGGAGAAGGTTCTCGTTCTCACTGCGCTGCGTGAGGGAGAGCGTAAGTCGAGCAAGGTCAAGTGATGTCACCACTGCCTGTAGCTTCCCTCCCCTACAGAATTCTCTCGAAAATTATTTCATGACCATTTTAACACC
The DNA here is from genome assembly GCF_040414725.1 of Anabrus simplex. NCBI lineage: Eukaryota > Metazoa > Arthropoda > Insecta > Orthoptera > Tettigoniidae > Anabrus > Anabrus simplex. The sequence continues at coordinate 97,764,186 of NC_090265.1, read as the reverse complement.
TGGATCAGTTAACATGAGACCAACGCTGAATTGTAGCCAATATTTTGGAAGTGAAACCCTGCAAGTTTGAGATCAATCCGTCCAGTGGTTTCCGAAATATAATAAGTTAAAACTTGGAAGGAATTATCACCCCTTCATCACCTGATTCCGAGCGCTGCTCACAGACCGGTATAAATAGATCAGTGAACCAGTGTGTTCTGCATTTATGAAGGACAGTATGATCCGTCGCGATCCGCGAGGACATTGTAGTGGTCACACTCAAATACTTTGAAATAGTGTGAAGACGTTGTAAGTCAAGTTTCTGCCGCGCCGCGACGAAGGAAATATTCTAAAAGTTTCTCCGAGTAAATTGTCGTTAGATAATACTTAGAAGTGCGTTAACTAAGTAAAGTTATAATAGGAATTGTGAACTGAAGTGTCAAGTATTTCATTCATCAGTATACGACATTGTGAACTTTACCATTTTCATGTAATTCTGAACTGTATCATTGAACTGTGACAATATTCTAAGTCATTGCGTGTGGTGAACTAAAATCCTAATTTGAGACGATTTCAATCATTCTGAGACGTATTTCTCCTACAATAATACAATAGTGGACTGTGTGAGACATTATTTCACTAGACATTCGTCCAATAACAGGGCTAGAAGTGACTAATTTCTATGTGCATTTTTTCGATCTTTTGATCGCTACTACGAGAACTCGGTGAACATTAAGAACTTTTTATAACAATATTTAGTAGTACAGGCTCGTGTGTTGCAAATCCAGCCATAAAATTGCCTTAATCTATAAACAGTGTTATTTCAGAGACTGTTGTTAATAACATTTTTTTCAAGTGCTTATAGACTGTGATTATTATTCTACGGTCGAACCTCAGACATGATTATTGACAATTATGAACTGTGACACTGTTAAATCTTAATTCCCTTAACTGTGTGTATATAAAAACTGTGCTTTCCATAGTGAAAACGATTGTAAATCCTTATTCCGCTAACCTGACTTACAAACCATATGGTAGCATGGACTGTGAATTTTAAGTCACACATTCAACACCGTAAAATTAATATGAGGATAGAACTGTGCATTACAACCTGTGTTGGTGTGTAATATTAATATTAGTGATAACTGTGAGCTCTGTAGTGCCAATTGAACTTTAAGTGTTCCGACATTACCTCAAAGAACAACGGAAATCTTGGCAACATGCTGTGAGATTCTGCTGCATCGAACGTCGTTTCCAACGTGGGATTTACACGGTTTCTTCAGTTATGGTACCCATCGAGGGACGTCGATGAGGGAGATTAATGTGGTATCTTCACTGAACGCCGCAAGTGCTAAGTTCGAGCCTTGGCTGCACGCTGCGGAATGTTCCAGACACCAAGCAGCAGTAGAGCATCACACCAACACTTGTAAGCAGATTCCAGATGATCTTCTCATATTCTGAGTGAGTAATCTTACTGACTGACTTTTTACAAAGCACTCAGTTAATTACAGTGCTCCAACAAGTGCTTTGTGTGAATATCAGCTAGTAATTTATAATCATTAAAGAGAGGTTCATATCTTGCTTTTAAACTGTAAATTCCTTTTTAAATCATTCATAATTTGAATTAATTCCACATAGATGAACTTTAGGATTTGCAAGGGCACTATTTACTTTATTTTTCAACTTAAATGAACTGTAGAGACATACAGCAAGTGATAAAATATTTTCATTTAAACTATCAACTTATTCATGACTGTGTGTTCATTTATGTTCAAAATATTAGAAAGACTAGGTCAGCACCATAAGTGATAGACTTGATGAAATTCAAGGTGCAAAGTGAAATTTTTGTATTTGAATTCATATTAGATGAACTGTAGGGTGTGTATGGTCTATAAAAGAGTGATACTTATTTTGGACATTCTGAAGCAAATAGACATCTCAGAAGATAATAACATCGATCTTTTATTTTGCACTTTTTGGAAAATATTGGCTGGAAATTGAGTTTGAAATTCCAACTGCAGGGTTTTTTCTGTGAATATTTTTAATAAATTCTATCAAAAAGATTTTTACCATTTATTATTCGCCCTGTGATACTATCCATCTCTGTACCTGCTCCAATAAGAAACCGAACACTACCTGAGATCCTTTCCATGCTCTGGCCCAACAGTCACTTCCTGGTACAATATACACATTCTATAATGTATGTTATGCCTTTCAGCATTCAGTCTGCAGCTACTATGAATTTACTAACACCTCCACATTCCTCTATTTTTAACTAGATCTGTGGCCTCACTTTGATTCATTCCCTTTTTCTTTAAATCATTAGAAAAAGAATCTTACCATCATCATCTTGGTCTCCCCCTACTTCTCTTAGCCCCCATGCCCGAGTCCATTACTCTCCTAGGTAGCCTATCCTCCTCCATTCACCACACATGACCCTAGCACCGAAGCTGTTTTATACATACTGCTTCATCTATCATCAAGTTCATTCCTAACTTAGCCTTCATATCCTTACTGAGAGTACTCTATTGCCATTGTTCCTACCTGTTTGTACCAGCAATCATTCTTGTTACTTTCATGTCTTTTAAGTCTAGCTTGATGCAAGTGCAATAACAGGTATAACTCGAAAATAATATTCTCTCACCCATAGGTAACTAATACAGATATCGAGCTTGAACATTATTATTATTATTATTATTATTATTACTATTATTATTATTATTATTATTATTATTATTTTATGTATAGCTATGAAGTGTTTACATCCATTTAGTATTAGTATTATTTACGTAGTTACGTTGTATGTACGGACGATATGATCGTGCTGTTTTTGAGGTTGTCATGGAAGAGGCACTGTATATAGACATTTATATCAGTAATGTAAATACCTGTAAATTAATATTATTCTTACCTGTATATATAAATTGTAATCCATAATTGTGAAACACACTGTAACTTCCAGAATGGTGTAGACACTAGAATGATTGAGAATATTCTATGCATTATAATCCATGTATTGGACACTCTGGAATATTCAGGAAGGTAGTTTTTTTTTTTTTTTTTTTTTTTTGGTAGGGGAGAGAGATTTATTAAAGAAATAAATCATCCGTCCTCCAACGAGGGTGACCATTTGGATCCAGAATACAGTTTCAATTTCAATGAAGTTTAAAAATATCAAGAAATGAAACTGTAATCGTTGATGCTGTTATCTTCTTTTTTTCCAAGGGTTAGTGGGGGAGGAATGTCAATCACGTTCTCAGGTACAGATGGAAATGAATGATTTGCAGAGAGTCCCTCAGTATCTGTATTACTATTTTTTCTAACTCGCAGAATGGAACTTTCAAGTTTTGTAAGAAGTTCGAAGTCTGACTAGGGAGGGTGCCTCTTGCTCCGAATAGCAGGACTCTTGACAATCCACCGATTGATAGGTATCTTATACTTAGATGAAAGGTAAGGCAAGCATGGAACATAAATAACTTGCTTTTCTAGGTCCACATCCTGAGCCTGATTAAGATCTCTTTCAAATCGAATGGTGGGACCTAAGACCATTGCTTTAAATGTCCTCACTGTTATCTTTCTGGAAGACTGGCCAGCATATATATAAAGAGACGATCTTGACGGTGAAGTGAGTGGCAGTTGTTGGACGAGTTAATGTTTGGAAGTTATTGGTTGACAAGTTATGGTGTAGCAAGGAATATACTTGTGACTTTGTGACACGTGGTAAAATGCAGTCTCCATATTGAAGTGACATGCTTGTACGCAGTCATCTGTTTTATTGTCCGACTTGTTGACTGTACGGTCAGCGTACTGGCCTTCGGTTCAGAGGGTCCCAGGTTCGATTCCCGGCTGGTCGGGATTTTAACCTTAATTGGTTCATTCCAATGGCACAGGGGCTGGGTGTATGGGTTGTCTTCATCATCATTTCATCCTCATCACAACACGCAGGTCGCCTACGGGAGTCAAATAGAAAGACCTGCACCTGGCGAGCCGAAACCGTCCTGGGATATCCCGGCACTAAAAGCCATACGACATTTCATTTCATCTGTTTTATTTGTGTTCCAAGGTTGTAACTTCTATGTGCTGTGTTATTCAGTTGTTTTTTATAATGGCGGCATTGTTGATATCAAATGACGTAGATGCCGACTGTATCCTTGAAGTGAAGTATTTGTTGTGATACTGTGATTAAGGTTATGGTTATGTGTGTGTTAATATGTGTATATTTGTGAATAAAATTCATTGTACCAGCTGACAGCATCTTGTGTGCGTCTGTACAGATACGTTAAGCTTATGAATAAGATATCCTGAGTCCACCAAACTTTCACTCCCGTACAACAACACTGAGTGGTGTAAACATAGTTTCGTCTACAGGAGCTAACATCTTTCTAACATAGTGCTGTTAATCGCAATTGCAAGCTCAATGCATTAGCTTTGCTGCACCTTGATTCAATCTCACTTATTATACTACCATGCTGGAGAATACACATCCTAAATACTTAAAATGATCTACCTATTCCAGTTTTGTATTCCCTGAGGTTTCTTAGGTCTCTTAGGTTTCTTCCCTGTTTGAATAAGAAAACTGAAACAATTGCCACAAAATGCGGTCGATCATCTTCAGTACGGTATCATTTTCTCACTATGTACACTTGTGAGCTCTCTCGTCATCATTCGAAGAAAGGCAATGTCAAAGTCAATTAGTAATACCTGTCAACTGCTGTTCTCAAAAAGAAAATTCAAATTGAAGGAGAATAACATGTTTTTGTAATAAATAACAGGGCTGATAGCAAATGTTAACTTGTTAAAAATAAAGGTTGAAGTAAATGATCACTTAATTTTAATGTTATATACTGAAATTAAGTACGAATGTGATACACCAGTGATTTCAGTGGATAGTTTATTTTCTTGCTTCTAGTTAAATTTCGCAAAGGCTGTTCCCATGTACATTTTTAGCGAAAAGGTTATTTCTCTATATGCACCTGAAATAAGTTTTCATGATACATATACGGTTAGGTTAGGTGACGCTCTTTGAAGAAGAAAACTGAAACTTTGCACAGAGGCCTCTGGAATGATACTACAATTTTCAGAATGAAATTAAACATATAACTTCAAGTAGTATCGGATTTCAAAAAATAACTGATGAGTAAATCGTACTGTGGATATTGTCTGCGAAAATGCAAGTTTTGAACAAACTGATTGCCTTTTCGTATTGATTTTAATGTGTATGGGGTTTTTCCAGACTTTTACATAAAATAAGGTATAACGACAATCCGTTATAGCGAGTACATTTTTCACCGTTATGAATTCTCACTATAACGGACCTCTACTGTATATACAGTATTGAATAGGTGGTGGACCATCTCATCCTTGTTGATAGTGATGAATCATCAATCTGGACCAAAATGAAATTAATTTCATATAAGAGAATTACAATGTCGCTTCACGCAAGGCAGATGTTGCACTAATCAATTTCCTGGATTCAACAGGCCCTAGAAGAGAGCACAAGTTGCTGCAATATAACTGTTCACAGTATTTATCAATTTCAAGAGCACTTTTAAAAGCATACCTGCCAACTTTCAAAAAGAGAAAACCAGAAGATCCTAAAGCGGTAAAATTTTAACAACACGCATGTGCGTCGCAAAGTCTGAGACATAGTGAAAAAGGACAACAAGGGGGAGATTACAAACATTACTAATACAAGTCAAATACATGTTATGATCAACCCTGAAATTAAATACTTGAACAAAGTTACATCTTGATGAGTGCTCATCTGTTTTTACTTAACACTGGGAACAGTTCACACAGTACACAGTGTTTTTCTGCACATTAAACTTCCAGGTCACAATATGAATGTCACCATCAAAATTAAACTAAACATGTACACTTATATACAAAATTCTGTCAAGTTCACAGTACGCAGGCTATTATTCATCACAGTTTGGAGAGGACAGATGGAGATGAGTTGCTTTCTTTGTTTTCTTCAGAAATTATGGAGGGAAACTACTCGAGAAACATGGATCAGTACTTCTAGTTTTCAAAACATAAATAGAATCCAGAATTTCATTTGACATTGAGGACCTAAACTGATTTTGGTTCTTTTTCACCAAGCTGAACACACGTTCACACTCAGCATTGCTGTGTGGTAGAGTCAGAACAGAAAGCATTAGCCAGGGAGCATGCACGGCCGCTCTCACCGCCTCTCGCGGAAGAAATCGGTAACGTTTCGGTGATCTTGTCTTGTTACAAGTAATAACTCTCATTGTCTTGAGCGGTCAGTCCAGGCTGTGTTACTGTGGGTGTGAAAATGTGGTGGTAGTAGTAGTGTATCAAATGCCTAAATCAAATAGAAGCTGCTATGCAGTGAACTGCTACAACACACGAAGAAACACGCATGGAAAAGAAATTACATTTCACACATTTCTTGGTCGTCCATGGGAATCGGACAGACGCAGGAAGTGGATTTCGGCTGTGGGAAGAATCGAGTAAGTACAGTGCCATACCTTATTTCATTTGTGACTTAAATCACACATTTCATATCGCACATTTCAAACATACCAGGTATGCCAAGTCAAGAACACGTTCATTTAAGTACACTTTGAAATAGTACATTTCATTTCAATTATGCATTGCAGCAGGTTCGTATGTTTACACTCATGTCTTTCCATGTGCACCTGTCTTGACTACGCTGAATAATAATAATAATAATAATAATAATAATAATAATAATAATAATAATAATAATAATAATAATAATAATAATAATAATAATAATAATAATAATAATAATAATAGTACGTTTTCCTGCATTTCAGTGCAGATGGAACTCCATGGGAATGCACCAAATGCTCTGTCATTTGCAGTGAACATTCTATAGGAGGAAAGCCAAGTAATATTGAAAATCATCCATCATATATACCCTCTGTGTTTCATGAGAGCTATAAGAAGAAACCGAAAAGAGAATGTGATGCATCCCGGTTTGAAAGAGCGAGTAAACGAATGAAATGCTCAAATATACATACGTCTTCTAACCAGGAAACTCATTTATTACGAGAAATGAATGTGAGAAACTACATAAGTCGGTGCAAGCAGCATGTCAGATTGAAGCAATGACATTCGAATTCACTTGTGTTTTTAGTGGGAATGATGTAAGCACACAGTGCAACTCAAGCACAGTTCCTCCAAGTATTTCGGAGAAGGTGGATGAAAGTTGTGGTCCCAACACTCCCCTGGACATATGCAGAGGATTTCATGGATACCAGAGCATAAAAAGTGAGGCACAGTTGAAGGATTTAACAAGTGTTAAAAAACTCTGCTATATTTGTTTATTTATGATTGATCTGTAGAAGTACTTTCTGCAGTACTTCTTTCGGTATATCATATGTATGACAGCATATCCCTCCCATATTCAATCCATATTTTACAAACATGACCGAATCGAGAGTTTGAATTGAGATTCTATTTCTCAGTTTATTTTTACTTATACTGAGTTGGCTGAACACTCGTTCCAAGCCCGCATTAGAATGAGGAAGTACGAGAGTTCGCGGAAAGGGTTTTCTCCTGTTAAATCCCTATACAAATCAACTTCTGCCCAAAATTTCAAAGTGTCCTTTACTTCAGTCCACTGGATATGATGCAGATTTCTCCACTGGTTTTCTACTTTCGCAATAACATTATTGTCAGCATAAAAGAGTTGTGCTATATCAATAATTTTCAACTTTAAAGGACTTAAACAATTTTCAGGTGAAAAGAGAGACATTTTTTCAAGGATCCCTATATTTTCAGGTAATATTTGCCTCAATTGTTGGATAAATTCAACAATGAATTGCACGCATCTATCGCGTAGTTGTTTCTGTTTGTCTTCAGAAAGCAAGGACGATGATACTTTAGTTTCGAAATTGTAACCTAGATAGGGCTTTGGGTCCAGATTATTATTAATTTCTGTTTTGAGGACATCTACTTTGACACTGGGTAGTAGAACCTTGGTGTATAATGACTTAAAGAGAAGGATTAGGTCTCACCTAATAATTTCGTAGGATCTTGGTTTCGACTTTCGAACTTCTTATTTGCGGTCTGCGCTTCACCAAAAATTGGCTTCAGAAAAGACAAGTACAAGTAATTCTGAGGGTCGCTGTACATTGAATATAAAACATCGACTGTATAACAGCGATCTTTAAGACGAGCAATTTCAAAGTGTGTTTTATCTCGGTCCACTGTTGCATTATTCTTGACACTGCACTTTCGATGGACAGCCACCGAGTTTGGCTTCAAGTGAGAGTCGCCTTTATTTATTGTCTCACATAATTCTTTGTATACAACCTGCCGTAGAGAAGATTGTGAAAACCAAATGTAACTTTCCCTTATGAGGAAATCTTAAGTTCCTCGGTAAACACCCTGATGCATGTGAAACTGCCAATTGTAGAGAGTGACAAACGCATCTGATTAATTGTAGATTTGGCACTTTAGCCTTTAACTTTACATACACGCCATGATTTATGCCTACCATAACAGACACATTGTCTGTTCCTATTGCTTGTAATTTAGTCAAATCCAAATTTTTATTACATAGACATTTCTCCAAAGCCTCAACTATAGCATCAGCTGTACATTCTGACAACTCTTACTAAATGCAGATATGTCACGACAATCTCTCTTTTTCTTTTTGAATAGTATCTTATAACAAATATCATTAATTTCATCCAACACCACACTATAACCGTTTTCACTTTCACGTAAATCATCTATCAAATCTTTTTCAAAATGAGGAGCTAACACGTTTTGTATTATAGCAGTGCATTTTGTACGATGCCACTTCAAATTATTAATCCCTTTGCTATCTGGAAAATTCACTTTACACAACTCGCTAAGATGGTCAACCCCTTGAACTGAGCAATGTTCTGCTATGAAAAGTGCCATTCTTCCTTCCACTAAATTTGTCTCAAGATTAACTGGTTTAAAATTTAAAGTTTTCTGCCTATTAGAACAAAAGGGTTCGGCTGCCTTGATGTGTTCAGCAGTGTTCCTATGTTTTTCAATATCTCCTAATTTAGCAGTTAGTTGAGTTTTACAGTATTTGCAAAAGCCTTTTGTGGCATTTCCTTCTACTTTTAGTAACCACTTATTATACCTGTCATCCTTAAGCCATTCATCTCTAATTTAAACATAAGAGTTTCATTTTTGGTCCGTATTGAACTGAGAATGGAAGATAGGAAAAACTAGAAAGGTTCCACCTTTTCAATACAAAAATGTTATAGGTTTATTTATAACATGTATTTGCACTTGGGACTAGTTTCGACGCTGTGTTGGCGTCATCATCAGCCAAAAAATGGGAAAATAGGCCAGTGTGTAGGCATTCATATTACACAAGGTGTTACATTAAACAATACAAATCTTGCAAGGAGATAAAAACATGGATGAATATAGAAACAAATGAATCGTTGAGAAAGCAAAAGTTATACATGTTAAAAAATAACCTTAACCACACATCTTGCAGTGCGAAAATATTCTTCTTGAATGATTCCTGAGTATAAAACACACGCGCACACATTTCTGAAGAGCCAGCAGGCAGGACAAAGTAAAGTGAAACCTTAAGGGATCTTCTGAGAAGAGTTCATCATTTTTCTATGTTCCGATTAAATAATGAAGTCTCCCTTGAGTTCCTGATAAACATACACAGCAGGAAATTCTCCTTCACTCTCAACAATAGCTATAAAGACCAACGGTAAATTTCATTTTTCAAAGACGTGAAAGCATGATCTTGAACGTGATGTAACTCCTTTCATTTAACCCATTTTTTACACAAGGTGTTACATTAAATAATATATCTCACGAGGAGATAAAAACAGGGACGAATGTAGAAACACATGCACCGTTGAGAGAGCAAAAGTTGTACATATTAAAAATAAGCTTAAGCACATAACTTGCAGTGCGAAAATATTTGAATTTGAAAGATTCTTGAATAAAAGACGCACGCGCACACACTTCTAAAGAGCCAGCAGGCAGGAAAAAGTAAGGTGAAACCTTAAGAGTTCTTCTGAGAAGAGTTCATCATACTTTCAATGTTCCGACTAACTAATGAAGTCTCGTTTTGAGTTCCTGATAAACATACACAACAGGAAATTAAACAATATACATCTTACAAGGAGATAAAAACAGGGAAAGTTATACATATTAAAAATAGTCTTAACCACAAATCTTGCAGTGTGAAAATATTCGTCTTGAATGATTCCTGAATACAAAACACACGCGCATACAATTCCGAAGAGCCAGCAGGCAGGAAAAAGTAAAGTGAAACCTTAAGAGTTCTTCTGAGAAGAGTTCATCATTTTTTTCTATGTTCCGACTAGCTAATGAAGTCTCCCTTGAGTTCCTGATAAACATATACAACAGGAAATTCTCCTTCACTTTCAACAATAGCTATAAAGACCAACGGTAAATTTCATTTTAAATATTGTGCAGAGACGTGAAAGCATGATTATGAACATGATATAACTCCTTCATTTAACCCAATTTTTACACAAGGTGTTACATTAAACAATACACATCTTACGAGGAGATGAAAACAGGGCCGAATGTAGAAACAAATGCATCGTTATGCATATTAAAAAATGAGCTTAACCACACAACTTGCAGTGCGAAAATATTTGCCTTGAATGATACATGAATACAAAAACGCACGCGCACACATTTCTAAAGAGCCAGCAGGCAGGAAAGAGTAAGGTGAAACCTTAAGAATTCTTCTGAGAAGAGTTGTATTTTAAATACTGTGTAGAGATGTGAAAGGATGATCTTGAACATGATATAACTTCTTCATTTAACCACCTATGAAAGTCTCTCTCTATATTACATAGCTTCAATAACAACCATTCTGTAGATGCACAAAATAATCTTGTAATCTTCACAGGTCCGGTATTCAGCTCAACAAGAATATAAAATTGGTATTCAGGAATACGTTTTTGAGAGTTTGGAGGTTGACTGTGCCAGTATTTGTGGTGTATTGTTGCAGCATTACGTGTAGGGGGGGGGTTTCTGTGATGTTTATTGCGGGACATGAGGCGGAAAAGCTATGTCGCGAGATGAAGAAGAAACAGAGCGTGTTGTATAGTTTAGGTCTGGGGAGCGGCCATTGTTGGATTAGGAGGGGGGAGGGGAGGAGTGGTAGGGGAGGAGGAGTGGAACGAAGGGAAGTATGGAGGGTGATGTGGTGAAAGTGTGTGGCGTGACAAAGTATTATGCATAATCTGAAAGACCGATCTGTTTTTCGGGATATTCATGTTTTTGAAAAATTCAATGAGAAAGTCGAATAGGATCTTTGGTTTCTCTGAGATATCATTTAAGTTTAGGTTGGGATTGAAATATTGGTCTAAATGAATATAGAGGTTTTCAGTGACGTCTAGGAGAGAACCTTTGTTTAGAATATCTAGTACCTCAAGATCTTGATTTATTTCAGTAAAATTGTGCTTAAATTCTTTTATATGTAGGCCGACCGCGGAAAAACGGTTGTGTTTTATGGCATTGACATGTTCTGCATATCTGATTTTAAAGCTGCGTCCTGTTTGCCCTAGGTAAGAACTTTTGCAGTCTTGGCAAGAAAACCTATATACACCTGATTTAGAAAAAGGACTACTTTTATTTATTGATGAAGAGTTGTGTAGAATCTCTGTGCTTCTATTGTTAGTACGAAAGGCTATTTTAACGTTGTGTTTTTTAAGGACGTTAGTGACGTTGTAAATTTCTTTATTGAAGGTAAATGTGGAAAACGTGGCAGTGCTAGTATTGTCTTTTATTAGGGTGGTTTTTGGGCGGTGTCTGAATTTATTGATTATTCTTTCAATAAAGGATTCATTATATCCATTGAATTTTGCTATAGAGCGGATGGTGTTCAATTCTTTATTTAAGTTTTTTCTTGACATCGGAATTTTGAATGCTCGGTCTACTAAGCTATTATATGTAGCCGCTTTGTGTGTTTGGGGGTGTAGTGAGTCATTTCTTATAGTAGTGGCCGTTTGAGTGGGCTTTCTATAGATACTATATGTGAACGAAGAGGGGTGCCTATTGATTGTTAGGTCTAGGAAGTTGATGGAGTTGTTTGTCTCTGATTCTAAGGTAAATTTAATGTCATGATCAATGTTATTGAGGTTTTTGAGGGTGGATGGTGCGTCTACGGAGCGTTCATCTAGGATTATAAATGTGTCATCTACGTACCTCGCCCAGAATTGGATATTAGCAAATTTGATGTTATTGTCGATGGCGGTGTGCTCTAGGAAATCAAGGTAGATCTCTGCTAAAATTCCTGAGGCTGGTGAAGTTATGTGGTTAAGCTCATTTTTTAATATGCATAACGATGCATTTGTTTCTACATTCGGCCCTGTTTTCATCTCCTCGTAAGATGTGTATTGTTTAATGTAACACCTTGTGTAAAAATTGGGTTTAATGAAGGAGTTATATCATGTTCATAATCATGCTTTCACGTCTCTGCACAATATTTAAAATGAAATTTACCGTTGGTCTTTATAGCTATTGTTGAAAGTGAAGGAGAATTTCCTGTTGTATATGTTTATCAGGAACTCAAGGGAGACTTCATTAGCTAGTCGGAACATAGAAAAAATGATGAACTCTTCTCAGAAGAACTCTTAAGGTTTCACTTTACTTTTTCCTGCCTGCTGGCTCTTCGGAATTGTATGCGCGTGTGTTTTGTATTCAGGAATCATTCAAGACGAATATTTTCACACTGCAAGATTTGTGGTTAAGACTATTTTTAATATGTATAACCTTCCCTGTTTTTATCTCCTTGTAAGATGTATATTGTTTAATTTCCTGTTGTGTATGTTTATCAGGAACTCAAAACGAGACTTCATTAGTTAGTCGGAACATTGAAAGTATGATGAACTCTTCTCAGAAGAACTCTTAAGGTTTCACCTTACTTTTTCCTGCCTGCTGGCTCTTTAGAAGTGTGTGCGCGTGCGTCTTTTATTCAAGAATCTTTCAAATTCAAATATTTTCGCACTGCAAGTTATGTGCTTAAGCTTATTTTTAATATGTACAACTTTTGCTCTCTCAACGGTGCATGTGTTTCTACATTCGTCCCTGTTTTTATCTCCTCGTGAGATATATTATTTAATGTAACACCTTGTGTAAAAAATGGGTTAAATGAAAGGAGTTACATCACGTTCAAGATCATGCTTTCACGTCTTTGAAAAATGAAATTTACCGTTGGTCTTTATAGCTATTGTTGAGAGTGAAGGAGAATTTCCTGCTGTGTATGTTTATCAGGAACTCAAGGGAGACTTCATTATTTAATCGGAACATAGAAAAATGATGAACTCTTCTCAGAAGATCCCTTAAGGTTTCACTTTACTTTGTCCTGCCTGCTGGCTCTTCAGAAATGTGTGCGCGTGTGTTTTATACTCAGGAATCATTCAAGAAGAATATTTTCGCACTGCAAGATGTGTGGTTAAGGTTATTTTTTAACATGTATAACTTTTGCTTTCTCAACGATTCATTTGTTTCTATATTCATCCATGTTTTTATCTCCTTGCAAGATTTGTATTGTTTAATGTAACACCTTGTGTAATATGAATGCCTACACACTGGCCTATTTTCCCATTTTTTGGCTGATGATGACGCCAACACAGCGTCGAAACTAGTCCCAAGTGCAAATACATGTTATAAATAAACCTATAACATTTTTGTATTGAAAAGGTGGAACCTTTCTAGTTTTTCCTATCTTCCATTCATCTCTAAATCGCTGTTTATACTGAGGCTTCCCCATTGGTTCCAAACTACACTAACTCTGTAATTAACACATTTAACGTAAATTAAGAAGTAGACACTACCACACAGTCACAACTCAAAAGTCCAGCGCACTATCTTTAATCACACTGCGACAATGGCACTGGAGCTGGGCTCCTCGCATGATTCATTCTAACTTTTACACTTACAAGTAACAATGATGTCGACCACGCTATTATTCACCTTAATAATAAGGTCAACAATGCACGGAAATACAATATTAATGCTATTAAAAATCCTGTGCTCTTGCTCACGCGCGACAATAGTTTTATTGTCAAGCGAGTCGCTTAGGTAAACATGTTAAGATCATATATATGATATGCCGTAATATTTTACTAAGTTATACGTCTTATGACCGTAGTTCTTTTTTAAATTGACATTTTATTATAAAATCACCAAATGTGTCACCAGATTTTAAAGAAAAACACCATATTTTTGACATATCGCAAAATTCAAATTTTGTCACCACACGCCTTCCTGAACACACCAGATCTTGTGACAAAATCACCAGATTGGCAACCCTGTTTCCCCTTGTTATGGTGGAAGAACTAGTGATAATTTTATTGTTAACAATTCAGGCTTTCTAAATCTTTTGAGTGAAGGGGACGTCATATTAGCCGACAAAGGATTCCCAGGCATTAAAACACAGTCACCTCATTCTTTACTTGTATGCCGCCTTTTCTTCAAAATGGGAGATTTACAGAAGATGAAGTGTTACAAACTCAGAGTGTAGCAAGTGTGCGAATTCATGTTGAAAGATGCATGAGGGTAAAAATTTTCAAAATCTTGAAAAATATTCCTAAACATCTGTTTCCGTATATCAGCGACATTGTTTACGTAGCTTGTGTGCTAGCAAATTTCTTGCCACCAATAATAAAGAATGTAGAACTGTAACCCCTGCACATAGTGCACTATATAAATCTATCTTATCAGAACTTCGCTTAGCAACATGTTGTCTTATCTACTTATTCCAACTGAATTCCTGTTCATTTGCTTACTGGATGCTGCCTGTCAATAGCTTGTCAAAAGCACACCGGAAATTTCACTCGCGAAATTTGAGTTTTCACAGATTCATAGATATGAGGTAGTTACAGTTGTTATTAATTTTGCCTATGACAATAATATCATGTTTAAATGTATTTTTATATCTACAGCATAGCGTATCGAATAGGAAGTGCGACATCTTCTCCGTTCGCCCGTAAGAGAGCTCAAGAGGTTGGTGGGACACCTGCTTGGTGGCAGCACAGGTGATTGCGATGTCAACAGAGACCCTTGGCCATTAGCCCGCGTTATATTTGCCTTCAGATGTAGTAATTTTTATTGCTCATTATTGTCGCTGTCAGAGATGTTTCCGCAGTTTGCATTATTAGTGTATTCACGATTGAGTTGTGTGAGAAGTGTTATGTTTTAAATACCTCGGTCTTTGTCGCTATTGTGCTATAAGGCAACGTATATCAGTGTGGGAGGAAACTATCAGATCATGCCCTTGTGTTTTGTACCCGGCTGCAGATCTGGATATGACCGATCGTCTTCAGGTAGGCATTTCTTTAGGCCCCCTAAAGAGAGTGGTGTTTTACTGAAATGGGAGAAGGCTATCCATAGAAAAGACCGAAAATTAACTCATAACTGTTTCGTTTGTGACATTCATTTTTGCGATGACTTTCTAGTAAAAGTAGACTCGTTTACGGTGAATGGTGAAAGAGTAGAGATACCAAGACAGCGCTGGAAATTAAAACCAGAAGCATTTCCTCACATATTTCCTAATCTACCCAAGTATATTTCTAAGGCAGTTAAGAAATGCAACTCCCCCACGAATAGGCAATCCACACGAAGAGATTTCTCTAATAAAAGCCCTGAACAGATTGTAAATATCAGTGATAGTGATCAACCTGTATGCTCAGTAGTTGAAGATAGCTCTAATGTCGCAGATGCTAGGAAAACAATTGCGCTATTAAAGAGGAGATTGAAGAATCAGAAACGTAATTTCATTAGAATGCAAAATCAACTCAAAGTCGCTAATGCTAAGATACATTTGCTTGAAAAAGGCATTTCTGATATAAAATCAAAGAGAAATTTCACTGAGTCAAAACAATTCGGTTCTCTCAGCAAAAAAAACAGAAAATTATAGTCGATACAATGTTAAAGAAATATCAAGCGAAAAGTAAAAAAGGAATGAGATATAGTGATGAATTTCTTTTTGATGCACTTCTTTTAAAAATAAAGTCTCCCAAGGGTTATCGGCACTGTTTAAATCATGACTTGCTGCCTTTGCCTTCTGAATCCCACTTGAGAAATTTGGTGAAGGGCCTAAAATGTTCGTACGGCATAAATGAGCATGCTACCGCTGCCATAGCAGATTTTTTTAATGGAAAGGAGGAACATGAACGCTTAGGGATGTTGATATTTGATGAGGTGAAGTTACGAGAAGAAATTCGCTTTAACTCGGAATCATTGCAAGTGAATGGTTTTGTTGATTTGGGGAAATTTACTGAAGATAAAAGCAAGGGTCAGTTGGCAAATCATCCTCTAGTTTTTATGTTTGTTCCTTTTCTATATAACTGGATACAACCCATAGCGATATATGCTAGCCGGAATGCCACCCCTGGTGATATAATTGCAAACATTCTCATTCAAGTCATCATACAATTAGAGCAAGTAGGTGTCCGAATCATTGGTTTCACATCGGATGGTAGCCAGTCGAATAAAAAGTTGTGGAAATGCTTAGGAATATCTGGTAACATAAAGAATCTGAAGTGTTATATTTCCAATCCAGCTGACTCCAACAGAAAATTATAGGCATTTTCAGACGCACCACTATATTTAAATGTGTAAGAAATCATTTTCATGACAAAGAACAGGTTAATTATAATGGCAATATTGTTGATTATTCATTCTACAGAAAAGTTTACGAATGTGACTCATCTCCTGAATTTTCCGGATTGAAAGTTTGCTACAAACTGACCTCTGCCCACTTGGATCCTAATTCGTTTCAGTGAATGAATGTAAGACTGGCATTTCAACTATTCGGTAGATCAGTCGCTAATGGTATAGCATTCTATAGGGGTATTAAAACACAGGGTTTAGAAGACAGTAAACAAACGGAAATTTTCACAAGCGATTTAAACTGTCTGATTGACACATTAAATTCGTCTATTACCACTCAAGCACTGTATAAAGGATCACAGGCACATAAAACATGAATTAAATGGCAGAATGTTCTCAGAGATACTTAAAATTCATTCGCTTCACAAAGGACACTGGAATCCTTAAGAGTTACCGTGGAAAGTACCTTAGAAGTGTCTGAATATTTGTGGGAACACAATTATAGCTATGTTTTGACAGGAAAATTTAATCAAGATCCCCTAGAACATCATTTCGGTATCCTGCGATCACTAAGTTGTGATGATTATCCGTCCACTATTGACTTTCTACATTTACACACGTTGCAGTATATTTACGTACCGTCTAAACTTGCCTTATCGTCTGGCGGAAACTGTGAGTACAGAGCTGAATCCCCACTGACGTCTCTTGTTAATCGAATGCGTATTCTTGCAAGAGAAATTGAAAGTAAAAATCGTGCAGTGAAGACACAAGCTGTAGATGAAATCAGGGAAAAAATTGTGAACATCGAAAATGACATTCAAATATCAGACTGGGAAAACAGTTTACCTGAGTTAAGTGGGCAGAATTGTAACAAAGAGTACTTGGTGTATCATTTAGCCAGATACATAGTGAGGAATATTTCAAAAGTGATTCAGTGCGATTTATGTCGTCCTTTCCTTTTCGGCAAACCGACTGATGTTACAAGTGACTATTCTCATTTTGGTTCCGTATTGAAGTTGACGTATGTCTCAAGTGTTATTACAATATTATAAGTCCACCTGTTCAATACAATACAATATGATCCACTATTTCATATGGTCAAATGTTTTTTATACATAATACATAAAAGTCAAAGGTACATGTTTCACCCTCCTTAGGGGCATCATCAGCCTATATCAATCTTAAAAAATAATAATAATACATATACTTATAAATTATAGGTTAAAAAGTTGAAAATGGTTTCGTAAAACATTATTCAATAACATCTAAAACAACGATAATGCACCAAAGTATGTTAAAAGAGTGAAATTAACAGTTTGAAGATTAAAACGTGATTAAACATGAGATTTTGAGAGTCTAAAACTAAAATGGATCCATATTTTTATAATATCATTAAGACTGTGAAAGCCTTGAGTATAAAAACAATCATCAAAGGGGGGATGTTTCTTCAATTCCCAAGTTGAATCCAAGGTGGTAAAATCACTTTCAGTTATTTAAAACGGAAGTGTGAATGTAATAAACAAGCTAGCGCTGCTGTAACAACCTGACGTACTTAATACGCTCCGTACGAAAAATCCTGAACATTTCTTCCAACACATGTTTCAACGGAATTATATATCAACTTGACTATCTTTTAGATCCATTCGACTACCTAATTTTCGAACTCTGCTAGCTTTGACATACGTTTTATCACAAGCATCGCCTCTACAGAAGTTCCATTTTCTTCTTGACTTTCAGATATCCCAATCATATACATTTTAAACTTGTTTATTACATTCACACTTCCGTTTTAAATAACTGAAAGTGATTTTACCACCTTGGATTCAACTTGGGAATTGAAGAAACATCCCCCCTTTGATGATTGTTTTTATACTCAAGGCTTTCACAGTCTTAATGATATTATAAAAATATGGATCCATTTTAGTTTTAGACTCTCAAAATCTCATGTTTAATCACGTTTTAATCTTCAAACTGTTAATTTCACTCTTTTAACATACTTTGGTGCATTATCGTTGTTTTAGATGTTATTGTATAATGTTTTACGAAACCATTTTCAACTTTTTAACCTATAATTTATAAGTATATGTATTATTATTATTTTTTAAGATTGATATAGGCTGATGATGCCCCTAAGGAGGGTGAAACATGTACCTTTGACTTTTATGTATTATGTATAAAAAACATTTGACCATATGAAATAGTGGATCATATTGTATTGTATTGAACAGGTGGACTTATAATATTGTAATAACACTTGAGACAAACCGACTGATAGCGTGCCTGCTTCCCTAACACTAATTAAAGATTACGGCTCAATGCAAAGCGCCACATATCTCACGTATGCATCGGAAAGTGTTTATAATGTGTTGTTGCGAGTGGAAAATGTTGTTGCGGAAAAGCTATCGTGTATGGATAGTTTATGGTGTGATACTTTCTTCGAGTGCTTGGATAAATTACATGTTATTAAAGTGAAGTCATCGCAGTTGGGGTGATGTGAAGATCATGTGCTCTGTTTGCTACCAAAACTCGTATTTCACTACTTGAAATGTCGATTCTTCTTCCGCAAAAAGGAGATAAGAAGGGAGCTGGTTACTTCGAAGGCAGCGAAATCATCCAGGAAATATTCCAAAGTGTCCAGCAGATGAAATCATTTTCAAACGTAAGTTGCATGCTTGAGTTTCTTAGTAGATTTTGAAGTAGTAGTCCCGATAATGCCTCTGTTATCCTCTCGCTCAGACATCACTGTGGATGGCAGTGCCATCTGTGCGGCGGTCCATGGTAACTCGTGAAGACGTCGCACTTCCTCTTCGATACGCTATGTCTACAGTACTTTTTTGGGACCTAAGTTATATTTAGAAAGTATGCATAGTATTTTCAACATGGTAGTAGGTCTACAGCAGGAACATGATGACAGATAAGACGTAATTTACAGGAGATTAACGCCTGTACATTGTAGTAATAATTCAGTATTTAATAAAAAGAGCATATAATAACCCTGTTTGACTTTAATTCTTCACGTTTGATGTACTGATAATTCAACAATCATTTACTAATCTTAGGCTTTCATCTTCTGCTGCAATAAAGAGATGAAGTGGCCAAAATAATACCTTTCCAACAATGGAATGGATGTTTCAAGAAAGGAATAATCATACTTCACAGGGACAATAACAGAACCCAGAGGTGAATATACATAAAAATCTAGTTCCTGAAGTCCTGTACAATATAATAGTATCTGACACTGACTGTAATAGGTATGGCTATTTTTCAGTCTCAAATTACCACCTGAGTCTCTGTGCAAGTATTTAACATTTATTGTGTCAGAAGGTTGAATTATTGGTCTATCATTGCATGAAATCGGACACTTAATTTCTAGAACCTTGGAAATATGTCCGTCCTTTCCTAGAACCAACCCATCCGGTTTTAGCACGAAGCCAAGGTTGTTTACAGTGTATTTTTACCCACGAGGTTACACATTCCAATCCTGTTAAAGAGAAGTACTCTTTCAGGGCAATGCCCTCAGTAG
Organism: Anabrus simplex; assembly: GCF_040414725.1. Taxonomy (NCBI): domain Eukaryota; kingdom Metazoa; phylum Arthropoda; class Insecta; order Orthoptera; family Tettigoniidae; genus Anabrus; species Anabrus simplex. The sequence goes on along the minus strand of NC_090265.1, from coordinate 97,744,079 downwards.
CCTGGCCATAAATAATATTTCTATGAGACACGGGAGTTTCCTCAAGGAATTAATTTGCTAATTCACGAGGGTTTCGCGTCCTACTGGCCGATGGGCTCGACTTGAAGCGGAAATGCGCAGTGCCCGCACCTTCAACCATTCATCACCTTCACTTGGAAACTGAGTTTTAAATGCTATATCAACTATTTTTTCTGTTGTTACTGTAATATGGGAAGTATAAAAATCGTCACTTAAAACAAACTCTCCAGAAGTGAACACTGTGGAATTGTCTTGAAGTTGAAGCAACTCGTTCATGAGTTTATTAAAATTTGTTCTTATGCCAATATTGACGCTACTGTTGCACAACTCTTCACACAAACATTTAGCTACCGATTCAGACTCTGTTTTCATCTCCGCTCTAATCATTTCAGTCCAAGGTGAATTATCTAGATATGTTTTCCCTACTTCATCAATGGTAATAACACCCTTGTCAGTTCTCACCCTCTTCTTGGGAAATAGATCTTCAACCTTCTTCCTTTTCGCATATTTTACGGACCCTAGAATATATAAAATTACACTGTATTAATCATATTATGAGCACTTAAATTTATTACATAATTAACAGCAATAATATTACATACCAGCTGTTTTCAAATTTGGTTTCCCCCATTCTTGCGACAAATTTGTCTTACTAAATCCTGAATCAGAATTGCAGTACTGTACAATGGTGCATACGTGTTTACAGCGCCTCCAGCACCAGCCACACAGTTACAGTTTGATTCAACACAGTTTCGTTGATTGTCAAGCTGTAATAGAAATTCAAAGTATTACAGACTTCACTGAATCACATAAAATTAAATTGTAAAATATAATACTGTATGTTTAACAATAATGAGCTAACGTAATTACCTCAATTGTAACCTTGTACGGGCTTTTGCTAACACTAGTCTGCCTTATGACGAAGCCAGTAATTGTACAACTGGAAACAGTTCGTCTTTCTTCAACTTGTAACACATGGCCACTGTCAACTAGTTTCTGCGCTTTATTCACTGTTGACTTGCGACTGTTTTGGAAGTGTATGTACTCAAACCCATATTGTATTACAACTTCCACAGCACTACTTCATATCTTGACGACAAGGTGCAACAATAATTTGTCGTAGCTATGATGCAAGTCATCACTTCAGTGGAACACTCTCTCACCGTATTAATGCTTGGAACTCTGCCAGAGCGCTCTGTTACTAGCACCGTGCACGCTCCCTATCATACTTACGAACACCATCAGCTCCACAAATGTTCATCAAGCGAGCCCATTTGGTGTCATCTGTCAAATTCTCACTCTCAACTGTAGTACAGTCATCAATCTGGAGAGATACAAATTGGTTCTGAAGCACATTCAATAGATCCTCAACCGAATCACTTGTCCTTTACAACATATTAGGCTAAGTTTGTTAGTGACGTGTAATTGAAAGGACATCCATTCGAGGGGGCAAAGGATAGTAGAAACTTTTAAATGAGTTTCATATAGTTTGTGGTTCAGAAGAGATTTCTTTTTATAACTTAGAGAAATTTAATTTTGTTTTAATGTATATTTTGTCGGTTTAAAGCTGAGTCGCGCGAGTTTTAGCTGTGTTCCTATGAGTTTTCTTGGTAAATTTTTAAAAAATTGGGGGTTACGTTATTGATCAAGCTTTTTTCCAAAAAACATAAGTCTTGCCCTAATTTGGCAACCTTTATTTTGAGATTGCAATAAAGGTTAGCTTTCTTGCCTGCCTAGATGGCATTTCTATTACAAGATATTAGAATCATTCCGTATTGACGGTTTTTACTTTACAAAGGTAAAAAAAAAAAAAAAAAAAAAGAGTGTATCCTTCTAATTCAATACATCATATAATTCCATCATTAGATGGAGTAATCAAATTCAAACATGTTTTGGCTTGTTTGAGCCATCTTCAGTGAAAAAAGGGGAGGGGTTGAAATAATTCACATAATACAAGCTAAAAAACGCTAAAAAACATAATGAAGGAACAAATGAAAAATCAAAAGAGAGACATGACGGAAACAAAATTAGCACAATATACAATATTTACATCATCATACTGAGCAAAAAAAGAACTTGCTGTGTTAAAATACAGTGAAAACAGGGGTTAATACAAAACATAATTGAAACTTAAAACTGTGTTACCTAAGAAGAAAAGAAATGAAACCAAATGACACAGATGGAAATGAACAATAAGTACACATAGTGAGGTTGCAGACCTCTTAGTTTACAAAATATTGGTTACGCAACAAATCAAAACAGGATGAAATCACTGTGTTGAAAATTCAGGCTGAAAGTCTGTTTTTGCGGAAACACTTTCACATAGAATGGATAGGAGGGGAGCGGGAGCGAAAAAGTTTGAGTAACCAAGCCTGAGATAACATGCAGGCAAAATGCCTGTGACAAGTGATGGAAAAACGCTATTGTTTCATAATGTTGGCTGGTTGGTTTGCCTTATTATAAAAGGTCGGAAGGGCTGCGACATAAAGTTGAGAAGCTGTGTTAAAGGAGATGATAGATGCATGGTAAACGGTAAGTGACCTAGTGAAAACGGTCAATGAAGTTCCAATCTGTAATGGGAAAAAAATGGGGTTGTTTTGAGAAACTTGGCTAATAAGTAAAAAGTGTGACATGGGTGTGAAGAAAGCTTTAAACTTACGGTGTTTAGAAGGTGGGAAACGGCCTGGCCTTTTCAAAGTAATGGTCTCGTTTGCACGATCGAGTCTATTGTTGGCTCAGCTGTGTTTGTGAGGATGGAAGGAGCAGAGGGGGAAGGGGTGGTGCAGGGCTGGTGGGGAGAGGGTGGCGAGGGGGGAGTGGTGATGAGATGGAAGCAGGGTTTGTTTATATTATGGAAGTTCTGAAAAATATATGGAATGAATGTTTCAAGTAGAATGTTCTTTTTTTCGTTGATTTCATTTAAATTGTGAGAGGGGTTCATAAACTGATCTAAATCGAGAACGTTGAGCAAGGTGCCTTTTTGCTCATAATGAAGGATAGTAAGATCTTTATCTATTGAAGTGTATTAGTGACTGGATGCTTTATGATGTTCACTCATAGCTGAAAAACGATTATATTTGGGAGCATTGCGATGTTCAGCGTATCTTATGACAAAATTGCGGCCTGTTCGACCAATATAGCTGGAATGACAGGACTGGCATTCTAATTTGTAATCTCCAGAGTTCAAATATTTATTATTAATGTTATTGTTGACAGTGTGTGGATTGAAAATGAGTTTGGAGTTGGTGTGGAAGGTTCTATATGCTATTTTGATGTTGTGTTTTTTAAAAATACTAGAAATTTGGTAAATGCTACTATTACTGAAAGTGAATGTGGAAAACTTTTCTTCAGGAGCAGAATCTTTTTCTAGGTTAGTCTTGGGCCTGCTCTTATATCTATTGACGATTCTGCTGACGAAGGTTCTACTGAAACAATTGTGTTCTGCAATAATGTAAATAGTATGAATCTTTTTTTTCTTTTTTCTTTTTTTCTAGGGGCTTTACGTCACACCGACACAGATAGGTCTTATGGCGATGATGGGATAGGAAAGGCCTAGAAATTGGAAGGAAGCGGCCGTGGCCTTAATTAAGGTACAGCCCCAGCATTTGCCTGGTGTGAAAATGGGAAACCACGGAAAACCATTTTCAGGGCTGCCGATAGTGGGATTCGAACCTACTATCTCCCGGATGCAAGCTCACAGCCGCGCGCCTTTACGCGCACGGCCAACTCGCCCGGTTTTCTTTTTTGTAATTCGGTAAAAATGTAGCCCGGCTGTCATGTTATTTGTAATGTTATATTAAACGGGAAATAATGAAATCTTACTTGGAGAGCATCTCAGAGAAAAGATGTGTTCAGTGCGAAGTGCAGGAACCCACCATCCCGCCCGAAGAAGTATACTTACTTTAATAACCTAATGAAGACTGTTACACAACATTTTCATTTCTGAAGTAGCTACTTGCATCCCTATTGGCCAATGTGAAGTGCCACGTGATGCCGTTGCAGTCAATAATGTTAATCATAATCTGTTACCAGCCCCAGCACAATAAAATGTAACAAGTTAAAGAAACAATGTAGAATACACAGCAGCAATAATGTGAAACTTACCTCAACGTTCAGCCTTCAAAGAAGGTATTTTTTTCTTCCACTAGCAAACCACACTGCACACCCCGTTCGACTTGTCGACATTGAAAGCTTACTTGTTCAACTCTTTTGCCACACTTAAATCACATGCAATGGAACATCACGTCCACAATTTTCACAAACTGTTTTATTGGATAACAAACCGTGACGTTGGTAGAACTCTACTAAATTGCTTTTATATTTTACAGCAAATTCAGAAGGAGAGATAACGCAACCACCGCAGGCAGCCATTTTTCCATTCCATGAATAATTAATCAATAATCGGCAAGGAACTCATATTCGACGGAACGTCAGTAGGGAGTAAAAGTACACAAGGAACTTGTAAATCATATTATAAACATATTCATACTGGATGGAACATCAGTAGCGAGTAAAAGTACACAAGGAAGTTGTAATTCATATTACAAAGACCAACCGTTTTTCCACACGAAAATAGAGGCGTAAGGCAGCTTCGCGGTTTCTATCGTAATCTATGATCTTCATATTTACACTACACTTTAAGTGTTGATAAGGTGGAAAGTCCTTTCCTATTTCTAATTGTTTTGCGGCTTCTAACCGTCCAGACCAATGGTCTTGTCCACGGCAAGAATTGTAACCATCTAGACCAATAGTCTTCTGTCCAGACCAATCATGTTTCCTCATGAAAATAGAGGCCTAGGGCCGCTTCGCAGCTTCTAACTGCCCAGACCAATGGTCTTGTCCATGGCAAGAATCCTAACCATCCAGACCAATCGTCTTGTCCATGGCAAGAATCCTAACCGTCCAGACCAATCGTCTTGTCCACGGCAAGAATCCTAACCGTCCAGACCAATCGTGTTTCCACACTAAACTAGAGGCCTAGGGCCGCTTTGCGGCTTCTAACCTGGGGGCTTAGGCCCCCAGACCACCTTTGCTCGTTACTCAATTAGTTCCTAAGTACAGAGGTTGTTAGAACTAAGCACCGTTGGACAACGTCCTTCCCAAGAAGGACGCAAGCGTGTATACAAACGACAATCGTTATGCGGCTGTGAATGTCAAACGACAATCATTACATGGGTGTGAAAATCTTGACAGCCGGGCTACAGTATTAATTGTAAGTCTTGCGAGATAAAGGAACAGTTCATGCTCTGAGGATCATGCTATTGTAAGCTGCTTTTTTATGTATGTCTGGGTACACAGAGGTTTGATGGATGGTACTAATGGTGTGGGTGGGTTTCCTGTATATATTGAAGGATAAAGTGTTGTTGCTGTTGCGCATAATGGTTAAATCCAGGTAATTAAAGGGCATCATTGTTTTCTGACTCTATGGTGAATTTTATATGTGGGTCAATGGAGTTGAGAAATTCAAGTACTGTGTTACTGTTAGTGACATGGGAGTCTAAAATGACAAATGTGTCATCTACAAAGCGTGTCCAGTGTTGAATGTCGTTAATCTTACCAATGATGTGAGAATGCTCTAAATGATCAATGTAGATATCCGTAAGGATTCCCGAAGCTGGTGACCCCATGGGAAGACCTATTTGTTGGTAAATGACAATATTGAAAGTGAAGAAATTATTGTTCAATGTGAACTTCAGAATCAGGATAAATTCATCTATTTCGCCTATACTTAAATTGCTGAATTTGAAAAGATTGTTCTTCATCAATTGTACGGTGCTGTTAACGGGAACATTGGCATATATGTTAGTAATATCAAAAGAATGAAGAGTGTGGTGTTTGGATAAATTAGTGTTTAATCTTGTTGCAAAATTCTGTGGAGTTCTTTACTGATGTATTGGCTTGAAAACGGTACTGTGACTTGAGGAATTTATGAATGAACCAAGATACCTCATAGGTCGGACTGTTTCTGTAATTGATAATGGGTCTTTTGGGGATGTCTACTTTATGGATCTTGTTGGGTAGTACTTTTGCTGTCGGAAGCTTCAGAATCATAATAATCATTTTGGATTTTTCCTCGGCAGCAATGATGGAAATCTTTCTATAAGGATTTGTATTATTTTTTTTTTTTTTTTTTTTTTGCAAGCTGCTATACGTCGCACCAACACAGATAGGTCTTATGGCGATGATGGGATAGGAAAGGGCTAGGATGGTGGTGGTGGTGGTGGTGGTGATTATTGTTTTAAGAGGAAGTACAACTAGGCAACCATCCTCTATATAACACTAATCAGAGAAAAAAAATGGAAGGGGTCCGACACTTCGAAAAATGAATATATCGGCCAAAGGAAGACAAGGGCCACGAAGGGCGTGAAAATGAAAGACTCCCTAGCCCTCGCAAACCTAATAGCGTCGGGGTCGGAAAAGAACAAGTGTTGACCACGAGAGGTCGGATAGGATAGATGAAAGTGAGGAGCTTGGCACAAGTAACTGGAAGCAATGCCAGCACTCAGCTTAGGCCCCGCAGTCGTCAATCCACGCTCCAAAGTTCAGAGCCCCTGAGGCCCCTTTTAGTCGCCTCTTATGACAGGCAGGGGATACCGTGGGTGTTATTCTACCGCCCCCACTCACAGGGGGAGAAAGGGCTAGGAGTGGGAAGGAAGCATCCGTGGCCTTAATTAAGGTACAGCCCCAGCATTTTCCTGGTGTGAAAATGGGAAACCACGGAAAACCATCTTCGGGGCTGCTGACAGTGGGGTTCAAACCCATTATCTCCCAAATACTGGATACTGACCGCACTTAAGCAACTACAGCTATCGAGCTCGGTAAAGAATTTTACAGAAGAACTGGGCATCTTTAATTTTTGAAACATCTGCAACATTTGCATGTTTCAGTACTTCTTCACTGAGAGGGAACTTGTTAATAATATAATCACATGCTGTGCAGAAGTAACCCCTGGCAGATGAAAAGAATGTTGATTTATCTCTATCATTAAGTTTCTTCACCAAGTTTATTGTCTCAATGCCAATGAATAGCTCATCATTGTCTCTCTGATTCTCAATAGATTGATATGGAACTTTTAATAAATAGGAACGTTTGATCACTTTTGGTTTAACAAATCTGGATGGCAGCTGCTTTCACAGGTTCATCATTAGTTCTAATAGTTTATGAATGTTAGGGGAAGCACTCTGAAGTGTAAAATTGAGATTCTCAAATAAAGGAATGACAGCATACAGGAAGGCACAGTATGATGACAGAACCATTAAAAAAAATTCTTCATGATTTTGAATAATGTTCTTATTCTTTAGCACAGGAGTGTCTGATTTTGAAACACATGCAATCTTTTGGGAGCAACTAATTCTGATGACTCAGTAGCTCTCCTCTTTTCATGATCTTTTGAACTATCAGGCTCAACTTTTGGGATCGTAAATGATCAAGCAGTGGATCCCACTGTTCTAACAGCCTCAGTAGACACCTTCCTAACATTAGCCATCTTGTGCAAACATGTTTCAGTATCTTCTTCGTTTCCTTGTTGTGAAACTCTTGGAATTTCTTAAGGCATTCCTTCCTCTTACAACTCTTTCTTAAATAATAGATGTCGACTAATAGTTCATCAAGTTTAACAGGAAAACTCTTGCACCTTTCTCAGCAGCCAAGATAATCAAATGGCACGAACAACCCAGTACAAAGACAGATGACTGTTTCCCTTAAAACAGCACCAACTCCATTCTTCTTTCCAATCATGACTGGACCACTGTTGGAACAGAACGCTACACAATTTTGAAGTGGTATTTTGAAACACTAACTGTGAAATTACCAAATTACTAACATTACATCCTGTTGAATCACCCACCCAGGCTGGGGCAGACAACAATGACCTAACTATATTTTTCCTGCTTTACCACAAAACAGGTAACAATAATAGGGTAAGGCTTAGCATTACTATTATCGCTCCCATCCATGGCTAAAGAAAATGGCTCGCGTTGCATGTAACCAATGAGTTCACTTCTTGAATCGGTAGCCATTTCTTTCAAAATGTGTGTGGTTTTCGTATGACCACAGCCATATTTTTTTGCAATTTCTGAACCTGGAAACATTTTTCTAAACAGAGCACCAGCATGATCGGCAACTGCTAATGGGATATTATATCAGTGTTCTCCCTAGGACCTTTTTGTTAATGGTCGCACCGCCCTGCCGTTTTTACAGACCGCCCGGCTAACATAACCTAGATATATGTTAATTACATAATATTAATACACTAGCAAATGTACCTGTGCTTCAGTACAGTATTCTACATTGTTACTGTACATGCAGTGAATAAGGTTTTTTTCTTCTTTTTTTAATTGCATGCCTCTTAGCGTTATCCAGAAACAGCGGGGGGAGGTTCCCATACATTGTTTCCAAAGTAAAGTGCGAGTTGCAGAGTTGTGAAGATAACGGCAGGCTCACTTGCATACTGCCATTCACAATCGAGTAGATAAGTTTTCATTATAATGGGAGGCCCCATTACCTACCGTTCGGTCACAACAGATTTGGGGAGTTTTTGTTACAATGGTAGGTGCCCTTTCCTACTTCCGGACAGATTACAGTTGAGGAGTTCTTATTATAATAGTAGGCACCTTCCCTACCGCCAGTCAAAACTGAGTTGTGCTGTTATCGTTTTAATGACAGGCCCCTTTTCTTAATGACAACATATTGATGTAATAGATAAGAAAAATGTCCCACCGATCAATACATTTATTGTGGATGAATTACTACACTAGTACCGGTTTCGACCTATCTTGGCCATCATCAGCTAGCATACAAATTTACAGTCATTAGATAAATTACAAAGAAGTTACTTAAGAGCATCCGGATGTCTGATAAAAAAATGGAAGTAAAATATATTGCAGATGTTGCGTTAAAATAGCTCTGATTAAAAGTAGTGATGGTTAGAATAAACTAAAACCTAAATTCATCCACAATAAATGTATTGATCGGTGGGACATTTTTCTTATCTATTACATCGAATCCAATCAATACGGAATATGAAACTTATAAATAATAAGACAACATATTGAGTTGGTGAGTTTCCATTACAATAGCAAGGCCACTATGCCTAATGCCAGTCACCTTTTAGATGGGTAGATTTGTTTATAATGGCGGGCACACTTGCCTATTTGAAGTTAAAAACTTAATTACTGTTCCGTATTGAACTAATAATTACAATGCTAGAAAGAGAAAGATGTTCCACCTATTCAATACAATAATAAATTGTTGCACAAATTAATGTTGCAACATGTTTAATATGTTACGGGACTGGTTTCGACATATATCCATGTCATCGTCAGCCGATATAAAAATGGCAAGAAGTCAAGACACAAAAATCATTAAAGGGTAATTGTAACACTTATGACACTTTTCTTGAAGAGTTAATAATTGAAGTTCATTTAGCACTTTTCAGTGAAGATAGTTTTTTGTAGATATCTTAGGTTCTTGAGCACTCTTGCTGTAGATCTTGAGGTTAAAAAAGGATACAACATAATTCACAACTGTTGTTATGCAAGGAATAAACTTGTTGCTAGGTAACAAATGATATGATTTTTGTTTTTGGTACTTCAAAAGGTGGGTAGTGGTATATATAAAAACTCCTAGAATATGCTGTAGGATATGAACCTATCAGTACTGATATGGATTTTATGAGATCTAAGGAAAAGGAATTAAAAATAAGAAATTAAAAAAACAGTGAAAAATGGTAAGATAAGTAATACTATGAGGCTCACCTTTATTTAGCCTTGCCATGAAGTACAAGAGGAAGTAAGAACCGAAACTGTACATAGGTAGGGGATAGGAGGGGGTTAGGGAGTAAGGGGAGTAGTTTAAGGTGGGTCAGGGGGGTGTTGTGGTAATGGCAAGTAGCGCGAGAAGGTGTTGTGTGTAACATGGAAGATCGATCGCCTACTTGTCAACTTGAAGCTTTTGAAAACTAAGATAAGGAAGTCAAAAAGGATGTTCGGTTTTTTAGACAAATCATTAAGGTTTTGGTTAGGATTAAAATATTGATCAAGATGTATCACCTGATGATCACATGGATATATGTCGAAACCGGTCCCATAACATATTAAACCTGTTGCAACATTAATTTGTGCAACAATTTTTTATTGTATTGAATAGGTGGATCATCTTTCTCTTTCTAACACTTGCCTATTCCCAAACATAAACGGTTACGGGAGTTTTGAGCAAAACTGCATGCTCCCTTGACTTCTGCCAGTCAAATCGAGAAGGGAATTATTAATTACAATGGCAGTTGTTGTTTCTAGTGATTTTACGTCGCACTGACACAGACAGGTCTTATGGCGACGATAATTACAATGGTAGTCCCTCCTTACTAATGCTAGTTACACAGGAATTGGAGAAGGATCCCATTCCTACTGCCAGTCAAAGTCCATATGGAGAGTAATGATTACAATAGCAGACACCCTCCTGCTAAGAGTCACTATCAATGTAAAATATTAATTATAATGGCAAACACACCCTTTCTACATCGCTAAAAATCAACTTCAATGAATATACATAGATCGACATACGAAGTATATGCATGTTTACAACATTGCAAACCTTCATTTACAGATTATCTGCTGCTAAACGATACATCATATCGACAAACGGATTGTACCATAAAATGCCACATTTAGCAGGCTAAATGGCTTGTCTTAAGATATTTTCTCCTGTCTCATCTATTTATGGGTAAAATTGAGTTAGAAACATTGAACAGGATGAAATTTGGGTAAGGTTTTCCCACAGTGCATTACTTCTGGGTACTAATATGACAGCTACAAACATAGAATTTGGCTTACATATGGATACTAGGTTGGCCAATGTTCGTGTAGAATTAGATTATTCTATCTTTCATATAAGTGATTCGAACTATGAATTATACATGTACAAAGAGCAAAATGTATGTACGTAGGTCGAGTCATAAGTCATAGCAACTTTTTTCTTCTCGTGAACAGGAGGCAACACGGAAAATCTAAGATATGCATTTGGAAACATACGGTATGTACTTGCGTATGATGCCACTAGATGGTGTATGTAAACAACAGTGTGGGTCTAAGCATGCCCCCAAGTTCAGTATGTGAGTGAGAGCATCACAAAACGGAAGTCAACAAGCAGGACCAACAATCGTATATTAAAATAGCAGTTCTCCGCGGCAGAAATGCACGCCAATGCCATGCAGAGCTGCGGGAAGCATTAGGTGTGCATGCCATGCCCTATAGAACAGTGGCAAGGTGGGTGGAGATGTTCATACGATGTTCATGGTGTTCTTGTGTGTCATCCAGTGCGTGAGGGACACACTGTCAATGCAGTTTATTAACAATTCCTTTTTGTTGTACCAACTGCACCATGCAGTGCGAATCAATCTTTTGGACAACGCCACAATCCTACTCGATAACGTGACAGCTCACACAGCAGCCATTGTTCAGCGTTTCATACAACGGTGAGGATGGGAGGTTCTTCCGCACCTACCTTATTCTCCTGATCTGAGCCCATGTGACTATGATCTAATCCCCAAAGTCAAGAAGCCATTACGTGGACAATGGTTTGTTAACAAAGAGGACGTCGTAACAGCATTTCGGAGAGAGGTGCCATACGTTAGCGATACACATGTAGCGAATGGTATTCAGCGCCTGCCCCAGCGCTGGCAATGAACAGTGGAAACCTTGGGTGATTATTTCGAAGGTCTGTAACCAGTGGAGACCTGTCCTTTGAACCTAGTCTTGTGTATTTGCTGTCTATACCATAATAAAACAAAGTTTACCAATGACCTGTCACTTTCCTACGAGAATCTCCTGAAGTCAGAATTTGTCCTCAGGCACTATGCATAAGTACATGCCCTACATTTCCAAATGCAAATCTAAGATTTTCCATGTTGTCTCCTGTTGGTTTAAGATATTACCAAAATTTATTAGGATCAACCTATTCAATACAATTGAGTTCCCAAAGTTAGTATTTACATCTTATTACACTAAAATTTGAAGAGACGTTTCACCCTTTATAAGGGCATCATCAGCCTTTTTACACTCATACCTCAGAGATAAACTCAATTGCATTGAATCAGTTGATCCTAATAAATTTTTGTAATATCTTAAACTGATGTACATTTCAATATGGACCAAACATGAAATTTGTAACATGTAATTGTCTCCTGTTCGCGAGAAAATAACTAGTTGCCATGACCTATGACTCGACCCTCGCATAATTGAGAAATAGAGCAAAATCTAACATATAAGGAATATAGATACGACGAACCGTGATAGGACCAACGTTCTAGATCACTTCAAATTGAACTGAGAGCCATCCGTTTTGATATGACTTACCGTTTAGCCGCATAATTAATACCTCGAAACAAAGGTCTGCACCTACGTTAAAATTCCCTCAACATTCTGATATTTTTCGGGAGTAAAAAATGAGATATTTAAAACTTGGAAGCTTTCCATTGATTACAGGCTAAGAGATATGAATTTCATTTTCAATGGTCCGTATTGAACTGTGATTACAATTAAATTAAAAATTGAGAGTAAAATATTTCCACCTTTTCAATGCAAAATCAAGTAATGTGGGTTACATTACGGAAGGCATTTAATGGAACTAGTTTAGACCTATTTTCTAAGGTGGTCATCAGCTAAATCGCGAATTGCACAATGTATCTGATAGTTCATAGAAAATGTAAAAAAAGTCGTGAAAACACAGTGGTTTGACACTATAAGTGTAAAAAAGTCAAAATTGTTGTAAACGTTTTGGATACTGCATAAAATGCATAAATTAATGCACTTAGCTGTTGAAGGAATGATTCAAGAAGAATAAATCTGAGTGTTGAAGATTCTTGAGGTTTGTATATATCACTCCTTATGATGTTCTGACAGTTGCGCTGCGACGTGTTGGATGTATTGCAGGTAAGGTTTCATTGGTGATCAAAGTTTAAGATTATGGTTAAAAATGCATACATCAATGCATATAGTTTGTCGTTGAAGGATAACGAAGATTCTTGAGAATTACATATCACACAATATGGAGTTCGAAAAGCTGCAAATCATCAACAATGTAAACATTGTTCACTGTATGTACATGGATTGTTTTCTCAGCACTACTACTACTACTGTTGATGATTTGCAGGTCAAAACTAGTTCCAATAAATATTTCTTCGTAATGTAATGCACATTACTTGATTTTGTATTGAAAAGGTGGAAATATTTTACTCTTAATTTTTAATTTAATTGTGATTACAGTCTAAGACATATAATTATGCCAAATTTCAATATTCTAGCTTGTCTGGCAGATTGTGTCTCAATCTTGTTTGGAGCAGGGGGTGGGGGTAACAATGAGGACTTTCAGAAAACTAAAGCTAACAAACATGCAGATGGTCATTATTACACCTGAAATGGATAACTGTACGAAAATTTCGCCAAAATAGTCAACGTATAAGAGGCTGCCTGGCCGAGGCGGTATAGGCGTACTCGGTTCGCCCGCAAGGACATGGGTTCGAATCCCTGTCACTAAGTCGTAAAATTTAAGAAATGTGATTTCCACTTCCGGAGGTGCATATGGCCCTGAGGTTCGCTCAGCCTACACCAAAAATTAGTACCAGGTTAAATCCTGGGGGCAAAGGCAACCGGGCGTAAAGCTAACCACTATACCCCATCAAGTGCCGAGGTTACGAATAGTGAAAGCCTTTACCTTCCACCACTACCAGGGCCTTCATGGTCTGTACAGATATGAGTCAAGGTACAGACACATGGTCATTACGATTGTATTTATATGGATAAGGAATCTTCTCTACGTACAACACCTTTTGGTCTATGTTCGCTCGACTTAGCCTGTAAAACCGACTGTTCATGATATCTCCCTTATTAATCCTCCTATCAAAAAAATGCATGGGAAAAAAGTTTTAGAAATAGATGTCCATCAAGGATGGTCAATTTCCAGTCAGGTTGGTCTTGTATACAGTATATTGTGGGAGAGTAAAATCACTGTTTCGGTTCCCTATAAACCCCCAGTCCATTCTGGGAATTTGACATGGTATGGACCTAAAAACTTACCTTTGGACAGGTGGATGCTAAATATGAAGTTTGGTTGAAATATCTTCAGTAGTTTCCAAGTTATAAGAAATACGCTTTACACGCACCCGCTCGAGATAAGTCCGGTGAGACTTGTACTGAAGAAAGGTCCGCTAATGATATGTCCCTTATTAATCCTCATATCGAAATGATGCATATGAAAAAAAAGTTTAGAAATTCATTTCCATTAAGGCAGATAGATTTCCATTAAGTCTGGTTGTATATATTTTGTGGGAGTGTAAAATTACGGTTTTGGTTTCGTATAAACACCCAGTCAGTTCAGGGATTTAGAAACAATATTGGCTCTAAAACCTACCCAAGGTCAGGTGGATTCTAAATATGAATTTTGGTAGAAATATATTCCATAGCTGTCAAGTTATAGACAAACAGACACCAAAGCTAAAAAATATGCAGATGGTCATTATTACACCTGAAACGGATGACTGTACGGAAATTTCGCCAAGATAGTCAATGTACAGACACACGGTCATTACGATATTATTTATCTAGATATTTGAGTTGTTGGTTGCTCCAAATTAAAACGTAAATACCGTTTATTTAATAATCTTCATTATTGTTAGCATCAATTACATCAGAGTTTAAATGTTTAGCTTGATTATCACATAGTGCCATGAACGAGTAGTGTATGGATCAGTGTTGCCAACTGTATGATCTGGATCATACATGTATGATAATTCGATGCTCTGTACTATCATATGATCCAACCCGAGGATCGTACCCCTATTGTGCGATCCTATGACGTATCGTACATTTAGTCTTGTTTTCTCTGTAAAATGCAAAGATTTTTGTTCCTTCTTTTATTCGTGCAAGTTATGTTCTACCATAGATGACAAATTGGAAAGAGTGGGAGAGGCTTTTCAAATAATGAGATTCCCAAAGGAAATTTACCAAAAATTGGCTCTTTCCTTTCTGAGTAACATAACGGTCTCGTGCCTGTACTGTAATCAGTGGATCATAACATTTGCCTTCAGCAGACTGACGATAACTGGAGGCAGTGGCAACCAGCAGACGCTCATGTCGGGGGGGCAGTACTTTTTCCCACAAATCTTTCTCTGCTACTGACCAGTACCATCGTACTTATTCAAGTCTTTTGTGCCAAAAATGAATTCACTGCTGCCAACCCTCACAAACCGTAGGATGCAAGCAGGTGGCATAACTTGAATCAAAATTCCTGGGCTCAAATGTTACATTTCAATGTAATTATTTATTATTTTTCTTCATAAAATATAAATAATAGGGCAAATTCAATTTTATTGTACGCAACCATGGATATTTCACTGGTGCATGCTCATATAGGGATTTGTGAGGACTTCTTTACTGCTACACTGTTACAGACTCTGCCTATGTGATAGCCTCTTCCCACACATTTCCACCTCATGAAACCATCCACCAGCGTGCTTCCCCCTTCCATCCCAACCCCCTCAAAAACTCTCTATCATCGGACAGAAGCTTGAGAGTCCCTGCCTTACCTTCAACCTGAAAACATTTAAGTTGTAGAAGGATAAGTGTGCACATTTAATGTTTAGGCCATTATAGCATTGTTTTCCATAACTGATTTATTCCGACACACAAGTTTACACAAGTTTACGTATACAAACAGACATATGCGGGTAAGTGTGTGCATTTGTTTACTCATTATATTTCCTTTCATTTCATGCAGTCACAATAAATTATAACAACTTTTAAGCATGGTGATCACAAACATCCTCCATGTCTTCTTCTTCTTCTTCTTCTTCTTCTTCTTCTTCTTCTTCTTCTTCTTCTTCTTCTTCTTCTTCTTCTTCTTCTTCTTCTTTTCTTCATGGGGCCTCTAAATATTAGTTCCTAATTAGCGTCGACCTCTAAGATCATTTGCTACCATGTTTTTCCTTCGTTCCCACCTAAATATACCTGGCTCCCTTCACAAAGCTGCAGGTTGTTCTTATTGGGTCTTCTTGGATTTTTTCTCTCTCTTTACCTGGTAGTCCTAGAGTGGAGAGTCTCATTCTACCCAGCACCTCGGAAAGTATGCGTTCAGCTGAGTCCTTTGCTTCATTGCATTTCCTACACATCTTGTCTCTTATTACTCCAATTCTGTGTAGGTGTTTTTTCAGATGGCAGTGTCCTGTCAACAGTCCTACTACCCATCTTATATTTTCTCTGCTGAGTTTCAACAGTTCTTTAGTATGCTTCTTGTTTGGTCCTTTTATCAGTTTGTTAGCAAGCCTGCATCGTGGAGTATTTTTCCAGTTTTCCATTTGTTTCTTTTGTACCTATTTTCCTATGTAGTATTGGACTTATCCGTAGGAAATTCCGCATACAGGTGCTGCGCCTACAGAATGTGTTTCTGCCCCTTTCCTGGCCAGTTTATCTGCCTTTTCATTTCCTTCTATATCTGCATGCCCTGGTACCCATATTGTTTCGACATGGTTGTACTTTGAGAGCTTCAGGAGAAGTGAGTGGCAATACCCGACAATTCTGGATATCACAATTAAATTAGCATATAGCGGGTTCCACCTTGTCAATACATATGCAATGTTGTTGGATGATATTTACAACATTATTTATTACAGATTACAGAACATGTTTTGGTGTACAATTTTTAACACCATCATCAGCTGCATGGAAAATGTGTAGAAACTTGGCGATCTAGCCCCTCTAGCTTCCATCCATGGTCCCGCAGTAGAGGACTATGGAAATTACTTGGCGATTAATCTGGAGTCTTCCATCTCACAGGGTTCCTGGAAACATCTAGCATCCAGACTATTCTAGAAGGGCTGGCGCAAGTATATAAGAGCAGAGTGACTTGCCTGGAGTTAATGAGAGTGAGATTGAGTTTGCTGGTGTGAGTTAGCGAAGAGTGCAACCTGGGCTGAGGTGTCAGCCTGATGGAGTATCTGTCTGTTGGAGCTGAGGACTCGTTCGTGTTTCCCTGACGTCGTGTGTGTGAGTCTCGAGACTGGCTGCTGGAGAAGAAACTTGGGTGTTTTGGAGCAGCACAAAGGGAACACTGGGTGCCGACGTGTGCAGACTGCGAACGGAGTTCGATGCATTGAGCGAACAGCAGATACTATCCCGAGCTGCGAGACTGATGTGTAGGCTGCGGACCGTAACAGCACTAACGAGAGTGAGTGAGTGAGTGTAGTGTAAATAAAGACTCTCTGTGTGTGTCATCGTAGATGGAACATGAGAAACTAAGAGAGAGAGAGAGCGTGAACAGTGTAAGTGTGTAACCGTGTACTTGTGTAAGTTGTAAGCTCGGCAATCATGTGTGTGTAAATCTGTAATTGTAGTGCTTAGTTAATAAATCTTAGAAATAGGATGCTAACAGGTTCTGTCCTCATCTATTTATTTATTTATTTACCCTGCCAACACGTTACAACTGGCGTCAGAAGTGGGATGGACAAGTGTGATAAACTAGTGGATAACCTCTTACGTTGAAATTGGTGTCAGACTCAATTACCCGGTAGCGTATTTTGTAGTCGGCAGAAATTTTTACTGGTGAAATTAATTCCGAACAGCTCCAGATTTTTCTAAGCAAGTTCAATGAACTTGAAAATAAAATCTTATCTACCTATGACGAACTCGTTAGTGAACTGAGATCTGAATGGAGTTCTATCCCGGACCATCTGAAAACAGACTTAAGTGAACGGAAGAGTGAGCAGTTAAAGTCAGAAAACGAAGTGCGCTCTCTCGAAATCGAGGTCGACAATGACGACGTGAAGGACGACAACGAACTGGACGAGAAGCGGTCCGAAGAGATGCTCACGGTTGTGGAGTCCGGAGTTCGAGGCCCAGCGGTGGGAGTGAGTGCGCTGCGTGTGAACACGATGGCTGTGGAGACGCGAATGAATCCTACTAGCAGCAATGGCGGCTCCACCATCGTGAAGCTGGAAACCACACGAGACGACGGGATTACTTCCAAGAGAACATGCCGGACCCGGTTCGAGACCGGATCAACGCCCAAGAAGAGAGCTGAATATCCGATCGCTGGATTATATGTACAGAAGACGACAGTGCGACGCAGCCCCCAGTTATGTTCGACCTACGAGGAGGTTATGGGAGTGTTCGATGGGTACTGCGGTGTCCATCAACCGAGAGCCAATTACCGAGTCCAACTGCACGAGAGGATTCAGCACACCGATATAATGCCGCGGGAATTCGACGCCGAGATCGAGCGACTATGTGACGTGATTGTGGAAGATCTATCCTGAGGTGACACCAAGCTCAAGGCGGCTGACGCCTGTGATAAACTACGTGGCGATGAGATCCGTCCAGGCAGGACGATCGGCAGCGACCAGAACTACGAAGAGGATCTGACGATGGCCCATGAGATAGAGGCAGTAATTGCAACGGCATGGATGGAGGGACCCCTACTAGGAGACGGAGCACCAATGGAAGACGAACCAATGACCAACGAACGAGGATGCCACCTGACCAGAACACTTGTTCCGGCACAAAGCTGCGTGCCGGTACGAACATCAAATTCCGCACCCTGGAAGAAGAGGAAATTTAGCAGAGCTAAATCTGGGACGAGCAAACCAGTCCCGGGCATCACAAAAGAGGACTACGAAGGCACTCACCCTGAAAGTAGACGCCGGTGTGGATGAAAGGTAAACTACCGAGGAACACTGGGAACGAGGACACCGTCGACTGGACCCAGCGGATCACAACTGGGAAGGTGGTGGCCAACCAAATAAACCGTCTGGCATCGTATCGTGGAGTAGCTCGCGACGAGCAGCCTTAAGGAGGGGACAATGTAATGGTTATAGTGTTCGTCATGCCAACTTGCCATGAGCCGGGCTCGTCACCGTATCGGCTCACCCCCTTACGCACCAACCGTTCCAATCACGAGCAACACTTAAGTGCTAGGCCGGCCCCTCTAGCTTCCGTCCGCGGTCCCACAGCAGAGGACTTGGGAAATTACTCGACGATTAATCTGGAGTCTTCCATCTCGCGAGGTTCCTGGATACATCTAGCATCCGGACTGTTCTAGAAGGGCTGACGCTGGTATATAAGAGCAGAGTGACTTGCCTGGAGTTAGTGAGAGTGAGATTGAGTTTGCTGGTGATAGTTAGCGAAGAGTGCAGCCTGGACTGAGGTGTCAGCCTGATGAAGCATCTGCCTGTAGGAGCCGAGGACTCATTCCCGTTTCCCTGACGTCGTGCATGTGAGTCTCTTGGCGCCGGCTGCTGGAGAAGAACCTTGGGTGTTCTGGAGCAGCGCGACGGATCACTGGGTGGCGACGTGTGCAGACTGCGAACGGAGCTCGACGGATTGAGTGAACAGCAGATACTATCCCGAGCTGCGAGGCTGACGTGTAGGCTGCGGACCGTTCCAGGTCTAACGAGTGTGACTGAGTGAGTGAGTGTAGTGTAAATAATCGAAGACTCTTGGTGTGTGTCATCGTAGATGGAACATGAGAAATGAAGAGAGAGCGCGAGAAACTGTGTAAGTGTGTAACCGTGTACTTGTGTAAGTTGTAAGCTCGGAAATCATGTGTGTTTGTGTGTCTGTGTGTGTAAATCTGTAATTGAAGCAGGGAGATCAAAAACCCACTACCTCCAATTTTTGGCGAAATTGAGTTATGGGCTACATGGGGCTTTTTTGTGTGTTCCGCTTGGATGGAAGGCAAGAATATCATAATTCCTTCATTAATCCGCATACATGGAAAGCAAAACACCAATTACTCCATGGAATTAGAGAGTTCTTGCTTTCCATACTTTATTTCCAGGTAGATGGCAGGACCTTTGTTGGATGCGCTAGCGAGTGGTTGACTGTTCCAAGAGCTCTGTGTTATCTCAGTGATAAAATAGTTAATAATTGTAGAAATTAACCAAATTTTGTGTGTGTGTGATACATTTAGCTCCACAAATAATTGTGTTTAGTGTTTATTTGTAGTAATCTGCGATTAGTGGCATTTATTTACAGTTTTCACACTGAGTAGCTCCGTAGGCATTCGCTAGATTACAACCGGTAATTTAGGTCTGTGTGAAAGAAGAAATATATCTTTCTTTTTAATAGTATTATTAAAATATCAGTAGGTTTGTTGATTAAAATACGGTACTTACAACGACGGGATATTAAAAAGAGTCGTAACTTCGGCAGCGGTTATATCTATTAGTGCAGGCATTTGACAGGTTATTTCAAATAGCAGTTCAACGGTCCCACCTCACGAAGGTAATAACTTCTTTTAATAACGCGATACTGTTGTAAATTTTGTTTAAAGAAAGGATTTCAATAGAATAGACAGCATTTCACTGGCGAAATAGTTAACAGCCGTAATTGTTATTGATTATTGTCGCTCTTCTTATTCAAATATTGGCATTGTTGGCTACAGTCTGTGAACAAAGGGTGTAGTGTATCAAGAAAATATAAATAAAAATCAGCTGATTCTTGTATTCCGATCATTAGTAGTTCTGAATAGGCAGTTAAAGTATCCGTAATTTATATTTCACACCCTTGACATTTCAGTATTTATGAGCGGTTAGCTAATAATCAAGTTCCGACATTCCAATAACTGCAATTCAAGTCCCTGGCGTAGCTTAGACAGAAATACTTTTGAGAACTTATTGGAAACAACCTCATATTTTTCAACATTTAAGGACACTTTTATTCTCCGTCCCGCGCAGTAGGGAAAATATTAGTAATCCACCATCTGTAAAGATCACATAACCGCATTTCAGTTGAGAATTGTAGTGTAGATACAGTATATTAGATAGTATCTTGCCTGTTAAATTTGTGTGTATTTTTGTGCAAACGGCAGGTTTCATTTCTGTTACAGCATAGTAGGACAAAGTAGTACTAATATTAATCCGTATACGTGTTTAACTTTGTTGGTAATCTTTGAGTACCGTACCTACCGGTAGTTTTTGCGAATATCTAAATTTAGGCCTAATTGGAATTTTCATTTCTATTTGTGCTTAGTAAGAAGCTAGTATACGTCCGAACGTAGTTTAAACATTATTGTAGTGTAGTATAGTAACTTATTAGAAATTAGAGTGCCTATTCTATAATTTTGAGTAGTTTTGCGAATTTCGAACTTTAATGGTAATTTTCTTTTGTTTTTCTTTTTTCTTGGTAATCACCTGTTATAATTAGAATACATCTGAACGTAGTTTAAAATTATTGTAGTGTATTGTAGTATCTGTACTTAGTCTGAACGTAGTTTAAAATTATCCTAGTATATTATAGCATCTTATTAGTAAGTAGTGTGTTTATTCTATTACTGTGAAATATTTGTATAGTATAGTACCGTTTCTGTGGTATCTGTAGTAAACCTCTTACTAAAATTCTGTTGTTGTAATTAGGGTAGACTTAACTGCAGTTAAGAATTGTGTAATTCTTGTATATTATTCTCTGTTTCCAGTAATTGACAGCAATTTTCATCGTGTTAGCGTGTTGTAGGAATAAAACTAGTACAATTAAGTAGTATTGTAGTGTAGTAGAAGCCTATATTAAATAACTTACTGTCGTGTGATCTTTGTGAACTAATCTAGACAATATTTCTTTCCTTTCATTTTTATTTTGCACAGAATAAGTTATCTTATTTTTCCTTTTCTTTTCATTATTTAGTAAAAAAATACTAAGCAGTGCGAGTGTAGGAACTGTGGGTGTGGCCAGGCATTAAGGAGTATGAGGGAGGAGTTTGAGAGCTTGAGGGAGATAATTAGGATACTCTCAGAGGACAGGAAGGAAAGTAGGCCTCCAAACAAGGTACAGGATACAGTAGGTGAAATAGAGGGATTGGAAGGAAATGATGGAATTGTGGAAGACAGGTGGTCTAATGTTTTAAGGGGAAGGAGATTGCAGGCTAAGGGCTCCATTCAGGATCAAAATTCAGGACAGGTGTCGGTGAGAAATCGGTACGAGTCACTGCAGGTAGAACAACCGAGGGAAGATGAGGAACAGGGAACTGTTGCCAAGAAGTTTGGAAGTAGGAGAAAGGGAAGAGGTAGGAAAGGGAAATGTGGAGTAGGGGATAAGAAAAGACAGGTGGGACAGGGTTATGGGATGGAGAAAAGGGAGGAGGAAGTAGCTTCTGCAGCTGTCAGGAAAGATAGGACTGACCAGGAGGTGAGGGGATCAAATGAGGTGGGTAGGGTTGAGGCTCTGGTCATGGGGGATTCTATCGTTAGACATGTCGGGAAAGTGTGTGGAGGAAAGGGTACCAGGGTAGAGTGTTATCCAGGAATTAGGTTAAGACAGATGTTGAAGAAAGTAGAAGAGAAGGAGGAGGGAAAGGAGAAAGTGATAGTGTTTCACGTTGGTACTAACAACGTAAGGCAAGCAGGTATACGTACCAACATAGTTGAGGATGTGTAGGATCTGGTAAATGCAGCACGGATAAAGTTTAAGGAAGCGGAGATTGTTATCAGTGGAATACTGTGTAGGAGGGATACTGACTGGAAGGTGATTGGGGATTTAAATGAGACTATGGAGTGGGTATGTGGGAAACTGGGAGTGAAATTTCTAGATCCTAATGGGTGGGTACGAGATAGGGATCTGCGCTCAGATGGCCTTAACTTAAACCGCAGTGGTTCATATAAGTTAGGAAATTTGTTTAGAAGGGTTATAGGGAGGTACATTCAGGGAAACAGTGTGCGCTAGGCAGCGGTGTTAAGGGAACAGGGAACTGGAAATCAAGTAGGGATGACATAAAACTGTTAGTGCTCAACTGTAGAAGTATTGTAAAGAAAGGAATAGAATTAAGTAATTTAATAGATATATAATTACCAGATATTGTAATAGGAGTTGTATCATGGCTGAGAAATGATATAATGGATGCAGAAATTTTCTCACAGAACTGGAGGGTGTATCGTAGAGATAGGATAAGAAAGGTAGGAGGGGGAGTATTCATTCTCGTGAAAGAAGAATTTGTAAGCTACGAAAAAGTTGAAGATGACAAGCACAAAATTCTAGGGGTAAGGCTCATTTCTAAAGATAATAGGCAACTAGATGTCTTTGGAGTGTACAGACCAGGAAAGGGTAGCGCAGATGCTGATTCAGAATTATTTGATAAGATAATCAGCTATGTGGGGAACGATAAGGAAAGGAACGTAATCGTAGCGGGTGATCTCAATTTACCAAATGTCAATTGGGAAGGTAATGCAAACGACAGGAAGCATGACCAACAAATGGCAAATAAGTTAATATGGGAAGGGCACCTGATTCAGAAAGTGATGGAACCAACTAGAGGGAAGAATATTCTGGATGTGGTGCTGGTAAAAACCAGATGATCTCTATAGAGAAACCGAAGTAATAGATGGTATTAGTGATCACGAAGCTGTTTTTGTGGTAATTAAAAAGAAATGTGAAAGAAAGGGATTAAAATTAGGACTGTTAGGCAGTACCATATGGCTGATAAAACAGGCATGAGAGAGTTTTTAATAACCAACTATGATCGGTGGGAAACGGTAAATAAAAATGTAAACAGACTCTGGGATGGGTTTAAAGCAATTATTGAGGAATGTGAAAATAGGTTTGTACCTTTAAAGGTGGTAAGGAATGGTACAGATCCACTATATTATAACAGGGAAGTAAAGAGACTAAGAAGGAGGTGCAGGTTGGAAAGAAATAGAGTTAGAAATGGCTGTGGAAGTAAGGAGAAACTGAAGGAACTTACTAGGAAATTGAATCTAGCAAAGAAGTCAGCTAAGGGTAACATGATGGCAAGCATAATTGGTGGCCACACTAATTTTAGTGAAAAATGGAAGAGTATGTATAGGTACTTTAAGGCAGAAACAGGTTCCAAGAAGGACATTCCAGGAATAATTAATGAACAAGGGAAGTGTGTATGCGAGGATCTTCAAAAGGCAGAAGTATTCAGTCAACAGTATGTAAGGATTGTTGGTTACAAGGATAATGTCCAGACAGAGGAGGTGACTAATACTAAAGTAGTATTAAAATTTACCTATGACAGCAATGACATTTACAGTAAGATACAAAAGATAGAAAAACTGCTGGCATTGATAAGGTTTTCGGGGATATACTAAAGACAATGGGTTGTGATATAGTACCATATCTGAAGTACTTGTTTGATTTTTGTTTGCATGAAGGAACTTTACCAAATGAATAGAGAGTTGCTATAGTAGCCCCTGTATATAAAGGAAAGGGTGATAGGCATAAAGCTGAAAATTAGAGGCCAGTCAGTTTGACACGCATTGTATGTAAGCTTTGGGAAAACAATTTTTCTGATTATATAAGACATGTTTGCAAAATTAATAATTGGTTTGACAGAAGGCAGTTTGGGTTTAGGAAATGTTATTCCACTGAAGCCCAACTTGTAGGATTCCAGCAAGATATAACAGATATCCTGGATTCAGGAGGTCAGTTGGACTGTATTGCGATTGACTTATCTAAGGCATTTGATAGGGTAGATCATGGGAAACTACTGGCAAAAATGAATGCAATTGGACTTGACAAAGTGACTGAATGGGTGGCTCTGTTTCTAGAAAAAAGAATCAGAGAATTAGAGTAGGTGAAGCTTTATCTGACCCTGTAAAAATTAAGAGGGGAATTCCTCAAGGCAGTATTATTGGACCTTTATTTTTTCTTATATATATCAATGATATGTGTAAAGAAGTGGAATCAGAGATAAGGCTTTTTGCAGATGATGTTATTCTGTACAGAGTAATAAATAAGTTACAAGATTGTGAGCAACTGCAAAATGACCTCGATAATGTTGTGAGATGGACAGTAGGCAATGGTATGATGATAAATGGGGATAAAAGTCAGGTTGTGCGTTTCACAAATAGGAAAAGTCCTCTCAGTTTTAATTACTGCGTTGATGGGGTGAAAGTTCCCTTTGGGGATCATTGTAAATACCTATGTATAAATATAAGGAAAGATCTTCATTGGGGTAATCACATAAATATGATTGTAAATAATGGGTACAGATCTCTGCACATGGTTATGAGAGTATTTAGGGGTTGTAGTAAGGATGTAAAGAAGAGGGCATATAAGTCTCTGGTGAGACCTCAACTTGAGTATGGTTCCAGTGTATGGGACCCTTACCAGGATTCAGGAACTGGAAAAAATCCAAAGAAAAGCCGCTCGATTTGTTCTGGGCGATTTCCGACAAAAGAGTAGCGTTACAAAAATGTTTCAAAGTTTGGGCTGGGAAGACCTGGTAGAAAGGAGACGAGCTGCTCTACTAAGTGGTATGTTCCGAGCTGTCAGTGGAGGGATGGCGTGGGAGGACATCAGTAGACGAATAAGTTTGGATGGTGTCTTTAAAAGTAGGAAATATCACAATATGAAGATAAAGTTGGAATTCAAAAGGACAAATTGGGGCAAATATTCGTTTATAGGAAGGGGAGTTAGGTATTGGAATAACTTTCCAAGGGAGATGATCAATAAATTTCCAGTTTCTTCGCAAACATTTAAGAAAAGGCTAGGAAAACAACAGATAGGGAATCTGCCACCTGGGTGACTGCCCTAAATGCAGATCAGTAGTGATTGATTGATTGATGGCAGCACCATCACTTACCCAGCTGAGCAGAGATTGAAAGGTTAAAATGGAATCAGATTCACGTTCCGAAGGGAAAATAAGTGGAAAGAAACGAATAAATGAAGGCAAATGGAAGTGAAACAGTATTTAAAGGCTTAAAGCAAAGGGCAATTAGCGAACCTCAAATGTTTAATATGATATTGTATTACCCAAAAAGTTGAACATTAAACAATGTATCATTGCTGAAATGTGAAATAGGAGTTTTCTTCTCATGTATAAATGTTATACATAAACATACAATTTAAATAAATGTGTTAGTATTAGCATTCATAATTTTCTAGGTGTAAAAAGCAGTGATCTTCTAAATACCCCGATGGAGTAAAGCAACACATTATTGAAACGAGAAATTCCTCATATCACAAAGTAAAGTGATACGATATTCGACATCCCACAAAAATGAAATCCATGTGAGTAAAACTGTGAAAAGTACAATGAGAGTCAATTTAACATCCAGAGACCCAATACAACTGCATCTTTTCCCACTCAACAAAAGTACAACTCACACATGCCCCTGAAAATAGAAAAGCAAAAGGACTTGAAAAATTTAATTAATTTCACTTCGGAGGAAAGTAGAATGTATTACAAAAAACTGTTTGCTGACAGTAATAACCCTCAATTAAAGACTGAAGAAGAGAATGAAAGTGAAACATAATAACTGTAAAGAAAGTCTAAGTTTTTTTTGTGGTTTTATTTATGTATATTGGTATAATTTAGATTAGAGTATCTAATGGATATCAGCCTCACGCGGTACCTTTGAAATTTAAAAATGTAACAATGCTCATTTTAATAGTGAACTTTCATGTTCTATCGTTTCATATGGTAGCTATGGAATACTGGTACATTTTCTGTCACATTTTTTAATATTTCATTTTCATACACTCCAGAAATCAAGAAACCCCTAACTCCACTAATATTTAATTCCAATTGTAACATTAAATAAGGTAAACACTTAAGTTATGAAGCGTTTAATTGATAAAGAATATACTTTTACTTAATCTGAGCACATAAACGCATTAGATTTAAAATCAGTGAGGGAGATTATCAGTTTTTTTTCTCTCTCCTGTAAAATTAGGTTTACTGGAGTTAGTGCGTTTTTGATTTCCCTGCTTCAATTGTAGTTCTTAGTTAATAAATCTTAGAAATAGGACGCTACCAGGTTCTGTACTCATCTATTTACTTATTTACCCCGCCAACACGTTACAATATTATCCGGACTGCCTCTAGTGCATTAATGGCCGCTTGGCCGTCCGTAAAAACGAAAATGTTCTTATTCCTATAGTTCGTTTTCAGATTTTCTTCAAGATATGTTGTGATAGCTATCATTTCAGCTTGAAAGACTGTAGTGTGTCTGCCCAGGCTCAACCCGATTGATCTCTCAGGTCTTCCCCCGTTGATCCCTCCTCCTGTGCCATCCATAGTCTTTGCACCATCAGTCCACCACACTATATATTCATTTTCAGCATTCCATTTGTTGACATCCCAGTCTTCTTTTTTTATTATCTAGGTCTCAAACCGTTCTTCAAAGTTGTACTTTGGTATCATATGATCAGAAGGCATGTGTAGAA
The DNA here is from genome assembly GCF_040414725.1 of Anabrus simplex. NCBI lineage: Eukaryota > Metazoa > Arthropoda > Insecta > Orthoptera > Tettigoniidae > Anabrus > Anabrus simplex. Next base: position 97,716,897 of record NC_090265.1, on the reverse strand, counting down.
CTTCCTCTGTTATTGCTCTGTTAATTTTACAGTGTCCTAGATTGGGTCTTTGTGCATTCCAGCACTCTGATTGTGCCAATCATGAACTCATTCTAGCCTGTCCTTTTATGAAATCGTATAGTGATGGGAGGTCTAGTGAAGTATTCAAAGGCTTCTGTCAGCGTAGTTCTCATAGCCCTAGTTATGGATATGCATGCCATTCTCTGTAGGCTATCCAATCTACTGCCAACTTTTCCTTGACTTACTTTCTGCCACCAGATGATTGCAGCATAGGCCATCAACGGTCTAATAATCATTGTGTATATTCACATTATCATTAATGGTCCTAGGCCCCATGTCTTCCCAACAGATGTTTTTTTAGTTGCATATAGCAAGTTCTTGGCCTGGGTTATGTTCCTTTCTATATGTGGATTCCAGGATAGATTTTTATCTAACACTACACCTAGGTGCAGTGCATGTTCTTCCATATGTTTATCTTGCCCAAAGAGCTTCAGTGATCTCTTTCCCTCTAAATTTCTCCTTCTTGTAAAAGGGACAAGAGTTATCTTGTTCGGGTTGACTGATCGTTGTTCTTCCCGACACCAGTTCTCCACAAGGTTGAGTAATCTTTGCACGAGGTCCTAGATAACACTCATCTTCTTACCTCGTACCACAATCACTAATTCATCTTCATATCCTTGTGTACAGAAAACCTGTTTGTTGAGCATAGCTATGATTTTGTTCACCACGAGGTTCCACAGCAGAGGCAAAAGAACTTCTCCCTGAGCACAGCCTTGGGTGGCCCTAACCGCCAGAGTTTCTTCAAACAGGGTTGCTTTTATCTTCCTTCCATATAACATGGATTTAATCTATTTGACGACGGTTTTTCTCACCTTGCTCTTTTCCAATGCTTCATTCACAGAGTCTTAGGTTGTATTACTGAAGGCTCCTCCTATATCTAGAAATGCCGCCAGTGCAGTTTTTTTATATTCTATTTATATTCTATTCCTCTAGTTTACAAACCAACTGGTGGAGTGCTACTTCTGTGGATCTGCCAGGTCTTTATGCAAACTGATTTTCATGTAACGTTGAGTTCAGTTGCACCATTCTTCTGATATATTTATCCAGAATTTTCTACATTGCTCTCAGCATGAAAGAGGTTAAACATAGTGGTCTGTATGCCTTGGCTTGGGCATAGTTTGCCCTTCCAGGCTTAGGTATGAATACTGCTTTAGCTTCACACCATGATTTTGGCACGTACCCTAAAGCTAGACTAGCTCTGAAGAGGTCCGTCAGGGCATTGACGAGTATCTCCCGTCCTTCCTGTAGCAGTATCGGAACTATCTCATCTGGCCCCGGAGCCTTTATAGGATGAAACGTCTCGAATGCCCATTTTACATAGTTGTGCTTTATTATTCTGTTGGCACATTTCCAGTCTGCTCTTTGAACTCCGGTCTCTGTCCCAAACGTTTCTTCTTCTCTCATCTCCTCAGCCTCAGGAAAGTGAAACACCATTAGCATCTCCAGTGTGTCCTTCCCCACCTGAGTAAACGACCCATCTGGTTTCTCTGGTGTCCCCACCTGATTTATATGGGTTGCTTTAAGAACCTTCTGGAGCCTTGCTGTTTCAGTGCGTTATATCTCCTTCTCACAGAACAGTCTCCAAGATTTTCATTTTGCTTTCCCTATCTCTAGGTTATACTCAGTGAGTTTGCTATGAAATACATCCCACATACCATTTCTAGATGATATTCTATACAACATCCTAACCTTTTTTTTTTTTTCATTTTGGCTAGTTTGTTGTTCCACCACCTTACTTTTTTGGTGTTTTTCTTTCCTTTGAGAGGACAGTTGTCATGGAAAGAGTCTATAATGGCCTCTTCTAATAGTTACACTGCCTCATCCAATTCTTTCTGACCCCTCACGTTAGTTGGAAATTTTTGTACGGCTTTCCCTAGAACTTCTCTGTATCTATCCTAGTTAGTTCTTTTTGGGTTCTCTGTACATCTCAATCCCACATAGTCTTGCATCTATTGCAAATTGGATGTGCTGGTGGTCTGCCAATAACGGTTCCTCCAGCACCTTCCAGTCTTCAATAAAGTTTGCAATATGCGTAGTGTGTAATGTCTATTATCTCCCTATGATTTTTATTTATAAATGTATGCTTGTTTCCTAGGTTTAGCAATGATGATGATGATGATGATGATGATGCTTGTTGTTTAGAGGGGCCTAACATCTAGGTCACTGGCCCCTATAGTACAAAATGAGACGAAATGCTATTACAGTTTACAAACAATAAAAAATTCATCCAATGATCAGAATTCAAAACCTGATGATGAGCAATGAACTGATGAATATGAATTTAAGACAATCAGTGGATAAGACGTGCAATGCCTCACATTCCCAGAAACAATATTACTGACCAAGGGACTGCTTAAAAAGCCCAATCCTGAATCGATGATGCTTGTCTAAATGGGCCAATATCTATGTCAATGATCCCGCATAACGGCACTTATCGCTAGTAAAGGAGAACCATGGTATTTCTCAAGTTGCGATACTAATCAAAGGTAGCGTGAACTCACGGTGTTGCAAACATTATGGTACTACTCACAAGTATTGTACCTCATACAGGTAACACAGACCTATGGTGTTTCTCACACAATGGTCCCACTCACAGCAAACGCAAACCGATAAGGCTCCTCACCTAGGTGTACTAATCACGGGCGCCGGTATTCCTGTGGTGTTCCTCACACAGTGGGTACCTATCACAGGGAACGCAGACCCACGGTGTCGCTCATATAGTGGTACAACTCACAGGCTACGCCCAGACCCGTGGTGTTGCTCACATGGGTACGACTCACGGGTACTGGAAACCCACAGTCCACACCTACTGCTGCTACGAATCACAAACCAATTGTGTACCTAATATAGTGGCACTATTCACAAGTAAAGGCGGCCCATGTTGTTCCCCGCATGATGGTACGAATCAAAAGTAGTTTCATGGTTCTAAGACAATCATCCCTTGGTTGCCCCTTTTAGTAGCCTCTCGCGACAGGCAGGAGATACCGTGGGTGTATTATTCGTCTGCGTCCCCCACCCACAGGGGGTAGAGAGAGAGAAAAAAGAAGAAGGGATCCGTCACTTCGAAAAATGAAGTAATGGTCGAAGAAAGGCAAGGACCACGAAGGGCGTGAAAATGAAAGAATCCCCAGCCTCGAATGCTCTAATTCCGTCAGGGTCGGAAAAGAACACGAGTTGGCCAAGGGAGGTCGGACAGGATAGACGAAAGTGAGGAGCCTGGCACAAGTAAGTGGAAGCAATGCCACGACTCAGCTAAGGGCCCCGTGGTCGCCAACTCACACTCCCAAGTTGAGAGCCCCTTGGGCCCCTTGTCGCCTCTTACGACAGGCAGGGGATACTGCGGGTGTATTCTATATGTGCGTCCCCAACCCGCAGGGGGTCCCAGGTTTAGTATCGTCAACTCAGTTCCAATAAAAACTCCAGTAAAGACTCACTTCTTGCATTGCAGTTCATGCTGTCCCGTGCCGTGTGGTATGATTTTGCATCTGCTCCAAGGACTAGGTGTTCACCTTCCCTCTTTGGATTGCAAATTAGATTCTCAACTTCTTCTGATGGGGGTAGATTAGTTGAGTCATATGGGAGGTATGCACAGCCTATGGTTATTTTTCTGGGACCTTTCCAATTTCCAACTTTTATCTTGGCCACCACTAAGTACTTTGAACAATGTTCCTGCAACAGAAGGCATTTTAGTTTTCTGCTCACAAGTAAACATGTTCTAGGCATATTCGATGTAGTAATGTACATTAGCTTATCTCCAGATTCCGCCTGTCCTACTACTCTGCCCTTAACTACCCATGGCTCTTGTATAAGAGCCACATCGATAGCCTCGGACTTGAACTTCCTGACGAAATTGGCCACAGCTGATTTTTTATGTTGTAGGTTGGCCTGTAGAATTTTCAGTACCATCCTTTCCAACACTAGGTTTTGTTTTTCCCTTAATTACTTGAAATTTGATCTGCCCAAGTCCAAGCTTGGCCTTAAGGCCCTTCTTCTTGAGCTCTTCAAAATCTCGTAAGGGCCAAAACAATTGTCCTTCCTGTGTCATCAGTACTTGTTGCATTCAGCACTCTCCACTCTTTCGTCGGAAGTTTGGTGTCATGCTGATGTATCCTGACAAGCACATCATCAACCTACATCTTGTCGAATGGAGGAGGAAACTTGATGATAACCTTTGCAGTATTCAACACCTTATTGGCTTCTGCCACCTCCAAATTCTCCCCTTTCGAAGGGTTGTAATTGGCCACTGTCTGTTCCAGCCAGCTTTTAGTTTCTGGATTTGCACAGATCAGTACCATTGCTCCACTTTCCAGCCTTGGAGACTCGAGGAAGCCTGGAAGGCATCCGACCAACAGCGGTTTCATTTGCGCTATCAGAGCAGATGAAGGTTCCTTCACCTCTTCCTCCTTCAGTTTCCCGTCTGGAAAGGTCTTAGGTATTACTGCTACCTTGATTGAAGGTAGTCTTTCTGAAAAGGACATGACTCTCTCTTCTTTCTGTTTCTTAGCAGGCTGTTTTGTAACCAAACTTGATGGCGAACTATCCCCCGACCTTGGCCTTTTGGGCGCTGTCGGAGGGATAGCCTATCGCCGATCCCTGTTCCTTGGCTTCTTCTCCGTCCAAGTTCCAGCTGCTATTTTGGCTTTCTTCCTTGCTCTCTTACTTTCCTTGTAATATGCACTGTTGCGAGGTGGTCTGTCGATATGAAATCTGTTGATTTTTGATGCAGAAATCTTCAGGTCTGTCTCTACAGACGTTCCTGGTTTGCTTGTGGTAGCAGTCTGCTCTACTGGAGCTTCTGTTGCCATTTCTTGTTTTGAGTCAGCGACAGCCTGTCCAACTGGGACTTCTGTGTCTATTTTTTCATCTTGGGCTTGCTCCCGGATCTGCTTTACTGGAGCTTCCATGGCTTCCCATGATGCTGAATTTTTGAAATTGGTTCTTTATAAGCATCCATATTTCAATCAATCGTAGGGTACCGAGCGTCGTTCTCACCATCCGTGGTGAGGCATACAGCCAGACATTGTCCTCCCGCAACTCAGACTCTCCGTAGCAGAGACCACGCCCCTCAGTCATCCATCCAGCTGTCCGCCCCTGGCCCCAACCTAGTCAGGTTTGTTCCCCCTTCAGTAGGCCTACTCACGTAATCTCCACTTGGCATTATCATGACTGAGTTCACAGCCATGACTTCCCCTCTAGGTTGGGATCACCCCTTTCCTAACCCACAGCTCGTCCAAGCCTCGTAGAGCAAAGTGATGTGTTGGTTCCAGCACCCCAAAGTGAGCCTTCACCTCAATCACAAGCTCCACTTCACTTGAACCACCATATCACCCATGTGGAGAAACCATGGATGCCTCTCTAGAATGTGTCCAAGTCCTTTATATGACATGCACAACTCATGCCAACATTTACCACATACACTGCACTGTACCCAATCATCGTCTTCACAAGATTCTTGACACACAGGACCGATGTAGATATCCGGAGATTGTTCATCTCTGGATGTGCTAGGCTCAAATGTTAGCTTTCAGGAAGTTGAACGTTTTGGACGGGCCCCTTCATATTGTTTACCATTTTTTGCAATTTTTGACATTAAAGTGAACTGTTTTTCCGTTCTTGCTTTCATCCTTTCTTGTTTCTTCCTTTCTTCCTGCTCCTTAACATTTTGTTTCTCCACAAGACTATTCTTATAAGGAGATGATGTTAAAATCTCAGATTTCTGGCCATTCCTTCTTTTGTTTTGTTTTGTAGTTATTTTCGCACATAGGTAGGAGGTAAATATTTGTGATTGGTATTTGAGGTAAGGCAATGGGGCTAATTACTTGAATTACTTTATTACTCTGTGACTCCTGGTTTGTTTTGTGGTTGTTCATTACTACTTCCTCTCCTTTTTGTTTGTCTCCATCTTCGTCCTGCTGATCACTGCTTATGGACTGTTCAAGATGTTCAATAATTGGCAAGTGTATCCTGGTTACTTCAGAAGGCAAGAAATCATCTTCGGTGATCACATGAAGATTATATGGATGAATTTCTGTGTCTTGAAAAGCAGTTACACCTTTTCCAGCTGTTGCAATTCTCTCAAAGGCCATGTGAAGTAGACCAGACACTTCAATTTGTGTCACAGCTCTCCTTGGATTAATGCAAATCCATTTTTCAACTTCTTGAAAATAGAATTTCTTCAAAGGGGCAAATGTTACTTTAATCAAATAGCTGTAGCATATGACTAGCATGGGAATTCTACTGCCGAAAGCAAGCAGCGCGATCCGTGATTGTCCAGGATTAACAAAACTGGATCACCCACTGTTGGGTTGACATGTTTGGTAAAGTGTTGCAGCCAGACTACGAAAAAGCTCGGAATTCATGTAACCAGATTCACTCACGAGTCCAAGAGTTCCTGTCAGAGCATTACTGTAGAGCTCTGGCTTATTACGTTTATGGGGGATAATCAAAGCTGGTAGTATGAAATGTCCTGTAGGATTCACACAACAAACAGCAGTCACTATCTGACAACTCTCTGCAGATGTTATTTTCTTCACTAACCTCTTCCCCTTTGTAGCAACAACTTTGCAAGTCTTGTCAGGAACAGTTGACACGGCAGTTTTGTCTATGTTAAACAATCTGTGTGAAGGAAATTTGTATTTCTCTAAACATTTCATAAGGTTCTGAAAATACATGTCAACTTGCACCTTGTTGAAACCTATTGCACGTCCTAAGCTACAGAAAGACCTAAATCCGCAATAAATCAATACACCTAGTCTTTGCTGGCAACTTTAGCTCATTATTAAACTGTCACTCTAAAGTCTTGCGAGTCATTCCATAAAATCTGGCTTTCAGATCTTGAACATATTTCTTCAGCTGCACTTCCATCTCTTCACTGAACACCTTGCTGTGCCTTCCCACTGAATTAGCTACGGTACCCTAAAAAAAAGTATAATCAATTTTAATGCAATTTTGTATTATTTAATTGACATTCAACTCTCTATGTATAAAATGAATGAACTGTGTCTGCTCACCAATTTAATTCTTTTTCTAAGCATTGCTTCACTACATGCTATTTTGTTGTCAGCAGCCCTCTGACTATCTCCCACATTAATCAGTCTTTTTGCTTCATCAAACTGTGCTTTGTGAGACATGATTTTTCAGTTTTCCATCTGTATTTTCCCATATTTTATTTAAAATGCAAGAAATAAACACAAATAGTTACCGCCACCATATATAAGATGATCCCGTAAGGTCGAAATAGATAATTCTAAGATAAGGCACAGTAAACTGAGCTTCTCATATCAGCAGGGTGTGGCGGCCAAATGTACGCACACGTGCGCACACTTGCCCGGCCGTTGAAATGTTTTGTTTGATTCATGGTAGATGGCACTAGTGCTACAATTTGTAAGTGCGAACTAATATTAACTGCAGTATTTAAGGCAAACAGGTGCCGTTATTCTGGACAACTCAGGGGCTTATCTTACTTCATTAAAATATTATAGTACGTTTGGCGAAAAGTAATATCTTACCTTTTCTGAATTATGATTGTACAGATAATGCATCCAAGCTGCTGAAACCACCTTGCATGTAACACATCACCACACTAGACTCTCAGCTGTAAACCAATGATGCCAACAGCTGAAAAAATTGACTGCGCATACTTAGCCGTCTGCATACACTTACTCTCTGCCACCTTACCATGAACTGCGTGCAGAAAGTCAATCACCTAAGATTGATAACTTATTGCCGACCAGTCTTCTTTGTTGATGAGAATTAACAGTTTTACACTGAAATGTAATTTTCTTAGCATTATTCAAGTCCAATATTTGACTTCAAATGTCGAAAGAAAATAACTTTTTCTTTCTCTACGGGGTGGGAGTCCTTAAGGGCCAGCCGCTAATGGGAGGATGTTACCCTTTGTCAACATCAATGATGATATTAAAGTCTGCTCTGAAGTAGATTAATTTTGGGCTAAGTTACAGGAAATGAAAAACACGTTTGGTGAATGTGAGTTTTGTAATCTATGATCTTCATATCCGTATTGATGATTCACACAAATGCAAAGAGGAGAAGAATTCCACCTAATCAATACTTGTTTATACAAAACCGGTTTCGACCCTAGCGGGTCATCCTCAGCTAAACAGACATATACATATAACGCATCGTGCAATTGCAACATTACCATATCTAAAAAACATGTCACGTTGTACTCATGAGTAGGGCATTCGTCAAATTGGAGATTAAGTGTATGTTATCATTTATCTATGTGACATGCGTGAATGCACATCTATGAGAAGTGAATATTCCTCAACTTAAAACTAACTTATAAGTATGCATATATTAAAAACAATATATACGTAAAACACTTTCATGCTTGTGAATGTTTGAGTTTATGGCTTCCACTGTTTCTTGATTTATAAGTTTGACTACTATAATTCTTATTGTCCATAACTGTACGTTATATTAAAAACTTAATGGCTTGAATTGTGATATGAGTTACACTTTAAAATACCAATTTCTCGTTTAAAAGAAATTTGTCACCATATGTACACGAAGGATAAGAAACACTTTACATCTCTAAAAGGCAAAACATTGAAGTAGTGTGGATTCAGTTGAGGCTGGGACGGAAGTGTAGATATTACAGATTGCCGTAAATAAAATCCTGTTGTTGACATTAAAAGACGAGTCGTCATGTCTTGTGCCGTATTAAGAAAAATTGTATGGCATTAAACCAGAGTGGTGGCTCCTTCCCCTTTTTTGAGGTTGTCCTGTATTTTTAATAATAACAATAAACAAGTATTCATTAGGTGGAATTCTTATCCTCTTTGCATTTATCTGAATGTGAGTTTACCGCACTTCAAACATTCGCACTCTCTGTGTTACAGCTGATTGAAGGTGAACTGTGGAGGTCGATTGATGGAAGCTAGTTTGGAGGGGGAGTAGGGGAGGGTTTGTGTATTTATGACCTTGTCTATTTTACTCATCCTACAAGTATTTTCAGCTGATGATGTCCAAAAAGAACGACGACACATGTTTCGACACTTCTTAATTGCTAATTTAAAAAAAATTAGTATTGTAAAAAGGTGGAACTTTTGAGTGTACCTTAAAAAGTATTTTTTCAGTCTGACACGGTTGAAGTCCCTACACCATATTCTGCAACTATGATTTTCAGCCGTTCTCCTTTATCTATTCTGTCTGGTGCCTCCGACATTTTGTCCATCAAAACCACCACTTTCTTTCGCTTTCATGCCATTTCACTCATGCGCACTCAAAACACACGAACAAAAGAATAATATATTGCGTCTTAACTCTGTAAGGAACAGATCCAGAGACCTTGGTAATGGTACCGGTAGCTTCAAGCCTTGGGACCGGCGATCTCTATGCTACCCACAGTGCAAACGTAACTGTATATTTTCATATGTACAGTACTATTCAAAGGGTCCGCATATTTTTGTGAAGAAAAATACAAAAATACCAATACTGTAAAAAAATAATCAAACTGGATCAACTGGAAGTCCAAATTAATGAGGGCCGGACAAATGAGGTTCTTGTGTAATGCCCGACAAGTCATGTGTGTTCAAAGGAGAGAAATGTCACAGTGGCTAACTAAACAAAGAAAGAGTCACTGTACTCACTGCTGCAAATGCCAAAGTATCTAAGAAACTGTTACTCAATAGCAGGGTAGTTAGGCTCTATGATTTGAAGTATCCACAAAGACGCACACAAAATGCTGTCAGTTGGTACACTTATTTATTCCACCTTAACTTCACAAAAACGTACACATAACCTCAATCACTGCTGTCACAAACAAAATATACACATTAACACACCGCCATCTTTAACAAATGTTTATCACTGAGCACACGCCACATGGACATTGGAACCCTAAAACACAGTTGAAACAGTTGACTGATAACAGCATGTCACCCACAACATGGGGTCACAAGTATACTCCTGTTAAACCAAAACTCCAACTAAACAGTAGCTCGTCTTTACCATCAAGACCACCTCTTTATACATGTGCCTGGCTAGGCTTCTAGAAATATACATTTTCTCATAAATTCTAGAGTGCTTAAAGACCCAGATATAATGTACAGAATATTCTACAGAGTTCTCATCTACCCAGTACCATTCTGGATGTTGGAGTGTGTTTCACAATTCTGTAGTGGATTACAAATCATATATCCAGGTAGTAATAAATTATATACAGGTTCTTACATTAACTGAATTCATATAAATATCTATATACAACAAATGTTTCATGACATAACCTTACAAATAATGTAATCGTAAACTAATAATGATACTAATAAGCGGATGTACATCAATAATAATAATAATAATAATAATAATAATAATAATAATAATAATAATAATAATAATAATAATTCAAGCTTGATACTTGCATTATTTACCCATGGGTGAGAGAATATTGTTTTCAAGTTATATCAGTTTATCACACTTGCATCAGATTTAAGAACATTAGAAAACTGCCTTGGGTATACAAGAATCATGCGCCTGGATAACTTGTTTGTCATTTGTCTAAGGAACCTGGACCAAGAATTTATGAAAAACAATCACAAAAACCTGCATTTCATCGATAATTGTCCATCTCACCCGAAAGAAATGAGTCTCAAAAATAAGTCTCCATTCCTGCTTCCCAACACAACCAGCATTTTTATCAAAAGCACATTGTTCTGTGATATCTGCAATGCATCAGCAGAGAAGGAGACAAATAACAAGGGCACTAGGAAAGTTTTGCAATATGCAAAAACGGTTGGCTGGACACCCCTGTTCTGGTGAGGGATGAAAAGAGGGGTGAAAACCGGTCTAGAAGACAGCAATGCGTGACCTTCACACCAGTTGTTACCAAGCAGTGGGATGGAAAGCAAGTTAAGATATCAGTGTGGTATAAAGGTGAATATCGCACAATCGTCCACTACAACTTTGCTCGTGGATTAACTGTTGACCAGTGCCTGGAGCAAATGACTCCTGTGGTGGAGAAAGATTGTCCACATCGGAAAACAAATTCCTGCTGATACAAAGAGTTCCAGAGGGGAAATTTTGGGGTCGAAGATGATCCTCGTTCTGGGCGACTGAATCAGTGACTGAGGAAAACATTGAAGCTGTGAGGAAAATGTTGTAGCAAGAGAGGCGGATGACATATCGACAGGTAGAAGAGACCCTCCACATCCCTGCACCAGCTATTCATTCAATTCTACACATCCATCTCCAAGTTAGAAAGGTTTGTTCCCTTTGGGTGCCCCATTCACTTTTAGAGGAACAAAGGGCACATCAAGTGAAATGGTGCCGAAAAAGTCTGAAAATGGGACTTCGCGTAACGTCAATAGCATCGTTACAGGGGACGAAACTTGGCTTTATTATTACGATGTCCCAACAAAATCCCAATACAAGGTGTGGCTGTTTGAAGACGAGGGTACTGCTGAGACTGTGTGAAAGTCAAGGTCAGTAAAGAAAAGGATGATTGCAGTTTTCTTCACTAAAAGGGGCATCCCGACTTGGGTTGTGCTAGAAACACAAAGGACAGTTACTGCAAAGTGGTACAGTGAGACTTGTCTGCCTCAGGTCATCCAGGCTCTCAAGCAGCTCTGTCCAAGGTCACGGCTCAACACTTGGCTCTTGCATCACGACAATGCTCCAGCACATCGTGCTAATGTAACAATGGATTTCCTTGCCATATCAGAGTTGACTGTGCTTGATCACCCTCCATACAGTCCTGATCTTGCCCCTTGTGACTTCACACTCTTCCCAGAAGTGAAGATGAAGCTAAAAGGGCGGCGTTTTGCATCCGACAAGGAGCTTCTGGCAGCATGGAATCGAGTGTGAAAATGTAAGATAGGAAACTTAAAAGGGTCCACCTTTTCAATACAAAATTGTTATAGTTTATTATAACATATATTTACATTTGGAACTAGTTTCGACGCTGCTTGGCGTCATCTTCAGCCAAAATGTGGGAAATAGGCTAGCATGTAGACATTTATATTACACAAGGCGTTATATTAAACAATACACATCTTGCAAGGAGACAAAAACAGGGACAAATATAGAAACAAATGAATCGTTGAGAAAGCAAAAGTTATACATATTAAAAATAACCTTAACCACACATCTTGTAGTGCGAAAATATTCGCCTTGAATGATTCCTGAATACAAAACGCACGCGCACACATTTCTGAAGAGCCAGCAGGCAGGAAAAAGTAAAGTGAAACCTTAAGAGTTCTTCTGAGAAGAGTTCATCATTTTTTCTGTGTTCCGACTAAACTAATGAAGTTTCCCTTGAGTTCCTGATAAATACACACAACAGGAAATTCTCCTTCACTCTCAACAATAGCTATAAAGACCAACGGTAAATTTCATTTTAAATATTGTGCAGAGACGTGAAGGCATGATCTTGAACATGATATAACTTCGTCGAAACTAGTTCCAAATGTAAATATATGTTATAATAAACTATAACAATTTTGTATTGAAAAGGTGAACCCTTTTAAGTTTCCTATCTTCCATTCTCAGTTCAATACGGACAAAAATGAAATTCTTAGATTTATGTGAAAATGTAACCGAAGAAAAGTGGCAGAGTTGGTTCAGTGACTGGTTTCGACGTATGGAGAAGTGTATTGAGTGTGGTGGAAATTATTTTGAAAACGTCCAAAGCATTCACTCACATTGCAAAACTTTCCTAGTGCCCTTTGTACTATATGCTATGAATTTCATCTCTGCTACATGGGAAGGTATTGATGCTTAGACTGTTGCCAACTGTTTCAGGGGAGCTGGATTCTTGAAGGTAAGATACTTGATGTTATTTAGATAGCCTGTTATTGACCTATCATACAAAACTTTGTTTTATTCAATAGGGTGTTAATTTTTTTAATCTGCGAGGAACATGGTAAATTCTCCGTAAAAAAGGCCCTGTTCAGAATGAATGACCATGACGAATGGGTGGCTGTACAGGAGAATTTAGGAGATATTAACTTAGAGGATTTTGTGTCAGTTGACAATGATCTAGTGATGTCAGAAACACACAATGTCAATGAAATGATAGCAGATCATGCTGTCACTACTGTCTGAGATGAGGATAACGGGGGAAATTGAATCCTCAGAGGAAAATGTCCCCACATGAAATGAAGCCCTTGGAGCAGTACGATACATCTACTTCGAAAACACATCAGTGTTGCTCCTAGCAATATATCAAGTGATGTTAATACACTACTTACTTGAACCACACATAAAATATTATGATTCATAATAACAGTACACACACATGGCAAAGAACAAACAAAGACTTGTGCATTTTCACCATAATTATTTAGTAATCTAGATTCCCTACAATGTGGTGATGAAATTGATTTCGCCATCTCATAAAACATTTCCCATTTATAGTGCTGCCCCACTTAATACATGTTGAGTCCCTTCGAGAGTGTATTTTTGGGGTTTTACTGTATTCTGCACTAGATGATAATTCAAACTCTTACAACTATTGGTATGTAGAGAATAGCTATTGCACTGGCAATTTCACGAACAGCACCAAACATTCTAATTGTGTCACTCCAACCCGTAAGAAACATGCAAAAAAAACTTAATTACGGGTATATAAACTACGGCAGTTCATAATATGCTGCAATATTAAGGATTTTCAAACAATACTTTATAACATAGTTATGATAAGATTAACAACAAACATATTTTTGCACATCATTTCTAATTTCAAGAAAGTCCTAACTTTACTTTTTTTAAAAAAAATGATAGTACCTGAGAGCATGTAGGAAGACATCAGGTTGGAAGGGATCACTATTTTCCTTGATCTCTGATGCATGTAAAGCCTCATATAGCTCATGTAGACGTTCTGTAGCAACCTGAATACGAGATTTGGATTGAGCATCAGTGGCACTGGAGCTACCCAATGATAAAAGATCCTTGCTGCTCCAACTTTTACTGCTGCTCCCCACATTGCGACCCAGGGAGGAAGACTTGGCCTACCAAGAACAATAATATATTTAAAATAAATGAAGATATTTCCTCCAGCACAGACAGCCTAGATCTTAAACCTATTAGCTACATCACAATCATCAATAAAACTTAAACTGTATCCATCATATGAAATTTATAATTCATAGTTTTCATAGCCTTCAACTAATTTCATTCAAATATTACAATACTTTACATCGTAAATACGGTTCAAGCTTAGCACTGCTGACAGTACAATTTTGTCAACTTCGGTTCTTGCAGGATCATGTAACTTCTCTAAATCAATTCATAAAAGCAACTGGGCCTACCAGTGTATTTTATTAACTTCATTTCAGTTGATAATTTTTTTTTCTTGTGGAAACCAACTGGAAGATTTCAATCTATCACAGTTGTATCCAACTTTTACTTTCATGACAATACACTCCAAAAATAATTGCAGCTTTATGGAATTCAAACCACATTTAATGTTTGAACAGTACAAATGAACTTGGTATCTCTGCACACGATGCAGACCTCGTGTAACCTCTGGCCACCGAGACCCTCCTAAAGTTTATTACCTACCGACCATGGTAGCGCCCTACCCTAGGCACTCCAGTATATAACACACAACTTCGCGAATTAATATATATAAACTGTACCTTAAAATCCTTTTAGAAGAGAGATGTGTTCATTACGAATGCCAGGGACCCACCAACCCGCCCAAAAATGTATGTTTACTTTTATAACAGAACGAAAGTTTTCACGCGCCATCGACCAGTAGCCGGCCAGCTACGAGCACGGCCATTGGCTGATATGACGTCATTCCCATAATTCGTAACTCGCTGGTTCCGTTACCAACCCGTGCAGAATAAAAACGCAGCAAGAAACACACCAAGAAAAATATGTAATTTAGTAGCTATAACCTATCTTTCCAAATCCAGGCCAAGCTCTGTCATGAGAACAATGGCCCCCTTCGGGGGTCACACTCCCTTCGAGAGGCTCTTAACTATCGCCGCGGCGCATACTGCCCGCACGGCAGGAAATGTGGTCCTCAGGATAAGCATGAAAGCAAAAGGAATTGATAACACTGGGACTGACGTGGGCAAACACATTCTTGATTTCATATTACCAATCTTAACTCATAATCAATCTCACTCTTCTATACTCCACATATCCATCTCTCTGGAAGGCTATTGTGCTACCTCTTCCAAAAACTCAAACGCCTTCGAGCGAGGGAGACTATGTCCAATCTGTATTTTATCAGCTCTACCTAAAATCTTATAATATATATAGTCCATACATAAATGCCCGAGTACCTTCAAACCCATAATCTCCTTAATCCTTCCAATCTGGTTTCGGGACATAGTACAACTACAGCCTTACTCGATGTGACTGAGGATATTCGACAAGCAATAAACAGATGACGATTCACAGTTCTGGTACTAATAGAACAGATGATGATTCACAGTTTTGGTAATAATAGATTACAGTACACCTTTTCACAGCATAGACATTTAATATTTTATTTGTAAAAGTGAAGGTTCTACATCTTCATGGGTGTAACAGTGATGAAAGGTAATAATGAACTCATTTCCTCGTGGCGCCACATGAACAGAAGAGTTCCTCAAAAGTTCTGTACTTGGACCTTTTCTTTCCACACTCTTTGAGAATGACATTTCATCAAATCGAAGACACTGCAAATACCATATGTACGCTGACTACCTTCAATTCTACATAGACTCCACAGTATGAAACTAACACGAAAATATTGACTTATTAAGCATAGACTTACAGGGTGTTAGTGACTCATCTGCTGATCACGGCCTAAAATTGAACCCTGCGAAGTCTCAAGGAACCTTTCTTGGCCATCAAAATCAAATGACGACTATATGTAAACGTCCATTGCCCAGAGCAAATTCTTCAAGATGTTCCGATTCCTTTTGAATAACCAGTGAAGAATCCTGACATTATCATGGACGAACAACTTGGTCTGCATATGTTAGACATATCTGCCAAAAAGTTTTCTCAGTTCTACATTTTTTATATAAATATTATACGCATATCTTTCCAATAAAACTTAAAAAGAAACTAACTGAAGATCATGCAATGCCACATCTTGATTATTGTACCGTTTTCAATGATGTTAGGCCAGAACTGTCCCTAAGACTGCAGCACATTCAGAATGCATGTGAGAGATATGCATGCAATTTAAGAAAATATGACCATGAGTTGACATCTTTCCTAGAATTAGGGAAGATTCATCTCTATGTTTGTCAGAACAATCATACTTTGTCCCTCCTCCACAGAGTTGTTACTACATCTGACCCATCCTAACTTTCTTCGCGTTTCCATTACTTTTTCTAATATTTCTTGACAGAGATACAAGGGCTCAGATTTCAAACCTGCCTGTTATTCCCCACCACCGAACTGCCAGATTTAACAACTCATATTCTGTGTCTGCTGCACGAGAACGGAACTGTTTATCAGATGATGTCACAGGAATACCAACGACAGTGCCATTTAAAAGAACATTAAGAGTTACAGCAGGGTATTGATTGTTTTATTACATTATTATTATTATTATTATTATTATTATTATTATTATTATTATTATTATTATTATTATTATTATTATTATTATTAACTTCACAATCATGTAATTAGCTATGTCTCACTAGAGTGGAATTTTATTGCAGTTATAACAGATTTTGCTTGTGTTAGAGTAACTTTATTTAGTATTAATTATGGTAGCATTAATAACCATTCTAATGTGAAATAATTAGTTTTGTGAAAGAGTCAGCATAATGACCTTAATTAGCAAATAAAGACAATGCAAAATTAGTGAGTTTTCAAGACGTATGTTAATAATTATTTATTAACTGGATCATTCCTATTTTCCATTTAAAAAAAAATATTGTTATAAGAAGATGTGGTGATAGGAGTGGAATCGTGGTTGAGAGAAGGGGTGGGTAATAGAGAAGTATTTCCAGAAAGGTACACAGTCTATCGTAGAGACCGAGGAGATAAAAAGGGAGGGGGGGGGGTGTTTATTCTGGTGAAGGAAACTTACTGTTCACATGAATGGTTTACTGATGAAAAGGATGAAATATTAGGGATAAAATTAGTTTGTGATAATATGAAGGAGGTGGGAATTATAGGAACATACAGGCCTGGAAGAGAGGAAAGAGACATGGAAATATTTGAGAAAATAATAGATTATACTCATAAAAACAATAATAATGATATGGTAATAATTGGGGGAGATCTAAATTTGCCTGAAGTTGAATGGAATGGAGCTGCTAGTGAAGCCCATGAACAGAAACTGGCAAATAAGTTAATTTGGGAGGGAGGATTTACACTAGTACAAGAACCGACTCGTCTCAATAACTTACTAGATGTATTCTTGGTTAAACCATGGGAAATTGTTGATAAAACTGAGGTAATTGAAGGAATAGGAGACCATAAGGCCGTAATAATGGATGTAGGACTCGTACCAAAAAGGCTTAATAAGAGGGTTACACAAGACAAGAAATTGTACAGAAAAACTAAAGTTGATGAATTTGGGACTTACCTTAAATCACAATTCAGTTGTTGGATAAGTGAAGGGAGTAACGTGGATACACTTTGGGCTAAATTTAAAGGAATCATTTGGGAAGGAGAGAAGATATTTGTACCTGTTAAGAAGGGCAAAATGACCTCAGACCCTGTTTATTATACAAGGGAAATAAGAAAATTAAAAAGAAAATGTAGAATAGTAAACAGGAAAATCAAAGAGGGTAGGGAGAGTAGAGAAACTAGAAAACAGCTAATGAGGGAACTGAATAGAGTGAAAAAGGAAGCAAAAGAGAATTATATTAATGGCATACTTCAAGAGGGTAATGACCACAAAGGGAAATGGAAAAAGCTGTATTCATATATCAGGAATCAAAAAGGAAAAGGAATCCAAATTCCTACAATGGTGGGAGAAGAGGGTGAACTCTATTTAACAGATTGAGAAAGCAAACCTCTTTCGTAGGGAATTCAGAGATTCAGTAGATGATTGTCAGGAGTTGGAAATCGAAACAGAAGATAGAGAGGGAGAGAGACAGGAGGGAAACAAGAAGCTTCTCATTCACAAATGAAGATATTTTCAGAGAAATCCAACTGCTTCAGCAAGGAAAAGCTGCAGGAAGTGATCAAATTACTGGGGAGGTATTAAAGACAATGGGGTGGTACATAGTGCCTTATTTAAAATTTCTCTTTGACTATGTCATAAATAATAGTGTAATACCAAAGGAATGGAAGGAATCTATAATAATACCAATTTATAAAGGAAAAGGTGATAGAAGGAAACAAGAGAACTACAGACCAATCAGCCTGACCAGTATAGTTTGTAAAATACTGGAGAGTTTAATATCAAAGTACATCAGAGGGATATGTGATGATAAAAATTGGTTCATGAGAAGCCAGTATGGATTTAGAAAGAAATTTTCTTGTGAGGCACAACTGGTGGGATTTCAGCAGGACATATCAGATCAATTGGATTCAGGAGGTCAGTTAGATTGCATAGCCATAGATCTTTCCAAAGCCTTTGATAGAGTGGAACACGGAATATTATTAAAGAAATTGGAGGGAAGAGGATTGGACGTAAGGGTTGCACGTTGGATAAAAACATTTCTAAATTCAAGGGTTCAGAAAGTCAAAGTAGGAAATAATGTATCTCAGGAAGAGAAAGTTTGGAAGGGAATTGCACAGGGTAGTATAATCGGTCCGTTACTTTTCTTAATATACGCAAATGATTTAGGGAACGATATAACATCAAAAATAAGATTGTATGCAGATGACATAATTGTTTATAGGGAAATAAACAACATTGAGGATTGTTCAGAATTACAAAAGGACCTTGAAAGTATCCAACAATGGGTTGAAGAAAATAATATGAAGGTTAATGGAGGCAAATCAACTGTTACAACTTTTACAAACAGGAGCTTTAAAACTGAATTTGAATATACTTTGGACGAGGTAGTTATCCCAAAAGATGGCAAGTGCAATACTTAGGTGTGAGATTTGAAAATAATTTGTACTGGAAGGGTCATGTTGATGATATTGTTGGGAAGGCATTCAGATTGTCACATGTCATAATGAGGCTACTTAAAGGATGCAACAAAGAATTAAAAGAAAAAAGTTACTTGAGTATGGTTCGTCCATTATTGGAATATGCAAACAGTGTTTGGGATCCTCACCAAGAATACCTAATAAAAGAAATAGATAGTGTGCAGAGGAAAGCAACAAGATTTGTAACAGGGGATTTCAGGAGAAACAGTAGTGGATCAGAAATGTTAAAGGAACTTGGGTGGGAAACTTTAAGTAAGAAAAGGGAGAAAACTAGACTTATTGGATTATACAGAGCCTATACAAGAGAAGAAGCATGGGGAGATATCCGTGAGAGGCTTCAGTTGGAAAATAATTATATCGGCAGGACTGACCACAAATATAAAATTAGAAGGAATTTTAGCAGAAGCAATTGGGGTAAATTTTCATTCATTGGGAAGGGTGTGAAGGAGTGGAACAGTTTACCAGGGGTAGTGTTTGATCCTTTTCCAAAATCTGTACAGATATTCAAGAAGAGAATAAACAGCAACAGAGAAAATAAATGAAGTGTTAGA
This sequence comes from Anabrus simplex, assembly GCF_040414725.1. Taxonomy (NCBI): domain Eukaryota; kingdom Metazoa; phylum Arthropoda; class Insecta; order Orthoptera; family Tettigoniidae; genus Anabrus; species Anabrus simplex. The sequence continues at coordinate 97,697,251 of NC_090265.1, read as the reverse complement.
GAGCATTCGACCAGTGCAGGTTATTGTAAATAAAAAAATGTGTGTGTGAATAAATTATTTCCATCCCCTGGTCTAAGGACTTTGGACAGCCAAAGTAGGTGACTGCCTGTAGGGGTGAAGTACAGGGGGAACTTCGAGGGCCCTGGGACCGCTACGGTAGCTGTGAAGGCCCTTCAGGAACTCTGAAAAGTGGTGGCAAAAGGGGCTCTGGTCAAGACGCAGCAGGTCGTTATGCTACTTAGGTTCCAGAACGGGTTAAAAAAAAAAAAAAAAAAGTAAATGCAATGTAAATATTAATCTTATACCAGTTGTATAGTATCATTTGAAGTAATTCCACATACTGTATATCAGTTGACTATATTTGTAAGTAGTACAGGAGATATTATAAGTAGAATTTTGTAAACAATATCAATTTATTAAGGATGAGCTGTGTGTTTAATAGGAAAAATTGTTAGCGTAAATTGTATAATATTGTATTATAGGAAAATTTTCTTCTCTTGTTAATTTAATATTTAGTGCTTGACAATAATGTATTTTAGTGTACCATTTGCCACCGAGGTAGACACCTCATTTGCAAATAAAGATATTTTGATTTGATTTTTAATCTTGGACATTTTGTTTCATGCCAGTCACAAACATCACGAAAATATCTTACACTTTTGATGTTAGAATTAAAGAAATGCCAAGCATTTCTTTGAAGCTGTCAAAACAAAGTTGTATAATTACATACAAAAAATATTCTCTCGATAATGACACATTATATTTTAAAAAACATGTAAACTGAAGATATAATGTTACTGATATAACGACTGAATTAAATCAGCCTGTTCCCAGTCATTCGACTGGATCAGGAATGGAATAAATGAAGCCCCGATCTTGAGACGAGGATAGGAATTGTGCCAGCTGCCGAAGCCCGTTGCACTCCTCGGGGCAATGATTAATGACTGACAGATGAAATGATATTGGAGTGTGTTGTTGGAATGAAAGATGACATGGAAAATCGGAGTACCCGGAGAAAACCTGCCCCACCTCCACTTTGTCCAGCACAAATCAACATGGACTGACCAGGATTTGTACCACGGAACCCAGTGGTGAGAGGACGATGCACTACTGTCTGAGCCAAGGAGGCTTAACTGACAATGATTAAAATATCAGAGATCTGTAAATTCTGTAGTGAACAACAACAGCAGCAATAACAGCCAGGCTGAGTGGTTCAGATGGCAGAGTGATAACTTTCTGTAATCAAGGTAGTGGGTTCAATTCTGGCTCAGACCAGTGGAAGCACTTCCAACTTTCAATGGAGTGCATCCATGAAATCGCAACTCTCATCCTCCGAGGATCCATTACGATCCTGAGCCACCATCTCCATAGCGCAGAGGTATCACATTAGTCGTAAAACCATTTTTCATTTTTAGTCATTTGCAGTGTATTTCGAAAGTTACCTTAAATAGTAGAATTTCATAGATACAATTTGATATGTATTACCTTGTTTTAATGTTTTAAATACAAGAGGGTGATTAATTTAATAAATGGAAATATATGTTGAAGATAATTAAATACATCAACTTCATGTCTGTAGATTTACCAGCACATAGAACAATTCCTGCGGGTCAACATTTTTGGCACGTTGGTGTTTCCAAACACCATAAGAGTCATTAGAGGGATGAAAAACCAATAAGATCATAGAATGTATACAGCTGAGCAGCAAGATGAGATGATCATGATCACTAGGATACAAATGATTAAAGGGAGAAATGGAACATCTTATGAAGATATGTGTAAGAAGAAACACAACAAAATGGTCATATGCTTGTACACTTCTGTAGAGAGAATGATCCGGAACTGGGTACACTAATTAACTTCCATCAAAAAAAGCTTTTAAGCTATATACACAGTTCTTGATATGTGACAGAAAACCAAACACACCTGATTTTTTGTTAAGTAGCAGAAGCCATTTCTGTTCAATCAATCTATAACTGTGAGATTCTTCTAGATGTCAAAACTAATTCAGGACAAAATAAATTTAGAAAATATCTGGAAAAGAAAACATTCACAGATTATACATGAAATAGATAACCAAATCCTGTTATCAAATGTTTTCTTTTAAGACTAGAAGATAACAGCTTATACCTGAAAAAGATACAATGATCAGTAAAGTTAATATTTTCTTTTCCAGGTATTTTCTAAATTTATTTTATCCTGCACTAGTTTTCAACAGACTGAAGAACCTCACAGTTTTAGATAACTGTATTAGTCACAAATGCTCAATGCTGGTGTTTGTGATGATTGTATCATGTTATATTTAACCTTTCATTAATAACTTAAATATGCAACATAAAATATGTTGAAAAATGTACTCATTCATCTGATCAATCCATGAAACAAGAAAGTTCCTAATATTAATTGGAAATATTATTTTTATTCTTCACACTAACACATGGAAGGTTTTGGTAATCCAAGGATGAGAAAGGCCTGGCGTGAAAAAGGGAAAACATAGAATACATTTTCAGGGCTGCCATGGTGGGGTTTGAATCCACCAACTCCCAAATGCAAGCTCAGAACTACGTGAGCTGAATCACGCAGTCAACTTGCTCAGAAAAATATTATTTACCAAGATCCTTATATCATAGTTGCTTGTAATGTCAGTTCCCTGCACTCTTGTATAATATACATATAACTGTTGTTCAGTCAACGATAAACTGTCTTTTGAAATAATAGTAAAAATAATTAAGCAACACTTTGAGGAAGTTCACTTATACAAATTTTATAATTTGTTTACGTCGCACTGACACAGATAGGTCTTATGGTGATGATGTGATAGGAAAAAGCTAGGACTGGGAAGGAAGCGGCCATGGCCGTAATTAAAGAACAGCCCCAGTGTGTAAAAAAGGGAAACCATGGAAAACCATCGTCAGGGCTGCCACAGTGGGGTTCGAATCCACTATCTCCCAAATGCAATCTCACACCTGCGCAACCAAAGTTCGCTATAGCCCTGCATGTACAAATATTAAAATTTATACTGTTCTGTGCAGTGGGTGGGGGCAGTAGAATAACACCCACAGTATCCCCTGCCTGTCGTAAGAAGCAACTAAAAGGGACCAGGGGCTCTGAACTTCGGAGCGTGGGTTGGCGACGGGGCCCTTAGCGAAGTTCTGGCATTGCTTCCACTTACTTGTGCCAGGCTACTCACTTTCATCTATCCTCTCCGACCTTCCTTGGTCAACTCTTGTTCTTTTCCGACCCTGACGCTATTAGGTTCCCGAGAGCTAGAGAGTCTTTCATTGTCATGCCCTTCATAGCCCTTGTCTTCCTTTGGCTGATACCTTCATTTTTAAAAGTGTCGGATCCCTTCCATTTTTTTTCTCTCTGATTAGTGTTATATAGAGGATGGCTGCCTAGTTGTACTTCCTCTTAAAACAGTGACCACCACCACCACTCTGTGCAGTATATATGAAAGCGGATCAAATATAAACGGGAACTTGAATGTACCGCTGCTGTTAGTAATAATTCTGAGCCGCGGCTTGGCCAGGATGTTGGTGGGGGTGTTTGGAGAAGGGGTTTGGGTACGCAAACGACGGTGGAGAGGTGCGCTGCTTCAGTATGCCATGAGTGAGCAAGAGGTGCCTATGTCTGTTGACCAATGCATCATTACCAAATTTCTCACAAAAGAATGCACTAAACTTCCCGAAATTTTGAGACGGCTCTGCGCACAGTTTGGAGAAGAAACACCTTCACAGACTCGAGTGTATGAATGGGCTAAAAAATATGTAGCAGAAAGAGAAGCTGTAAAAATGAGCCTCATGAAAGGAGACTGCAGACAACATTGTTGCCAGTTGTGACATTATTGGTGAAGATCGGCGAATAAAATTTTACAAATTATTTTAGCCGTAGGAATAAGTTATGGAAGTGTTCAAACCATCATTCAAGATGAACTCCATTCAGAAAATTGTCTGCCAGGTGGGTTCCTCGTCTCCTAAACCAGGAACAAAAAACTTTATGTCATGAAATTTGTCAGAGGCACCTGCGTCACTATAAGGAGGAAGGAGAGGATTTCTTGCATCGTATTGTGACTTGAGATGTAACTTGGGTGCATCATTACACCCCAGAGTCAAAGCAAGCAAGCATGGAGTTAAGGCAAAGAGACGAAGCAGGTCCGGTCAAGGCCAAACGTGCTGGAAAGGTGCTTGCAACTGTTTTCTGGGACTCTGCAGGCGTTTTGCTGGTGGATATTCTTCACGGACAAAGGACAATTAATGCAGCCTATTACTGTTGCCTTTTGGATAAAGAAAAAACTGTGTATTGCAACAAGCGACACCAGCAACCGATCCAAAACATGACAGTCTTGATTATGGGAAGTGTGGTGATTGTGCAAGAGTGGAAAACTCAAACCGAAGTGAACTTGCGAATGACTGTAAATAATGGCGTGATGAAATGAAGAAATGAAATAGCATATGGCTTTTAGTGCCGAGTGTCCGAGGACAAGTTCGGCTCGCCAGATTCAGGTCTCTTGATTTGACACCCGTAGTCATGATCAAGATGAAATGATGATGAAGACCAGCCCCCCGTGCCAGCGGAATTAACCAATTATGGATAAAATTCTCGACCCTACCGGGTGTTGAACCCAGGACTCCTGTGACCAAAGGCTAATCATTTAGCCATGGAGCTGGACATGGCTTGATAAATTTAGTTGATAGTAAAATACACTATCTCTCAAATAGCAATTTCAGTTTTAAGAACCCTGATAACCCACACAACAATATTTGTTGTTTTCTCAAGCAAGCATTTCTTCAGTGAATCAGGATGATCAACATCTCTCTACATCGGACATGTTTTGGCCCTAATTTTTGTCGACATTCTAGAGCCATCTTCTATGCTAAGCAGTAACTGAAAATAAAATCAGTAATCTGATCAATAAACTAAGAAAAAATATAGAACATGAAAGTAGATAGTTCTAGTTGATATTAGATGCAAAGCTTTTCAGGTGTTTGCTCTATAAACCAGAGTTTCATCTTAGACCTGATACTAGACCCATCAGAGTGGTATGTGTCAAGCCATACCCACTGACACTGGGATGTATGCAGGTGAATTTATCAAGAATCCCATTAGCAGAGGCACAGTCTGGTAATTGCATAATTCCCTCAATGGGAACTTAAGACTTTCCATTAAGTTGATATTGTATTGTAACAATGTGAATGTGCCTTTCAGAGCAAAATAGTCTCTAACAACAGGCAATGGCAGGTCGCTGCGTCAGAGCAAGTAATGTTCTAAAACTATGTATGCATAAGGTAGTTAGATACCTCATCGACCTGCCATATGGCGAGGTAAGTAGGTCATGCCAACGCGATCAGGTTAAATAATATATGAAAGAAATGTTGAGAACCATGGTACAGAGATTTTTAAAAAACGGGTATGAGTTGTCAGCGATAGGCCATGGAATAAGTTAGAAAATGCTGGCACATTCACTGTTCAGTGGGGGGTCGAATCTCAACAGGACCGAATAGTTTAATCACATCCAGTCTCATGCCTTATTTAACTAATAACACACAGCTTTTGTGAAGACATGGATGTTTGTTGCCCTGATGCAGTTCGTGTATGGCCCCAATTGTGGTCATTCCCTTGCTATGTATTCAGCGGACGAATACATTGACATGCTCCTTATCTACGGAGAAGCAAGAGAGAACATACAATGAGCACAACGTCTGTACCATGAGACATTTCGACAAAGACGCAACAAACCACAAATACATTTGAATAACACAGTGTCACGTACCCAAATATTTCCTGTTAGAGTGGTGCCAGCGATGTTGGTGATACTGCAGACAAGGTTTTGGCTGCTACACAGAGGAATCCTTACAGAAGTACCCGGGCAATAACACAACAGGCCACCATCAGCTAGTCATCTGGACAAATGATCATGCATTCATATCGAAAATCTTGTTTTTGAATGAGTCACAATTTCATAACAATGGCACTGAGAATCGTCACAACATGCACACTGGAGTGTTGACAATCTCCACTGGTAAGGGAGGTAACACTTCAGACACAATGGGGAGCAAATGTCTGGTATTGTATACTGGGTGACCAGTTAATTGGCTCACATTCCTTTGAGATTTGGTAGGAGCCCACTACCTACAGTTATTTCACAATCAGCTACCACTGTTGCAAGAGGAAGTGCCCCTAAACATTAATGTCATCATGTGGTATCAACGCAACGGAGCTCCACCAAGCATGTCAGTAGTTGTTCGCAACCATCTGAATACTACACAGCCCAGCTGAAGTATAGGAAAAGGAAGATCTAACATGTGGTCCACCATATCACCCGATTTAACCCCACTGTTCTCGCTGTGGGGCCATTTGAAACAAGTAGTGTATGTTCAGCAGCTGGAAGATTCTGCGAAAATTCAAAATCGAATTACGGCAACCCGTAGATCCGTAACATCTACCATGTTCCAATGAGCCCGAATGTCAGTTCAACAGCATGCTTGGATGTGCATTAATGAAGAAAGCCAGCTGTTTAAACACTTACTTCACAAGCGAACTGGTGCTCAACTACCCAAATTCAAATAATCGGACCATTCTATCTTGGACCAGCCCTGTATGTTAAATGGCCCTTTTCAGGCCCATATAAGCGTTCAGTCACAGAATAAGCAAGTGCGAGATGACATAGCCATTATCTTAATTATATCTCATTTGTATATTAGTGGCCTTAACTCTACAAAAATAAGGCAACTACACAACATTAGGGGAGATAGAAAAATAAAAATTCAAAACATTTCTACTTGGTGATTTGAAACTGTACCTATTCCTTATCAGCTCACATGGACAATGTCCATTCCACCAGACCTGACCTTGCCTAAAAAGCAAAAACGAAGGGGCAGCAGACTTGCATGGTACAGTGGTTTAATGGTGATCATTATTCAGGTAGTCCACGCTGTTTATATATTTCCTTTCATGCTGTTTATAGATTTCCTCACGTAAGTTATATTTGCACCATGAACTGCACAGATTACATTAGTGCATTTCATCAGCGAATATCTTACCAAAAAAATGTTGCACACACAGCCTACCTCAGTTTTTCAGCCACCAAGATTATCCCTTATCGCTTTACTATTATAATCTTCTTGCTTTTAATATCATGAATCAACCTTCACGATTTTGAACTGAGGAAGGAAGGGGAATTGGTTTAATGCGGCACTAACACCGGATTTTAGAAGTACAGGGATGCAACAGGATTAGACCAGGCGGGTAGCACACACAGTCTCACTTAAGATACTGTGTAAAAAGGAGAAACCATGGACAATCACCTTCAAGGCTGCCAACATCGGGGTTTGAATCCATCAACTGGTGCCCACACTTATAATAGTAACAACATCATTCTGACAAGTACGACCATACTTTTGACAGGTGCCATCAAGAGCAACTGCATCATCTTTTACTCACTCATTTCCTATCACTGCATACTGTACAAAAAAAATGTTGCACACACAGCCTACCTCAGTTTTTCAGCCACCAAAATTATCCCTTATCGCTTTACTATTATAATCTTCTTGCTTTTAATATCATGAATCAACCTTCACGATTTTGAACTGAGGAAGGAAGGGGAAGTGGTTTAATGCGGCACTAACACAGGTATTTAGAAGAACAGGGATGTCCTCTTTTATGCCCTCTTCAGACACTCTCTGTACACAATTACAAACACTATTGTTGAATTTTAAGCAAGTTGGAGAAATTGGCTAATTCATAACTGCACAGAAAATATTATCACCAGCCTTTATCTTAGCAGTAATCCTGGCCCAAACACAAATCTGATATTTACCTCGTGTCCACTTACAGTCTATTTTGAGGTAGAAATTTCCATTTCTGCATTATACAGAGTGTTTCAAACCTTTTGGATCAAATTGAAACAAGTGATAGTGGGTCCACAACTGATTCTATTGAGATAGGGAACAAATGATTGGAAATGCACACTTGTTGTGTTATGGACATACACAGCGTACACCGCATACAACAACGTAGCTCAGGCCATGATATTTTTTTTAAATCTAGGAGCCAACTATCAAACTTAGGAGCCAGGTAATTTTTCTAGTACTCGCATTGTTAACATACATCTAGCCGTCTGTAAAATAAAACATGGTAGTAATAGCAGTAGGTATTGTGATGTTATAGTTTTATACACCACAAGAGATTACTACAAAATGTAAAAACAGGAAACTAAACTAAATAAGACATACCACTCTATTTACAAATTTATGAAACTAGCCAGTTGTTGTATACTTGTATTTTGATACTGATCTAAGAAACATGTAAACTGTAAAATGTAAATAGCAAAGTGAATATTGTTGTCAACAACACCAAATTTTACAATATTCCTTTGTATATATTAGTTTGGCATATTAAAGGATTAATAATGTAAAGCTCAAATTTATCTATCACCTTTCCAAATATATATTAAACAAGGAACCACCCTATCTACATATAGAAATAAATTCCTCAAGAGTACATTCTATTTCACTTTAAAATAACACTATTAAAATAATAGTTTTAATAGCAAAAAAGATTATTTTGATAGTAAAGGAGAATTGCAGAATATATTTGTGTCATTCATATGAGAAGTATATTAGTTATTTCTATGTTCATACCTGCCAACTTTTGCAAAGGGCCATCAGTAAACCTCATGCACGACAAAAAATCTGACAATTTTCAACATAATTACCCTGGCTTGACAAAAATAACAACACTCCTGGACTACAAAATACAACAATTCATGCTTCAAACAAGATACGTCAATGAAATCATATCTACTTACATCATAGGTCAATGATTTGTAGATGAACATAACAATCAGGAAGAAATCCATGTTAAACAGCAGCAGGCATGGTCAATATTGATTTGGAGCATACATAACAGGACTTCTTTGATAAATTAAGCAGATATGCGATAATTGAAAAAGGCTTTACACAATAAAATTTTAACGTAACACAGGCATGAAATAATACAATACACACTGCAAAATCACATGCTAGTTCGACTTTGAAGTCATAGTTGTGGCCTTTTTAGCTTCCTGCAAAAAGTCTTGAGAAAATGTTTTGTCATAACAGGGACCAGAACTCCTGGTCTTCAAAACAGAAATAGACTCCAAAGATTCATCGGACACGGTCCATTTTTCTTCACAAGGCTGAAAACACGTTCACATTCTGCATTGCCATGGGGTTTGGTGAGAATAGAGAACATTACTCTAGAAATTCAGTTATACTTAGGAAGTTCATCGGCTCCACAAATTCTTGATATTTGTGCCCAACTGGAATCACTTGCAGCATCTTGATTTGCAGCCGAAGCGTCATCTACCTGAAGAGCTGTGAACTGCCTCTGAAGCTCATTCACCACCTCATCTGTAGTTTCATTCTCTTCCTTGCATAACATGATAGGAAACTTTCCCAAGAAAAACGAATGGAAGAAAACTGTGCTTCTTCAACTTTGTCTAACCTAGCAACTAGAGCATGCTTGAACACATCATCCTTAAGTGGAAACTTGTTGATGATGTGGTCACAGGCAGTACAAATGTAATTTCTCAATGATGGAACAAAAAGGAATTTATCTGTATTCACTGATTGGTCAGCTTAGTATGGGGCTTGTGGAAGAAAGAAAGTAGAACTGGCTGAGTCAGCATAGAGGACTGGACTGGATGTGCTAGGAGTAAGTGATATTCAGGTAAGGGGAGATAATGAGGAAGAGATAGTAGATTATAAAGTGTACTTGACGGGTGTTAGAAAGGGACGGGCAGAGTATGGGGTAGGGCTGTTTATCGGGAATACCATTGCATGCAACACAGTTTCTGTTAGGTACATAAATGAGCAAATGATGTGGGTAGATTTGGCATTGGGAGGAATTAGGACTAGAATTGTCTCAGTGTATTCACCTTGTGAGGGTGCAGATGAGGATGAAGTTGACAAGTTTTATGAAGCCAGTACTCTCCACACTGTATCCTTCCAAGTGTGCATTTCATGGACAAGTTGATGGGTGCTTATTGCTGGGTGGTCGGCCACACGATCCAATACCATCTCCTCAAAGTCTGGTGTTCGGACATGTCTTTGACGGGAACCTTGGCCGGCTCGTGTGGCGTGAACGACCCCGTCTCTCGTAAGTTGGTATCCCTTACAGAAAAACTCTGAAATTTTGATTTTATACGTCGAACAGTAATGGAGGAATGAATGCTTTTTTTAGGGGGGAGGGGTGAATGTGTTTAAATATTTATTAACATCTAGGACATAGAAGACCACCCTTCATGTAAAATTTTAAATTTGTGCCTGAAACGGTTTCGGAGGAATGATTATTGTGTTTTTGAGAGTCAACCAGCACCTAAATCCCTTAGAGGAGAATTATTTTTAAATATACAATATTTTAAACCTAGGACAGAAAAGAAGAACCTCGTAAAATTAAAACTTTGTACATCAAGTGGTTTTGGATTGATAAATAATATTTTTTTTCCAGAACTAATCCCTTTTAACACTCCAGGGGTGGAACGTTTAAAAATATTTCCTATTTCATACCCAGGATTCAAAATATATTCCGCTATTTGGAATTTTGTCTTCGTACATTAAACCATTTCGGAGGAAAGAATGAATATATTTCTTTTCAGATCTTAAACCTCACTTGCCTCAAACCTTCTGTTATTCAACACCTAGGATATAATTTTAAATGTTAACTTCGTAATTCAAACGGTTTCATATAAATGCACATTTTTTTTCGTCATCATTCCTCAACCTCCAGGTGTATTGTTAAGACCACTAAGACCACTTCTTATTTAAAATCGAAGATAGAATTTTATTTTTATCAAGGGCGACACCGATCTCTAATAAAATTTGAGATGAAACCTCTATTATTATTTGAGGGGTCTAATAGCAAACCCGGCAATCTCCACTCTTGAAGAAAATTGAACTGACAATGGATAATACTAGTTCAAAGCATTATCTTCCATGTCCTCAAACGTTTCGTAGCATACTTGACTTTCTCCCCGTTTCACGAAGTCAGGAATTTATGGATTAATAGCAAACACGACAATCTCCAGACAATGCTACACTGCAAAGGCAACATTCCCCAACACAGACAATCATGGAACAGCACCGGTATCACGTGACACAGTCAGCTGCTGTACTCACAGAGAGTGGGAGAACACATTTTGATGTTCTTGTGTGTTTTTCATTTGCGAGCTGTTGTTAAGAAAGAAGTTAATGTGATTTTAAAAACATTCAAGAATGGATTAACCAGTGTCTCCAGTATCACCATGGAATGCGAGAAGGACACCGTCATGACCAGAGACGTGGAAAAGAAATTTAATGAAGTATTTGAGCTTCATTCTATTTCCTAATTTTGTATTATGTTCTCCAAAATTATGTAAGATATTACAAGGTATGTGTATCATTTTTATCATTTCTGTTAATAATATTATGTTATATAACTTCTTTGTAGGTATGCGTCTAAATCGTTACCAAAATATCCTAAGTGTGACCACAACACAAAAGCCACAGAACTTGAAGATGATGGAAGGAATTTTTCCTGTAGTAGGATATAGCTTCATTCCGCCCAATAGAGTTTTTGGAAATATTAAAAAAGATTAAGAGGGAGTTGAATGAAAACCAGTGTGGTTTCAGACCACAGAGGGGCTTTCACTTGCTCTTTACCAGAAGAGTTTTCTAACTTCAGCACAGCAAGAAGTTGTTCTTCCTCGTCATATGAAATAATAATTAGTAGGCGTTCTTCTTTAGAACTTCTTACGTCCAGAGCAGGTAACAATTTTCCATCCCAATGAACAGTAACTACTTCGGGCACGTTATTCTGAAAATCACATTTAATGGATCTCGCTCTTATCTTTCCTCATTTGGTTCATATGCGTTGAATAGATTTGTTGATCGGGTAATTGTCAGAACTAAGACCAAGTGCTTCTACTACAGACTGAATTATATAAACAGAATCTCTGATGCTTAGTTGACATCTGTCTAAAGTTGCAACTAATTTAGATGTGATAAAATCTTTTCTTCCTCTTCTTGTCGACGTAGCTAAAGAACTTAGAGATTGAGATGTGGATGGCAGAGATTCTTCCAGGCTTTCTTCAGAGCTTGTGGATTGTTCTTCTACGTCTTCATGTGTATCAAAAGTTGCAGATTCCAATGAACTCGCGGAAGGCATTTGCTTTAGTCTCTTTTTATCTTCTGCGAGTTTTCTCAGCATGGCCCTTTCTTCAATATCAGCCAACTTTTTGTCAACACCCGATTTTTATTCTTTCAAGAGCATCAGCATGTGCGATATCGAATAAATTATCTAATTCAAGTTGAAAGTTCTCTTTGTGGTGCCTATGTAAATCCTGAATCTTCTTGCTATTTTTTTGCAGTTCTCGCCAGACCTGATAAAGATCCACTAACTTCTTAACACAATTAGGCACAGCTCTGGAAGGTATTCTAGCCTTTTCCCAGAATATATTGCACTCCCAAATGACAAGATTTGCGCTTTCACTAACACTCAACTTAACCTCAAGTATGTTGAAAAATAGAACTGCAAGAACTTGACGATTAGATGGTAATTTTGCGCCTGTTAGTTGGTGTTTTACTTCACCAACCAAGAAAATATTTTTTTAATTGCTCCTTAGTTCCACTGACATCTTCAAAATATAAAACAATCCGTGCTAGCTACCCGATAGGCGAAAACTAAGTGACAATAACAATGAGAGCGCGCCACTCTTGTGACGCAACTTGTATGGACATGTTTGCGAGCAAGTCGGCACGGGTTGCGCTGTTCCCGATAAGGAAAAAAACTGTTTTCGGGTGTTTTAGGCCCAAATGAATAAAACAATAACCTACGCATTGCAAAATTAAAACTTTGAAAAATAAGGGAAACCCTACTCCCCGTGCCTAACAACACTATGGATGCCACTTCTCCTCTTAAAGTTATCAAACCATCCGCTGCTGGCCGTGAAGCTTTCTTCGACTTCCGTTGACGTACGTGAACTACATGGTAATTTACTTACGAGGTCAGCGTACAACGTCTTTGCCTTCTCGCAGATTACGTTCTCGGTCAGAGTATCGCCTACTAGTTGCTTATCATTTATCCAAACGAGAAACAACTTTTTTACATCTTCCAGGACACGTGGCCGTTGCTTTGATACTCTTGTGACTCCTTTTGCTGCATCTATCTCTTTTATTTATTCTTTCTTCTTTAATATTGTGCAAATCATTGACGAAGACTTGTTATAAAATCTTGCAATATCAGCCACTCGCATACCTCATTCGTGCTTTTCGATCATTTCCTTTTTAACTTCTGTCGTAATCACCTCCTTCTTCCGACCAAATTTCTTTTTAGCCTTATTTTCGTTCATTGAGGCCATCGTTGCAGAACAGTTACAACACTAATGAAAAAACAAAACATGTACACTCGTATGGTGTTGACTATTATTATTTATGAGTTTCATATTCCGTATTGATTGGATTCAATGTAATAGATAAGAAAAATGTTCCACAGATCAATACATTTATTGTGGATGAATTACTACACTAGTACCGGTTTCGACCTATCTTGGCCATCATCAGCTAGCACACAAATTTACAGTCATTAGATGAATTACAAAGAAGTTACTTAAGAGCATCCGGATGTCTGATAAAAAATGGAAGTAAAATATATCGCAGTGTGTTGCGTTAAAATGGCTCTAATTAAAAGTAGTGATGGTTAGAATAAACTAAAACCTATTGATTGAGCATGGACATGAGTACATAAACACATTAAAATATATATGCCACATCATAAGACACTAAAAATATATAGCACATTAAACACATTAAAACATGGTATATTTTAAAAACGTCTATTAAAATTTGAGTTCATGTTGCGTTGCATTCATCCTTCAATCCTCTTGTAGTTCTTGTGTTGATTAAGTTGAATATCGAGAATGTTCTATAGTTGGTATACTTTGCATTGATATGTTATGAGAACTCTTGTCAGTAAAAATTTGAAAATCGAGTTGATGTAGCAAGATAGGTTTTAATATCAGAGTAGTTGGTGGTGACACTTCTCTCGTCTATGTACGTTATATGGTCGTTATTGTTGTTGCTGTGGAGGTTGTGTACCGATACGTCTGGATATTTGTTGTGCTCTGCTGATGATGGCCAAGATAGGTCGAAACCGGTACTAGTGTAGTAATTCATCCACAATAAATGTATTGATCGGTGGAACATTTTTCTTATCTATTACATTGAATCCAATCAATACGGAATATGAAACTTATAAATAATAATACGGAAGCCAACCAGGCAAAACGTAATGAAAAAAAAAAAAAAAACTGTTGTTATTTAATACACCCCAGTGGAAAGGATTGTCATGTTTGTTCCCTCGTCTTTTTCACGCCTTTAAATACTCTCATCTTTAGAAACAGTAGATAGCCCATCTCTTTCACTGTCCCTGTACATACATGATGTAAAATCTACTGATGTCGAAAAAAACCTTATCCCTGTTGGATAGTTCTGATTCATATATTCAATAGTAGCCTGTGTTTTCTCACTTAACACAATCTCTTTCCTTGTCCCCTGCAGAAACATCCAAACGAGGTTTTACTGAATAAACTACCCTCGCAAATCGGTCATCTTCTCTGTGCCGAATTTTTTAAAATAATGTTATTTACTTTACATCCCAATAACTACTTTTGCGATTTTTGGAGATGCCGATGTGCCAGAATTTATTCCCGCACATCTTTTACGTGCCAATAAATCTACCGACACGAGGCTGACGTATGTGAGCACCTTCAAATACCACCGGACTGAGCCAGGATCGAACGTGCCAAGTTGAGGTCAGAAGCGCCTCAACCGTCTGAGCCACTCAGCCCAGAGCGTCGTATTTTGAGAGGTATCTTATCACATTGTTACTTAATTTCAGTACACAGCATCAAATTAATCGATTGTTTACTTCAGCCTTTATTTCTAAAGAGTTAACTACTACTATCGGCCAGGTTAATTACACATTTATTACGGAAACATGTTCTCTTTAATCTTCGAATTGTGTTTACAGAACAACAGTCAATGAGTATTACTAAGGGTTGGTTTACACGGGTACAGTAGCGAGGCAAGTAGAGTGGATAGTAGAGCTACTAGCATCGTGTAAACGACTGGGATAGTAGCAAGTAGAGTACAGTAGCTAGTACGCAGTAGAACAGAGTGGGTTTCCGCTGTGGTAAAGTAACTCTACTACTATCCTATCCCCTCCACCAGAACCGAGCTCCGAGAGCTGGCGGAGAAGGCCGAGGACGCTCGATTTTTCAGTTGGCACGTCATTCGCCTATTTCCATGTGTGTACCGACGGTATTCCGCTGAGTAAACTGAGCAATTTTGTGTGTTTATTTGGTGGCAAAATCAAGTGTACGGAAGAAGAAACATGTAAATTTGTAGAAATGACAGTGAAAAAAGAATGTTTATGGAACATAAACAGTATTATTTACAAAAACTATAATATGAGACGGGCGGCGGAAGAGGACTTGATAACGAAAATGGGTAAAGACGGTTTTGGTTTCATGGAACTTAAACAGAATTTTTTTTTTTTAAATACGATGTACCTACAACCAAGAACTGACGAAAATTCGTAAACCCAAGAAGTCTGGAGGTGGTGCCGCCGACATCTACAATCCCTCTCTTAAGTGGTTTAGTAAATTATAATTTGCAAGGTAATACTGAAAGCCGTCCGCCTCTGTGGTGTGGTTAGTGTGATTAGCTGCCACCCCCAGAGGCCCGGGTTCGATTCCCAACTCTGCCACGAAATTTGAAAAGTAGTACGAGGGCTGGAACGGGGTCCACTCAGCCTCGGGAGGTCAACTCAGTAGAGGTGGGTTCGATTCCCACCTCAGCCATCCTGGAAGTGGTTTTCCGTGGTTTCCCGCGTCTCCTCCAGGCAAATGCTGAGATGGTACCTAACTTAAGGCCATGGCCTCTTCCTTCCCTCTTCCTTGTCTATCCCTTCCAATCTTCCCACCCCCCACCAGGGCCCCTGTTCAGCATAACAGGTGACACAGCCTGGGCGAGGTACTGGTCATCCTCACCAGTTGTATCCCCCGATCCAATGTCTCATGCTCCCGGACACTGCCCTTGAGGCGGTAGAGGTGGGTCCCTCGCTGAGTCCGAGGGAAAAATCAACCCTGGAGGGTGAGCAGATTAATAAAGAAAGAAGAATATTAAAAGCCACAACATAACATTATAGCTCAGTGATATTAAGGGGAGGTACACCTTTGGAGGTCAAACAAATGCAGGTGTATTTTCCTATAACGGAGAACAGACCTCCCTCTTTTCGATGGAAGAAGGATTTAAAAAATACCTAAACCTATAATAGTTTCAAAGATGCAACAACAAATATAAACAAGTGTCAGCTGGATTGTCCCTTTAGATGAAGGTTTCTCAAGTTTAATTAAGTAAGCCCTTGCCAATAAAGATTAGAGACCTGGAAATTTTTAAAGAATACAATAGAAAAAAATAGCATTTAATAAGGTGACTTCCACAAAGATTAGAGTTAGTTGTTGAAAAAAATAATTGGAAAACTATAAGCAAAACTTCAAATGCTCATAGATCAAAAACAGGTTTTTTGACATTGGCCCTTTTAGAACCAAGCCACAGATTTGTGGAAGTAAGGTCTTCAGCCTCTCATTCAACACTGTGAGCATGATTTTACTGGCATGGGAGATAGTTTGCACAGTCAAGTGGAGAACCTTTCTTGAACAGTGGTACGAAGATGGAGTGACACCACAGGTCCGGTCAATTTCCAGATGCGTATGATGAGGAGGAACAAGACTGAATTCTGTGCTAATATGAACACTGAACTGTTAAGTGCTCTGTTAGTGCATAGGATGCAAATGATATCAAAGAAAAAAGCATGTCACCAGTGTATGTTTACCAAACAGGAACCACAAGCTGCTAGGGGAGCAACTACAGTACTCAACAAAAGAAATGATCCTTCAGCCTCCACTCAGATATGTACTGCAGATCACCTGTTACTTTAGCAGGTATGAATCATACACTCTCATACTGGCAGTCTTTGAATATGTTGCATCTGGTTGAATTGTATGTTGTTCATTGATTCTTGAATGATATTCGGAACGGTGGAGATTGCGGAAGAGGCAGCCCAGTACTCAGGGAATAGTATGAGTACACTATTTATCAGCAGCGTTTGACTTCAATGTTGGGGGCGGCTGCAAGTTGCTCGGTCAACGGTCTGGAAGGCGGAAGAGGAATCTTAACTCCCAACGGCAATGAGAGCGGAAGAACCTAGTGGAGTAAACCACGAAAAAATAATGATTTCGGACTAACAATCCAATCTTACTTTGGAAGCTAATTCCTTCCTTCACAAATCACAACTTCGTTCACAAGATGGAAATGTCGCTGAAAGAAAGCACTACCCCAGGTGGCAGCTAGGCAGAGAAATCCACCACTACACTATGCAATGCAACGAGACCTAGGATTCTGGGGAGTCCCAACATCTGCGAGAAAGATGAGTCGGAGCGTCTTGAATCACCTTCCAAACTCAAATTCAAGAAGAACTATTTCATTGGAACAATAAACGTCAACTCACTTACCAGAGTCGGAAAACAGAAAGAACTAGAAAAGCTTTTGGAAAAAAATCAAATCCAGATCCTAATAGACAAGATTCCTGGAAGAAAACATCATAGACATCAACCAATACAGAATATTCAAAGGAAACCCGGTGATTAGAACAACCACCAACATGCCTCTGCTCGGAACCTGCTTCTACATAATCAAGAAGGTAGTAAACAATGTCACAGACTTCACATCAAAATCTGAAAGACTGTCTCTACTAACTATTAAATGCAAGAATAAGAGGTACACTCTCATCAACTGTTATGCCCCGATCAACGAAGACAACAAGAAGAACCCACAGGAAGTTGATGACCTCTGGGATCTTCTGGAAACTGAAATCACCCGGATACCCAGAAGCAACGTAAAAATCCTGCTGGGAGACTTCAACGCACAGATTGGGAAGGAACGAAAGTATAGAGATGTCGTAGGGGAATATCCAGCACATAAGAGGACAAACAAGAATGGGAAAAGGCTCATTGGACTCTGCAAAGCTTTTCAGTTGAAACTTATGTCAACACACTTCAAGAAACTCCCGAGAAAATCAAAGACATGGGTATCTCTGAATCCCGAACTGTGGGAATTCCAATTGGATCACGTAGCAATAACAAGGAAAAACTCAAAGGAAGTGATGAACGTCAAAGTGATTAGGTATGGTGAATTTGATTCAGACCACTACCCCTCCAAAGTTAAAATCCGTTTTCTCCCAATAGGACAAAAGAGAGACCCACCTAAAATAATGAGATACAACACAAACAAAATGATCACTGAAAACATCATTAGAAACTTCAGGGATGAAATCCGGACCAGCAGAAAGGGGAACTGGCAAGAACTATGCACGGGAATCAATAAAGCCGCAAAGAAAACACTCGGACAGGCTAGAAGGAAAAGAGAAATATGGTGGAATGAAGAGTGAGAGGAAGCTCTCAGGGAGAGGTCCGAGAAATGGAGAAAATGGAAATGCTCCAGAGGAAAGGAACACATGGAACAATTCAGGCAACAGAGGAAAGAAACATCCAGGATATTTCAACGGACTAAACGATCATTTGAAAGAGCTCAACTGGAAGAGATCCAGACTGACTTTGTCAAGAACAATTCCAGAGACTTTTATCAGACCTTCAAGAGAAAACTCAAAGGATACCACGCGCCAAGTTTGAGCTTCAGAAACGAACAGGGTAAAATCGGACTGAACAACCAAGAAAAATGTGAGATATTAGCCAGATACTTCCACACTCTCTTGAATTGTCCTTCCCCAACCTCAAAACTAGAATTTCCAGACATACCAGAGAACTCAGAAGATGATGAACCACCAACAAAGGAAGAAGTCAAGGAACCTCTTGAAAACCTCAAAAACAACAGGGAAAGTGGAGAGGACTCAATAACGGCAGAAATGTTGAAATGGGCAGAACCGGAAATCTTAGATGATCTTCACCAAATCATCAAGGAAATCTGGGAGAAGGAGACAATCCCGGAAGAATCCACTGCATAAGAAAGGTGACAAGCAGGAAAACAACAACTATAGGGGTGTGTTCCACCTCCTGATCGCCTATAAATTTCTCTCAAAACTGCTTCTTAATAGAACAGAACCGAATCTGGACCAACAACTAGGGGAATACCAAGCAGAGTTTAGGAAAGGCCGCTCCTGTATCGAACAAATATTCAACCTGAAGTCAATACTCCGCCACAGAATGTTGAGTGGTAAGAAAATTGTGGTGTCATTTATAGACTTCAAAAAGGCCTTTGATTCGGTGGACAGAGAAACTTTGGATAAGATCATTAGGGAATTAGGAGTCAAAACCAAACTGGCAAATATAATCAAAGAGACCCTAACAGGCACAACCTCCAAGGTAAAATTCTTCGGGCATCTCTCACAACATCTCCACACCTATTCAACTGTGTCCTAGAAAAGATAGTGAGAATATGGAACTCAGAACTTGAACATCAAGGGATAATCCCGATCTGCCTAGGGAGAAAATCAGGTGGGATTAAAGTCAACTGTTTGGCTTTTGCTGACGACTTTGCTATACTATCAGAAAGTCCAGAGGTCGCAACCATCCAGATTAACCTCTTGGAAAGAATCGCCAGCCAAACAGGACTGAGGATCTCAGCAGAAAAGACCAAATTCATAACGAACATCAAAGACGGACCAAAATTCCTGGAAACAGAGATAGGACGGATATATATATATTTTTTTTTTTTTGGTAGTTGTTTTATGTCGGATCGACACAGATAGGTCTTACGGCAACGATGGGAGATGAAAGGGCTACGAGTGGGAAGGAAGCGGCCGTGGCCTTAATTAAGGTACAGCCCCAGCATTTGCCTGGTGTGAAAATGGGAAACGATGGAAAACCGTCTTCATATGACGGATAGAAAGGGTCCAGAAGTTCAAGTACCTTGGTGAGACGATACAGGAGAATGGACTAGAAAAAGCTGCAGTGGAAGACCGGATGTCAAAAATGGAGAGAGCATACGGCTTGACAAAAAACATCTACAAGAAGAAGGGCTTATCCTGGAATTCCAAATTAAAACATCACAACACTGTGGTCAAAACAGAATGCCTGTATGCCAGTGAATGCCTGTCCATGAACTACAAGCTGGAGAAGCTAGAGGTCCTGGAAAGAAGAATCCTCAGAAAAATTATGGGAGCTGTCCAAACGGAAAGCGGATGGGAACTTCGGAGCAACAAAGTAGTTTACCAGAAGGTGGAAAGAATCTCAGAGACCACGAAGAAAAGGAGGCTGGCGTTTCTTGGACATCTATACAGAATGAACACAAACAGACTTACCAAACAGATATTTGATTACTTCTGGAGAAAAAAGACCACTACAGCATGGATTAAGGAAACAAAGAAGGATATGGAAAGGTTAAACACATTGGAAAAGCAGCTGTTAGAAAGGAATACGTTTAGAAACACACTGAAGAATTTGGAAGGTGTTCAAGCTGCAGGAAGAACTAGGAAGTCCGAAAGATCCTGGACAGATGAACAACGGAAGCAGGCCAGCGAACGCATGAAGGAGTATTGGACACAGAGGAAACTCCACATGAAGAGAAAGAAATGAAGTTATAGCGTGATCCTTACTGATCCATTCACTAGTAAAAAAAAAAAAATAATAACAATAATACTAATAATAAGGTATTTAACTACAGATAATGGTACTGAGATGTGATATACTTAATAAATTAAAGTGTTTTTATGAATTGTCACACATTTATTTAACACTAATAACAGTGAACGTAAAAGGAACTAAAATATTTAAAAATAACTGAATATTCAATGCTTAAGTAGCCTACAGTTTGAATGAAAGAGTGGTCAGAAAAAAATATAATAAAATTAAGAAAAACAATTTTTGTTTGTTTTTAAGAAAAACAATTTTTGTTTGTTTTTCTTCTGGTATAGACTCATCAAAATACCATTTCCCACGAGTAAAACGAGTCATCGGTAATTTTCTTTCGATTTCACTTACATTTAAAAAGCACTCGTCCTTCGTCGGTGGTTCACAAAAGTCTAACTTCATCGTTGCACTTGCAAAGACTGGTTACAAAATAAATATCCCCATTACTTTCAGTTATGTTACAAACATAATATTTTGAATGTTTCTTTCCAATGTATTTTCCAAGTACGAAGGCACCCACTTCTAAAGCCATATCACAGGGTGGATTTTTGTCATTTGCTTTGATCTTGTAGTCTGGTTGTAGAGTGTGTGGTAGTAGTTTCAGAATAATATTATTTTCTTGCCTGAACTATATATTTTTTGAATAGCTCCACATAATGAATATCATGTGTTCCTGGTACTGCAAGAACTGTACTTTGGTCAAAGTCCACAAAAAGAAGACCGACTGATTGCGTGATGTAGACATTCTTGTTCAAAAACTTTGTATGCGCCTTGCATTGTGACGCACATGAATCCTTTTTTTTTTTTTTTTGTCCAGAACTATCCTTTACGGAGATAAAATTTCTTGTTCGAGATGGCCAACTGATATCATCCGGATTGAGAAATTTAAGAACTTCTTGATTTGAAAGCGAGATTTCCTGCGCTTGCTGAGGTAGATGAACTTCCACAAAATTCTCCATTCAGAGCAAAAACAACTTTCCGTTTCTTCCGCGGACTCACTGGTAAAGCCTGCTCTGAACACTTTACAGCTTTCCCCAATGTTTGTTTGCATTTATAAGCAGACATTGGCGTACTCGGCTCTGCAATCAATGTTGATGGTTGTGTTGCTGGACTTGTAAAACAGGAAGTAACTGTTAATAAGCCCTAAAGTTTTTTATGAGCTCTGAGTTTCTTCACCGCTCCTCGTACCTATTGGCGGTGTACGCGTAACTGGGCAGTGTCATCTTCTTTCTTCTTCTTGCATGCCTTTCTCTTTCCTTTCGTTTGAAATCCTCATAATTCTTTTTCTTCCCACGAACCTGTTTACAACGTTCCTTGTGAGTAAGCGGCATTATTAAATATCACCTCTGTGTGAACATCGATTGCTATTCTAAAATACGACCTTTACAAGTGAGTGTGATACAGAAACTGAATCCTGTGGGCAGTGTGTTGCGGCAGCGGGGAACTTCCCTGTCGCCTGTTCATAAGAACGCCATGAACATGCGACGTATTTTACTATCAGCTTCTTATTAATCCATTTTAAATTTTAAACGAATGATATAACAGCTTGAAAGGGTGTACAGTATTGCCTTTCCATGCTAAGTTTTATTCTAATTGAACCACGCACTTCTCGTCTACAGAAACTTTTATACCTTTTTTGTCGCGTGTTTACATGGCCTGCAGCAATAAATTTGTTGCTTTATAACACCTTATATATACAGTTAATAACCTAAATAAGTACTTTACTGCAAAGAGAAAGAACATTCGAATTAACATTTCCTATAATTATTTTCATAACTTTTCATCATAATAAACAGGAAGTCCTAAAACTATTCAGAAATATCAAATGATTTTTTTTTGCTATTTGCTTTACGTCACACCGACACAGATAGGTCTTATGGCGATGGTGGGATAGGAAAGGCCTAGGAATGGGAAGCGGTCGTGGCCTTAATTAAGGTACAGCCGCAGCTTTTGCCTGGTGTGAAAATGGGAAATCACGAAAAACAATCCTTAGGGCTGCCGATAGCAGGGTCCGAACCCACTATCTCCCAGATGCAAGCTCACAGCTGCACGCCCCTAAGCGCACAGCCAAATCACCCGGTCAAATGAATTTAGCCTCTATATAAAGGTTCAATTAACCACACAATTAAAAACTGAAAGACATCAATAAATGAATACATATAATAAAATTAACAAAATTTCATGATTTACCTTTCATAAAAACAAATTGTTCAGTTTAATTTTAATCTTTACTTTTTCCTACTTGGGTGGACTATTCTGTGGAATCAGCCATATATAAATTTTAGAAAGGACTGATACAATGTAAAATAACAGTGATCAGTTAAGAGATACATTTTTTACTATTATCTATACAATTAAATAATTAACAAAAGGAGTTAGGACTTTACGATACCTTAATTTGTTGGTGCTTAGCAGTTAAATCTGACAAATCAGCCACAAGATGATGTAAATTATGAAGAAAAGCTGGAGCAAAGCGTAATGTATAGATTACACTGTTCAGGAAGCAAGTATTCCCCAAATTGCATAATGTTGCAACTGGGGCACAACCAGTGCCATCACTAACAGGACTATCATCTGTTGAGCTTTTATTATGCCCGTCGCTTTGTATGTAGCCGTTCAACATTGCACCTTGAAAGAAAAGAAGAATGAAACATCAACCTTTTCCCTTTACCTTCTCGGGGAGGGGGACTACTATCAAAGGTCAAAAATTGTAACAATCTTCATCAATTCAAGAAAGAAAAATTTAAATACCTTTTTGTAGCTACCAAAAATGTGATGATAAAATGAAGTATAACAAAGCACCGAATATTAAGATACAAAAAATATATCACTAGGAGTAAGGATATCTTTAACAATACAGGTACAGTAAACAAAAGTAATTAATATATTAGATAAATATAAAAAAATTCATAGAAATCTATCAACAATGATCTACATTTTGGACTGTTGCCCAAATGGCAGATTCCCAGTCAACTGTGTACCTAGTCTTTTCTTCAATGTTTTCAAAGAACTTGGAAATTTATCCAATATTTCCCTTGATAAATTATTCCAATCCCTTACTCCTTATCCTATAAGTGAAAATTGGCCTCAATTTGTCCTCTTGAATTCCAACATTATCTTCACATTATGATCTTTCCTACTTTTAAAAGCTCCACTCAAGCTTATTCGTCTACTAATGTCATTCCATGCCATCTCTCCACTGACAGCTAGGAACATCTAAAATACCACTTAGTCCAGCAGCTCATCTTCTCACTCCCAAGACTTCCCAGTCCAAAGTTTGGAACATTTCTGTAACACTACTCTTTTGACAGAAATCACCAAGAACAAATCGTGCTGCTTTCCTTTGGATCTTTTCCAGTTCAAGTATCAGTAGTCCTGGTGTGGGTCCCATAAATACAGCCCTGCGCGGATGCGAATATCCGCGAATTTCTGCAAAGTTAGTGTCTTGGTGGATACAAACTGTATTGCAGTGCGGATAATTTTGCTGATAATTTCTAAATAATGCCGTTTATTGATTTTCACTCATTGTTTATGCTTGTGGTTAGGCGACCCTTGACATTGGTATAGGAGAATGGTGATATATAAGGAGGCTTGAGACCATAAAGCCATAAATCTGGCCTAAGCCTAACTGGCTCCTGTTCACAATTAGTGGAAGGAACAAAGGTCAATACATCGATAGTTGTCGCAAGAGAAAATCCCTCATAAACCTGCGACTGCACGGGTTCTATTGCCAGGTGTCAGGCCTATTGTATTATGTTAACAGATCTATCCATTTGAATACTTTGGGTGTAATATACTGTAGTTATATATTTTCAATATCTGCGGATAACCATTTTGCGGATGTGGATAACCATTCGCGGATGCAGATGAAGGAAGTGCGGATGCGGAGTGGATATTATTTTGTATATCTGCGCAGGTCCCAACCCATAAACTGGAACCATAATCTAATTGGAGTCCTAATAAGAGACCTACAAGCACTCTCCTTTACATCCTTACAACAACTCCTAAATACCCTCATAACCATGTGAAGAGATATGCACCCCTTTTTTTTTTACAACCCGTTAATGTTATTACCCAAATGAAGATAATTTTTTATGTTAACACCTATGTACTTACAGTATTCCCCATGAGGTACAATCATTCCATCAACACAGTAATTAAAACTGAGAAGACTTTTCCTCTTGGTGAAACGTTTAGCATCAAACCAAACGCAAACAGCCTTATCTGTGTTTCCAGTTCTTTACTCATATAATTTATATATAAGAAAACAAAGGTCCAATAATACTACCATGTTAGACCCCTCTCTTAATAGTCCATTTTGATCTCCTGAAAGTAAAATATATGCTAAATCTTGCTGGAATCCCACACGTTGAGCCTCACTGGAATAACGTTTCCTAAACCCATTCTATCAAACTAGTCAGTAATTTCACAAACGTGTCTAATCACAAAGAATGCTTTCCCATAGCTTAAAAGACAACATGTGTCAAGCTGACTGGCCTTAATTATCTGCTTTATGTTTATCATCCTTTCACTTGTATACTGGGCCTCAACTCTCCATTCATTTGGTATTACCCTTTGTGCAAACAGTAAACATACACGCCGACATATTTCAGATATGGCACTATATCGCATTTTGCATCCATCTCTCATCCATGGCTGTGGTTTTTTTTTTTTTAACAATTGGCTTTACGTTGCACCAACACACATAGGCCTTATGGCAACGATGGGATAGGAAAGGGTTAGGAGTGGGAAGGAAGTCACCGTAGCCTTGATTAAGGTACAAGGTGTGAAAATGGGAAATCATGGAAAACCATATTCAGGGCTGCCGACAATGGGGTTCTAACCCACAATCTCCCGAATGCAAGCTCACAGCCCTAACCGCATGGCCATGGCTGTGACAATATGGAAGCTGCTGAGGTATGAGTGGTGTTGAGAAATGACATTCAGAACACGACCAGTGTGTCTGAGTATTATGAAAGATGTTGCTCATAGGGTCAGTCATGCTGCAGTAGCACTTTCTGGTCCAGTGGGGAAAACAATGGAAGGGACTAGCAAGTCAGACAACCGGGCAGCTCCCAGCCAGCCTGGAGGCCACGGTTCCTCTTTCCGTGTATTGTTCTATTCATCCGGTTTCCCTGTAAGCTTCTGGGAGGTGCAAAGAGAATGTTCAGTCTCTAGCCACATTGCAAATACTCCGGTACTCATCACCCGAGCTATAAAATAGAGGCTAGCCTAGCCACAAACAATCAGTCAGTGTTGGAGTACAGTGACTGGGCTGGGGCAACAACAGTGTTGGCTGTTGTCAGTGTCCCACCAGAGTCTCAACGAGAAGTTCTTGTTGCGCCAAGTGTCATGTGAGTAGATAGAATGAGGATGGCTATAGTAATGTTGGCTGCCGTCAGTGTCCCACCGGAGGCAGAGTATCGTCGCGTATGGAACAGAATGCTGTGAGTAGACTGCCATGGAGTCTGTGTGCAGAACAGTGATGCGAGTAGATTAGAAGCAGTGTTAACTGCCGTTGTTGTACAGAATACTGTACTGCTGGCTAGCACTGTTGAACCATTGCTGTTTGGTTGTCAGTATTAAGTAGCTCACTCTATTTGACTCTGTGAATTACTAGACTGTCTCTGGAGTCGAACCAAGGAACAGTCATCATGTGTTGTACAGTCAGTAGCCCTGTGTTCAAACCTAGCTAACTGGACTAGTGACTGGAGTTGGGAGGAGAAATGAAAGTAAGATGAGCCTGTCAATAAGGATTATCATCCGCCCAGGTAGACCACCTTACTGGCTGCCCACTGTGATGAGAACGTAGACTTGTAAATATCCATCAATTAGTGAGGTTTTTTAACAACTGTCTTTACGTCGCACCGACTCAGATATGTGTTACGGTGATGATGAGACAGGAAAGGGCTAGGAGTGAGAAGGAAGCAGCTACGGCCTTATTTGCCCCATTTGCCTGATGTGAAAATGAGAAACCATGGAAAACAATCTTCAGGGCTGACAGTGGGGTTCGAACGCACTGTCTCCCAAATGCAAGCTCACAGCTGCACAGCCCTAACCGCACAGTCAATTAGCGAGTGTGATCATTCATGGTTAAATAGAACTGTGGAGTTTTATTTGTAACAAAAGTGGTGTCAGAAGTTGGAATATACCCCGTGTGTGATACACCACTGTAATCAGCGTGAATCAGCGGTCCAGATACTGGAGGTTTCGACTGCCATCAAGAGTATTTTAGAACATGTGCATAGTGAGTATAAACATAGTCCTTAGGTTTTCCTCTTCTATTAATCACTGTATGCCAGTTGAGACCAGAAAGCACATGAAAGTGAAGGCTCATGTAAATGAGCTCTTTGAGATGATAAAGAAGATGGAAGACGGCTAAAAGGAGATGAAAAAAAGACCAGAATATGATGCAGAAGAAGGTAAAAGAAAGCCTGAAGAAGACAGAAGACAGAAGGCCAGACGATGACAATGAAGAGATGAGAAAGGCCATAAGGAGACTGAAGAAAGCCAGGAGAGGATGATAAAAGAAGATGAGAGACGGCCAGAAGAAGACACAAGATGGCAGAAGATGATGGAAGCAAGCCAGAAGACAAGAGGACAGAGAGGTAAAGGTTGACAAGGGTCTCCATGAAGTAAAGAATGTTTCGCAGGTCGATGCTCTGTCCTGAAGACCTTGTCCAGAAGACTGCAAGTTCTGTTCCAGGAGGGAGGCCAAGCACAAAGTTCCCTGCCGAATGACCAACATGTAGTTCGAAGGAAATTGGAGCTGTGGAGCTTAAACGCAGAGGACGGGGATCATCACTTTCCCCTGGGCCCCCTGGCTTGCCAGTCTACAGTACACTAGGCTACCGAGGGCTCCAATTGAAAGAGAGCTCCGCTTTCCGAGGGATTTAATGTTCAGCCAATCTGAGGAACTTCCTGCCCTGACCAACTGGTACAGCCTGGATCTGACAAAGAGATTGGAGGGGGTATATGTCACAGTCTGGAAGAGTTTGAGCAGATTTAATACGCTGCATGACCATCAAATGTGCACCACTGGAAATCATGAGAAAGACCTAGGATGGCTGTCTAACCTCTTAAGCTCCAGAAGGCATGGAAAGGGGCCTACCACGTTCTGAGGGGAATAAATTGAATCAACTATTGAATGCGACGCAGGCCAAGATGCAAGATGAAAGAGGTGCATCTGGACAGACTAGCATCATACCAAGGAACAGCTGAGAAGATAACCGATTGGGACGATCAAGCCTCGAAGGGGGGCAATGTTATGTGCCAGCCCTGTTGTCATGCCTTTTGGTACTTCCTGGAAGAGACTAGTGAGTCAAGACGACTGGAGAGCTCCCAGCTGGCCTGGAGGGCATGGCCAGTCTTCCAGCATATGGTTCTATTTGTATGGTTTCCCTGCAAGTTTCTGGGAGATAAAACGAGAATGTTCTGTCTCTAGCCACATAGCGAATGTTCCTGTACTCATCACCCGAGCTTTAAAAAGCCACGAACAGTCAGAGTTGGAGTCAGTGTGTTGGGGTGAGTGTTGGAGTTCGGTAGCTAGGCTGGGATGACAGTAGAAACTACTAAGTAGCTCACTGTATTTGACTGTGTGAATTACTGGACTGTCTCTGGAGTCAAACAGTCGTGTGTTCTGTGGCCAGTAGCCTTGTGTCTACGTGTGGCCTCCACGTACCTCACAGCCTAGAACAAATAAAAGCGATTACGAATTGGAAAGAACAGTTAAGTTACCACTTCAGTTCTGAATTATCTTCCCTAGTGTGTACTGTAGTTGTGTGCAAGAAAAATACCAAAAGTGAAACTACCACAAAGTGTATTTTTAAATCAGCTAAGAATGAATTTGGAAAAGAGATATTTACGGCAGATGGGCCTGTTTTTTATGTTGAAAATTGTGCAGTATTAACGTGAGTGCAGAAAGGAAGTTTGTTGAACACCAGCACATAAAACGAGAATAACATATGACAGCTGTAACGAATGCAAAGAACAACAACTGTTCCCAGGTTCTTCGGAGGCAAAGTGCTAACAGTAGATCCAGCATATCATTATGTCCACATGATATTCATTTCCAAGTAAATGAGGAAATAATTATTTCTCTAAAAACAAGAACTGTGCAGTGAATAGCACAGGGATATTTTACTTGTGAAACCACTGTTATCCAGTCACCAGAATTCAGTTGATGAGATATTTTAAAGTCATTTTATACTTATTTTATAGTATTTTTCCACATATTTAAGAGCTTTTTTATTGATCATTTCCTGATTTTTTTACATTATCAATATCTGGCTACTAACAATGACAATGAATAATAATAACAATAATAATAATAATAATAATAATAATAATAATAATAATAATAATAATAATAATAATAATAATAATAATAATAATAATAGCCAAGCTGAGTGGCTCAGATGGTTGAGGCGCTGGCCTTCTGACCCCAACTTGGTAGGTTCGATCCTGGCTCAGTCCGGTGGTATTTGAAGGTGCTCAAATACATCAGCCTCGTGTCAGTAGATTTACTGGCAAAACTTCTGCGGGACAAAATTCCGGCACCTCGGCGTCTCCGAAAACTGGTTTGATGCAGTTCTCCATGCCGCTCTATCCTGTGCTAACCTTTTCATTTCTATGTAATTTCTGCATCCTACATCTGCTTGTCATATTCATACCTTGGTCTTACCACCTATACTTCCTTCAAAAACCAACTGAACAAGTCCTGGGTGTCTTAAGATGTGTCCTATCATTCTCTCTCTCTTCTTCTCATCAAATTTAGCTAAATCAACCTCTCGCCAATTCGATTCAGTACCTCTTCATTTGTGATTCGATCTATCCATCTCACCTTCAGCATTCTTCTGTAACACCACATTTCAAAAGCTTCTATTCTCTTTCTTTCTGAGCTAGTTATCGTCCATGTTTCACTTCCATACAATGCCACTCCACACGAAAGTCTTCAAAAACATCTTTCCAATTCCTATATCAAATGAAGTGAGCAAATTTCTTTTCTTAAGAAAGCTCATCCTTGCCTGTGCTAATCTGCATTTTATGTCCTCCTTACTTCTGCCATCGTTAGTTATTTTACTACCCAAGTAACAATATTCATCTACTTCCTTTAAGACTTCATTTCCTAATTTAATATTTCCTGCATCACCTGCCTTCGTTCGACTGCACTCCATTACTTTTGTTTTGGACTTATTTATTTTCATCTTGTACTCCTTACCCAAGACTTTGTCCATACCATTCCGCAGCTTCTCGAGATCTTCTGGCAAATCTCAAGGTTTTGATTTCCTCTCCTTGGACTGTGATTCCCTTTCCAAAGTCCTCTTTGATTTCCTTTACTGCCTGTTCTATATAAACATTGAAAAGGAGGGGGGACAAACTGCAGCCTTGCCTCACTCCTTTCTGGATTGCTGCTTCCTTTTCAAAGTCCTCGATTCTTATCACTGCAGACTGATTTTCATACAGATTGTAGATAATTCTTCGTTCTCGGTATCTGATCCCAATCACCTTCAGAATTTTAAATAGCTTGGTCCAATCAACATTATCGAATGCCTTTACTAGATATACGAATGCCATGTACATGGCCTTGTCCTTCTTGATTCGATCCTCTAAGATCAGGCGTAAAGTCAGGATTGCTTCACGTGTTCCTACATTTCTTGTCAAGCCAAATTGATCTTCTCCCAACTCAGCTTCAACTTGTTTTTCCATTCTTCTGTAAATAATATGTGTTAAAATTTTGCAGGCATGAGATACTAAACTAATGGTGCGATAGTTTTCACACCTGCCAGCACCGGCTTTCTTGGGAATAGGTATAACAACATTCTGCCGAAAATTGGATCGGACTTCTTCTATCTCATCTTACACACTAAATGGAATAGCCTTGCCATGCTGGTTTCTCCTAAGGCAGTCAGTAATTCAGAGGGTATGTCATCAATTCCAGGTGCCTTTTTCCTATTTACGTCGCTCACAGCTCTGTCAAACTCTGACGTCAAAATTGGGTCTCCCATTTCATCAGCATCAACAGCCTCTTCTTGTTCCAGAACCAAATTATCTACATCTTCACCTTGATACAACTGTTGGATATGTTCCTGCCATCTTTCTGCTTTGTCTTCTTTCCCTAGAAGTGGCTTTCCACCTGAGCTCTTAATATTCCGATACCTAGATTTCCTTTCTCCAAAGGTTTCCTTTATTTTCCTGTATGCAGCATCTACCTTTCCTAGGACCATACAACCTTCGATATCCTTGCACTTCTCCTTCAGCCTTTCTACCTTAGCTACCTTGCACTTTCTATCCACTTCATTCTTTTCTGCCCTCTCCATTTCTAGCATTCTTGTATTTTTGTCGTTTATCAATCAGTCCTAGTATCTCACTGATTCTTAGTTGATCTTTTCTTCCTTCCTAACATTTCTTCAGCAGCCCTACTGACTTCATTTTTCATGACTATCCACTCTTCCTCTACTGTGTTTCCTTCAGCCTTTTCATTTAGTCCTTTTGCAACATGTTCCTTAAAACAATCCCTCATGCTCTTTTCTTTCGACTTATCTAGATCCCATCTTTTTGCATTCTTTCCTTTCTTCCATTTCTTCATCTTCAGATGGCATTTCATGACTAACAAGTTGTGGTCAGAGTCCATGTCTGGTCCTGGGAAAGTTTTGCAATCCAACACCTGGTTTCTGAATCTCTGCCTAATCATAATGAAGTCTATTTGATACCTTCCAGTGTCTCCAGGTCTCATCCACATATAAAGCCGTCGTTTATGGTGTTTGAACCAAGTTTTGGCAAGGACTAAATTATGATCAGTGCAGAATTCAACCAGCCGACTTCCTCTTTCGTTCCTTTGTCCCAATCCGAATTCTCCTACTGTATTACCTTCTCTTCCTTGGCCTACCACTGCATTCCAGTCTCCCATCACAATTAGATTCTCGTCACCTTTTACATATTGTATTACATTTTCTATCTCATCATATGTTCTTTCGATTTCCTCATCATCTGCTGAGCTAGTAGGCATATAGTCCTGCACTACTGTGGTGGGCATTGGTTTGGTGTCTATCTTGACAACAATAATTCTTTCACTATGCTGGTTGTAGTAGCTTACCTGCTGCCCTATTTTCTTATTCATTATTAAACCAACTCCTGCATTTCCTCTGTTTGATTTTGTGTTGATAATTCGGTAGTCGCCTGACCAAAAATTCTGTTCTTCCTGCCAACGTACTTCACTTATACCAACTACATCTAACTTTAGTTTATCCATCTCCTTTTTCAGATTCTCTAATCTATCACAGTGATTCAAACTTTTTTCAATAACTCCGTGTGTGTCCTATCTACTAGTTCGGTGTGCATTAATTTTTATTTCTATTTGGTGGGCTTATGTGATAATTATTCATGTGAAGTGCATTTGGGGTTTTGTTTAAGGTGTGATTACGTGTGACTGTTGGTGCTCTGAGAACTCTTTATTGTATTATCGGTCCTGGCCTTATAATTCAGTTCTCAGACTTAACATTATTATTATAATTATTATTTCCTGGCATGTGTACTTGCGTGGCATACGTACCAACATATTATACGGGTACCTACTGTTTTTAATATTGTTCTACTGCGTTGAATCTGGCGTGTGAACCGTATCTTTACTTAACCTAACTTACGCATGACCATCGTGTGTTATTAATATGTGGGAGCAGAATAGTACCGTCATACATTGTGATTTATTTCCTCCTGCCATCATTATTAGATAATGCCTTTTATTGTGATTGGTCATGGTTTTATGTGGTTGGTCTGTGATCATTTTACCTGCAATGTTGGTGAATATGTGTGCCTGGTACCCACGTGTGGCCTAAGTGGTATAGTTCTCATTCCTGTTCCGGTTTTCCTGCATTTATTGAAACCTGACTGTTGTAAATTATTTAACCAAGTTATTGTTTTGATGTGGACAGTCATGTATTAGTAACTTTTGGCTTGTAACTATTTCTAAATTATTTTAATTTATTAATCCTTCTCTGGTAACTTGTGGGTTGATCGTATTATTAATTGCTGTGATATCTTGACATGGTATTTGAAATTATACCTTCCATAGCGAATTATTCTGGTGATCTAGGACCTGTCGTTGGTGATGTACTAGTGTTTCTGCTATGCGATGACTAGCCTATGTTGAATGTGAGGCTGGTGGTTGTCTATGGCATTAATAGTATTCTATTTGTACCCTGTCTCACGGTTGGTGTGGGTTGGCGAGTTGCTGGGCAGTCACTCGAGTCATTTCACCCAGGTCATTCATTTAACGTGGGGTTATTGGGTAGGTATAGGTTATGGTCGAATTCTGTCAGCCGGTAACAGTTGACTTGTTTGCCCTGTGTCTGGACCTGTTCAGGTCTTTACTAGTTTATCCGTTCTGTTTATTGGTTGCTGGTAGTTCTCTATTTCCAGAGGATCCTGTGCCCTCTAATTAATTTAATCTGTAACCTGGTTGTAGGGTAGTCGCCTGGTGTGTGGCCTTCCTCAAGTTTCCGGCTCATGAATTTTCTGTCTTGCTTTTATAAACCTAACTTGTTGTATCTGAGAAATTCATTCTGTTGACCCCCTACTGTTAGTACTGGTTCATGTCGAATATTTTTGGTGACTAGTGGTTCCTGTATAGTTAGTGTTGTGACTAGCTGTGGTCATTATGTTCATGGAATTCTTATGCTGTAAAATTTTCTTAACCTATTTTTATCCTACTGTATTCCATTTTGAGTTGTGGATTCCATCGGCCCCCTTACCATTTCTACTGTTATTGTGTTTTGCTGTTGTGCAAGAGTGGACCGTAACCTGAGGATTAGATTTCCTTTTGACCTAATAAGATTTTGTTATAGGTCGATGTTGGGTGATGATATTGGTACCAAGTATTAATTGTTGGGGTTATA
Source organism: Anabrus simplex (assembly GCF_040414725.1). Lineage (NCBI taxonomy): Eukaryota > Metazoa > Arthropoda > Insecta > Orthoptera > Tettigoniidae > Anabrus > Anabrus simplex. The sequence continues at coordinate 97,663,636 of NC_090265.1, read as the reverse complement.
TTTTGGGTTGGGCATGATGGTTTCACAGCATGACATTGAGGGTTGTAATGTCTTTTATCCCTGTTGGGGCTGCCGCATGTCTGTTGAAGTTTGTCATGGTTGTATGATTATTATGGTATTGTGTAATTAACTTGTTATGGCATGTCAGGTGGGCAGTGTATGTGTTGCCTTTGATTGTACCTTGTGCCTTTGTAGATTTGGGAATAAACCTTCATATGGATCTATTGCTCGGATGGAATAATTTTAACTGGTCTTATGTAACTTGTTAGTTTGGTGTGTCCTCGTCTCTTCACTTCTTATCTCTCTATATTACCTATTGATCCGACGTATCCTTTTGTTCTATTGGTACCTCTTGTATAGCTCAGTTTATGATTTCCTGTCACTCTAGGATGTTTTCTTTCCTTCAGTGGAATTTAACTGTCTCTCGACTGAGTTGTGCGTCATCTTACCGTTCTGTGGGGTTATTAGCTAGGTATGGGACTGGCTAGTAATTCCTTCGCGGTACCGAAGTCGCCCAACTAATGGATTGTGGGATCCGTTTGTTGTGTTACTTTATCCTTCATTCTCTGTGAGCATTTTCTAACGTCCTGCAATCTTTTCTGCCATTTATATTTTATTTACCTTGTCTCCTGGGAGACTGGAGAAGGTACCTGTTTAGTGGTATTGCGACAGTGTGAATCTGCGGATGTCGCATATTTTTAGACCGGTTTATTTACCGAGGCCTTCAAATGGCAACTGGTAGATTATGTTGAGTAGGTCATTGCTCTGAATTTCCTGATGATCATCTGGTTTGAAGGTGGATTCTACCACCTTTTCTTACTTAATCAGGTGTCCTGTGTGAAGGCATGCTGTTGTTAATTCAATGAAGTTGGAGGTTATGTGACTTCGGATAGCATTGGACTAAAATGGCGTCCCCTTTACATCTTTGGGCACCATTTGAAGCTTCCTTGTTGCTTTCTCCTAGCAACCATCAATACGTCGTTTCTTTTCTCTTTTGTCTCCTGATGAAGGAAGGCAAGGTTCCTTTTGAAACATTGAGTGTGTTTATAATTATTTACACGGCATAAGCCCAAAAATATAACTCATGAATATTCCTATGGTGTTAATGAAGGAGTCATTATGTATTTATTGTTTTCCATTTTTGGCTTGGCATTGTTGTTAGTTCGGTTGTTGATGACAAACCTTAAGCGCACCACTCCATCTCACTGAATTAGAGGTCTCCTACTGTAACTGCCAACGTTATACTTGTCTCGAATATCTTTACCTCTAACCCTAGGATATCTTCATTTTCTTAAAACTTGTAGTAGGTGTGTGATACCGGTATCGTTGAAGTGAAGTACCATTTCCTCTCATTTTTCTTGTTCAATTAGGTGATGTATTGTGATTGGGAATGTTGAACCAGTAGTTGTTGCAAATTTAACTTGATACCTCTGATTAGAGTTTGGGAAATTTTTAATGCATTAATTGCTCACCGAGGTGTAGTATTGAGATGATTTTGTTCTAAAAATTAGAAATTAGGTCTACCTTCTGAACGTTTGCAAGGGTAATATGTTCTGGTTAGGAAATAGTCCTCTGGATATACGGGGGGTTATGTTATCTTCACCGTGTTGTGGTTGGTCTTCACCTGGTTTTTGAATGTACATGTGATGTATGCCTTAACATTGCGTGTTACGAAGTTAAGTTTTTCTGTGGACTACTGTTATTTTACTTGGGGTTCGTGTTTTTTGGAATTGTGCTTGATGTTAACTTGCGATGGACGTCTGTTGTGTGGTGAATCTGAACCCAATTATTTGATTGTTAAGTGAATTTGGTGTCAAATTGAAATTTAAAAAAAAAACCTTGGACGTGTCACTTATTCTAATTGTTCTCCATTCCGTGTTGGTGGTATATTTATGCGTTACTTATGCTTTTGCACATTGCTCTTATAATTGCTCCTTATGTAAGCCCTAACTTATTATGTGGTAAGCTTTGGCCCTGGCTCAGTCGATTGTAGTTTGAAATTTTAAATTTAAAACTGATATTTGGATCTTAGTTATCCTTTGGATGTATTGACCAGTTTAGCCTATATTTCTGTGTTTCTTTTCTTTGCTCTTTTGCAGTTTTGATTTTGCGGTTATGCCAATTTAATTTTGAGATAAAACAAGAGGCTGCATTTCTTGCTACTTGAAACCTGATAAATTAGATCTGCACTGAAACTCCAATTTTAATGTTTAAATGTTAATTGTACTGCCAAGTGTATTTAAAGGTAAACGGAATTGAGGAAAGTGCTTCTGAGGATCCGTTGAGTATAATCCTTCAAGATCTTTAAAGTAAAAAATAATTTTCAGCAAGTGATCATGATGGTGTGTTATGGTAACCAAATTGCAGAAACAAATTTTGGAATAAACTAAATTTGAAGACATGTTTTGAATTAAACCTTGTATTGTAAGTTTCATGGAACCTTGGGTACTCTGTGATGGTGCATGCGAACTAGTAAAAGGTGTTTCATGGAAATTGAAATTGCATTAGAACTCTTCATAAACTCTGGTTGTATATATTATGAAAATTATTGTTGGACACGATTTAAAAATGGCACTAGATCTTAAATGTTTCATATAAGGTGATAGTTTTACATGCTGGATACTTCGTAGGTTGGACTTGGTACTTGTGGTCATTTTGATTTGGGTTATGTCAAAAATCTCATTTATTTCAGAACACTGTACGGTGAAAATGTATATGGATAAGTTGTCCTTCAGGGAGGGAGGCTGACACGCATGTGCCGTGTCCATTTCCTTTCTCCTCTGTCATTTTCGTTCTGGCCAATTTGCTGTAGAAATATGTGTCACATTTTTAATTCCCAACCTGGCTTTTCTCCTATTTTTTAAGTCATCATATATCTTATGTAATTAATTTATTCCCTGGGACTTGCTCTTGATACCTAACTCTTATTCTGCTTTGTGCTGCCATCTGCTATGGTGTGGTCGAACTGTGGCCTCGCCTCCGACCAATCAGTGAGCTCCTCGCCATCTTAGATGATCTGCTCTCTTCCAGTGGCGAGTAATCCGCCATTACGAGTGAGAATTGTTTGACCCTGTTGGAGGAAGGACGTGTTGGGTACTCGCTCCGGCTTCTGGGCTCAGCCCACATTATGGATCCGACATAATATCTTGGTGTGAGGGCGTTCTGCCATCCTTTAAAGTTTTATTTATTTTATTTTGAAAACTGTCCTCTTTTTATGCAGTAATATAATATTTGGTGAAATTATCATTACGTGAGTATGGAGCAACTAACACTTTGATGTTACTACAAGCCTGATGCTGCAACTGTAAGTTTCTCCTTCATTTAAACTGAACCTTACGTTCGAAGACCGGAATGATATTTTGGAAAACATGCGCTCTTCTAGAACTTTGGTGTGTTTAAGACTTTTGAAATTGCCATAATCCTAATAGTTGGTTTAATAAAAGGCAGTAGCTGTTCATGTTTTCGGGTTTCCTCTGTAGAAATTTATATATATTGATGTGCATATCCTAAGTGATCAGGATACGTGTGGTATGAAGGCATATTATGCTTCAACTAATTTGGGGAATTATGAAAAATTATTATTATTAATGTGGACTTTTGAGAAATAAGCTGTATCCCCTCTAAATGTACTTCAAAGGAACTCCTCCTGTTGGAAAGGTTTAAGGACCACGTGAGTTTTCTCCAGCGTATCAGAAATTAAATTTTGTTCTCTTTTAATTTTATTCCTGCTATTCCTTTTATTTTATCTTGTAAAATGTAATTGTGCCTTCGGAATATCTTGGTTCTCTATTTTACGAAAATTGTTATGTTTATTTGTTCGTGATTGGTCGTTGCTAACCCTTGATGGCGTATGTTGGTTACCATGACTACTCTGTAGTGATGGTGGTGATTGTTTTTTTGGTGGGGCGACTGACGCTATAGTAAATATTTTATTTAGCTACTTGTGTGCTTCAGTGTCTGTGTGCCTTTAACACTTTATCCAACCTTTTACATGACTTTATCCTTTACCTCGTTTGTGTTTGTTTCGCCTGTCTTAGCATCTGTTTAATCTATTTGTGTTTATGTCACTTGACACGTAATAAGTCTGATCCCCTTGCGAAAGCTCCATGATCATACTAACCTGACGAAAATAATTAGTTAAATGAAAGTAAGAGTAAATGACGAGAATGCACCCATGTTAAAGAAAGTTTGGGATGATGCTGTTAGGCCAGATATTGTGAAAAGCGCCTTTCGTAAGTGTGGTCTCTATCCATTAGATCCCAATGCTGTGAACTACACAAAATGTGTTGCAGATATTTTGAAAGCCCCGGTGGGAAGGCAACAGCAAGAGAGTGACGAAGGCAGCCCATCATCCCTTTCCACTTCCAATCAGAAGTTAAAGTTTGTGCTTGATGACCTGGAGGAATTCTTGCCTTCTCGCATTCTCGATAACTTCAATGACAAACTAAGACGTGATGGAGAAAAACAGAATGATGGTGAACCAGATTTGTATGCTTATTGGAAAAGTGTTACAACTCGGTACAATGCAACATGTGAAACAATATCTACTTTTTTTTTTGCTAGGGGCTTTACGTCGCACCGACACAGATAGGTCTTATGGTGACGATGGGATAGGAAAGGCCTAGGAGCTGGAAGGAAGCGGCCGTGGCCTTAATTAAGGTACAGCCCCAGCATTTGCCTGGTGTGAAAATGGGAAACCACGGAAAACCATCTTCAGGGCTGCCGATAGTGGGATTCGAACCTACTATCTACTATGCACGGCCAACTCGCCCGGTACACAATATCTACTAATCAGAATGAAACGATGACAGACGTTCATCAGAAGATGATGGTGATCAGGGAAGAGATGATTTCACGTGGAATGATGAACGTTTAGAGGTGTATGTACCTTGTCCCAAGAAAGATCTTCCTGGTGCCGTCATTTTGAAGAGTGGAGTAAAAGTTCACAAGCCGAAAATATTGAATGAGCATGAAATTGCTTCGGAACTCGCTTGCTCACCCACCTCAAGTAGTAGCGAAGATTCCTTCAGAGATTTTCTCAAAGTTCCTCAAGTACCAGGAAAACCTCATCAGTTTAGATTAAAGAAAACATACGCGATATCTTCAAAGGATTACCGGGAAGAATTGAGGAGAAAGAAAAGAAAAAAGGAAGTCTAAAGACATGTTCTGTTCTCTGTGGAAGGGTAGAGATAAGAAACCGTTTTTTTGTGTTTCTCGAGATATTTTAATGTGTATTAATATTGCTTCTCTACTTTTGTGATTTATATTTAAGAATCATTCTATTTTGCTTATGTTATTGCAATCATATAATGTCTAAAATAAAGTGATTTAAAATAAATATTTCTGTTCGGTATTTAAAACCTTACCGTTCGATATATAAAAATCGTGTTCGATAAATAAGACCTCACTGATCGATATATAACGCAGACCGTTCGATATATGAAGGAATACAACTGTTGCATTTAAAGGCGCCTGGAGCCCACAAATTGTACATTTTAAAAGTCTGAACAAGCCAGTTGCAACCAGGAGATGTTCCATGAAGGTTTTATAACTATTTCAGAGGTCCTTTCTTCACTGGAAAAAAAATACTGATCAATAATTCGTAGAGATAACCTTAAGTGTTCGATATCTAGTGCCGCAACCCTACACTGGGGCCGCCACCTCATCCGGTAGCTCCTCATTTGTAATCACATAAGCTTAGTGGACCTAGAACAAGTTCTCAGATCACATGAAATTCCCTGTATTGGCTGGAATCAAACCCAGGGCCTCTCAGTAAGAATCAGGCATGCTATCCTAGAATACAGAGCCGACTATTATCATGCACAATAATTGGCAAATATTTATTGTAAAATCAAACTAAACACTCATTGGTTTTTCTGTTTTATGTCATAGAAATTCATATTGGCAATTATTTAAAAACATACAATCTTATTATTATTATTATTATTATTATTATCATCATCATCATCATCATCATCATCATCATCAGCATCACCAAAATGTTACATTAACAATAACAACCCGAAACAATACGTAAAGTTTGCTGGCTAATAATGTTCTCCTTGTTTTGTACTTATCGTACCACAAGTAATCAAGAGCTCATCAGGGGAGGAACGTGAAACTATAAATCCAGGCAGTTCCGAAAACAACTGACAGTGTTAGTGGATCAAAAGAGTTGACACGAGTCGAATGTGTCAGTTTCAGAGACAGCAGTCTCAACCAGCAGCAACCCATTCCCGGAGTCATGTGCCTCCAGTTCCCGCTAATGATCCCTGATGTTTACTGTTAGTGACTGGACAGTTTACTAGAAAGCACTGTTAGTGACACGGTTAGGTTATAGAATTCGGTCAGGATACACAGTGATCTTAATACCTACTACCATAGTCATGAAAATTATTGATGGAATATTTATATTACGTTGTCTGGCCCGGCGGTGTAGGAGGCAATGTGTCCACCTGTCACCCGGCGTCCCCGGGTTCTATTCCTGGTTGGGTCTGGGGTTTTTAATTGTAAATTATTAATATCCTTGGCCTGGGGACTGGGTGTTTGTGCCGTCCTTAACATTCATTTTCTCACATTCAACACTCTACACTTCCGCAATTCCAATTACACGCAGGTTCGTATCAAATGGTGCAGGTAGGGACATAGGTCGACGGCCCAAACAAATAGCATTTTTTTTAAATATTACGTTTGTGACAAAATTACTGATAGCTAATGGTTGGATCCTGTTAGTGGAAAAAAAAAAAAAAAAAATCACAAAATGCAGCAATCATGCTGAACCACACCTGGTGGTCCCATGTATTCTGATTGTGCATTGTGTGAAGTAGGCTGTGTATAATCCAATCATGGTTGTTCAACCTTCAGATGAATGTGTTATGAACCTAACTGGACCTAACACAGGCAGATAGCACCTCGCACGGAGATCTGCAGCAGAAGTCTTTCTTCCTTGTCCAAAGTTGAATTTGACTACTGTACCTTGATAATTTGTCTTCTTTGCTTTTCCTTTTCTTTTTCTTGTGTGTCTTAAAGATGGATGGGAAGAGGATTGTATTTGCTTTCCTCTCATATTGGCAGTGCTTCTGCCGTTTTAAAGTCATGCTATGAAACCTTCGTTCATGTCGGGAGTGGAATACAATTTACTTCTTCTTGTTATGCGAGGTAACTGTATCCTTTCATTCGTTTTCTTAATGTGACTTGTTTGCCACGGGCATTTATGTTATTTGACTTGCATTTTATTTGATCTTTTGCGACTCCTCCCTGATTTTATCATCTTTTATTTTTCTTGTGCACATGTTTGATTTTAGTTTCTTTTGAGAGAATAATGATGATTTAGGAGCTTATGCGTCTCGTTACGGAGTGTATGTGTGTGACTGGTCATCTGTGTGACTGGAGGCCATTGTTTTGTTTGCACTGTGAACTACTATGCCTGGTGTGAGCCCAATAGCCTTTATTATTTTGACCACTGTGTAAAATTCATTTCCACATAAGATCCATGTTCTGGTGGTATGCATTTGTTTTTAGCAACGACGATATGTGGTTTTGTGGCATGTCAGTTATATGAGATAGATGGTTTTTTATTATTATACTTGTGCGTTTTTTTGGTATTCCAGTATGGACCAAGTGCATGTGATCTACTAGATTTCTCTGATCATTTACCGCTTGGGCATCATGTTTCCTCAGTCATGGTTCGGATATTATGGATCTCTATATGTATGCATGTGTGGATCGGAAATGGGACATATCAGTCTTTCGAACCCTTTATTCGCTCTGATGACTCTGTTACTACAGCATGCCTTTTGCCTTTGCCTTAACCCATCAATGTGTTGCCGGCATTGACTATTTTGGTTTATTATGGCAACCCATTTATTATGTTTGTATATGATCTTTTGAAGCCTGTTGCCATTTCTTGATGGATGCAGTACTTTTGTACCTGTCTCTTGGCACAGGCCAGAGCAAAGTGTAGCTTCCAGTGAAGCCCCAGTCTCATTCATGGTCGTGACAATATGGAAGTTGCTGGAGTATGGGTGGTGCTGAATAATGACATTCGGAGCACAAATAGTGTCTGAGTGTTATGAAAGGTGTTGCTCATAGTGTCAGTCGTGCTGCAGTGGCACATTCTGGCCCAGTGAGGAAAGCAATGGCAAACTACCTCACTCCTCATCTTGCCTAGTATGCCTCATTTGGGCTCTGCCATTGGTTTCTGCTATTTCCCTATAACTGCATAGCCTTTGGTGGTGCTATTTGAGGATCCAACCAGCCTCTGGGCTGATGACCTAACAGACAGACAGATGATCTTTTGATGCTCTTCCGGTGCATGTATTCTTGTTTCAATCCTACTATTCTCTTATGTCAATAATAATCCTTTTGATTCCCCTTTGTTCTATGGAAGAGAGATTTTTTTTCTCTACGTAACAACAAGATTAATGAACGGCTTCTTTACCTTTGCATGGCATGCATTTCGGCAGGTTTTCAGTTTTGGAATGAGAAAGAAAGACTTGTGCATTTTTTTGAGGGTCAAGGTTTGACATGCACTGTAAGAAAAAATGTTGAACTATGATATTACATTAATAAGAGAATTGATATAGAGTAGGGAGGACAGTAATGCTAGTGATAGGCTAATATTTTCTCTGTGTGAGCAGAAAACATTTTATTTTATCATATTTCGATTCACGAGGGTCATTTTTCTTGTTCATCTGTTCCTTTTTAATTTTAATAAACCCTGGCATTTTCATGGTATTGTTGTTTTAATATCATTTAATATGATGGCCTCTTACGTTAGTATCTACAGTTTTTGAGAGATGCGAACCCAGCTCCTGACCGTCCTCCGTCAGTTTGGGTAAGGTCCAAATTTTGTTGCACTGTTCTTATTTTTTTGAAGGTAATATGTCTCTCTGTGTGTCGATTTGAAGGCCGAGGGTGCAACGTCCACCATCACAGTACTGATCAAACTATATTTTCTTTTCTTCTTGGAAATATAGGTAATAATGGCATGTACGATAATTATTGACTTTTTCTCTTCTTTTCTCCTGATTGGTGAGATACTGTGGTGCTGATGGTTAATTTTGACAATTGCTTTTTCCAACAATTATCTAATGGGTGACTGTGGAAAAAGTGTGGAATTGTTTGCTGTGGTTTCTGATAGTTTATTTTCTGAGCTTTTGTAAAATGTTATTCTGTTGGTAGTCCCTTTATATTATCTTAACTATTGATACTGACGCTTTGATTATTGCAGATGAACCCGCGAAGGACTCAGAACGAAAATTGATCATTGGAGAGAAGGATGTACAGGCTTTAATTTGATATCATTTTCAACTTTTAAATATACCTTCCAACGGACCGTTGTTGGACAAAATATAAGGCTTCTTACTATAAAGGCGAGTGGCAAGAAGGCAGTATACGCAGTATATCCAGTGCATTCGGTCTAATCAGCAGACCCATTCTTTAGTGAACATTCAGTTTCAATATTCAGTGTTTCACATTGTGAAGGTTCTTATTGAACAGTAGGCCTATTGTGTAGTGGTAAATGACAACACATAGTGAGTGACAGTGCGATGAGTACCAAATATTCGTTACGTCCTTAATTCAGTTTGTTATGACCCGTATGTGATAATAAAAATGTTCTTCAATCATGTGTCCGAGCGGCACGGGGTTGTAAAAAAAAAAAAAAAGAGAGGTGGTCGACTGAAGTGAATTATTACGTGTGCAGTTATGAAATTGATCTGAGTGAGTGTGGTGGATTGTGTCGAATTATACGAATTATATAAATCAGGTTAAATGAAGGAAGTAATTAAATACAAGGATAGTTCGATAGCAGTGTTACAGCAAGGCTTGAACCTACAATAACAGTGAGCGGCTTATTAGCTATCATTTCAGTAGATCGGGCGGCACCCTCTGTATTCTCTCAAACCCAGTGAGTGATATATCATATCAATGATTAGTGAAATGGAGTGGGTCAGCTAATGACCAGTAAAAAAATATTAATACCTAACATTCATATCCTGTGATGGTGACCGGCTAATGTGTGAAGCTCCGAGATTAAATTACTTGTGGAGAACTGAAGTATGCAAATGAAAGTATCGATATCGAGCTACAGGACAAATACTGATATAGGGCTACGGTGCTTGAGTTTATAAGTATCCTTAGTCATAACAGAGTTATAATGCATGACATAATTAATGCATTTATAACAAATTAATCTTCCTTATTTGCATATTTGACCTCCGAGTGCGCCGGGTTTGAAAACGTCTTGTGAGCAGTCCGCCGCACAGTTATGCCAACGCAGCGTTGATATTCAAGAGCTTCCGACGCCAGACAGTCTGACAGTTTTTGTCACGAGGCGAATCGACAGAGAACGATTCTGAGAGTCACCGCAAGTGAAGGCATGCTGATGGCAGCTTAAATACATGGCTGTAATTCCTGAGGAAAGCTGATGGCAGATATATGAGTGCTAAGTACATTTTTTTGAACATATGAGCATGATAGTTAGTCACATTCCCATAAATAAGTAGCTTGCATGTAAATACATTGAATATTATTTGACCATGATGGCGTTTCAGAGGGATTATAGTTTTTGTAAGATTTTTCTGTGAGATTTTCTTTGTGGTTTTGAACCACTCATTTCATTCATTATGGGGAAATATTGCATGATAGTTATAAGACCCTAGCATGACTTATAGGTGACGTGACGTAATGTAAAGGGATAAAATTTCGCAGTATGATCAATTCGTCTTGAAGTAACAATTAAATGCTATGATTCAGCATAAGAGTTTCCAATTATTCATTTTAGATTGCATGTCACATAGTGGTAGAAACTCCTCCTGTCTAGATTTAAGACTGCAAACTCCATGACAACAAAGGTCCACTGTGGGGGTGTAAGTGAATTATGTAGATCGCGATTAGCCGTGATTTTTTTTTTCCCTCTTGGAAGTTTAGGATCTTCTATTTAAATTTGCATGTTCTTGGGATATGAGGAATGAGAAGACTGAACCTGATATGTAAGTTTGTAATTTTGAGAGTGTAGTGGTGTTAAATATACGAGTTCCCCTGTTGAATATATATAATTAGGACGATGTAGAATGCCGTCTTGAGAATAAGATAATTGAGGCCAAATGTAGGCTGGTGTATGATGTTACGCTGATAATGTTAATGAGTCGAAGAAAGAGATTGTCTTTGTGATGATATGAATATATAAGAATAGCAGGTAGAGTGTGAGGCGCTGCTTTGCGGGGAAGAAAAAAAAAGAACGAGCGGGCCGACCCGCCTGACAGTTTTACGAGAAAATGGTCGGGGGAAGCTCTAGCGAAGTTTGCTTGTCACTTTGTGAAGGGAGACATATTTGGTTCGCTCTTTTCTCCCTCTAGTATAACGGAGACATGCATAAAATTAAGAAAACGTCACCAAACAATAACTGAACTGAATACATCGTTGTATACATCCCAGGTGTGATAAATGAATAAAATCCTCCAACCTTTCTATTATTTTGATTTATTAAAGTAAAAAAACGCTATAGGGTTTTCAGGTCATGACACCCCCCACATGTCGAAGTCCCTGGGTTCAAGTCCCAGATTCTGGTGAGGACTGTTGCCCATCAGTGGCAAATGAGATGGATCATGCCAAGATCTTGTTCTCTGCGTGGAGATGTAATGCAGAGCGTTATGTTATTTCTTCTAGCGAGTGTTTATCATGTATCATATGTTGTAAGATATTGGTTGCTGATTGCTATTCGCTGTTTATAGGAACATCGTTGAAATGTCATATGTTAATATTAGTGTATAGATAATCCCATTAAGACATTCAGCAATTTTAACAGATTGTAAATGTATTTATACAGAGACTAACTAATGGTATTGTATCTTAAATATTAGAATAAGGTTTTAAAGTTTCAAACTCAACAAATAGACATTATTTTCAATAAGACGACGTAATATATAAACGCTTTATATTTATGAGGTTTTTTAAAGTTTAATATGGAAAAGTTTGTTAACGGCAAACCATAAGTGTAAGTTCTAAAACAATACAGTTGAATCTGCTTTATATGTAACTCAGTTCTGCGTAATTCGTATTTGTATGTAATTTCCTTTAGGTCCCGGCAAAATGTAATTTAAAAGCGTGTTAATTAAACCTTATTTATACGTAATCCGTTTATGCGTAATTCGCTGTTATACGTATTAAGTGTCAGTGAAATATAACTTAGTTTTGCGTAATTGTAATGAGCACGTGCTTTTTAAAAATAAACTACTGTATTTGCGAAGTTGCCTCTTTGTCGGCGTAGGCGGAAGTAGAGCGGTCGGGTTTCGGTACTGTAACAGAACACAAAGAGTTTCGCCGAATGACATTGTTGACCCTTACTTACAGGTGGCTTAACAAAGGCCAACCGAGCGAGTCCTCTTCGCTATCTATCTCGCTCCTCCTCTACCTTAGTCGTTTTTGACCTTCACAATGCCGCCAAAGTTTAAGATACATTACAAGCAATGTGGGCGGTTTCGGTGCGGAGGAAGAAGAAAATACAGTAAATTTGTTTGAATATGAGAATATATTTCGTAGGAACAATGGAGAAGTGAAATGTCCATAGTGCTGGTATCTTGTGTTTACTGTTGAACAGTCGTTTTATAATTCAGTTAATTTTGATTAGCCATGGAGAACAGAAAAAAGAAAAGTTATACCCTAGATGAAAAAGTACAATATATACGAGAAGTGGACGCTAATCCACACCAAACAATAACTGAAATTGCTTCAGACTTAGGGATTGCTTATACCACATAAGGTACGTAGATTTGGAGAAAGCAGTTTTCACGTTGTTCCAGCAAAAGCGGGCTGCAGCTCTACCAATTAGTGGTGACATGCTGAAGGCAAAGGCGATAGATTTAGCTAAAATGATGTGTATCACTGCCGATTTCAAGGCTTCATCAGGATGGTTGCAAGGATTTAAAGATCGTCATAGAATCACAGGGAGAACAATTTGTGGAGGCTCAAAAGCTGTGGACGATGTCACGGTGCAACACTGGAAAGAAGAGGTTCTGCCGGGTATCGTAAGCGATTGTCACCCTCCAAAAAACTACAATTGTGATGAGACCAGCCTATTCTACAATCTCCTTCCTAATAAAACAATAGCTGAAAAAGGTCACTCTTGCCATGGAGGGAAGAATAGTAAAATTCGTGTAACAGTACTTCTCGCCACCAATGCAGATGGATCTGACAAACTTCCTCCACTTGTGATAGGAAAATCGAAGAAACCAAGGTGTTATAAGGGTGCGAAAACAAAACCTACTGAATATGAATCCAACAGAAATTTTTGGATGTTACACTTCTAATGGAGTAGTGGTTAAAAAAGCTGGACATTAAAATGAAAAAGAAACAGAAGAAGAACCTCCTTCTTATGGATCGATGTGCAGCACATCCACCTCAAATCGTTCTGGAGAATGTCCGAGTGGAATTTTTACCTTTTAACTGTACCATTCTTCTACAACCCCTTGATTTGGGGATCAATGCAAATTACAAAGTGCATTATAGCAAAATGCTGGTTCAGCATTTAATAACACTGAGTGATGCAGGAAATGAACCTCTCTTCATTAATTTGCTACAAGGCATGGTGTCATTCTCCACAATCAGCAACTGTTTCGGCAAAGCTGGTGTCTTACTAGAAGAGGCTGCCTCTGATGATGATTATGGGGATGAAGTTTTGTCTGGCAATGAGCTAATGCTACCGAAGGGTGTAGAATTTGAAACTTTTGTGTATTTCGATGATAATCTGGCTGTATGTGGAGAACAACCGGATGAAGATGATATTGCTGACGTATGCGAACAACGCGGTGGTGATGGACCAGCTACAAGCGATAGTGACAGTGATGGAGATGGAGATAGCGATTTGAATCTTGAAACACCTGAACTGACATTAACTGAATTGCTACGATATGAATCAATGTTAATTTTTTGTCTGTGTTCAATGTATTAGTTGTTTTAAGATCTTTATATCTTGCCCTACTTTACTATTTGGCTGATGATGACACTTGTAATGTGTCAAAACCGGTCCCAATAAACAAGTTGTGACTTCTTTTTAGTTCAACTTACAACGAAGTATTGAAAGGTGGATCCTTCTAATATTGTACATCTTCTTGTTATGTGCAGTCGATGTGTGTAGCCGTTACATCAGTGCGAAAAGTTGTAGTGAAAATGCTTTGAATTCATTACAAAGTTTGCAAAAGGAGGTTCATACTCTTAATGAAAGAAAAGTGAAACAAGCCAAACTATTGGACTTCTTTAAGGCTGGACCAAGTTCAAAATAATATGTTCTGTCTTAATGTATTTATTATTTTGCAAGGTTCTACACATGTAGGTCTATTCCACTGGATTTTCAGTAAATATGTAATGTATTGTGTAAGTCTGATTTCTAAGTAATTCTGAGTTACAAGTAGTTTTTTCTCTTCCCCCTGATATACGTATATGTCAGGTTTAACTGTATTACCAATTTAAACTTGTAAGAATATTTATAGCTGAAGATGTTCAAAATATGAATGAAACATGTCCAAAGTTTGAATAATTAAGCAATAAAATAAGGATGAGATCCTAATTTTACAATTCCTTTTAATGTATTGAATAGGTGGAAATCAAAGTTTTATTGTTCTCCTTTTGGAACCCCCAAGGCGCTAGAAAGCGCGAACGTCCGAAGAAGACCTGGAAAAAGATGACTGAAGAGGAATGTCTAGCAATGGGAAAAAGTTGGAACAAAGTGAAGAGGTTAGCCAACAATAGGAACAGATGGAAGTGTTTCATGGAAGCCGTATGCTCCAGGAGGAGCAACAGGAATAAGTCAAGTAAGTCAAGTCTCCACTCATTCGATATTGTAAACATATATCCTACAGTAGCATACAAATCTCCAAGATATACCCCATCATTCAAAACAATTTAAGCAAATACAGCGGCCTGAATATATTAGAAATACAGGATTTCATGTCTATGCTTAAATTAATTATAAGCAACAATTACTTCACTTTTGATAATGCTATTTATCAACAAGAAGGATTTGCTATGGGATCGTTGGCCTCAGGTATCTTAGCCAAGATTTACTTGGATTTTTTTGAACACACCAAAATTGATAATAACAACTTTGACAACATCCTTTTCTGGGCAAGATATGTAGATGACACCATAGTAATTATGAATGAGAGCATCACAGGCACTGCCACCAGCCTCATTAATCTAAAAAACATTGACCCGCATATAAAATTCACACTTGAATCCGAAATTGAACGGAAAATTAATTTTTTAGACTTAACTATTATCAGGCACCCAAGCTACTTAAGACATAAGATTTTCAGAAAACCCACCCAAACAGTCACTACAATCCATCAAGATTCTTCACACTCCCAAATTCACAAACGAGCACGTACAACAGCATGGTGTACCGAGCCTTCAATGTTCCAATGTCTAAAAGAGACCTCAAAAATGAGTGGAACACCATTCATAATATAGCTAAATCTAATGGATACAACAGTTTCTTTATTGAAAAAATAATCAACAAATATACATTTCGCCCCTCTACCACTTTGAAAAAAGATAAACACAACAACTCCTCCCTTTCTATCTTTATGTTCAATGAACAAATTTACAAAGTCACCAGCATCTTTAAGAAGCACAATATAAAAGTAGTTTTCAAAACCAACAATAGGAATGCACAAGTCTTATGTAATTCCACATCCATAAACAAGTTCAATAGTTTTTTAAATCAGGAGTATACAGGATTATTTGCAACAGTTGTAATTCTTCTTATGTCTGACAGACCGGGAGGAATTTTTTGTACTCGGAACACATCAATGCCCTGGAGTACAATAAACTTTCAGCTGTAGGACAGCATATGCATGACTGAAAATCCACAGCTTGTTTCCAGTCATTGGACCGGGACAGGAATGGAATGAATGAAGCCCCCATCTAGCGGTGAGGATAGGAAATGTGCCAGCTGCCGAAGCCTGTCGCACTCCTCTGGGGCGATGATTAATGAATGACGGATGAAATGTTAATGGAGAGTGTTGCTGGAATGAAAGATGAAAGGGAAAACCGGAGTACCCAGAGAAAAACCTGTCCCGCTTCCGCTGGTCCAGCACAAATCTCACATGGAGTGATTGGAATTTGAACCACGGTATCCAGCGGTGAGAGGCCGGCGTGCTGCCGCCTGAGCCACAACGGTTCTTGCATATGCACATAAATTCACAGACATAAAACAAGATATGGAAATTCTCAAAATCATCAACAAAGGACCCCTCCTTAACATTACTGAAAGCTGCTTCATACATATAGATCAATATTTTAACCTGAACCATAATCTTAATGACATTCCAGAAAAGCCAAATATCCTATTTGACCTTTTAATTCCCATTTTTAGAAATGTCAAACCAACAAGTCATAATTCAGTTTTTCATAATATTCACAGCACGTTTCCTCAGCAGCCATCTCTTTTCTCACATCCTTCGGCCCCGCCTTAGGGCCGCCCCTCTCCTTTCCCCGACCTCTCCCCTTGCCCCGTCCCTTCCTGTTCCTTTGAATCTCACAACCGTTAGTATGAGGCACACAACAATACACCACGCACCACATGCCGCAATGAGAGGTAAGTCTCATATAATAGGGTGGACCGAAAAAACTCGAATTCTTTTTTCCAAGTCGTAATACCGCGGAAAAGTTGAGAATTGGGGATAATAAAACAGGGTGAAAAAAGAAACAAAATAGGTTCATTTCTTCCGGTTGCGCACGTGCTCTAAAGTTTGCCGAAATTCAGAAAAAAGTATAATTTTACAATAATTTTCTACTTTGCTTAACTTGTCAATATTTAAATGTAATAGCTCTAGTCGACTCTTACTCGAACCCATAATGATTTAGAAAAAATAATGGTTCAAATCGGTTAAGGTCTTTCGCTCGCGCAACAACTGTCAAATCTAACAAATTCTCGTGCTCATTGTAACTTGCTCAGGTCAAAGACCCTGACGCTTCGCCCACCTACCACTCTCGCCACCACGTCACGCTAATGTTGTGTTAGTCCGCACTTATCCCTCGTGTTTGATGTGTGTTTCATTCGCTCTTCCAGTTACTATTGTGGCATTTGCATCTACTATATTTCGATGTTTGTTTTGTGTTATGATATTTTTGTGTAACTTTGTGACTTAACGGTGGTATACTATGGCTGTACCTAAGAAACTCATTACAAGACAGGTATTCGATTGCCCTCTATTTGGTGCACCTAAAGACTTTTCATCAAACAAGCTTCCCACTTGTGAGGACGTGATTCGGTGTTGTTTACAGGAGAGATACCACTTGGCGCTTAAAGTTAATAACTTATTAAGAGCGTCAGTTTTTCACACGTTGCCAATACAGTAGCTAACAAAATAATTGGTTTGTATCAGAAAGCGTCCATCCGAACGGTTACAGGTAAGAGAATTGTGCAACTGATAAAAGCATTGCATGATTAATATTACAGCATTCGAAAATCATATACTCCGGATAAGAATAAAGATTTGTTTAAGCAGAAATGCCCCATTGTTGTTAATTGCATTTGTAACAGAACCTCTGATTTATGTAAATGCGATATAACTGTCAACTGTGTTTGTGCAAAATCAAACAAAATACCTGCTATTGAGCTAAGATTTCTTTACTTATTACGAGCACATGGAATAGGAAAAATTGGAGGGTAGGACATGTCTGAAACAAAGAAACGTATTCAATCATTGGAAAGGAGATCGCATGGCTGCCATTTAACTCTGAATGATGAATCTGATTCTCATCTGTTACAAATGCAATTAACAACAATGGAGCATTTGCAAGCCACTACGTCAAAAGGCAATGGGCATTTTTGCTCAAACTCGTCAATTTTCTGCTTAAACGAATCTTTATTCTTATCCGGAGTATATGATTTTCGAGTGCTGTAATATTTATCATGCAACGCTTTTATAAGTTGCACAATTCTCTTATCTGCAACCATTCGGAAGGATGCTTTCTAATACAAACCAATTATTTTGTTAGCTACTGTACTGGCAACATGTGAAAAACTGACGCTCTTTAAGCGCCAAGTGGTATCTCTCCTGTGAACAACACCGAATCACGTTCTCACAAGTAGGAAGCTTGTTTGATAAAAAGTCTTTATGTGCACCAAATAGAGGGCAATCAAATCCCTGTCTTGTGATGAGTTTTTTAGGTACAACCATAGTATACCACAGTTAAGTCACAAAGTTACACAAAAATGTCATAACACAAAACAAACATCGAAATACAGTAGATACAAATGCCACACCGAGCTCAATAGCTGTAGTCACTTAAATGCGGCCAGTATCCAGTATTCGGGAGATAGTAGGTTCGAACCCCACTGTCGGCAGCCCTGAAAATGGTTTTCCGTGGTTTCCCATTTTCACACCAGGCAAATGCTGGGGCTGTACCTTAATTAAGGCCACGGCCGCTTCCTTCCCACTCCTAGCCCTTCCCTGTCCCATCGTCGCCATAAGACCTATCTGTGTCGGTGCGACGTAAAGCAACTAGCAAAAAAAAAAAAAAAAAAAAACCAAATGCCACAATAGTAACTGGAAGAGCGAATGAAACACACATCAAACATGAGGGATAAGTGCAGACTGACATAACAATGGCGCAGCGTGATGGCGAGAGTGGTACGTGGGTGGAGCGTCAGGGTCTTTGACCCGAGCGAGTTACAACGAGCGCGAGAATTTATTAGATTTGACGGCTGTTGCGCAAGCGAAAGACCTTAACCAATATGAACCATTATTTTTTCTAAATCATCATTGGTTTGAGTAAGAGTCGACTAGAGCTATTACATTTAAATATTGACAAGTTAAGCAAGGTGGAAAATTATCGTAAAAACATACATTTTTCCAAATTTCGGCAAACTTTAGAGCATGTGCGTGACAGGAAGAAATGAACCTATTTTGTTTCTTTTTCTTTACCCCATTTTATTCTCCCCAATTCGCAACTTTTCCATGGTATTACGACTTGGAAAAAGAATTAGAGTTTTTTTGGCCCACTCTATCATATAACCTATGCCATTTGACTAACACGCTCTCTCTCTCTCTCTCTCTCTCTCTCATCTTCTATTCATTAATTTTATCTAATTTTATACATCATTTATTCAAGTTAACTTCATGGACACTGCAATGAATTGCACATTTTTACCAGCCACAAATTAAGAATGTGTCAGGTTTAACCATATCTTCATGTGCCGTCTGACAATGTCCAACAGCATTTCAGCATGTTTTTAACAAGCACCATGGGAACATTTCTCATGTTTTTAACAAACACTATGGGACCATTTCAATTTTATTTACGTTGATCGATGTGGAAACACTATCTAGCAGTTCTGCATCAGCTGGTGGTTATTTACAGTGGCATCCAGTGGCTTGCATACTGCCAACACCACTCAAGTATGATCTGATTTCAGAATCAACATTTACCAGTTCCCGTTTTGCAATTGAAATTGTAATGATTAGCAGTGATGAAACTAACAATTCTATGAATATCAATACAAGAAGGAGTCTGGATGATGAGCATACTCCAGATGCTAAGAAATTAGAGCCTAATTTATTTTTCAGATTTTACACTTAGTTCATCGCAGATTTTAATATTAATTGTGTGTTTGTACATTAGTTTTCATCTCAATTGTGTGTTTTTACATTTGTTTAGTTATCAGATGTATTACATTTACCCTTTATAGGGCAAAACCCTGGGGAACAAAATATATTACTTATTTGATTAAATACCATGTCACTGAAGTCTACTGTTTAGGTTTTGACCAAAATCTGAGTCAATACATTGTTTGATTATGCAATTATGCAATATGGGGTGGTAAGTATTTTTACCAGAGAGCATTTAGGATTTTTTCCCCACTGAGTGTGCACTGGTAAATATAGTTACCACTTTGCTTACATGACTACTTTCCACTGTGTTTTGCAAATAAAAGGTGCAAAATGCAGATGGAAAGCATGGAACAAGTAGTACATAAAATTACAAATGCCACACTGGCTCTGAAAATTGCACTAGAAACATGGGGTCATGGGGTCTATGATGAAACTGATGATAGCCTCTTCTGAGAGACCTTTGTTCATAAAAGACATTGCTGGAACAATATCACAGATATAGAACTAAGGCACATAGTTCTCCTTACAAACAATACGATTCAAAACAAGCCATCATCTAAAATGAATTTCTAAGATCATATATCTTGAAAATAGCATAAATATGCATTCAGGCAGGCAAATGCCTAGGGGTGCGAGGGGAATTTTGTGATATAATCCCCCAATATATGTCCGATTTGTCAACCCCTCCTCTGTGGGAAGCCCTGATGTCAGCCACTACATGAGACAGTCTATTCTTACATCCATAATTACCCTGAAAATGTATTTATGAATACTATACAGATGGACAAAATTTATGTTTTTCCGAAATACACTTGATGTGTTGTTTGGATATAAATCCATTTTTCATAATTTGGGAAGCTAATACACCTTGTGACTGATAAAACGTACGTCCATTACCTTACATTCTTGCTGTATGTTTTCATATTAGTGAATATAACATGTTGGCCAGAATATTGTAGGAAAGGGCACATGTAAAATGTGTAACTAGAAGCTCTGAAGTTTATTCACCGATATTTATATTACCAATTGCATTGAAAATGAGTATGTTATCAATATGCAAAACGAGCACACTATTTCGCCTTCCTTGGTACTTTATGTGTAGGCCAATGATAATTTTAGATAAAATCTTTCAAAATTAACCACAAAATGTGCAATCTATGTTCACAAAATAATCAAAATATTCAAAAATATATATTGTTGCCTTATATAAATCAGGGAAATCCAGTATCTCGCTTAAAATGAGCTGTATTTTACGGTCAACACAATGCTTACACGAGTGAAGTTCAAGTGGCGCTCTCTGGTAAACATATGTACCACTTCCCGAAGTGGAACGATTCAAATAGCCGTGAAGCGCGAGTTTCGGAAAAAAAGATAAATATTCTTACCAGAGAGCGTTACTAGATTAGAAAGCAGACAGTTACGGCCACTTAGGGTATTACCATCTGAACAGTTTCTATGGAAACCCAAGTGGTAAATATATTTACCAGCAACCTATAAAGGGTTAAGGCTGAAGATGACCAGCCAAGGCTGAAACTAGTCCCTAGTTTAGTAATATAATTCAATATTATTGCATAATATAGTATTGAAAAAGGTGGACCATACGACATTAACTTAATAATTATTATTGTGACCTGAAGAAAAAGTGCCCAACTTTGACGTCGGAAAACTAGGTCCGGCCCATTCAGGATTGGTGGGTGGGGGGGATGGAACCAGGAACAGGAATGCGCCTCAAGACTCGACAGACAAGCAACCCTGGTCAAGTAGGAAAGGGATTGCTCAGATTGTGAGCAGAACAGGCCAACCTCGCCCAGCTATCATCTTGAGGATAGGCAACAAGAAGTTTTCAGCCATACTTGACAGCCAAGCAAGCCACTCATTTGTAAATGGGACTATTGCCAGATTACTACCGCCTATAAAGTCTCACCATCTCGGAAGGGTAGTGGAAGCAGTGGATGGTGTAACCTATTCTATCCAAGGACAAACTAACTTAACTGCTAAATGCATGGACCTGCCAATTGTAATTAACATTGCAGTGATTCAGAACCTAATACCTGACATATTAGGTCATGACTTATGGGTAGAATACAAGGTGATAGTAGACTATGCAGCTCATGAAGTCTTTTTGGGAAAAGACAGACGTCTGAGGGTCACCTGGCACAATGGAAATTTCCGGACTCGCAATGATGTGGAAGTCGATGTAGACCTGGCAGATATCCAGTTAACACATCTTCAACCAAGTGAAGAAGAGGAGCTCAGATGCGCCTTGAAGGACTTTCTGGAAGTCATCACTAGAGACGGGAATTTGCCTATTTTATTCCTGTGTACATAAACGTAGGCTTTTGAATTATAAATCCATTTTAAGGTCTTTTTAGCTATATTTCGTTGGTTTTATTGTGCCTATAAATGCCTATTTCAGGGGTTTGTGCCTATTTGAAGTATAATTGCCTGTTTGATGCCTTTTGACTGTATTTTTAAAAAGCTGATTTTCTTCCAGTGCATTATATTGTAGCTAGTGTGCTTGACAGAATTATCTTCTCTTTTCTCAATATCTGTTTACCCCACGAACAGAAAAATGGGAATTTTCAGAAGTCACCAGAAATAGTTCTAGGGAAATTTCCATCAGGAGAAACAAGGAACAATTTGACCTTGAAGCCTTCAACCCCTCCAAACTCCTAAGACATATGTGAGAACTGTTGTATGTGTACGCTTTATATTCAAAAGTCTTGTGATTTATTGTGAAGTAGAAGAAGAAGTGTGTTTGCGGCAATGCCTAAAGAAAAATTGTTGAAGTCCTACTGGCTGAAGCAGTGGATCACAGGAGATCCCAATTTCACTACGGATCTGTCAAGCTTGCTGTAAGGAGGTAAGTTCGTCTGTTTGTTTTATCTTTTTTTGTGATTGAGAACTATGATCACATTTCATTGTAACATATATAGGCCTATTAATTTATGTTTGTGGCAAGTTGTTTTGTTGCAATGCTGTATTAGTCGTGAACTTTCAACAATTTATATTGTTAAATGTAAATAATCATTAAATTACTGAACGAGGAGTTTAGAACGCCGGTGGTCTGTTGTCACAGAATGGATGAAAATTAAATCGGTATTTTGAACTGTGATTCATTTCCTGTGAAAATATTTACAACTGAAATAAAACTTTAAAACTCCCTTTAAAAAATCGTGAATTCTTATTACACTTCCGCTAAGCCTTCGCGAAACACAGGTTGCAGATCCAATGTAGCAAAGCTAGGATGATGCCACAGCGTTTTTTTACAAGGTTGCCGCCAAGACTACCTTTACAAGACCTGGCCAGTGAAAAGATCATTGGTCTGGATTGGCGAGGTCCGGTTAGTAACCTTTGTGCTTGGGGGGGGGGGAGTGAGCAAAGAGAGTCTGAGGGGCGTAAGCTCCCAGGTTAATAAGCCTCTAACATCCCCTATGGAGTCTTGCTAAATTGTGGCAAAAATAAGGTTATGGGCGCATGTCACGACAATTTCAAATTACGCGGTTTTTAATTTTCAACGAGGGTGGCGGCCTTGTGGGCACACATGATGCAGGATCTGTTGCAGTCAACAGAAAATAGTCTTCATGAGATCAGACCCGGCTGACCAAAGCCGGCGAACAGAAACAAATAAAATGTTCACAGTCTGAGATTTTTAGTGCCTCCGTTTTCATTCTTCTATATAATTAAGAATAGTACTAGGGCCAGCTTGGTGGGTCATTGGCAAGCATAAAGGACGAATCTCTCCTCTACACTACTCCGGTATCATTTCACTTCTTTTTATTATATTTTCACCCGGTGAACTCGACACAATACTGCCAAATTATAACTGAAAATCCTTGAGGGCATATTTCCATGTAAATTACTAATTCCCTTGTCCCTACCTTAAAGTTTTGTACTTCTAGAAACATCATCTCTAATAGTCTTCTTTTTATGAAACAAATTCATGATATATACGAGAAAAATACCACAAAGATCAACTTTGAAATACTGCGATGCATCTGATACCAGTACAGAAATCTGTATCAACGCAGCCTTTCTACCAGTCCACTTTGGGCAGCGACCAACAACCATTTCCTTCAGACCTACGCACTGCAATGTTGGGAGGTAATATGCCCCTGCATAAAACGGAGCATCTTCAAATTTCAACAAGCTGCCGGGAGCAATCACCAAGTTGGAGAAGAGTGGCATGCCCCTGGTTGCGTCGTTTAGGATTGTGGAAAAAGTCTCGGGAAGTTTTGACCGAACCGCTGGGAAGGCAGCTGCTGTCAGCGAAATAAAACCAGATGAAGTGACTTCACTAAAGTTTTGTCCAATCACTTCATGTGATGTTGACAGATCTTTCTCTCAGTACAAAAACGTTATGCCTGAGAGGAGAACAAGATTGTTACCGGAAAACAAAAATGTTGCTTGTAAATTCCTTTTATAGTAATTGAGTGTAATAAAATTATAAGTAATTTTTTCATGCCTATTTAGTTGCCTATTTTACATGTTAGTGCCTGTTTAAATGCCTATTTTGGCTAATTTAAGAGCCTATACGCCTGCTTATTTTAACTGTTTTTAGTGCCTAAAATTCTCGTCTCTAGTCATCACCAATAAAATAGGATGGACTACCACTGTAACGCACACCATTGAATGCAGCACTTCCTCACGCATCAAGCAATGCCCATATCCGATCAACCCAGATAACCCTTTCAGACTGTGTACGCAAAATTGTACAGGTTCATGTTTTATTTATGTCCGAGCTTATTTTAAGTTTTCTTGGCGGTAGACCGGACCGTAGTGCTTGTGTGGGACATGTAGCATGTACATAAGTAGTTATTATTTAGCACTTGACCACCAGGGGGCAGGAAGAAGAGTTTAAAAATACAGTTCGACAAGATGGCGGGAAGCAGTAGTGCCTAAAGTAAGTATTTATTTATTGCATTCATATTAATATAGAAGCTTTACTGAATATCAGAATGTAATCAATGAAGTGTTTAAATTGTTCAGCGAACATAAATTGTGAACTTACAACATCATACGTAATACCATGAGGTTTTAAATTTTGATATGCACAATCGTGCGAGCTAGGTTTCCCTAAAGGCAATGCATGCGGGAGTGCTAGGTGCTGCCATCGAAAGGACTGTGAAAGCAGAACTCTTACTCCAGGTGAAAAATGTAATGTATAAGATTTTAATTGTTTCAAATCATTCCACACTGTAACATAGAACATTTGATCATGTACATCGTGTATATATTCACATGTACTGAGCTGAATTTTTTTTCTTTAAGTAGTGAATTAAATCCTGATACGCACAACAATTATTATTTTGTAAAATAAACTAAAAATACATGTATTTAAGACCATTTTAGTCAATTTTTGACATACAAACAAAAATTCACACCTCCAGTTTTCTTTCAGGTCTGAAAGGGATAAGCGCAACTTCGTCATTCAGAAGATTCAAGAGATGGAAGGGCAAGGTCTCCTTGAACCCTCTACATCCTGTCGAGCTTTGCCTATCGTCCTACCGAAGAAGAAGAAGAAGAAGAAGAAGAAGAAAAAGAATGGGGAGAATCGACTGTGTGTGGACTTGTGACACAAATTCTTATAATTTTATTAAATACCACCTATTCAATACATAATAAGCTAATAAGGACTTACATCTTTATTAAATTGTTAATATGGTACATGTTTTGCTCCTTTTTGTGAGCATCATTTGCCAATTATCATTTACCCAAGGTTTGATAAGATCGTGAACATATTCTATTGAGCTAAAATATGCTTTGTAAGCATGAGTGACAAATCTTGCAATATTTTATAAATCTTATACGATAAAAATTATGTTTAAGTTAAAACACATTTGTCTAAAATCTTAGTGTTAACATCGTCCTTTAAATTAGGCTAACTGACAAAACTCATCTGCTGAATATACTATTTAAAAACATTTTTTAAAAACCTTTTGAGATCTGGGACTTATGTAATTGTTATTAAACCTTCGTTAACTATGTTAACGATTTTATACAGTTGATAATTGCCTATATTATGAACACTTATCTTGTTCTCGGTGTTACTGGAGTAACACTTGTACAAATCCTATATTGTCAATACGCAGTATTGTTTCTGAACGAACTTGTTGGTAAAATGGAAACATTCTAATGTGAAGTAGAATTTGAATGAACACCGTAAGTTTCCAAATTGAGCTTGTTGATATATCTGTAATAAAAATAAAAAATATGTTTAAAGCTTTGATTATAATTCTGTATAAGCTTCTTATCGAAAGAATTGTCACTTACCCTTCCTGTTGCTGTGTTATTGTCCAGTGTTACTCACAGCCTCTTGAGAACTACTTGTTCCGTTTGCACTCCATGTACTATATGAGTGAGTGTGGATGAGTTTGCGGTTTGGCGGGGAGTGGGAAGGGGAAGTGAAGGTAGGCGGTGCATTGATAGCTACAGTAGATAGATTGTGGAGAGGACTGCCTAGGAGAAGTAAGGGGAGGAGTTTGTGTCAATAAGCTACTAACTTTTGTCGGATTAAAAGGATTATAGAATTTATTTATATCAGATTTAAGCATTTGTATTAATTTTGGTAATTGTACTAAGAGGGGGTTCTTTATTGCAATTTCATCATTTAGGTTTTTATTTGTGTTGTATTGCTGATCTAAATGAATGTATATATATTCCAATTCCGTCATTTCTTTTCCCTTTTTTTACTCTTCTTAAAATTCTTAAATCCCTTTCAATAGTTGTAAAAAGTGTTCAGTTTCTTGCATGTGTGCACCCAATGCAGAATGTTTCTTGTGTTTCGCTGAACATGTAAATCAGCATTGCAGCATTAACATCTCCTGCAATAATCAATGTGTCATCAGCAAACACTAGTAGTGAGTATGCTAAGTAGGGAAGCCATCCACTAAAGTGAAACCAAAGTCTTCAATAAGTACTTCCTCATTCAATTCTTTCTGAATGCGATTTGTGGACATGTCATACAAGATCGGAGACAAATTACTCACTTGCAACACACCTCTTTGGATACTTATCGGCATAGTTGTCTCACGATTGGCTTCAATCTAGGTAGAACTAGAGCTTTGAAGAAGCATTACTAGACATGCTAGTTTGGATGGTATTGGCAAGGAGTTCAAAGTGTTACAGAGGTGATCATGGCAAACATTATCAAAGGCTGTACCGGTACCGTCACATACAAAGCCGGTTTTCACTGACCCTACATGACATATGATCAGCCTGCCTCCTTTTCTTACAGGTACTCATTGGCCACCTCTTCTGGATGAATCTTGCCATATGTCCCTACTGGAATGGTTCTGATTAATCCAGGTTTCATCCAGACAGAAGAAAGGTCTGTCATCACCAGAGAGTAGAGTATGCACTGTAAATAAAAATGTTAGCCTTGCAACAACGTCGCATCCTTCTAAAAGGAATTTCCTATCGTCATTAGTTTGCTTGTATACGATAAATGATCGATTTCAATAGCATGTGCATAGAGTATACGGAGCCCTGATAGTTAATTTTCCCCTTCATAAAATACACCAATTTCTTAGCTATTGAAAATTCTCCATTATTGTACAAGCCAAATATTGTTTGGCATCAAACACACTTTTCAAAGTCGTCCAAATATGTAGCACATTTCTTAACTATGGAAAATTTTTCTGGTAATCTAAACGCAGGCTTACTCCCTATTTCAAGAATATTGGACACGGTGTGTACATGCACACTGCAAACTTGAGCCGCCAGCTCCTGATTCTGATAAATATTTGTGTTCTCATGCACTTTTGTATTCGAAAGCTTCTTTAAAAAGCCATACACACTATAAATTACATTTCCCACCTGACTGTACCAGTAAACCTATAAGAATATTATCAAGTGTTCGACTGCTACTCGGCCTGCTAACACACATTATGAATACAAAACTCCAGCTCACAGCACGTCTTAAACTTCCACCACACTAATCTAATACCAGCAATACTGTTATCCTGGCTTGTGTTTCGCTGAGAAAGAAAGCTTCTCCGAACACTCTTCCCAAGCGAATCTAATTATTTTGTTATCTTCTTATCTTTCCCACTCATGTGTAGAAATTATCCCTTCAATTACAAAGCAGATCCTATCTCCTGAACACCTGGTCGTAAAATCACGGGATTTTGGTAGACAGCTTAGAATTTTTAGCTCTGTCACGTAGCATCATTAAAACAAACGAATCTGAAATTATTTTCATGCACGAAAAGAAATATGGATATTGAAGAAACTTCGCCACTACAATCCTTTATTTATCTGCACACTGGCTGGCACGCGTAAACAAGTAAATCTGGCTCCTCCTTCATGTTCATAGTTGTTCTGTGTTTGGTATAAGTAAATCTGGCTCCTCCTTCATGTTCATAGTTGTTCTGTATTTGGTATAATAAAGTATTTGTTACAAGTAATTTGAGGGCCTGCCTAGTTGCCATGATCGTTTAAGTATCAAGTATTTATGGTCTGTACAGTGCTGAGTGGCTAAGACGGTTGAGGCGCTGGCCTACTGACCCCAACTCAGCAGATTCGATACTGGTTCACTCAGTGGTATTTGAAGGTGCTGAGATACGTCAGCCTCGTGTTGATAGATTTTCTGGCACGTAAATGAACTTCTGTGGGACTAAATTACGGCACCTCAGCGATTCCAAAAACCGTAAAAGTAGTTAGTGCGACTTTGTTTGCATAAAGACGTTCAAAACCTTTTATTTGTTAGATAATTAGCTTTACCACTAATTTAAAAGTTTCTTGAGACTGCTGAATAGATTTTTTAAATTATAATTACCTTTACATCACATCGACATAGATGTGGTGACATTGGAATAGGAGTGGGAAGGAAGCGACCGTGGCCTTAACTAAAGTACAGCTCCAGCGTTTGCCTAGTTGAAAATGGGAAACCACCAAAATAATATCTTCGGGGCTACAAAGAGTCGGGTTCGAACCCACTATCTCCCAATGCAAGCTGATAGCAGCACGATTTAAACCGTAAATATATTTCCATGACAGTCCTGAATTATCGTACACTGATACTTGCCATGTGCATTTATTGACAGTTACTGACTTGTAGAATATCTGTGCAGTACAACTTAAAAATAACTGTCAACACCTTTTACACCCATTATATTCAGTCTCATATCATTCCAAACTAAAAGTATATTATTATGGTTACGATAAAATCGAACATTGGAATGAAAACTAAGCCTACATGAATTCAAAAAAGTGCATATATCTAGTAAACAGCCTGTCTAGCTTAATCGGCAGACAACTTACGAGCATTATGTCTAAAACAGCTACTCAAACACAAATTTGTAATATAGTATGAAATTGTAGTAGAACTGATATACTGAGATATCAACCCTACTGCGCTGTACGTAATTTACTGCTATCGTAGAGTTATTATACTTTACCTTTTACAACAGCTGGATTGTCATGGGAAATTTGATCTGGGCTGTTCCTGGGAGTAAGGGCAAGACGAAATTTTTTCCTTGGTGGACCACTGCTATACTCGCCCACAGCATTCTCTCCAAACAGAACTGTCATCTTCTTTACACCTAAGGAAACTCATCGTTAGTCTTTATTCATTTATCGCAATGTTCTTGGCATACTACAGCATCAGAGCTGTTCATTCAATGTCAATTTAATCAGGTGACAGAATTATCAGGATACTTATAAAACATAATACATGTGATGATGGAAGGGATAAAAGATAGGAAGGCTCCAAACTTACGATATATTCGTGTAAGAATGCATGGAAGTCACGTATTTGTCTAATATTCAGTTGTAGAAACCAACGACAGTTTTTCCATTGCCTGATACACCGGACGGCACTTAACCAACGTCCTCCATTTTAATTTAGAGCACAGCCTTCTAAACGCAGGAATATAAGATCCCGCTCTAAACAAGACCAACTACAATATTATCAGACCTGAATGCACATATCGAAATGTTATAAAATGGCCGCCGACTTGGTCTATACCAAATACAGTAGAGACAATACACGACACTGAGCGAGATATCGAGGGACAGCTATTGGAGCTCACTCTAGCGGATAGACCTGAACGGTACTGATTCTGTCATAAGAGCACGTGTATATTTGTGTGAAGTTTTTGGTGTTATTTATGCGTTTCCAATGAGTTGACATAATTAAATAGTAGCGTGTGTCATTCCTTGATATCTCCTCTCAACATGAGAGGAAAGGTATGTGCTGTGTTTGGCTGCAGCAATTACGTAGTAGAGAAAAATGCGCGCTTGTTCTTCAGGTTCCCTCGTGACAAGAACATGCAAGTAATATTGTGTTTGCATACATATTCTTCCAGTGACAGAGATTTTTATAGTACTTCATAATCTTCTGACCTGCTCGACCCATGTTTTAACGGGCTTAAAATATAATACGCATATTTTATTGTATAGTGCAGCAGTTAACCTTCAATACTGATGTGTTGTTGTAGGTGTGATCTGTGCGTTGTGAAATGTCACAGAAGCGATTTGGATAAAGTGTACAAGAAAGAAGGGACGTTACGCTTGTATAAGAATTATAAGATCTGTTCAGATCATTTCCAGGCCAGCGACTTGAAAAATCCTCGACTATACAGCCAAGGGTATGTTACATTTTTACTCTAATTGTACGTAAATATTCCTCAAAGCATCACTATCGACAACATATTCAAACTTTTCTTTCTTTTATCCCTCTTCTCAGATTAAAGCCGGGATTTTGTAGATTTTCTTTCTGTTAGTAGGCTTCATGATAAGAGGAAAATTATCCAGCTATTAAATGTTAATTCATTGCATCATATGTGTAAGGAATGTGCCGATATTTTTATTGACACATGTCTTAATGTGATGATCCATTGTTTTTAAATGAGGAAAAAAGATAAATCCAACCGTAAGATTTCAGGCAGGTATGCTAAAGCTAAAAAAGTAATGCATAAATGAAAGATCAAGCCATTTCACAGCAGTCCATTTCACACCTTATTTATATGTCTAATTTCAGTCTTTGAATAATAACCTTTTAAATAATTCTTCATTCATTTATCCAGAATTGCTTTAGCAACTTCGAAGTTAATATCTCAATACCACTTTCTTTCTAGACGTAATTTATTTATCCATTTCCGTATATACATTTCCATTGATATTTCAATTTAGCGCGATTTGTTCAGGTCAGGTCATTAGGAGCGCCACCGTCGAATTGTCTCCCATTTTAGCAAGGCGAAATCCGTAAGTGTCGTGTATTGTCTCTACTGTATTTGTCTATACGTAACCGACATATTATTATTATTATTATTATTATTATTATTATTATTATTATTATTATTATTATTATTATTATTATTATTATTATTATTATTATTATTATTATTATTATTATTATTATTATTATTATTATTGGGGGTTGTTGCGTGATGGACAGATGGGTGAATATGTGTGTGTACTTCTTATGTTGAATTCGTAAGTAATTAACGACATGCGTCACTAGAAGTTGAGCTAGAATATTCTTCTAGTACCTGTAGTATTGTTTTACAACTTCATCAAATTATTTCATTGACTTGTAGACAAATTAATTGTAGATAAGTTAAGTGTTTCATCATTCAGGATTTAGGTTATAAGGTCCTTTCAAGGAATATACGACATCAAAGAAAGGATCCTTCGCCGCCGCGGCTCAGTCACGGCCAGTTAGATTCCTTTCTTGCAAGATGACGGAGGCAGAAGTTCAGAGAGATTCGGTAGAGCTCTCTCACTTTCGTGTCAGAATAGGAGTGCAAACGTACTTGAATGTGCCAATATTCGGACACAGGATATGACGCAAGTACCTAATGGGAGGAGTTAGGAAATAATAATGGAGGAACAGCGTAAAAAGGAGGAACATCTTGAGATCGTTAGGGCATTGGTGAAAAACATTCTAGCTATTCCGCTTAAGAACCTAAAGGCCGGTCTCCACTGATTAACATTTAACACCAACATGTTAAATTTAACATGTTACAATTGACATGTATATTGTGATTGTGTCTTCCAATTGACCTTGCATTTTAACTCAGAATGTTGAGGTTAACACTTTTAACATGTTGGCGTGTTTTCCGCTCCAAGTGGAAAACATGTCAAGTCAATTCGTTGTTCGGGAGATGTTGGCACAGCTTCGGCAACTTCCTTTCCGTTTACATGTCAACAGATAGCCAAACAATGCAAATGACGTGCTTCCCGTGAGTAGGATTATAGTTACAACACTCCGCAACACCCATTCTCTTTGTCATAAGCTACAAATACAGTACTGGTAGCGATACGCGCACTATAGTAAAATTTATAGTCAGAAATGGAGTGGAGTTGATTACTTTGGACTTAATTAATGCTATAATAGAAATGCCTTGTTTGTGGGATGTCTCATCAAAGGAATGCAGGGATAAAGCGAAGAAAGCCGACATTTTCCAGGACATCTAAACTATCCATAATTGTTCCCGCGAGTGCATCGAAAAAAAAACCTAGCGTCCCTCCGCCCCAGTACAGTCGTGTATTTCTAAAAAATCAGAACATTTGGGGGCGGGAGCGGACAAAATTTATACTTCAAAGTGGTTTGCTTTTGAAGCAATGAGCAGAATGAGGGGGAGAAATGTGTCTAATAGGACTGCATTTCTAAATCATAACAAGTAGCAACAATGGCAATAACAAAGGCCAAATCCTCTTCATCTGAGTCCATTGCCCTTGTTTGAAAATACCAGACACCACCTAAATGTGTTACCACAAATTGATATGATGAACTACCCATATATAAACAAAGAAAGTGAAGTTTAACATGTTTATTAAGTGTGGACACAATGTTAAATGAAGCAGTATTCAAGATTTAACATTTAACATGTTGATGGTGTCACCAGTTAACAAATAACACTTTTAACATTTAACATGTTGTTGTTAAATGTTAATCAGTGGAGACCGGCCTTTAAGTTGGAAATCCAGAATGGATTGCGAAAATTGGAGGAAGCTCTCGATGCTGGAGCAGCGTGCAGGACATCCTGGAAGAGACCTAAGGAAAATCTAAAACGGGAACAAACAACCGTAGAGATAAATGAATTGCCTACGACACCGTTAGTGACGAACGGGGAGGATAAAGATAAGGAGAAATGGGTCGAGATTTCCTATAAGAAAAAAAAGAAGGAAATGAAGAAGGATAAAGACATCCAACCTTTAACACATAAGGTAGATTCTGGCAAAATGGAGGACATT
The DNA here is from genome assembly GCF_040414725.1 of Anabrus simplex. NCBI lineage: Eukaryota > Metazoa > Arthropoda > Insecta > Orthoptera > Tettigoniidae > Anabrus > Anabrus simplex. Next base: position 97,630,814 of record NC_090265.1, on the reverse strand, counting down.
GACAGTGGGAAAAACAAGATAAACGGACCCATTTAAAATCAAGGGATCGTTCTGATGCTGTCCTTATCAAACCAACAAACGGCAAGACTGTTGCAGATGTTTTGAAGGGTATTCGGGGTAAAATAAAACCGGAAGACAGCGGTGTGAGTATTCGATCTATTCGTAAAACTCAGACCGTGGCGATTCTTCTCGCTTTTAATAAAGACACAAAACGAGAACAGGGACAATTTTAAACAACCTTTAAGGGATGTCCTTGGAACGGATGGCGATGTGAAGATTTTAACTCCCCGCACTACCTTGGAAATTCGGGACATGGGCAGTATCACCACTGCTATAGATGTAGAGGAAGCTGTAAGACAGGATCTTCAGAATCTTCAGGAGAACTGAATGTCTCAATTAATAATCCGAACAGCAGAGGGCAAAAACTTGCTATCATTGAGATGGAAGATAAGGAGGCCCAGAAACATTTAGATATGGGTAAAATTAAAATAGGATGGTTGGATTGTAGAATCCGAAAAAGTATCGTGGTATCTCGCTGCTTTCGATGTCTTTCGTATGGACACCATGCACGAAACTGCAAAAGTGCAGATAGAAGCAAAATTTGTTTTAAGTGCGGAGAAGCCGGGCATAGGGCGGTAGGTTGCAAAGCAAATCCGAGATGCGTAATTTGCACAGATATTAACGTCGACGAAACTAATCGAAGTCATGCACTTGGCTCAAAAGCCTGCACAGCGTTTCCTGAAGCTCTCGAAAAGACTAAAATTGGCAGTAAATGATGAAGGTTACTCAGGCAAATATGCACAGGAGTAGAACTGCCAATGATCTTTTAACGCAGATGACTTTTGAGATAGGAGTAGACGTATTTCTTCTCAGTGAACCTTATCAAGACAGAGACCACCCAGGATGGTTCGTGGATAATTGTGGGACGGCTGCAATTTGGATACCAGATTTGGGTAGATGCCCAGTATCAAACCAAGGATGCGGAGACGGCTTTGTTTGGGTCCGCACTGGTAGATATACTTTGGTGAGCTGTTACTTTACGCCAAATGAGTCAGTATTTGAATTTCAGGCTAAGCTGGACAGCCTAGAGGACGTATTATAAGGTTTTGACAACGGTTTAATCGTGGCTGGTGAATTCAATGCCCAAGCACTAGAATGGGGTATGCCACAGTATGACTCTAGAGGGCGCCGAACTATGGAGATGGCCGCTAGGCTGGGTTTGACGGTCACTAATATTGGAAATATGCCAACGTTTCGACGACCGGTCTGTAGAGGAACCAGACCGGACGTGAATTTTGTATCTGATGACGTGTCGAATATCAATGACTGGCGGGTGATTTAAGAATACACAGGAAGTGATCACCAGTACATTATTTTTTGTATTCTTCCTGAAACTTCACAGATTAATATTACATCGTGTGAACCAACGCGGTAGAATATATTAAGCATGGACAAAGAAAAATTTCTTGCTATCCTAAGAAATGAAATGGATAGTATAACAGAACAAATATGTTGTTATAAACGGAAAGAAGCCGTTGAGAAATGTGTTGAGCTCACCATGGAGCTTATTCGGAGAGCATATGATCTTTCCATGACTCGTAAAACATCACGAAACAAGAAGCATTCAGCGTACTGGTGGACCAAAGATATTGCTGATCAGAGAAGACGTCGTCTGCAACTTAGACTGAAGGTACAGAGAGCACGTGTCAGCCAAGGAGTCACCTCACTCACAGCTGAGTATAAGTCGGCGAAGAAAGAATTGAGAAATGCTATCAAAAAGAGTAAAGTCGACAAATGGTGGAAAATGGCTAAAGAAGTGGATGACGATCCATGGGGTTTAGGATATAATATCGTTATGAAGAAACTTGGAAGTTTCTCGAACCCGATCATGGACTCAAATGCAATGAAGGATATTGTGGATACATTATTCCCTGATCATCCTGAGAGGTCTGCTGATGATGATGAGGACTTCATAGATGATGTGCCACTTTTTACACTAGAAGAATTGACGAGAGCGATTAGGTCCCTTAGATATAAGAATGCCCCAGGACCAGATAGTATTCCAGCAGTGTACCGTTTTCATAGTCCTGATAACGGAATAAAGGTAGTCATACGACATTAAAAGTTTGCCATGCACGGTAATGAGATCGCGAAGATTATGGAATTGGGCCATACATCAAAAAAGAACGCATATATTAAGTGAAATAGGCCGCGATTTCAGAATATATATATATAATACGAACGTATAAAATCAAGGAAGCCATGCACGTGACGGCTAAGTTGTACATTTGGCGAATTAAGTATGCCTAGGTCACGGAGTGAGACGGAAATTTATAAAGGATCCATGCGGCCGTGATAAAAAATAGAAAGTTTTTAAATTGTTAAAAAAGAAGGAGTAGGTGAACAATAAAAAAAATCTGGTACGCAAAACTACGTAAATTTATCCACGAGAAAAAATAATCCTCGCAGAAAGAAGAAGGGAGATATTTCAGTTATTAAGAGCTGAAGAACCTGCACAGAGAAGAAATATTTGAATTACACCTATATCTAAACAAATATCGTGACGGAAAATCAGAGCAAGTTGAATAGTATCCGGACAGTAGTCGGAATATAGACCGAAGGCCGTTACGAGATATCAAGTCAAGTTTAACGCATTATAGGTTGATTAGCTGGATATAAAAAAAATTAAAAGCTAATTTGATGATTTTTACCTGTTAAAATCTGTCACAAGGAATTAACATTGAATTACTGTCTCAATAACCTGAATCAGAGATATAATCTAGATTCTCATTCTCAAGAGTATGGACGTGATATTAATTGCCATTTTGGAAATGTTTCTTTCACATATGACTAACGGCTACAACATGAGAGGCTAAATCGGAGATGGAGCCGACTTACCGACGTAGACCGCCCAGCTGTTTCTATTATCCCGGGTCCCAAAACTACAACCTGATGGTGACGTAACGGATGTTGGAGACGATCTACGCAGTCCTAAGATGACAACATCGAAGCTTAACCCAGTTATCTAACGTCAGCAGCCGCAAGCTAAGTTCCAAAGAATTACTTTATTATCTTGAAATTAATGTGCCGTAGATGTAGTATTCATATATTTGTAGTGAACATTGGTATGTTGTTTTTACGTAGTTCTTCGTGATGAAATCTCAGTCGATGCCATCTTTGCAATGAGATTGTCCTAGTTGATTTATTATTATGGGAGTATGTATTTCTTCCAAAGTTTACAATCAATGTCAAGGAGAGATTTAGAGTGTAATTTTCAACCATTATGGGATTGAAACAACGTATACAAAGAGACGTATCCCAGATTTACTATTTTTAAAGAAGATAGTTGATTTCTGAGTAACTAATATCTGGTTGCTGTTACGACGCGATGACATGTGAGTAAATATTAACTTGTTTAGTTTATATATGTGTTTCATTTTCAGGATAACGTGTTTATGTGTATTATATATGAAATCTAACCCAAAAGTGTACCGTTGCAGTACATTAATGATATGTTAAGATGATTTGCCGCCTTGTTGGAAATGATAAATGTTTACGTAGGGATGTTAGGATTTGAGTGGCATGTTGATGTGGATTTACGAATAATTATTCACTGAGATATATTTGTGGGAATGAATAATGATATATTATGGTAATTAATATTGGTAAATGGAGAGATAGATATGCTTATGGATAATTTTGGCGGTAAATACGGCGTATTACTGGCCAATGGTGATGTTTGACATATGCGGCAAGATATTAATATGGTAATGCGAGATATATTGAGTTAGTGGTACACGAATACAATGAAATACATCGTAGATTTCGTATGTGGGTTACCGTAAACTGTCTTCATATTAAATATCCAAATAAGAAATAAAAGAAGGGAAACTTGTTGTCTTCATAGAGAATATGTCAACGTTGTACTGAATATAATTTGAAGTTTGGTGTTGAGAATGTATTTAATTCATAGAACAATTTCACAATTTAAATCTCTACCACAATTAAATAAAATAGGTTACCAAATGCATTCCTACGGAATTTTTGATATCTGATTGGATATTGGTGAAACCATAAATCATGTTAGGTACAATTTCTATTTGAACTACGATAATAATTGATCTTTACACGATACCTACATTTAATTTTAAGATGTTATTTGAATATTTTAACCAAATGACATGGTCAAGGTGACCAATATTTCTCATTTAATGAACGATACATATTTGAAATAGCCATTTTGAGCTGATATATATTTGGAACTTACTTGCGATTGCTAACGTTATAACATCGGAAGATACGCGTGTGATAATAACAGAATATCAGTTTGATAATGATGAAAATAAGCATTTTTTAAAGAAAGAATCAAGAACTGATGGACTCAGGTTAAGCATATTTATTATGAAGATTACTAAGGCTTAGGGACTTAGATTTATTTTTTAACACAAGAATGTTATACTACGTCTTCAACAGATAGAATATGTAATTTCGATTTATATACTTAAGAGAATATATCCTTTATTTTTGTGATGCGCATAATTAATGCAAGAGGAATAGTTGAATCAGATCGAAGATAGAATAAATTTAAATTTAAATTTTTTTATAGAGAGGAGGAAAATAATTGATGTCAATAAATAGTATCAGATTTTCTTTTATGATTCTAGAATCATGAAATAAATTATAGATTATCCAATTTAGATGTTATTATTTTAGGAGATAGGCTAATATCATTAGGATATAAATGATTTTGAATTAATTCATTAAAGAAAATATTTTATTTATTTTATTTTCTTTTCTTCGAATGATTGGACATGGAAAACTTGATATTGATTCTGGAGGACGAATGGTATCGATGGTAATTTATTAAAAAGGAAATGTGGTGTCCCAGTTGACCTCACGAAAAATTATACGGTTCACAGATGCAATTTAATTATCCCTGGGAGGTGTCGCGCGGCAATTTAAGGATTATCATATCAATAAATGTAATAGAAAAATGAAGATTACGATATCGCTTAAATTTTATGATGCGGTAACTGTTTATACAATGAATATTAGAAGCGAGCATAGCTACCGACACTTAGCATCATTTTTATTCAATGCATTGATCCATTTAATGATCTGTAGAAGTGATGGATGGTTGAGGGGAAAATAGCCGGAGCAATTGATTGGTCGCCCAATATGGTGCAAGAAAGAAACCCCCTCAGGATGGTGCAGCAGAGATATTAAAGCTGATAGCAGATTTCTGTCCACAACTACTGCTGATGTACAATAGCTGCCTGCTATCGGGGGTGTTCAGTGTTCGCTGGAAAACAGCTCGGCTAGTTTTAATAAGCAAAGGAAAATCTGGGGGCTATAGGCCTTATTGTATACTGGATACTGCTGGTAAAGGATTAGAGAAACTTTTGCAGCCAAGAATACTTTCAGCAGTTCAACTACTGGGGACCTCTCTGATCGTCAACATGGTTTTCGACAAGGGCAATCGACAATCGATGCAGTATGGGAAGTGTTGAATACAGCTAAAAGGGCACAAATGGGTAATCATCACTCTCGAAAAGTGACAGTCCTTGTGACCCTTGATGTTAAGAGCGCTTTCAACTCGATCAGTTGGAATGACATATTGGAAGCGCTTCAAAATACTTTCAAACTACCGGAGTATCTCATGCGCATAATGAGAAATTATTTGAAAGATCGTACTTTAGTATATCACAAAAAAGATGGGCAGAGAGTGAAACGGCTCACAGCTGGTGCAGCACAAGGGTCCATCCTTGGCCCAAATCTGTGAAACATAGTGTATGATGGATTATTGAGGTTAGAGATCCCGGAAGGCACAATGCTAGTGGGCTATGCTGATGATATGGCTGTTTTGATAGTTGCTCGAAATTTGGAGTTGGCCCAGTTTAAGCTAAATCAAGTAATGCGACGGGTGAAAGATTGGATGGCGAATCACAGATTACAGTTTGTAGATCATAAAACAGAGATTGTTCTCTTGACAAGAAAAAGGATCACGACCGTCATTCCAATGTATATAGGACAAACAGAAATCGAAACATCTAGAAGTATAAAGTATCTCGGAGTGACACTTGATACCAAACTTACTTTTTGGGATCATATCAAACGAGTGACAGATCAGGCGGTGAAAACAACGATTGCGCTGAGTAGATTAATGAGCAACGTTAAAGGTCTGAAGTCTAGCAAACGACGACTTCTGATGTCGATAGTTCACTCGACACTTCTATATGGTGCCGGTCTGGGCTGAATCTCTAAAGTTTGAAAAATACCGGCGAAGGATAGCTGCGGTACAGCGGAGATCAGCTTTGCGTATTACAAGCGCATATCGCACAGTATCCGAACCTGCGGTCCTTACGATAGCAGCGGTAGCACCGATTGATTTACTTGCTTTAGAGAGACAGGAAGTCTGGCGAACTCAAGAAGAGCTCGGAAAGAAGCGCGCTAAGGTGCTAGCTTATAGGCAACGAATGGAGCGGTGGCAGCAAAGATGAGAGGAAGATCCTCGAGTAAAATGGACTAAGCGGCTGATGCCACGCCTAGCTGATTGGGTTGCTCGAGCTCATGGCGAGGTTAACTTTTACATTACGCAACTATTGACGGGTCACGGATACTTCCGGAAATTTCTACATAGAGTAGGTAGAGCGAGCGACTCGGCGTGTACTTATTGCAATGATATAGACGATGTATTTCACACATTTTTCGTATGCTGTCATTGGTCAACTCAGAGAAGATGTTTATATACTGAGCAAGGAGTGTTGACGCCAGAAACTATTGTGCAGGCGATGCTACGAAACCAAGAATCTTGGGATCAGATAGCAGTATATGTAGAAGGCATCCTGCGTCAGAAAAAGAGAGATATGAATGCTCATGAACGGCAGTAAGGAGAAATAAGGAACAAGAAACCTGAGAATTTAGCACGACACCGCCCTGAAGTAATGCGAGAGCGGTTCCGGGGCGGAGATATAGGTCGTGGGAAAAGGGTGTGTGAGTTTCAGTGAGTAGGAATCTCAAACGCTTGTGGAATGCGGACCCTCACAAGTGGATAATGAAAGATTTCCCACACTTTCCTCGTAAAAATTATTATTATTATTATTATTAAGAAAAGCGCACAAACGTGCAGAGAGTTAAGGTTCATTCTTCTTTGCTATATTCCATTAGTGATTTAGATTGCTTGTGGCACTCGCTGAAGTGGTAGCGTTTACAGGCCTTCCCGCAGAGGCTGCATACACACTCTGATGAGGGTGCATGGAAACAGTTTCTTGTGCATAGCTTGTGGTGGAAACCTTGCACCGCGAGCTTAGTTATGGCGCTTCATAAATTCTTGTTTGGTCCCGTCCAGTTCCGATCTAGCATCGCATCTGTTGCGTAGAATTCGGGCCAGATGTCCGCTCTCTTGTTTAGTCTGTCCCGAAGTAAGTCCGACTCTTGTTTCATCGCTGGCAGCTGTTGCCTGAACCTCAAGTCTTCTATAAGGAAGTACTTTTTGCAAGTTCGTAGGCCAGTCTCGCAGGGGCGTATTTTGATATTCCCAAAGTTATCTTCTCTTTAGGTATCTTGCTTTCACACACTCAAGTGTCGAGAGGTCTCTAGTTGTCAGGTTGTTCTATATGAGCTCAATGCCATAGGTCAGAATAGGCATTATCTTTGCACAGAAAAGAGTTGAAATGTCGTATGGCTTTTAGTGCCGGGATATCCCAGGAGGGGTTCGGCTCGCCGGGTGCAGATCTTTCTATTTGACTCCTGTAGGCGACCTGCGCGTCGTGATGACGATGAAGACAACACACCCAGCCCCCGGGCCATTGGAATTAACCAATTAAGGTTAAAACCCCGACCCGGCCGGGAATCGGACCCGGGACCCTCTGAACCGAAGGCCAGTACGCTGACCGTTCAACCAACGAGTCGGACAGAAAAGAGTTAATGCGGTGTCTAGTGCTAGTCTTGTCAGATTTTTAATGTCGTAAATGGCTTTTATTGCGGCGGCTGCCCTCTCCCCTATGTGAATTTTGTAGGATGATCCCGATGGTTGTAGGGTGATGCCTAGGTACTTGAAGGAGTTTACGATCTTTCATTCTTACGCTCCGTAGTATATTTTGTCTTGTGGAGAGGTTCTTCCTCCCCTCCTGAAGATCATTTGCACCGTCTTGTTGGTAGGGCTAATCGGGTCTGCTTGTAAAACGCTGTTGGTCTGTACTATTTTATCTGAGGTCGTCACGCCACCTTTGATTATGATTTTGTTGTAGGTTAGCAGGGTTTTGATAGCAGCTCTTGTTGGATTATCCTCTCCTGCCATACTTTTAAGTTTCTGTTCAGCAGGTCAAAGGCTTCTGTGAAATCTACGAAGACTGTGTAGAATTTTCTCGACGGGTGTCTCAGTGCGTCATGTGTACCTTCTAGGAGGTTAGCATCTGCGTAAAAGGTTCCTCTTCCCTTCCTGAATCCGAACTGTGTTTACAGCATTAAGGCGTCTGTTAGTGAGTAGAGTCTGTTTGTCTGGATTTTGGAGAATATCTTGAAGATATTGTTCTCAAGTGCAATTCCTCTGTATGCGTTGAGGTCCTCTATGTCACCTTTGCCCTTGTATAACAAGATGATGTTCGACTTCCTCCAATCCTCTGGTATTTTTCCTGATGTGAGGCAATTGTTAAACAACATCGTCCACAGCTTGGCGAGTTGTTCAAGAGTTTCTATGAGGTTTTCGTTGATCACTTCATCTGGTCCTGCTGCTTTTCCTTTTTTAGTTTCTAGGATGGCTTTAATTACTTCGTCCTCGGTTATTGGTTCAGATTCTGTAGTGTATGTCTCTTCTATTTCGTATGCTTGTTCTACGTTGTTCTTGTTGTAAAGGTGAATGAAGTGCTGTTCCCAAATATTCATCGGGATTCCTGCCACTCCTGCTCAGTTGTCCTTCTTGATGCTATAAAGGGGTCCTTTAGGGCTTCTTCTGCTTGTCTTTGTGCATTTGCTTCCGTGTGATTTGCTATTTTGAGCAGGTTTAGCTTCTTGTATTATTTCCTCTTTTGTGCATATGCGTTCAGGTTGTCTGATGTATTTGTGTGTTTCGCTCTGTGGATGAGGTGTAGGGCATCTTTTCTGGCGCATTCTGCGTACAACCAGGGCTGCGCTATTCTTGTTTTCTTCAAAAGTTTTGCACTATGTATATACAACAGAATGGAGTCCAGTGCAGATTGGAGCAGTCCTTCTTCTATTAGGCTTGGAACATTTCCTAGGAGTTCCTTTCTCTTTTCTAATGCGTCATTGTTCAGTTTCCTTGAGATCTTCTGTGTATGGGAGGTTTACGGTAATGCGGACGTTCCCGATATAGCAAATATGGTGCAGACTGGTAGGTGTTTTTTCAGTGGGGTGACTGTTGATCGTTCCAGCATTTCTTGTGATTTTATTTTAATGTGTTTTCCTCTGTAGAAGACCAGGTCTATTGTACTGGATCCGTTAGGTGCTAGGTACCGTATGTCTTTTCTTCCTTTTTATTAACCAGTGTGAACCCTTCTTCCTGTAGTAATTCCAAAACCAGAGCTGTTTTTTGGTCAGGCTTGTCCAATCTACAGCTTAGGTCTCCTCCCAGAATCGCATTTCTTCTTCCCTTGTCATTGAGATTGCATTAATTATCTGTTCTACTGTATCGTTGACTGATTGCGCTAGACGTGTAGAGTCCTATGATAGTTACTCTGTCAGCTTTTATGATGAGTATGTTTTCTTCTGTGTGTTTTGCGTTGAGTTTTCCTATGGTGTTGTTATACATGACGGTTACGCCTCCTTCTGGTCTACCGCGTTCTTTTGTTTTTGCCAGTGCATGGGTACTGTGGAAGAGGGGTTCGTCGATGGGCTCTAAGAGGAAAGTTTCAGTGGCTATTACTGCGCCGAAATTGTTCCAAAAGTAGGTAGGTGTTGCTGCTTTTAGATACTTAAGGCCTTCTACGTTCCATAGGAGTAGTTTTAATGTACTTTTGTCTTGTTGGTTCGTTTAGGTTGAGGTCTTCATAGTCAAGTCTCGCTCCTGTGGACCAACGAAAACGAAAACGTCTGACCGTAACTCCTCTTGGCCAGAAGTTTGCGTCGGTCGCTTTTTCTAGATCATCTATTGGTATTCCTACGCGAAAGGCCTTTAGATGGCCGACTGATGACAGCTCCACGCACTCTTTCATTTCGGTAACGCCTTGTTTTTGTAAATGCCTTTCAATTTTTTTCTTTCGTGGATTCACGGTGTAGTTTCCCAATGTACAACCATGCATATCGGGGGCCTGATTGTAGTTCTCCTTCTATTGGCTCCTGTATTCCTACTGTTTTCTGGGGTTCTTTAGGTTTCTGTGGGCTTCTCGCAGCACTTGCGTATGTCCCGTTTCTGTATTCCGGCGCGGGTTCTTGTTCTGGGCGAGATGCTAAAGTTGTTGATATTTTCCACTTTCTCGTTTAGTTCCTTCAGGTCATTTCTTTCTTTCGGCTTTTTGGTTTGCATGAGTCGCAGAGCCAAGAGAGTTTACATTTGGATTTCTTCATTATGTCGAATTCTCCGTTTGTAAGTTTCGAACAGGTTTTGTGGGACCATGAGCTACATGGTCCTTCGCAATCAAATGCGTCACAATCCTTATCAAAGACGTTTTTGCATGTTCCGCACAATTCTTCTTTCTCTGATGAAGGGTTATTTGGTGATGTTGAATTACTGTTGACAGCCATGTTGCCTGTGTTCGTTCCTGTTTTCTCTATGGAAGCCATCTTGCCAGTCCTCTCGTCTGTAAGACACTGCAGATGTTACTTTTGGAAATAACCACGAACTTACAGAATTATTACACTTATAAAATGGTCCTAATCGGAGATGAGAATTAAGATGTTTTAACAAATAGAACACGATATAAGTTAATTAATAATATATCTTTAAATGTAAATCGGGGATAGAGAGTGCTTTACCCTCTCGAGGTCCCCTTCATTTCTGAATTGAGGTGACTATGTTTTCGTAACTTCTTTTCTACTTTTATTTAATGTGTTAAAATTTTTCTTATACGAGTCACCTTCCTAGTGTGGGAATAGTCCCCGTGGAATCAGCCTAGCGCCACTGAGGTTTTAACAAGCTTTCATGTAGGAGTGTAAGTACTCGCCTCCATTCAGCTTTGTATTTTGGGCCATTAACATAACCCGTTTTTGTTTTCCTTCCTGCAAATGCCCAGTAGATCGGGTACGAGATACCCCTGTTCCATTATAAGTTGTGGCCTGATGGCAGTTAAGTGTAATAGGCTGTTATTGCCTTTAATAGGCTTGGACGATTGAGAGTAGGTCAGCTCTTTGTGGTATTTTGAAAGGTGCCTCTAGGAGGCTTGACATTACAAGGTGGGAGCAAGTGCTTCATGTTATGAGGGGTTTTCTGCTCTTTGGTAATTTGTGGTTGTGAGCTGAGAGCTCAGAAATTGTTAAACTTTGGGGCTCGTAGCCCAGAATTTCTAAAGACCCTTTAACTTGTGCTTTCGTTTGTAAAGTTACATTGTACCTGATTTTTCTTTGTTATTTTACCTAGTGAAAATTGTTAAACCTTGTTGTCTATTGAAAACGTAACCATTATTTAAATTTTAAATTCATCTTTCGGACTTGTAGTTAGACCCATTCCAGCCCGCACCTTCTTTCACCTCTGCTGATCCACCAATACACGGTAACACTAAGATTTATTAACTAAGCACTACATTTGCAGATTTACACACACACAGACGATAGGCGAGCTTACAACTTACACACGTACACAGTTACACACTTACACGTTTCGCGCGCTCTCTCTCTTCTTCAGTTTCTCACTTGTTCTCACACTACACAGTTTTACACTCGCACACAAGATCATGGATTATTTACACTACACTCACTCAGCCACTCAGTCACGGTCTACAGCCTATACGTCAGTCTCGCAGGTCGGGATAGTATCCGCTGTTCACTCAATCCGTCGAATCCCGTTCGCACTCTGCACAGTTCGGCACACCGTATTCCCTTCGCGCTGCTCCAGAACACGCAAGGTTCTTCTCCAGCATCTGGCCTCAAGACACACACACACACGACATCAGGGAAACATGAACGAGTCCTCGGCTTCAACAGGCAGATACTCCATCAGGCTGACATCTCAGCCCAGGCTATCACTGACTGCGCTCTTCGCTAACTCACTCACTTTCTGTCTAACTCTCACTAATTGCAGGCAGGTCGTTCCTCTCTTATATATCTGCGCTGGCCCTTCTAGAATAGTCCGGATGCTCGATGGATCCAGGAATCTCGCGAGATGGAACACTCCAGGTTAATCGTGGAGTCATGTCCATACTCCTCTGTTATGGGACCGCGGGCGTAAGCGAGTGGGGCTGGCCTAGTACTTACAGTACGTGCTGCAACTTTCATGCTGTTTCCATGACAACACATAGCCTAAACGACGCAAACGACGTGCTCCTCATGAAGTAGGATTATATTTACAACACTCCGCAACACTCGTTCTCTTTGTTATAAGCTTCAAATACAGTACGCGCACGCGTGTCGTTCTGTCTGCACTATACTAAAATGTAGAGTCACAAATGGAGTAGAGTAAGGAGATTACTCTGGACTTAATTAATGATAAAATAGAAAACCCTTATTTGTGGGATGTCTCATCAGAGGGATACAGATATAAAGCGAAGAAAGCCGACAGTTTCCAGGAACTCGAAAATATTGTTCCCGCGAGTAAATCGAAAAAAACTAGCATCCCTCCGCTCCCAGTACAGTCGAGAATTACAGAAATTTCAGAAAATTCGGTAGTCGGGAGCGGACGAAGTTTATACTTCAAAGTGGTTTGCTTTTGAAGCAATGAGCAGAGTGAGGCGTGGAAATGTGCCCAATAAAATTGCATTTCTAAATCATAACAAGAAGCAACAGTGGCAATTACAAAGGCCAATTCCCCTTCATCTCAGTCCATTGTCCTTATTTATAAATACTAGACACCACCTAAATGTATTACCATAAATTGATATGATGAACTACCTTTATTTAAACAAAGAATGCCAAGTTTAACATGTTTATTAAGTGTGGACACAATGTTAAATGAAACAGTATTTGACATTTAACATTTAACATGCTGATGGTGTCACCAGTTAACATTTAACACTTTTAACATTTAACATGTTGTTGTTAAATGTTAATCAGTGGAGACCGGCCTTAAGGAATGAGCCGATAATTTTATTGACACGTGTCTTGCTGTGATGATATAATTTTTTTAAATGAGAAAAAAGACAAATCTAACCGTAAAAGTTCAGGCAGGAATGCTAAAGCAAAAAAGTAATGCATAAATGAAAGATCAAGCCATTTCACAGCAGTGCATTTCACATCTTGTTTATATCTCTAATTTCAGTCTTTAAATAATAAACTTTTAAATACTTCTTCATTCATTTATCCAGAATTGCTTTAGCAACTTTGAAGTAAATATCTCAATAATGCTTTCGTTCTAGACGTTATTTTTTTATCCATTTTCGTTTATGCATTGCCATTCTATTTGAATTTAGCGGACTTTTCAGGTCAAGTCACTAGGAGCGCCACCGTCGAATTATCTCCTATTTTAACAAGGCTAAATCCGTAAGTGTCGCGCATAGTCTCTACTGTATTTGCTCCAATAAACTGGCAGATTTCGTATCAAGGATTTGAATTCGTGCGTACTGAGAAATGAAAATGAACTAGCAAGATAACTGTGTAGTAGTTTATTAAAATAAAATAGACACAATGCAGTAGAATCGATCGAAATTTGCACAGTATTAATACGATAGCATTAGACCCTAGCTGGTAGGCCCAAACATAACAAGGGTAGGACCAGGAATAGTTCTAGTAACAGTAATAGTAGAAAGTTGCAACAGTTGACTATTCGTGTATTTATAATAATAATAATAATAATAATAATAATAATAATAATAATAATAATAATAATAATAATAATAATAATAATAATAATAATAATAATAATTCAGTGCTAACCCTCCCTTTTCTATTTTTTGCAAATATTTTGTATCTCGAAGAAATTTTGTCTCCGAAGGCACTTCGAGATATCATCCTGTTCCTGGCTTCATCCGAATCAGAAGTTTTGCGCTACGTTGATTTACCAGTTCCTCTGCGTTCCTGCAGGTAAGATACCCTTGCGATGTTAGGAAGATGCTGATAAACTTGTTAAGAGTACGCTAAAGGAGATCTTATCCCTTCCTACTGACTCTCCGGATTCTATGATTTACTCAGATAAACGGTACAAAAAGTTAGGTGTTTTAGGGCAAGCTGGGAAGCCTTGATTCAGAATATAAACAGCTGCAGCATTCCGAAACCTGAGGGGAACCAATATATTGAAGCCACTAGAAATCTAGATGAAGAAATTAACAGATGCTTAACTGATTTAAACGTAAATGGTAGAACTGAGGATATGAAGAACAGGCACGGTGAGTATGACACCAATTAATTGAGAAATAAATTACGAGAATCTGAATTTGAGAAATGGTGCCAGTTGAAAAGTAAAGGTCACGGAGTGTGTCTGTACAAGGAGTTCCCTCCTGCAAACCGCTCGGTTAGAAACCACGATGGCCTTTGTAGCACGGAGTGGAGAGATGCGCTGAAAATGGCATGTAACCTTGCACCTGTAAGAGCTGTACCAGGAAAGTCCCTAAAATCTTGGGTTCCTGTGCCTTCGGTGAAGCTCTTCGAAACACTAGACATCACAACATCAGGTCATCCATAGCACAGACGCTCCGTGAGAAAGGATTTCAAGTGCATGAGGAAGTCCATGGCATTGGAGTAAATGGCAGCAGGAGAAGGATAGATATGATCGCAATTAAAGGGAAGAAAGGATATACATTAGACCCCACAGTAAGGTTTCAAACACACTCCGACCAACCAGACGAAGTGGACCGAGAAAAGAAGTCTATCTACCTTCCTACAGTGCCGTATTATAAGAATAAATACGATCCGAACGACTTAGAAGTGAGGGGTCTCGTGATTGGTGCGAGAGGGACAGTCCCTAAGAGGACGATAGAACTGATGAATACCTTTAACATCAGTACCAAGGAGTTCATCGACTGGTGGCTGAAAGCGCTCAGGGGTTCTCTTTTGATACTCAGACACCACTTATATTCGCCAGACTGAGATATAAGGTTATTTATTTTTATATTTTTATTTTTGAATGAAATTGTTTGTCTTTGGCAGCTTCCGAGTGGAGGAAGATTTTGAAAATAAGAATAAAACATCGAAGTGATTGAATAATCTGTTTCTCCACACCAAAGCACATGTAAAATGTGATTTTGTAAATCTGCTTGTTGCTATAGAGAAATACAGTACCGGTATCAATTTATATAACGTACGTAGTTACTTTGGTGAAGAAAAAATAATTCCATTGTAGCCTATAACAAGTGCATAAATTTATTTTGTAGCAAAAGGAATATACATATAATTTACCGTCTACAATCATATTTAGTTTATATGTGACTCCCTATCAACAGGAGGGAATCAGAATTCATACATTTATACATACATCAGTATCTCTACCTCCTGACTAGGGCTAATAAAACACAGCACAATTCACTTTTCAAGAAGGTTACATGAATATTACCACAGCACAGATCCTTCAGCAGAACAGAAGTAATCAGCAAAAATGATCCCTGACTGTTTTTCCACTATTGCTTCCTCTCGTTCCATGTGCAGGAATACTTTCCAGCATTCAGGTCAGTGTGTCATCAAAACTGTAACCATCTTGCTTTCTTACAAAATTATACAATACGCAACAAGCGAAATCCAAGTTTACACTTAGATCCATTAGACGATGGAATATGCTCCATTTATTTGCTAGAATCCCAAAAGAACACTCCACATACCGCCGTACTCTTGATAGGCGATAGTTAAAAATTATTTTCTCAGGAGTAAGACGTTTTGCGGGGGTAAGGTCTCAGTACATTTTCACTGATGGCAAAGGCCTCATCGGCACAAACACGTATGGCATAGGTATTCCAGGAGAGAAATCTGCCAAAGTTGACGGTTGTGGGATACTCAAAGTTTGGTTGTAAATTTGTTTAATTCTGTTGCTTTCAATAAATTAGAGTCCCCTTCATGACCATATGCCCCTACGTCTATGTATAGCAAACAGTAGTTACTCTCTGCTACAGCCATTTGTGGAGTAACAACACAGACTCAGTCTCTACATACATACATACATAGACGTTAAAATAACTGCAACTAGATAGTGTGCGGTACCCCCTTGAGTCCGTCACATCTCCTCCCCGCCCTGGTCGATTTCCGGAGGAACGACCAGCTGCACCGGTGGACTGATTCTGGAGCCGTCTGGCTGGCGTAGGATGATTGTTCGGATCTTTCCATCTCTCCCTGAATCCTCCCCACAAAGCCGCCCGTGGCGCGATGCATTTTTTGGGTCCCCCTGATGAGCACAATAGTAATGCGTACTGGGGTCTTGGTTTCCAGGACAGTGTCGCCATTTGCTGGGAGTTGTGTGGCTAATTATCTCTGTTACACGATTGGCAACGAAGGTCTTCCATTTGTTTGGGTCGTTTTTTATCCTTCCCAACGTCACTGTAGAGTCGCTCCGCAGAGTGGCCCTGTTGACGTCGAAACCTGTTTCCTCACAAAAATAGCACAGAAGGCGAGTGCCTATAAGTGTGGCGAGAAACTCTAATCTTCAAAGCGTCACCTTCTTCACTGGTGCTAGTCTGTTTTTGCTGCAAACTATGCGAGCGGGTGAAGTATTGTCCCGTGTTTACGTCACATAAATAACTGCTCCGTATGCCCTCTCAGAGGCATCACAGAATACGTGCACATGTGATTCGTGTTCTGTCTGCCCCATCCCGATTCACCTGGGGATGTTTATAGATGACAGGAAGTGAAGTTTGCTAATCCATGAATGCCAATCCTTTGCTATATCCCGAGGTAGTAACTCCTCCCAAGTTAAACCTCTAAGCCAGGTGTCCTGAAAGATTAATTTAGCAACAATTCCTACTGGTGCGAAAAGTCCAAGAGCAACGTAGAACTGGGCGGTGACACGAAGAATGTTTCTCTTGGTTCCTGGTTTGTGCATAAGATCGCTAGCAATCTTCTCCTTGTTGGTGAAGAGACAATCTTCAACAGTATTCCAGTCTACTCCCAGAACGGACGTCACTCTTCTTTCCTCCAGCTTTTCCTGGCGTCATAACGTCTTTAACGGTTCCGAGTTAGTTGCCCACTTGGAGAGTGGGAGTTTAATCTGCTGTAAGAGCGCGGTGAATTCCTGATATACAGCTATTACCTTTGAGTCATCATTAACACTTCGAGTGAAGTCATCCATAAACGTAGATTTGTCAACTAGCTCTGATGCTACTCTATATCTGTCCCGATTCAGTGTGGCAGTTTCCCTTATAGTGGCCGACAGGAGGAATGGACTGGATGTCAGTCCAAAGGGCAAGCGTTTAAAGCGATAGGATATCAGCTCGTTTGATGTGTCACAGGTTCCGTCCTCTCCCCGCTCGACACGATACCATAGAAATCTCTTAAGATCTCTATCATTCTCGTTGAGTGTTAATTGTAGGAATTCTTGTTGGCCGTCGCATATAATTACTTGGAGTATTTTCTAAATCTTAACAATGTACCTAGAATTTCCGGTAACAGGTTAGGGCCCATTTCTAGCGCGTCGTTCAGAGATGAAGAGTCTGTTTCGTGGGAGTATGCGTCGAAGACGACTCTGTATTTTATGCTACTCGCGTTGGATTTCTTCACAATGTGGTGGGGTAGGTAAAATACATCCCCAGAACAGTTGTTGTGAGGTACGGTCTCTACTTGATCTTTCCGTATATGATCTAACATGTGTTTATGGTAAATGGACTTCAGCTCATTATTGCTTTGTAGTCTATTTTTTAATGATGAGAATCGCTTTTCTGCTGTGGTGAAGTTGGAGGAAAAGAGAACGCCCTCTTTCCTAGTCAGCGAGACAACTCCCCTTCCATCTTACTTACGGTAGGTGTTATGGAAATCTTGGAGAATGGCGTGCTCCTTGGGTGACAGTGCTCGCCCTTGATGGTCCTTAATGCCGATGGTTTCCAACTCCCAAAACTGACGTACGCTGTCATCGGAGATTTCATCTACAGCAAATGAAATATGATGGATGATTATCTGGCTGACTGTAACGCCGGATCTGTTTCCGCTAACGACGTATCCAAATATAGTAGGCAGTAGAACAAGAGAATGGGATACTCTCATTGGTTGTTTCATAGTCACAATCTTCCAGAAGTGGTCTGTGCCTATGAGAACTTCTATCGGAAATTCTCCTTCGTCTGGGAGATCTGCTAGTTTGAGTTTGTTGAATGAAGCCAGGACCGTTATGTCATGCGGTGGCGTCGGTTGTGGTGTATCGGTGTTGTGACTTTCGAAAGCACCAACTGAAATACGAGCATTAGTCGAAAATCTCATCATTTAAAATGTGACGTTCCTTCTTGAAGTTCAAGTCCTAGAAGGTGATTCAAAGGTGGTTAACTCCAATGTCTGGCTATGATTAACGTTGAGTTCGAATGAATCTATCAGAGAATGATGAATAGAGCTGGACTGACTACCAGTGTCTAGGACACAACTGGTAAGTTTCAGTTTTCCTATCGGTCCTTTGATCCACGTGCGAATAGTCTGAAGGTATGTGAAGTTAGAAGCGGTGACATCTATTCTGCCTTGCTGCAGATAGATACGTGATGGAGTCTCTTACACTGGTTGCAGGATGCCTTTCCTCGTTTGAAACACCTATCCTTATCGTGACCTTTCCTGAGACATAGGAAACAACGTTTTGCCGTCTTAAGTTTATCAGTTCTATCCTTGGGGTCTTGTGTTTGTTGACAGTCTTGGCCCGAGTGCCCTTCATTTTCACAATACACACAATACGGTGCCGTTTCTCGCTTGCTTCTTCTCGCAGCATAGTTTGCTTTTGTGTTCACCTGAAAAGCGGGGGCAATAGGTATATGAGGTTCTGCAGGAAAAATATCTCTACGTATTTTTTGTGCGTTGATAGCTCCTTCGACCTCTTCATTAAGGAATTCCATTAGTCTCGAGCGATTCCCTTCTAGCGTTTTGTGTGTTTTGGCGTTAATGAGATAACGGCGATAGATGTCTTCTGGAAAGGCACGCAGTAGCTTAGGAGCGAGTATCCTTCCGTATAAGTCCACATCCTATCCTAATGCTCTCAAGGCTTGAATTCGCCTGTGACATTCGATGTACGTATTGTTTAGTATTTCCGGGATCTCTGAAGCTGCAACCTCAAGATTTTCTAAGAAATCTAGATGCGATTGGATAATTCTATTTTATCCCCACAGCATATCAGAATCTGCTTAGCTTGTTCGTATGTGTCGCTTGTAACGGCTACCTCGTCGACTAGCCGCTTTGGTTCACCTTCCAAGTATCCGCGCAGAAAGACGTGTTCATTTATGGCAGAGTGATGGATTTCTGCCTACAGAGGCCCCAAATTGTTCCCAAAATCGGGACCATTCCTCGATCTTTCCCGTGAAAGATTATAGTTTTATCGTTGGGACAAGTTTGTGAACCGTTGGAATGGTAGAAGTTTGGGCGGCGACATTCGTGCTATTTCCTACTTTACTCTGCTCCAGAAGTTTTTTCGCCTTTCTAATAGCTCGTTTGCTTTTGTCTGTGTACTCTTCACATGCTATTGTATTCTACGTCAGCGAGCAGATCTTGAATGGAATCATCTAAGACGAGTAAGTTGTCCAAAGCTTCGCGTAAACGTTCACTGAACTGTTCTATTTCGTCAACAGGTTGTGGCGTTATTAAACTAAAAAATTTGTTATTTCATATACTTTGGACAATCTACTGTAAAGCGACATTTATTTAAATTGTGTTCCTTATCGACACATATAATTTTTTGTGAATTATTGCTTTCTGCTATGGACCTCGTGTTCCCGGCCTAGTGACTGTGCGGAACTATGATATTACCACAATTATATGAGACTGGAATTTTACGCTATGGGAAGTATTGGAATGCTAAATTCTATGTCTGGTAGTGCTCAGCTGGTGTGTTACATGGATGTGATGGATATCTAAGTTTGGTGATGCTGAGTTCTGGTTTCAAGTGTGTGTGTAGTACGTAACGGATGGTCATTATTGTGCCGAGATAATATTTGAAATTCTTCGTTTTCCTGTTTCTTGAAGTTTGTGCTTCTTTTCTTCTGCCCTTATATTGGCGTATTTGCGAGTGATTTATTTCTTGATGGTATAATTTCATGCGTGTGCCGGTACCTGTGGAAATTTTGCTTATAAATTTTTCTCCTCTTTCGTCTGTGATTGATAGGCACTTTAGGCCTATTCATGTTCATTTATGGTTTCTCTCTTGTGCGAGTTTCGCGCGTCTTGGCGTGCGTTTTGGATTTTGTGTGCCCGTAATTGACCGAACACTTCACTACACTGGTCACTAAAATTTTTTCTTTAAAATTACATTATTATTATTATTATTATTATTATTATTATTATTATTATTATTATTATTATTATTATTATTATTATTATTATTGTTACCGTGTTTTGGTGGTAGTTATGCATGAAAGAAGGTGCTGGGTGGTGAATAGGTCTCAAGCTACTAAAGTGAAATTAATTTTAAAATTTAACAAGGTTATATTTTCTTTGCAAAATTAGGTAACAACAAATAGAACAGGTACTTAGTAGCCGAAACACGATTGAAAAAATACATTTACATAGGTACCCCATTTGGGGCTTCAAAAGTCAGAAACATAATTCTTGGGCAATCAGCTCAGTTTTACCCCAAACACAATTTTAACAGAGGGGCAGAAAACCCCATTCATACCTCGGAGCCCTTGCTCCACATTACACTGAAAAGCCTCCTCGAGGCATACAACATACAATTTTCAAAAGAGCCACTCGCTCTCAAATTTAAGCCTCTCCCAGGCCACACCAAACTCCACCTTTAAGCTGTCCTCAAAGGACATATACACAGGGGTAAAATACCCAACCTACTGAGGTCTATTAAATGACAAGAAGGTTAATACATGACCTCTAAAATACAATTTGAGGGGAGGCGAACTTGCACTCCCAATACACTCTGTTTAAGACCTACTTGGCCTTAGGCCGTTAGCGCAAGGGCTAATCCCATACTACAGAGGTGACTTAAGAAAATAACAATTTACATTACATAACGGAAGAATTGGTTGAGAAAATAAGTTCACCTCAAGACAATGTGAGTGGGAGCTCGAGAGGGTTAGCACTCTCTATCCCAGTATGTAGCTTTACAAGAGAATGGATGAAAAGAGAAGTTACATTTTAGGAAAAGGTTACATAGTGGAACGCTTAGAACCCGCCCCGAAAGTTAAACTGCTGAGCTAGCAAAGAAAGAATTTATTAATCGGCCATTACCTTGTTGTTGACCGCTGCCGAGGAAAGAGGCGCTTCCCGCCTCCTGCTAAGTACTTAATACACTGAAAGATGGAACAGAAGTGGCCGAGAGACCCAAAAATCAGCAGTTTAAATACTCTCGCGGAAGTTTCTAGGCGTTAGGGGAATGAAAACACCCTCCCACAAACACTTTATTGGGTAGGACACAGCAACATATTCAAGTTGGGGGAAGATACATCTGATTGGATAGAAATTAATTTAAGAAATTCGGGATTGGTTAGGTTCAACACAAGGGGAAAGAAGGGGTGAATATTGCCAACTTAAACAATGACTGAAAGAAATTTAACAAAGAACAAACTCTTGAAATTAAATTTTCTCCAACAAAATAGTTCTTTGACTCCGCACTAGGTTGCACTATTGTTGATCTTCAGTAGTGTCCTCTAGGAGAGAAAGTTTACACTTCTTACTTCAAGCGAAACAAAAACACATCAAAAATGACACAGTTCAAAACTCAAAATTTTCCACGTGGTGACATCTTCTGAGAAGGTAAAGAATTAACAGCGTAGATACAGTTCAGACTTCCTCCGGCAGAGGAGTTTCACCTGGCGCAATTTTTAAATTAGCGGCGTGGAGGTGTACCGCCCGGTACAGACCTCCCCCCCCCCCAAAAGTTCCTCCAGGGGTGACACATGAAATCTGTTTGAAACAAGGTCCAAGTTATGCTGTGGATATGAAGATTGATTGCAGAAGCATTTATAAGATTTCTTAATTTGGTTTGATTGAGTTTCAAAATTTTGTTGTTGCAGATGAAGTAAAGTCTTTATATTTGTAGAAGTTGAATTTCTGAAGATAACTTTTTATACTTGAAAGTGAAGAAAAAATTTTTCAAAGTCCACCAAATATTGCAGTTGAATTCCCAAGTGTAGTCATTACTTATAGTAACTGTTCATGTAGTAGATGGTGATGAAGTGGGATGGCCAGACCGGCCGTTGCGGCTTGCGTCCAAAGGAGGCCGCTCGGACCCCTCAAGTACCCTGAGATACGGCTCGCCCGCACTATGAGGGGAGCAGGGGTGTTGAAGCACGCCGCGCCCGCGGTGAACATATACAGGCTGCGGGCAAGTAGCAGGTCGTGCGCCGCACATCAGCCTTGGCCGGGAGGAGAGCTCCGGCTCGCCGTGCACACGTCGTCCTCGCTGGGGCCGAGGGGGCCCGTCCTCTGCTCCAGTTGCTGCACGGCGCCGCGCGGCTGCGGGGGCACTGAAACATTAAAGCTTGGCGGCAGAATTGTGTTGGACCATCATCTTCTTTGAGGGTACAGGCTTGTGGAGAGGTTGAGGGGCCAGCGGCGTGCGGATATCCATGGCATTTACTCAAATCAAGCCACAGTGTGTATTGAAGCAGGAGACGGGAGCGTGGTAATGGCCGTGGCAAGGACAGGATGGCAGTTTAACAGTCGGGGGAGGTTTACAAGAAATGCTTACATATAAAACAAAAGATTATAGAAGGAGCGGAATGCCTTAAGTGTGGAACTCAAAAAAAATATAACCATCATATTCCTATCAAATTATATGAAGCAAGTTAACACAAAATTTACACCGGTTTCACCTGGGACAGGTGAACCCTAAATATCCTCTCGGTGGCTGGATTGCTTACTAACATTGTAACCGGTGTGAGAAAATCGAGAATGATGCATGGCCCATGAAATCTGGGGGCAAGCTTGCCCGCGGGAACAAAATTTTTGACCATAACCTGGTCACCTACCTTCAAAGGGGTGGGTCTCCGTCCACGATCATACCTTTCCCTAACCTTTTCATGAGACACTTTAAGATTGGCTTTAGCCTTCTTCCAAAGATCTTTAATGTTATCCGGATCTATTGTCTCGGGTAGAATGTCATTCAGAGACCAGAGGTTAGAGAGCGGCGAGTTGGGAACAAACTTGAACATCAAAGAAGCTGGAGTAAACTTGTGAGATTCATGAACCGCCGAATTCAAAGCAAAAGCTATCCAATGCAGGGACGTGTCCCACCTGGAATGATCTTCATGATGATAGGCAATAAGCGCGGACCTGAGATTACGGTTAACCCGTTCAGCCAGGGATGGTTGAGGGTAATAAGCAGAAGTAGTTACGTGAGAGATGGACAAGTCAAAACAGAATTTACGAAAAAGATTAGATGTAAAAGCCTTAGCATTATCAGATACAATATATTGGCACGGACCAAAAGAAGCAAAAATAGAATTTAAGCAAGTAATTGTAGACTGAGCGGTAGCCAGCTTAGTCGGAAATAACCACGAAAATCTTGTGAAACCATCTACGCATACAAAGATGAACTTGTTGGCATTCCCCTTTGACTGGGGGAAGGGTCCTACATAATCAATATACAGGCGTTCCATGGGGCGCGACGCTTGATGAGAAGACAAAAAGCCTACCTTAGTGGACATGGTGGGTTTACTGAGCAAACAAGATTTACAAGCTTTTACAAGTTCACGAATTTCGCCGTCCATACCTTTCCAGATGAACATTTCACGAATCTTTTCACGGGTTTTAAAGATTCCAAGATGCCCTCCTAATGGGGTCTCATGATAATACTTGAAGATCATAGGTACAAGAACCGCTGGAACAACAACTTTCATCATCTTATCATGCCTCGAAGGGCAACATAGAACACCATTCCTCAGAACATAAGGGACAGCATGTTCCCCAGAAGAAAGGGCTTCCATTATCGGAGCCAGCGTCGGATCTTCACGTTGGTATTTCTCGATATCCCTAAAAAGCATGGGAGCATCTGTTAAAATGGCATTAACACCAGATAGTATGGACTCGGAAGGTGATGAACTGTCGACCGGTTCGTGGGTCTCGACGTCGTTATGAAACATACGGCTGAGTCCATCAGCAACAACATTTTCGGTACCTCTGATATGTCTAACATCAAACTGGAAGGCAGAAATACGGATGGCCCAACGGGCTATACGACCAGTACGACGCGGCCTACCTAAGACCCAGCTTAATGCTTGATTATCTGTCTCCAGGTCGAATTTGACGTGTTCCAGATAGAGACGGAACTTTTCTAAGGCGAATAAGACTGCCAAACCTTCGAGCTCATAGATGGAATACTTGGCTTCTTGAGCCGACAATGTCCTAGACGCATAGGCGATGGGTCGCCTCCCTAGTTCAGTCTCTTGAAGAAGGACTGCAGCTACTGCTGACAACGATGCGTCGGTTTGGACAATGAATTTCTTCGAGAAATCAGGCATAGCTAGGACAGGGGCATTACAAAGCGCTAATTTAAGATCTTCAAAAGCGGCTTGTTGAGAAGGTCCCCACTCGAATTTGATGCCTTTCCTACGAAGAAGGTTTAAGGGCGCCGCTCTATTAGCAAAGTTAGGAATGAACTTTCTGAAGAAATTCACCATACCAATGAACCTGGCGATACCTTTAATGTCCTTGGGAGGTTTAAAATCACGGATGGCCTGTGTTCTAGAATGATCGACTGCTACACCATCGGGTGACACAATATGCCCTAGGAATGACATAGAGGGCTTAGCAAAGGCAACCTTGGACAACTTAACAGTTAACCCAGCCTTACGAAGGCGATCGAGAACTTCTCGCAGATGATCTAGATGTTCTTCAAAAGTCTCTGAAAATACGACGACATCATCCAAGTAGTGATATAAGTACTCGAATTTGATGTCGGAGAAGACCCTATCTAGTAGCCTAGTGAGCACAGCTGCCCCCGTGGGGAGCCCGAAAGGCACGCGGTTGTATTCGTATAAATTCCAGTCCGTGGCAAACGCTGTAAGGTGTTTAGACTCTTCGGCAAGGGGAATTTGATTATAGGCCTGATTCAAGTCCAAGATAGTGAAGAACTTGGCCTTACGAAACCATGAAAAACAAGAATGAAGGTCAGGAAGGGGCACAGATTGCAACACCACCTTCCGATTGAGAGCCCTGTAATCAATGACAGGCCTGAAGCCTCCTTGGGGTTTCGGGACTAGAAAAATAGGCGATGAATACGCCGACTTAGAGGGCCTAATAATACCATCCTTCAACATCTGGTCGATAATTTCTTTCAGAGCCTTCATTTTAGGTGGAGATAGCCTATAAGGTGGAAAACGGACAGGAATCGAATCCGTGACCTCAATTTTGTATTCAATAAGGTCAGTAACACCAAGAGTATCAGAGAACACCTCTGGAAATGACTGACATAATTTACGAATACTATCCGCCTGCTCCTCAGGTAGATGTCTAAGGTCTAACAACATCTCATCCTGGGTAGGCGAAATAGATGAACATGACACAGAATTACACTTAAACAAGGGAATTTTACAATTGGACGCAAATTTGAATGTGCACGACTTACTCTGAAGATCGAGCACAAGACCAGTGTGAGAAATAAAGTCCGCTCCCAGTATGATGGGGCAAGACAAGTGCTTAGCCACAAACAATTTAATTTTCCATGTAAATTTAAAAATACGAATTTTGACCAGTACGGAACCTAGAATTTCTAATGGAGATGAATTAGCCGAAACATATTGAATAGGAGATGAGACGTAGTCAGGTAGTTTACAAACAGCTTTCAATTTAGAATACCATTCAGCCGAAATAATCGAACAAACACTGCCTGAATCTAAGAGAGCTGTTATAGGCTCGTTATTTAACTCAATCTTAAGAAAAGGAACAGGTGCGGGGGTATCCGCCGCAATCCTAAGACACTCTTTGGGGCATTCAAAAGATGTATTCGAAGACTTATCGTTCCCTGAGATCTCGACCTTTTTGCCAGGGGCTGAGCCTTGGGAAGCAGAATTAGTTGACTCAGCCGCAGCCACTAGTCACTTTTGATTGTTGTTGGAAGTTACACCAGAAGTTGAGCAGGAGGGGGTGCTATTCGAATTGGGACAATTCTTTGCGATATGTGAGAAAGCCCCACATTTAAAACAGCCTTGTGATGAACCCGCTCCATTATTTGCCCTACTAGACTTGATCAGAGGACACTTGTTGCGCAGATGGTCAGGCGACCCGCAAGCATAACATTTACGGGGATTGACTGGTCGGCGAGGTGGAGGCCGAGTGTTACTAAAGGAAGGCGGGGGTTCTTTCGCGACACGCAAAGAATCGGCGTATCTAACTCCTTCCGCTGAGACGGCCAATGCTTCAAGTTCCGAGAAAGTTTGCGGGCACGCCGCGAAACACAAATATGACCTATAGGGAGGTGAAATTCCCTCTACAATAGCCTGTACAATCTGATCTTCAGGAAAATGAAGGGCAAACACCCTAGTATAAAACTTAATGTCCTGTATGAAATCAGCCAAGTTTTCATCCAAGCGCTGTACACGATAATAGTACTTCTGAATAAGGGAGGACCTGGCCCTAGCAGGGATGAAGTTAGCTAGCAAGTGGGCATGGAAATCCTCAATAGATGATTGCTCGGCAATGGCTCTTACGATTTTATCAGAGAGAATACCAATAGCATACGGATAGATAATTTGCAAGATTTGACATGGAGAAAGAGAAAAAACAAGGGCATGATCCTGAAATTCCACTAGAAATCTTAAAAATGAAATTACATCACTGGTGGTATTAACAGAAAACTTAGAAATACCTCTGAGCAACATTGCCAATGGATGAGGCAAGCTGCTAAACCCGAGTGACATAGTAGGTAAAGGCTTCAATGGCAAAGAAGTTAATTCAGAACGGATGTTACTCAATGATGCGCGACGTTCAGATTCGTTGTCCAATGGGACAGGGATAGTTTGAGCAGCAACGGTTACCCTATTAACTTCTCCCTTGGGAGGCGCTTCCTCACTACCAGTATTCACTATGGTGGGTTGATCAGATTTGGGAGGAACTTCCCCAGTTAACAATTGAGTGACCTTACTAGATAATACGGAAATATTTTCCAGGAGCGTACTAGCTTCCTTCCTCTGAACGTCATTCAGTTTTAGAGACAACAGATCGTTAACCCTATTCGAAAAATGATATAGCCTGCCTTGCACACGCTTAATTTGATTAGGAGACGGATCATTTTCATCAAAAAAACTAACTACAGAAGCTAGCCCAGTAACGTTCTCCGTGATCGTGGAAAGAGAATCGTCAATTTCTTTCTCTCCCAAATTGGGGATGGAAGTGGGCAAATCAAGGGACTCTCTAAGCTTGTTAGTGTCTACTGCAACCGTGCCTCCAGATTGCACATTTCTGATAGTTAATTCATAGATCAACTCCTCCTTGCGCAAGTAGTTAAGAAGGAGAACATCGCGAGGGCCGGGCATGATGACCGAACAATTTTGAAAAGTCAAAAAAAAATTCCAGCAACTGAGAAAATGGTTAGAGTTCGGATCTAAACAATGTCTAGCCGTCAAAAGGGGCTAAATTGAGACCCATTCAACCGCGCTCTGCTACCACTTGTTACCGTGTTTTGGTGGTAGTTATGCATGAAAGAAGGTGCTGGGTGGTGAATAGGTCTCAAGCTACTAAAGTGAAATTAATTTTAAAATTTAACAAGGTTATATTTTCTTTGCAAAATTAGGTAACAACAAATAGAACAGGTACTTAGTAGCCGAAACACGATTGAAAAAATACATTTACATAGGTACCCCATTTGGGGCTTCAAAAGTCAGAAACATAATTCTTGGGCAATCAGCTCAGTTTTACCCCAAACACAATTTTAACAGAGGGGCAGAAAACCCCATTCATACCTCGGATCCCTTGCTCCACATTACACTGAAAAGCCTCCTCGAGGCATACAACATACAATTTTCAAAAGAGCCACTCGCTCTCAAATTCAAGCCTCTCCCAGGCCACACCAAACTCCACCTTTAGGCTGTCCTCAAAGGACATATACACAGGGGTAAAATACCCAACCTACTGAGGTCTATTAAATGACAAGAAGGTTAATACATGACCTCTAAAATACAATTTGAGGGGAGGCGAACTTGCACTCCCAATACACTCTGTTTAAGACCTACTTGGCCTTAGGCCGTTAGCGCAAGGGCTAATCCCATACTACAGAGGTGACTTAAGAAAATAACAATTTACATTACATAACGGAAGAATTGGTTGAGAAAATAAGTTCACCTCAAGACAATGTGAGTGGGAGCTCGAGAGGGTTAGCACTCTCTATCCCAGTATGTAGCTTTACAAGAGAATGGATGAAAAGAGAAGTTACATTTTAGGAAAAGGTTACATAATGGAACGCTTAGAACCCGCCCCGAAAGTTAAACTGCTGAGCTAGCAAAGAAAGAATTTATTAATCGGCCATTACCTTGTTGTTGACCGCTGCCGAGGAAAGAGGCGCTTCCCGCCTCCTGCTAAGTACTTAATACACTGAAAGATGGAACAGAAGTGGCCGAGAGACCCAAAAATCAGCAGTTTAAATACTCTCGCGGAAGTTTCTAGGCGTTAGGGGAATGAAAACACCCTCCCACAAACACTTTATTGGGTAGGACACAGCAACATATTCAAGTTGGGGGAAGATACATTTGATTGGATAGAAATTAATTTAAGAAATTCGGGATTGGTTAGGTTCAACACAAGGGGAAAGAAGGGGTGAATATTGCCAACTTAAACAATGACTGAAAGAAATTTAACAAAGAACAAACTCTTGAAATTAAATTTTCTCCAACAAAATAGTTCTTTGACTCCGCACTAGGTTGCACTATTGTTGATCTTCAGTAGTGTCCTCTAGGAGAGAAAGTTTACACTTCTTACTTCAAGCGAAACAAAAACACATCAAAAATGACACAGTTCAAAACTCAAAATTTTCCACGTGGTGACATCTTCTGAGAAGGTAAAGAATTAACAGCGTAGATAAAGTTCAGACTTCCTCCGGCAGAGGAGTTTCACCTGGCGCAATTTTTAAATTAGCGGCGTGGAGGTGTACCGCCCGGTACAATTATTATTATTATTATTATTATTATTATTATTATTATTATTATTATTATTATTATTATTATTAGTTGTAGTAGTAACATTTTCGTAAGATGGTAAATGCTTTTATTTCTTAGTGGATATTTAATTGAGTTTGGTTAGGTTATTTTCTTTCCCTTTGGGAGACTTTTAAATATAATATTACTCTATTGTTGGTGTAATATCGCATTAATGTTATCTCACTTTCAACAATACAGTTGTAACGTTCAGTAAGTCCAGGGTTTGGGCAGCCCTGGAGCGAAGGATATGGTGCCTGTATCTTATCTTACCTTAGGTTGGGGATTGTTGTTTATCTATTCGTGCTCGACAGTTACGTAATATCATTATTGGCGAGATAGTGTGTATTGTCTCTGCCGCGATGACTGTATCTTGGGTATTGCTCCGTGAATACTACTATGAATTGATTTTCTTCTGAAACCGTTGGTTTGGTTTTGTGTCTTGGTGATGTGAAGTGTTCTGCTCGTGCTATTTTGAGATGTTACTGTGGCTTAATTATGGCGCTTTTTAGCATGGTTTTGTGATTTTAAATTATTTGTATCTTGGGCAAAAAAATTCTCATACGCGGTGCGTGTTTGTGGTTGTGACATGTTCGTAATTGTGGGCTGATTTCATTTGTCATGTACGGTGGTGTACCCTTCGTGTCTGGGTTTGTGGTGGCCCATTTACTTCGAATGGGTGCTGTCGGAGTCCTCGATTTACAATCAAAACTCTTCCTTTTTCTAGCTTAAATGTTAGTATTTCATTTAATTTTAATATGCTACAAATATGTGCTTACCATGGTAATTGTATAGTTCAGCTGATGCATCAGTACATAGGCCTTATGTATATATTTTTGGGAAAAGAAAGGTACTATTTATTAGGGATGAATTTTTTCTCTACTTTATCTAATTCATTTATATACTGAATATTGATTTTACCCCTTAATATTGTGTTAATTGCAAATTTCACTATTCTTCTGAGTTTGTTTAATTTTTATTTGAAAGTTTGAATTGTAGTGCAAAAGATGATTTATTTATTATATTTTATTTTAAATTTTTGAAAATCTTGGTGTTATTTCCTTGGTGTGTCTGCTACGTAATTTCCTGGATCCCCACCTCTGCCTTATTTTATGGGTAAGGTCCTGCACTCTTCCTTGTTTCCTTGCAGTTGCAGTTGGTAGCGTCGTCGCGTGGTTTTTGTGTTGAAACTACGCTGAATTATAATCATTATAAAATATCAAAGCCATTTTGACAGTGCTGATATAATTATTTTATTATTATTATTGATATATACAGTCGTATCAGCACACACGTTTTTAAAACATAACCGGTTTTCGGACACTAAGGTCCATCATCAGTGTTAATATTTAAATTTAATTTCACATAAGTGTGTCGTCAAAATGAGTTAAAAATGAGTTTAAATTTGTGGCCCTGTTGACATCAACTGTAAAATGAGAAAAAAGAAACCAAGTGTTAAAATTATGAAATCAATACATGTAAACTTACAATGTTGTTGTAAAAATTATGGACGTACCATGTTAAGGCTGGCTTTCCTTCGTGCTCAGGCTGTTGGTCGAGTACTAACAAGCGTTCAGCTTTAACTACGGAACCGCACTGCAAGCACATGATGTTACGTCACCTCAAGGTTACGTAGTGAGCACCTGATATTTACGTCAACTCAAGATTGTAAACAAGATGTTGCTTGCGGCTGTTTCATTTAAAATTTTATCTGGTTCCCTAGTCTGTGCTAAAAATATCTCAATGTTTTCACGTGTATTTAATTCAAATCCATAATTACCTTTAAAAATTAACTTCATGTCCTTTTCGATCCCTAAAAAGCTATGGTTATTGTTATAAATGTGTTCCGCAAAAGCTGAATACTTGTTGTACTTTATTGCCTTAAAATGTTCTTGATATCTTTGATTTAAGGTTCGCCCGGTTCTACCTATATAAAACTTTTTACAGTCGTTACAAGTGAGCCTGTATACTCCCGAATTAGTATATATATCTTTTTTATTGACACTGTGTGCATTATATATATGTTCTGATATTTTATTTCTGGTTCGGAAAGCTGTTTTAGTTGAAATTTCTTAAATATATTCGCGATTTTAAAAACTTGACTTCCAAAATATGTAAATGTCACAAATTTATTATGTTCATGGATTTTCTTTCTTTTCTCATGGTTTTTCTTTTTTTCTCCATTTTCTTTCTTACGTATAATATTGTCTATCATTTCTGGGTTGTAGCCATTTGCTTTAGCAATTTGTTTTATTATTCTAATTTCTTTCAGTTTGTTTTCATTACTCAAGGGAAGTTTTAGTAATCTACTAATGTAGCTGTTGTAAGCTGATTGTTTGTGGGTTCCTGGGTGGTTGGAATCTTTATTGATGGTAGTGATGGCCTGTGTGGGTTTCCTAAAAATATCGAAATCTATCCTATTGTTGGTTTTTGTTAATGTGAGGTCCAAAAAATTTAACTTTTTATCGATTTTTACCAATGGGCAGCCCACTATCAGGTTTCTTAGCCAATATTTATTTAAATAATCTTGAGAAAACCATTTTGAACACATATCAGAAAGAAATAAAATTATGGGTCCGTTTTGTTGACGACACGGTGGTATTTTTAAATGGAGACCTCATTACTCCCGAAACATTTCTGGGTTGTTTGAATTTGCTTGACAGCAACATTAAATTCACTATGGAGAAAGAAATCGATAAAAAGTTAAATTTTTTGGACCTCACATTAACAAAAACCAACAATAGGATAGATTTCGATATTTTTAGGAAACCCACACAGGCCATCACTACCATCAATAAAGATTCCAACCACCCAGGAACCCACAAACAATCAGCTTACAACAGCTACATTAGTAGATTACTAAAACTTCCCTTGAGTAATGAAAACAAACTGAAAGAAATTAGAATAATAAAACAAATTGCTAAAGCAAATGGCTACAACCCAGAAATGATAGACAATATTATACGTAAGAAAGAAAATGGAGAAAAAAAGAAAAACCATGAGAAAAGAAAGAAAATCCATGAACATAATAAATTTGTGACATTTACATATTTTGGAAGTCAAGTTTTTAAAATCGCGAATATATTTAAGAAATTTCAACTAA
This sequence comes from Anabrus simplex, assembly GCF_040414725.1. Lineage (NCBI taxonomy): Eukaryota > Metazoa > Arthropoda > Insecta > Orthoptera > Tettigoniidae > Anabrus > Anabrus simplex. The sequence continues at coordinate 97,598,438 of NC_090265.1, read as the reverse complement.
AAACAGCTTTCCGAACCAGAAATAAAATATCAGAACATATATATAATGCACACAGTGTCAATAAAAAAGATATATATACTAATTCGGGAGTATACAGGCTCACTTGTAACGACTGTAAAAAGTTTTATATAGGTAGAACCGGGCGAACCTTAAATCAAAGATATCAAGAACATTTTAAGGCAATAAAGTACAACAAGTATTCAGCTTTTGCGGAACACATTTATAACAATAACCATAGCTTTTTAGGGATCGAAAAGGACATGAAGTTAATTTTTAAAGGTAATTATGGATTTGAATTAAATACACGTGAAAACATTGAGATATTTTTAGCACAGACTAGGGAACCAGATAAAATTTTAAATGAAACAGCCGCAAGCAACATCTTGTTTACAATCTTGAGTTGACGTAAATATCAGGTGCTCACTACGTAACCTTGAGGTGACGTAACATCATGTGCTTGCAGTGCGGTTCCGTAGTTAAAGCTGAACGCTTGTTAGTACTCGACCAACAGCCTGAGCACGAAGGAAAGCCAGCCTTAACATGGTACGTCCATAATTTTTACAACAACATTGTAAGTTTACATGTATTGATTTCATAATTTTAACACTTGGTTTCTTTTTTCTCATTTTACAGTTGATGTCAACAGGGCCACAAATTTAAACTCATTTTTAACTCATTTTGACGACACACTTATGTGAAATTAAATTTAAATATTAACACTGATGATGGACCTTAGTGTCCGAAAACCGGTTATGTTTTAAAAACGTGTGTGCTGATACGACTGTATATATCAATAATAATAATAAAACTACGCTGAATAGCTAGATACGAAATTGCGACGCAGGCACGCAAAATGACACCGAAAAATAAGTGAATATTTAAGTATGTATTTGTAAGCTGAGGTGCACCCCACTGATTCTTTTGGTTTATTGTTACATGTACCCTCCTATGATGGCTGTACGCTCCATAAGTGACCCTCGTTTCCTGCGTAGTGCTGAGTTAGCCTACGAGTTGCAGATACGAGGGCTTGAAAGCGGGAGAACCAATGCTGACAAGATAGAGAGGCTCATCGAAGGCGCCCACTTTCCAATCACTGTACCGCAGTTGGACCAGCAGGCAGTCGGTGGGTCGATTGTCCTTGTCTCGGATAATATTGATGAGTTAGTTGAATTATGTTCCTCGTTTGCTGATTTTACACCATCTAAGGCTCAATTGAAAGGACTCAAAGTAAGAGTGGAACACTACTTGAATCGAATTAAGGATCTGCTTTCCTTAAATCTTAGCCCTGATAATCGTCAAGTTGTGTCCGAATTGTTGACTAAAGCCATTTCCTTGTCTTGTGATGTTCACGCACTTGAAGTATTTATTGATGTCGAAAAGCTTACCCTTGTTGATGTTGATGACCGGGTTGGTAACGTCCGACTGGTACCTTGTCTCCCAGAAATGAAAATCAATGTCGTGGTTGCTCACCTAGTAACTCGTTCATTGTACCTCCCCCGGTCTTAGAATTATTTAAGGGTTTGGCCGATTTCTCTGTTGATTCCTTCGAAGAGACCCTTCGCTTCTTGAAGTTCAGGGTCGAATTGCTGGAAACAGCGTATATTTTTGAGCTGTCTTCTTTAATTGTCTTCAGGGTCTGCTTCCCTCATTGTCAGGGAATGTTAAAAGACGAATTACGGGATGCCATCTCTGAAAATGTGACCGTTGAACAATGGCATGATAATATTTTAAACCAATATATCCCTTGGACTGCCCAGCAGTCCCTGATCCAGATTTGTTGTTTTAGAAGGCAATCCTTAGATGAAAAACTATCTAACTATATAAAAGACGTCAAGTAATACTGTAAAGCCCTGAGGAAATCCATCTCTGAAACTAACTTAGGGAACCACTTGGTCAGGGGCATTTGGCCACAGTATCGGTCCTACATGTGTTTTACTGCTCGTTCGGCAACTCTTAAGGATCTGGAGACTGCTTGTGTCGAAGCGGAGAGTGTTCGATATGAGGATTCCTGTCGTTTGGCGAACATTCCCCCACCGTTGCCTTGTCCACCCAGTGTTTCTCAAATTACAACCCCAGTTAGCAAACCGATTAAGAAATGTTACGCATGTGGTGCCAGGGATCACCTTCGGGACAAGTGTCCAAGCCTGAAGCAGCCCGCTACACCTAAGAATTATTCTAACCCCAAATTTGCCTGTTTCGTTTGTGGATCCAAGGAACATAGTAAGCGTTATCAAAATTAAAATTTTAAACTTCACGTGGAAATTTAAGTTAGTAGTAGTTAAGGAATTCTGCTGTGATCTTATTTTAGGAGCTGATTTCTTGACCCATGTTGGTTTGGTGATTGACCTTCAGGAAAGAAAATTATTTTTCAAGTTTTCTCCTGATTCTAAATTTCCATTAATTGGCCGGCCTATTATTCCATCTAGTTTAATTTCTTCTGTCGAGAGCGCTGCTAATGTTGAAACCATCCAAATTAACTTGGAACATTTACCTAAGGACAAAGCTACACAAATTCGTGATTTGTGTGCGAAATTTCCAGATGTTTTCAACGATAAGCTTGGGTTGAATAACGTCCTTGAGTATAAGATTGATGTGTCCGATAACATCCCTGTCGGACCCCTCCTTATCGTTTGGCTCCTTCCCGTATATAATATTGAAGGACATTATCAGGATATGCTGAATGAGGGTGTCATCACATCTACCCCTGCCTATTCCTCCCCCATCTTTCTTGTGCCTAAAATTAATGGTGGTTATCGCCCTGTTGTTGATTATCGTGCCTTAAACCGCAAGGTGGTTCTCCAGTCTGTGCCATTGCCTGACATTCATTCTTGTTTTTCCAGGTTTCATGGTGCTAAATTTTTTACATCATTCGATTTGAACAGCGCGTATCTTCAGATTCCTCTTGCAGAGGAGTCTCGTCATCTAACTGCCTTCGCGACAGACTGGAACCTGTATGAATTCTGTCGCGTGCCCTTTGGCTTGTTGCAGTTCTTACCCGCCTCCTAGATTCCATCGTTTCGGACATTAAATTTCAGTACATTTATCATTATTTGGATGATCTTACAATTTATTCCAAAACCTTTCAGGAACATGTCCTACATATCCATGAGTTGCTTACTCGGTTGAACAAAGCTGGCCTAACTGTCAAAATTGCTAAGGTGTCCTTCGCTAAACCCAAATGTCCCTTCTTGGCCACATTGTCTCTCCCGAAGGGTGTGCTATCGATAAAAGTCGAACTCAAGCGATTCACGACTTCGCTCCTCCCAAAAACCAAAAAGACGTTGCTCGTTTCATTGGCATTCTTCTTTCAGAAATTTGTGCCAAATTTTGCTGAAATGTCTGCCCCTCTCAATGCGTTAACACGTAGAGATGCTAAATTTGCTTGGGATCTTCCCCAGAAAGAAGCTTTCAAAAAATTGAAAACCGCATTGTCTAACTCTCCCGTCTTGGCCACCCCCGATTTTTCCAAAAAATTTATCGTACAAACTGATGCCTCTTGTTCCGCTGTTGCCGGAATTCTTCTTCAGGAATCTGAACTTGGCAGACGCCCCATTGCTTACACATCTCATGCATTGAGCTCATTAGAATCTAAGTACTCCGTGTATGAGCTTGAATATTTGGCGGTCATCTTTGCTTTAGAAAAATTTAGGATGTATATTGAGCATGGTCCCTTCCTCTTAAACTGATAACATGGCCTTAAGTTTGGTCTGGAATCGCCCACGTCGGACTGGCCGTCTTACTAGATAGGCAATTCGCATTTCTGCCTTCACGTTTGAGGTACGTCACATAAAAGGGACTGACAACGTCATTGCAGACTGTCTGAGTCGTATGTTTGGTGACTCCCCTGTTGAGAATCCTGATCCTGTAACTGTCGATCTCCCTCAACCATGTCATTGTGTCTCTGGTTGTGTCAATGCTATATTATCTGACTGCCCTCTGTTATATCAGGACGACCCTGAGTTGAACTTGATCATCAATGATATCAAAGCTGGTAAAATTGTAAAACCCTATAGTATGCGTAATGCTGTCTTGTGTTGTAAAGCACGTAATGACAATAAGTGGAAAATTGTATGTCCTCAACTCTTCATTCCGGTTGTTTTTCAGTACTATCATAATTCTGCTATTGGTGGACATCTTGGTATCTTCAAAATTCGTCAAATGGTAAGACATTTCTTCATTTGGAAAGGCATGGATTTTCAAATTGTTGAAATGGTAAAATCTTGTCGTGTGTGTGCGATTAGCAAACCGGCGTTGAACACTAAAATTCGTATGTTAGCATCGTCTCAAGCTTCCTCTCCCATGGAAAGACTGTTTGTGGACTTCGTGGGCACGTTATCCCGTTGGAGACGAGGCTCCAGATTCATACTTGTGTGTGTAGACGGATATTCTCGTTTTTCCTGGACCTTCTCGACTCGTTCAGCTAACGCCCCTACGGTTATTAAATGTTTGAACTCCATCTTTAGTTCTTTTTGCCCTCCTAAATTTCTAGTAACGGATAATGCTAAGTACTTCTCAAGTAATCTGTTCAAGAAATTCTGTTTCGACCTGTCTATTTCCCATGTCACTACATCTCCCTATCATCCTGCCCCATCATATGCTGAGAGAGTGAATCGGAATCTTAAGTCTGCGTTGATTGCATTCCATCATAAGGATCATCAAAATTGGGATTCCTCTCTACACTGGTTAACATATGCATTAAATTCCACTGTGCATGAGTCTCATATGCAAACCCCTATGTCACTTACGTTCTCCTTCACCCCCTTTATCCCCATTTCTAATTTACTGAGGATTGATGAACTACTTCCTGAGAAAAAAGATCCTGAGGAGATTAAAAGAGTGTGGAAGAAAGCAAAGATAGATTAAAAGTTTCATATGCTAAAGTGGAGAATCAATATAACAAGGACCGTCGACCTACTGACCTGGCTGTTGGAGACGAAGTCTTTATCAAGACTCATTACCAAAGTAAGGCGATTGATAAATTCACTCGTAAGCTTGCTCCCCATTTTCATGGTCCTTGTACTATTCTTGAGTTTTTGACCCCTGTTTGTGTTTTCGTAAATGACCCCCATTCTAAAAGAATTCGACGAGTACATCACAGTCAAGTAAAGCCCGCTTAAATTGTTAATTTATGTCAGTTGTAAATGTTAAGCACTTATTGTATGTTTTGATATGTACATCCTTTATGTACCAGTTTATTTGTATGGCCTTTATGGCATAAGTAATTCCATGTAACTAGTGAGGATTAGGTGCTCCTTATCACTCCGTGTAATAATTTTTTGGGTTGGTACCTGTTATGGTAACCGTTGCCATATTGTAAAACAGTGTTCCATGCACGTATTTTCTCATGTAAAATTTTGAGATGACATCTCATATCACTGTAAGTGTTGGTACTTACTATTGCCCCGTGATTTTTCTAAAACCTATTATTACTTCGGGTTGCGAGAACCCAGTTTGTATTAAATGTACTCCCCAAATGTATGAGACCGGACCATGGTATATTACTTAAAATGTGTGTGATGTGCCTGTTCCCTCGTTGTCTGCTTCCTTGTTCATGTTGCAGCTTGCGCGCATTCTCCATCCTGAAGCTGCTGTTTTTTGAAGCACCCGTGGACTGGTACACCGCTGGATGTCATTGGAGCTCAACATTTGGTGCTGCTGTTTGCAAGTCATGTGTCTGTTTTCCACCTGGTGCGTTGTACGCTGTCCTTACTGGCCATTTGAACACCATCTTCTTGCACACTGAACAGTCCGTGCTATGCCCTGTGTTGATTCTTCGATGTCATCTAATTCCAAGT